>NC_135311.1:106960441-107590129 GCF_048772815.1 Callospermophilus lateralis | reverse complement strand
GATTAAAACTTTACAGTATACATCTAACTTATTTTCTCTCTCTCTCATCTTGCACAAAAATCAACTCAAAGTAGAAGGTCTTTCTTTTGTCAAATGGTTCAGGACAAAGAAAAAAATATTTTCTTTCAGTGACTTCTTGTTCTCTTACAGCAGGCTCAAACAGCATGCCCTGAACAGACACTGCTGAACTTGGTTGGTGGGTTTAAAGTCTTATTTTTTCTTCTTCTAACAGCTGACTACTTCTTTTTTCTTTTCTTTTCTTTCTTTCTTTTTTTTTTTTTTAAACAAAGACTGGGTCAGGTAAAAGGAAACTGGAAAAAAATGGACTAATCCTTAACATATTGTTTTTTTTTTTTTTTTTAAAGAGAGAGAGAGAAGAATGAGAGAGAGAATTTTTTTTTAATATTTATTTTTCAGTGGACACAACATCTTTATTTTATGTGGTACTGAGGATCGAACCCAGCGCCCTGCGCATGCTAGGCGAGTGTGTTACCGCTTGAGCCACATCCCTAGCCCATCATATTGGTTCTAACAGCTGTGGGCAGAACAGGCCTGAGTTCCTTGATTTTTCACTCACTTTTTTCTCTGGATATGGAAATTAAGGCTGTTTTTTTTTTCTTGCAGCAATTTAAAGACACATTCCACTTTCTTCTCTCTTGCTTTATTTCTCTAGATGCATCAATGGTGATTCTGATTGGCTTTCTCCTGTATATAATATGTCTATTTGGCCACTTTTTCTTGATCAAGAGTTGATTAATTTAATCATGATATTCCTTTTTGTGATTTCCTTTGTGTTTCACTTGCTGCCCCCTTATTTTTCACTGTTGAATGACTGCTGCCTGGATTGTCCCCAGCCTTCTTCTCACAAGTGAACTGTGAGAAATGTTCTTACATGATTCCAATAGCACCTGTGAAAAGAGTCTCTTAAAGGTATCTACCAAAATATTTCCTTAGTGTTTGATAGGCACACATATTCTTGGTTTAAGGCCAAGTTAAGAGATTACACTTCAGAATAGATGGGTTTATTTCCCTTCTTATTTGAAATGGATGTTAACTCCCACTGTCCCAATCCTCAATGGCAGTATTATCCAATTTCTTAATTTTGCTTATCTCATGGGTTAGAAATTATGTCTCCTTTCTCCTCACTTTTGCAATTATCCAATGACTGTAAAGATTATGTTCTTCTTCATATGGGTTTTAGGTATTTAATTTTATCTTGTGGTGAGTTCTTATTTATACAATTTAACAATTTATTTGTTAGATTGTCCATCATTTACCTCTCCCCGATTTACAGACATTTCTTATATCTACTAAGTAATCGAGTTTTGAAATATCTTCCCAGGGCAAACATCCATTAACTTACTCTACAATGCCTTTAAATTTTAAGTATAGATATTTATTTTGAAGTTATGGAGTTAATTTTTTCCATATATTTTATTTTTCCCATATATTTTTGTTTGGGGGTTCTTATTAAGAAATTCATCTTGCTTAAATGTCATCAAGGACCCTGAATTTTTATTTATATATTTTTTCTCCATAGAGTGAGCCAGTTATCCTCAAGATCTCATTCTTTATCCACTGACATGTGATTCCACCTATTTTAGTTGGGTTTAGGGCAGGAATCAAGAAGGCTGCTTCTGATAAGATTCTGAAGATGAGTGAATGAAGAGAATGTTTATGGAAAGTTGGACTATCATTAAATGAGCCAACAAGATTCTCAAGATCTAGCTGCCATGAGAAGTTATCCATCCTTATTATTAGCGGGAAGTAGCATTGCCAGAGCCTGGGAGAGGAGTAGGGCCATGAGTCACTGACAAATTTGGAACAACAACAGATGAGGTAGAGAGGGAAGATGGGAGGGGAGGGGAGGGGGGATAGTAGGGGATAGGAAAGTCAGCAGAATACAACAGTCACTAATATGGCATTATATAAACATTGTGAATGTGTAACTGTTGTGATTCTGCAATTTGTATTTGGGATAAAAATGGAAATGCATAACTCACTTGAATCAAATGTATGAAAGATGAAAAAAAAATTTTAACAAAGCAGGAACGGTCCAGGGAAAGAAGTGCTTTGTCTTCTCCTCACTATCCCCTCCCCACACCCTGTTCCCCCCCCCCCCCCGCCCCCCTTAGTTTCCTAACAGTGTTTGCCACAGGCCAGAAAGGAAGAGACCTCAGAATGCTCACTTGTCACTTGGTAGAGGTTGGTTCTACAAGGCACAGAATAAGGCCAAGAAAGGTGAGAATGGATTTGAGGGGATAAGAGGAAAAAAGCCAGAAAACAGACTTCAAATATCATATTGAACTCCAGTCTTTTTCATTTGGATTTGTCTTTTCTTAGATTAACAGCACGATGTTTTTTCTTTTATTATGGCTTTATTATGTATGTTAATATCTAGTAGAGCAATATTAAAACTTTATAAATTAAAAATTTATAAATTAACATGATGGTAATGATAATTTATCTTTAAAATGTTAATATCTTCCCATCCAAGAGCATAATATAGTTATCCAGGTATTCGGGTATGTATGCATATTTTAAGCTCCAAGAGACTATCAGGCATTGTTTATTCAAACTGGAGGAGTACTATTTAAAAATGTCTATTTGTAATTATTTTCTTTTTGCTTTGTATGAAAAAATATCACATCATCTACATTTATTCATTTTCTCCTTGCTTTTCAAATCTGTGCTTCCTTGTCTCCTTTACTTTTTTATTGCATTAGATAAAACTTTTGGTAATTTAGAATTAAAGTGAAGTATTTTCAAGATTTTTTTCTCTTTAAATGTGATGTTTTAAAGATTTTTATAGACAGCTTTTTATCAAGATAAGAAGTATCCTGGGCTGGTCATGATGTCACATCCTATAATGCCAGCCGCTCGGGAGGCTGAGCCAGGAGGATGGCAAGTTCAAAGCCAGCCTCGGCGACTTAGCAAGGCACTTAGCAACTCAGTGAGACCTTGTCTGTAAATAAAATACAAAAAAAAAATAATAATAAAGGCTGGGGATATGGCTCAGTGAATAAATACCTCTGGGTTCAATCGCTGGTACCAAAAACAAAAACAAAAACAAAAACAAACAAACAAAAAAAAGAAAGAATGAAAGAAAAAAGAAAGAAAGAAAAAGAAATATCCTTCTGATTTCCATTTTTGAAGACTCTGACCATAGCTCATAATGTTCCTAAAAATGATATTCTTAAGATACAATGTAACAATTTATCCATCACAGACAATTTAAGGGACCCAAATAATATTATAAATGCAACATTAATTTCATGCTTAATTTTCAGAGAGAGGCAGGTCAACATGAAGCTTGTGTTTGCTTGAGAATTATTGTTGAATCATTGTGTTAAAGATCGGTTTGAGGAAACAATCCTACACATGAGTGGAGTTGCCACCTTCATATTTATCTTAAAAGGGATGTACTTATTAGAGTGGAAAAATAAACTATTGTATGCAGGTTTCACTTGTTTTTTTACAGAAAGTCTCACTGATGGCTACATGATTACAGCACATCTGATAGTGGTTTCTTTGCATATTTATAAGATATTTAGATAATGCACTTTCTGAAGGGCATGTCTATGAAAGATTCATTTTTGTGTGTTGCAAATATCTTCCCCAGATTAGAGTGTGTCACTTTCTTTCTTTCTTTATTTTGTAATCCTGGAAATTGAATCCAGGGGTGCTCTACTACTGAGATACATCCCTGGTCTTTAAAATATATATTTTTTATATTACTATTTTTACACAGGGTCTAGTTCTGTTGCCAAGGCAGCCTCAAACTTGGATCCTCCTGCCTCGTCTTCCCAAGTAGCTGGAATTATAGGTGTGCCACTGCACCCAACTCATTTCACTTTCTTTATAATGCTTTTAGCTAACAGTTTATTAAATGTAATAGATGGGAATGTAAATTAGATCAGCCACAGTGGAAAACAGTGTGGAAGTTCCTTAAAAAAATAAAACCATAATATTTCCAACAATTACACTACTGAATTTTTGTACAAAAAATGAAATTGGTATATTGAAGAAACAGCTATACTCCCATATTTATTGCAACACTCTTCACGGTATATAGAATTAACCCCAGTATCCACTGATAGATTAAAAGATAAGAAATGTGGCACGTATACAATGAAATATTATTTGACTCTTAAAATAAGAAAATCCTGTCATTTGTGATGATGTGAATGTACCTGGAGGACATTATGCTACATGAAAGAGGCTAGGCCCAGAAAAATATACTGCATGATCTCCATTCTACATGGAATCTAAAAACGTTGCATTTATAGAAGTAGAAAGCAGAATAGTATTTTTCAGAGGCTATGTAAGTTAACTTGATTTTGGTAATTATTTCACAATGTGTGTGTTATGGTTGGGATATGAGGTATCCCCCCAAAGCTCCTGTTAATACAAGAATATCCAAAGGTTAAATAATTGTATGATGAAAGCTGAAACCTGATCAGTCCATCCAAGTTTGGGTAGACTGACTGGTTGTTAACCATAGGCAGGTGGGGCATGGCTGGAGGAGGTGAATCACTGGGGTCATGCCTTGGAAGGGTAGTTCTTCCTGTGGCCCCTCCCCATTTCTGTTACCTGGCTGCTATGAGATGAGAAATTTTTGTCTGCTGGCTCTTCTGCCATGATGTGCTGCCTCGCCTTAGGTTCTTGAACAATGGAGTTGGCCATCTATGGACTGATACCTGTGAAACCGTAAGCCTCAGAAAAGCTTTCCCTCCTCTAAGTTGTTCTTGTCAGGTAATTTGGTCCTAGTGATGCAAAGGCTGACCAAAACAGAAATGTGTACTGAGAAGTGAGGTCATTGCTATGGTTCATCTGAGCCTGTGGTTCAGAATCTTTTGTAAAGGGGTTGCATGAGAAATGTGTATAATTTTAGTGTTGTAGGTTGGAGGAGCTTTAGAATTTTGGAAGGACAGCTTAATGGGAAATTCTGGTGGGTTCTCAGAAGACCAGAATGCCAAAAGGAATGTGGACTGTGCTTATGAGGTTTCAGAGGGGAATGAGGACTCACACTATTGAGAATTGGAATAGAGACTACTCATGTTACATTCTGGCAAAGAACTTGGCTGCATTTTGTCCACGTCTTGAGACTTTGTGTGAAGCTGAACTTAAAGGTGGTGAACTCATTAGTCTAGTGAAGGAAGGTTCAATGTAGCACAGCATTCAATCAGTGGCATGGATATTGCTGGCCAACTTTAACCAGGTTTCCCGTGAGATTATGGAGCAGAAATCAGAGCTAAAGAATTTAAAAAACTTGTAGTGTGACTAGAAAAGGATGTAAAACTGGGGCTATGGAAGCTTATTGAAGAGATTACAGCCCCTAAATATATGCTAAGAACTTTGCACAGACACAATTTAAAAAAAAAATGGCTTGAAGACATCTTAGAAATTTGTAAACCAAGCCCCCTGCAGGCTCAAGGGATATTCCTTTGAGAAAAGATCCCGGGGATATGCCCAAGGGGCCTAGGAAGTTGTTTCACCACTCTAAGATATGTAGGTACTCACGGGTCAGTGCAGCCCAAATCCCAGGGAGCTCAGCTACAGTGCAAGCTGATAGCCGACCTTGGTGGCATCCACATGGTGCTTCTTCTGCAGGAATGCAGGATACTTGAGGTAAGGCTTTCACCAAGATTTCAAAGGCAGATCTGGGAGGTCAGGAAATCTGTACCACCATCAGAGTCCCTGCAGGCTGCCCCTGTGAGGGCAATGCATGAAACTGTGAAGGACATGCTGACGCTTGAATGGAGACCACAGAAATTAAGAAATGCCATTTACTGTTAGCTGGGAAAGCTGTTGGCTGCAGAAAAAGCCAGGGTAAAAGAGCTCATGTATGCTGCAACCAGCAAGGTCAAAGGGGTGGGACTTCCCAGCCCTTTTGGAATGCATATCTCTCCAGCATGTGTCCTAGATGCGTATGCAAAATTATAGGACCTGTTTGCCCAGCCCGGTTTCAGTCTTGTTTTGGCCTCATCCCTTCTTTCTATGTCCCTATTTCTCTTTTGTAGACTGAGAATGTTTACTTGGAGCCACTGTATCTTGGTTATATATAACTTGCTTTTGAATTTTTATAGGGACTCACAACCAAAAGTTTGCCTTGAGTCTTAGAGATGACTTTGGACTTGGACTTTTGGGCAATGCTAAACTGTTAAGACTGGATTTTGCACTGTGAGATAAACATGAGTTTTTTTGGGGGGGCCAGTGGCAGAATATTATGGTTTGGATATGAGTTGTCCCCCAAAAGTTACTGTTAATATAGGAATATTCAGAAGTAAAATGTTAGGTTATGAGAACTGAAACGTAATCAGTCCATCTTAGTTTGGATGGGCTGACTGGGTGGTAACTGTAGGCAGGTGGGGCATGGGTGGAGGAGGTAAATCACTGGAGGTGTGTCCTGGAAGATTTGTCCTGCAGTCCCCCTCCCACTTTCTGTATCCTGACTCTGTCCTGAGATGAGCAACTTTCTTTTGCTGGGCCCTTTCCCCATTATGTGCTGCCTCACCTTGGGCCCAGAGTATGGAGTTGGCCATCTATGGATTGAAGTTTCTGAAACCATGAGCCTCAAATAAACTTGTCCTCCTCTAAATTGTTCTTGTCAGATATTTGATCACAGTGCTGACTGAAAACAGACTAAAACAGGGCCCATATATCAAAAGATCACATTGTATACTGTCACTGTGTACAAGTTTTAATTGCCAATTATACTGCAATAAAGAAAAATAAATAAATATCTAAATTTAATGGGGTTGAATTTAACATTTTCTTTTGCTATTTTATTCATAGTTTAATAAATTTGTGCATCCCATAATTTTATAGAAATATTTTTATATATTAGTCCAACATTTTTATAGTTTTGTATTTCATATTCATGTCATTGATCCATACGGGTCACTTCTGTGTAAGGTGTGGCGATTCTATATCTCTATTTTCCAAAGTGATTGTCTCAGTACTGTTTATGGAATAGTAATTATTTTCTTCACCGATTTGCAATATTGATCTATAATGAAATAGATTTCTACATGTGCCTGCCCTATTCTTAAGCTCTTTATTTTTAGAAATTATTTAATTTATTTTTTTTAAAGAGAGAGAGAGAGAATTTTTTAATATTTATTTTTCAGTTTTTGGTGGACACAACATCTTTATTTTATGTTGTGCTGAGGATCGAACCCAGGACCTTGCACATGCCAGGAGAGTGCGTTACTGCTTGAGCTACATCTCCAGCCCTAGAAATTATTTTATTTTTGATTAAAATACATAAGAGTTGTCTGTACTAATGGAATTCAATGTGATTTTTCAACACACATATCCAGCATACACTGATCAGACCCAACTTCCCTTTATCTGTCTCTTTTCCCCTTCCTAACCTCTGGTAATCCCTATACTACTTTCATGTTGACTTTGTTTATTTTTCACATATGAGAAAGAACAATCTGTACTTGTCTATTGGAATCTGGCTTTTTTTCACTTTTGTTTTCCAGTTCCATCCTTTCTGTTGCAAATGACAGAATTTTATTCTTTGTTATGACCAAATAATATTCCATTACATATCTATATCACATTTTTTTATTCATCCATCTGTTGATGGGTCCTTTGTATTCGATTGATCTATTTTTATATCTGCATCAATATACAGATATTATAATATTTTAATTATATAAGTTTTATAATAAGCCTTGATGCTATTTAATGCAATATTTCTCTATTGTCTTTTTTTCAGAGAAAGAATCTTGGCTCTTATTGGATTATTACCATTCTATGTATGTTTTATAGACATCATTTTACAATTCATAATACAAAACAAAACAACAAAAACATAAAGTCAGAATTTTGACTGAAAGTACATTGAATCTATAGAACATTTTAGTAGGCGTGATAACTTTATGATCCTAGTTTTTGCAATATACAAACATTTGTCTCTCTTTGATTTTAAGTATTAATGTAATATTTTTCAATAAAGTGGCATAATTTCATTAATAAAATTTTATATTTTGTTACATTTATTCCTGAGGAATTCATATTTTATTGACTTTTTAATAAAAATCAAAATAAGGATTATTCAGAAAAATATGCAGAAAATCCTAAAGAATACCCAGGTATGATAATTGTGAATAGATTTTGAAAAGTTGGTTAATACAAACCAGTAATGTAAAATTATATCACATAAGTAATAACATAGCAGTTATATTTATGAAATTATTTATTGAATGTTGACATAATTTTAGGTTGTATGTTTTGACCTGTCATTAAGGACATTTTCCGTGTTTGCAGTTTGGTTATTTTCATTTTAGATAATTTTATAATAAACTTTATTACATATGTATCTTGTGCACACATACATTATTTCTATTGAACAAACATACTCAGAAGCAGAATTTCTGGAACATGGGCTATGTTTATTTTCTCTTAGTAGAGATGCTAACGTGCTTTAGAAATCATCCTCCTTATTACATTTCCCCCAGTGGAAATGAAACAAGAAAGCATTTATTTACTTGCTACATTCTATTTCTTGTATCTGATTGGTCCAAGTTTAATTTAAAGGCATTTACCACAAGCTTTTGTACTCAGGTCCTATGTGCAGCCACTGGGGAATCTAGATCCTACCTCTGTGATATGGCATTTCCTTTGAATGCAGAAGCAGTAGGTGGATCCAGAAGTTCCAAGGATCCAGAAAGGCCAGACCTTGACTACAACATTGGAATTAATGAATGTCTTACTGAAGCTGCCCTTTACCATATGAGAAGAAAAACAATAGTTTGCATAGGAAATCAAGTAACTGTGGAGTCAGCAGCCAGGATTCTTCACTGAGCCAGTGGCTTAGGTCACAGGCAGATGGGGCCGTGAGTGTGGGGTGTGCATAATCAGGACTCTGCAAACCTTTTATGCCCTCATCCACAGCTGCCCTTCAGAGCAGTAATGTGATGCAGGCACTGAGCCATGTAAAGAAAGGGAAGGAGGATCATCACAGGGGTCTGATATCTGTGGTTTGACTAAGTCATTGGTTGACATGAAAGAGAATCCTCTCAAAACACAGGATTTCAAAATTGTTGCTTTTTATTTGTTTCCATGTTGGCATGGTTCTTGTCTGATCCCCCAGTGAGAATTTCATTTTCCAGGTATGATGGCGCCTGCAACTTCCTCTTTTTCTGGGTACTTCATGGCCATTCTTCTCTTACAGATGGAAATACTCACCTCAGGTAGGGAAATCTATTTATTTTTCAAAATTTCATCTCATCTGTGTAGAAAGATAATGGTGATAAATGATACTGAAGGAACAGGGGCACTTTGTCTTCAAGAGAGCAGCAAAATTTGTGGCCCCTTTCAATCCAAAAGAGTTACAGAAAAAAGTAGCCACACAGTAAGTAAACATTGCTAAGCTATACTCTATGCATGTATGATATATCAAAATACGTTCTACTGCCATGTTTAACTAAAAAGAACAAATTAAAAAAAAAAGTAAAGGTTGCTGTTCAACAGCTGAGGTCCACATCCCGCTTCCTGCCAGTGGGAGCATCTTTTATTCATTTTTAAGAAATATACAAAATGCCTAATATGTTTAGGTAATGTTTTATGCACCAAGAAAATCAAAGAAATAAAATGGAGTGTTATGTGTCATGGCTGATGGATTAATGGACTATGAGAAAAAAATAAGAAAAGGAATTAAAAAGAGAACATCAGGGAGTGACATGTGCTATAAAGACGGGCAGTGGGCTGGGATGTGACTCAGGCCCTGGGGTCAATCCCCACTGTTGAAAAAGAAAATGTGTCTGTCATTGAGTGGGTGGTCATGAGACCGTCCTCTAAGGAGCTAACGCTGAAGCCGGGACCTGAGAGATGAAGGAGGCAGCTATGGGAAACCCCAAGGGAAGTCCAGGGCGGTCAGAGTGGAGATGCAGAAGTGAAGGGGATGAGGTGGTGCATTCTGCCGTGGCTTTCAGACTAAATGCTTGGCGTTCCACTTCCTCCACAGAGCAGTTCACTGTGCGCAGCTCCGCGAGCCACAGGGTGGTCACGGTGGGCGCACAGACAGAGTTCAGCTGCCAGCTGTGGCCACCCCAGAATGCACAGCACATGGAGGTGGGCTGGTTTCGGAATCAGTCCTCTGCGCTGCTTTACCTGCCTGCGAATGAGGAAGAGCGCTCTGGAGGAAGCACGCAGAACTCTGCGAATCCCACGTTATTCCTGAAGGACGCCCTAGAAGAGGGCAAAATATCCCTTAGAATCTACAATATCAGTATTTTTGATGGAGGGCTGTACCACTGTTTCTTTAGGGATGGTGACACCTATGAAGAGGCCACTGTGGATTTGAGGGTGGCAGGTAAGACTAGAGAAACCTCATCTCCAGGTTTCCTTGCTAATGCCATTCTGGGCCCACAACTCCAAATTCATGCATGGGAGATCATGAGAAAATGATCTTGGGGCATTTAAAAATATTTATGACAATAATATAGCCAAATAGTAGATTTTATAGAAAAGTTATGGTGAATAATAGAATAACTGAGATACCATCAATTATATTATACATATAATATATTACATTATATTTTTATATTATATTTTCCTTCTGATCAAGTTAAAGTCACTGTTGTATTCTTCAATAGTGCCATTCACTTTCTTCCTTTTCAAGAATAACCATTAAACTCACATTATGTATCTTTTCATCTGGTTTATGTATAGGCATCAATAAAAATAGATGTTATTTTTTGTGTTTAAAAATCTTACACAACAGTGTCATTATAAATATTCTAACTAATCTAATTGTACTTAGTGTGTTATTATTGATATCAGTCCAAGTTTATCCAAGTAGATGCAGCTTACTCTTTATCTGCAGTATTGTATTTCACCAGGTAAGTATATAACCATTGACTTCTGTATACCAACATTTGTGGACATATGCAGGCAGAGAAGTTTCTTTCCTATGCTATGCTGTTATGTTGGGTGTGAGAGTTCCTTTAGAATATAGAACTAGGAGTTAAGTTGCTAGGTTTTTGTGCATAATTATCCTCAAATTAGTTTCACAAATTGCTCACTGAAATAATTAGGTCCATTTGTACTGGACTCAAGTCATGAAAACACTGTATCATTACGGATACTTGTATTATGCTTTTAATTTTGCAAGTTTGATTTTAGCTTTGACTTTTCTCATTAGAAAACTTTTGCTTGTTTCTTTCTTATTTGATGGAGACTAGATTTTGTCTGTTTCTTGCTTATTATCTTTATCAATGCTACTATTGAGTTCTTTGATTTTTTTTCTTGATTTATGGGAATTAGTTTTAATCCAGATATCAAATTTCTGTTTTTTACATGATGCAATAGTTTTTAGTCTATTGATATGTTTTACAAACATTTTTATGGTGAAAGATATAATCTGATAAAATCAAATTTACAGTTTATCAATGATGGTTTGTAATTTGTGTCCTGGAGCCAGCCACACAGGGGAGCTTTAGTTAATTTATGGCTTCCAATTCGTGGTAATGTCAGTCCCAGTTCTGTTCCTTCTGAACATTCCAGTGGCGGTGAAGTGATATGTCTCCAAGGTTTTCTTTGTACTTCCTGATGCCTCGTGGGGTTGAGCGTATCTGAAGATACTTGTCGTTCATCTGGAGATTCTATATCTCTATTTTCCAAAGTGATTGTCTCAGCACTGTTTATGGAATAGTAATTATTTTCTTCACTGATTTGCAATATTTATCTACAATGAAATAGATTTCTACATGTGCCTGCCCTATTCTTAAGCTCTTTATTTTTAGAAATTATTTTATTTATTTTTTTTAAAGAGAGAGAGAATTTTTTAATATTTATTTTTCAGTTTTCGGTGGAAACAACATCTTTTAAAATCAAATGCCTCATATAATCTTTTGTCTACTGTAAAAATTAAGTTTGTATGTCTTATTGATTAATGACATGTTTCAAATATTTTAGACACAATTCCTTTCTCAGATGATTAGACATGTAATCTTCTAATGGTCACTTTCTTTTTAACTGCTTGTATATTGTCTTTGGATGAACAGAAATTTAATAAATTTTGTAAAGTCTAATTTACCAGTCTTTTTTTCCTATTGTTCATATGGTTTGTGTCCTGCTAGCTTAGATTTGGGTTGGAGTATCATCCTTTCCCTACTTGTGGCTACCTTCATGAAACTTATGGCAAACCTAAGAAGGCCCATTGACTTCTCAATTCTTGAGTCCACACTGCTAATTGTAGTATCACTTCTCTCTCTTCTCCCCAGCTATAGGCACAGACATACAGATTAGAGTTCAGGTTTCGGACACAGAGGGTCTGCTGGTGGAATGTGACTCAGGAGGGTGGTTCCCACAAGCTGAGATGACGTGGAGAGACAGCAGTGGAAATACAATTCCACACTCATCAAAATATTACTCTCACGATGGAACTGGATTATTATACCTGAAGATAAGTGTTCTTCTCAAAAACAGCACCCATGGTCCCGTCACTTGCTGCTTTTACAACCCAGCCACTGGCCAGGAGAAAAGAGCAGGTATTGTCTTACCAGGTGAGTGTTTGTGGTGAGGTTTTATAAAGGAAGAGCTGTTTTAATCAATGTGTCAAAATAAGGAAATTGAGTAAAATAATAAATGTTAAACTGCTTGATAAACTATGAGTTTCTGCAGACCTGTACTATTTAAATCATATTAAATTGCTAGGAACAAGGAAAATACCAGACTCTGAAGGGAATACTAATAAAAGTACAAGGTATTAACATAATTAGACAAAGAGCTCTTATTTTTTGTGGCATGTTAAGGATTGAACAGTTCTATGGCCATTGATATTTGTAATTTGGAAAAAAATAACATATGTGGTATTTTGAGCTTGAAATTAAACATTGTGAGTGAAATGGTTTTATAAAATATAAATCAGAATGTGCCGCAGTCTCTGGCTGGGCACAAATCACGAGTCTCCACACAGCTTGTAGATTCAAACAGCAATTCTTTATTCCCGAACTCACACCGGCCGTCTACAAAACACGTTCTGGGGGAATCCACGTTCTCTTTCCAAATCCACTTCTCCCAAATCCACTACTCTGCCCAAATCCACTCCCTCCCAAATCCACTCCGCATGGGCTTCTGTCTCCCAAAATATACTGTCTGACCCTAAGCACTCAAGAGGAACTCAGCAGCAGGATACGCCCTATTCCAAAAGAGGAACACCCTAATCTCCTATTATACTAAACCGCCCTATTCTAAAGGGGAAACACCCTACTCTCCTATTATGCTAAACTGCCCTATTCTAAAGGGGGAACACCCTAAACACGGATCCTGCCCTGGTCCTTGAGCAAGGTCACCTTTCAGAAGTCCTTCCACTAGACAGCATGGGAGTAAGCTGGCAAGGAATTTGTCATACCTACTTGGCTGATGGCTCCCAGCATCTCCCCCCTTCTGATTAATTAAACAACAAGTAATGTGGCTTAAGGACCGTGCCTGGTAGGTTGTCCAGTTCAACATATGGCTCTTACCCGTCATTGGAAAACTGACCTTTAGGCGTCAGCCTCCTGTCTTAGGTTGATACCAATGCAACTGGATCATACCCGTCACTGACTACCGGTCCAGCATACAGCCATACTTGTGGATAGGTCTATGCACCAGTGGGGGGGTGAGGTTCTTTGCCTCACCTCTGTTGGCCCCCAAATTTGGCCTTGGTGCCAGTGGGGGAGTGAGGTTAATGTGGCTTAAGGACCGCGCCTGGTAGGTTGTCCAATTCAACATATGGTTCTTACCCGTCATCGGAAAACTGACCTTTAGGTAACTGACCTTTAGGCGTCAGCCTCCTGTCTTAGGTTGATACCATTGCAATTGGATCATACCCGTCACTGACTGCCGGTCCAGCATATAGCCATTGGCCCCCAAATTTAGACCATCACTAGCAGAAGGGAGGAGGATACAGAAATGCCACGACACCAAGCCAATTGACAGTTCCTTTGGAAAAATTGCATCATTGGTGACACCATCAGCAAAGATCACTGGTGACACCATCAGCAAATATATGCCAGCATTACCACAATAGCTGCACTAAATGTAGTTACATAGTCCAGGCAAGTTCTGCAAGCGGTTCAAAGTGGAGGAATCTATCAATCTGTCCGTCTCCTCCCAAAGTCCGTTGCCTCCCAAAGTAAGTTGGCTCCTTGATTGAGCATACTTGTTGAGTTATATTCATTGGGATGAAGATAGGAATTCTGGCAATGATGCTAAAAAGACATTATCCTGAAAAGAATTATTAAATATAATGAAAAGGAAAGGTGAAAGTAAACAAACAGATCTGTTAACCTACTTAAAAAACAATCTTTAACAGCTGTTTACCTGATTTAAATTAGTAAACAAGCAGATCTGTTAACCACCTTTAAAAACAATCTTTAACAGCTGTTTACCTAATTTAAATTAAGCCAGTTAAATCACGTGAATAATAAAAAAAATAATTCGGATCCATTTTCTCATGAGCGCTCCTCATATATAAAATACGCACACACAGACATACAACACAAAACACAAATGTGCAAACAAACGTACAACACATAAGATAATAATAAAGGCCTTGTAGCTTTACCTAGGTGAAATCTCCATTGCAATGTTTAAAAACTCTATAGTCAAAAAAATAAAACTGATCAGAAAAACATTAACCTAGGTTTGTATGAGCTCAAAAAATAAAAATAGAACCTTATGATGTGGAAAAATGCAATAATAAAATAGATATTGAAAAAAGCATCCTGGTTAATCACCGTCGCAGATGTAAGAATAGCCAAGCTGGAGTTCTGGATATCAGCTGTTATGGATTTGAGTCAAATCATCTTCTTTTCGATCTGTAGAAATCATTTTAGTTAGTCTTTCTGGAATCCAAATCGGCTGCTGTTCTCCTGTGGAAAAACAAACAGAACCCCAACTCCAGACAATCACTGGGTCAGGATCTTTCCATTGTCCTGTTAGATAGTCTTATGTACATTTTTTGGATACATATGTCTTTCCGCAGCACTAAGTCCTGATGAATCCAAATTTAAAAAGTTTAGAGTAAAAAGGGTTATTTTAAGTTTATCTTTGGGGGATATATGCCCCTTATCAATTCCCTCCTTTTGCTTTAATAAGTACATTTAAATCTTCTATTTTATCCAATATTTGACTTTAAACTTCTCTCTTCTAACTTTTTTTGTCTTGAATGTCTGTATCTAATAGTTGTCTTAGCTTTTTGCATTTTCTATCTGAAATACCTTTACTTTACATTTTTAACCATTTTCTATTTTAATTCTATCTTCTAGTTTTTTTTTTTCCTAAGGTTTGTACATTCACCCTTACTTGCTTTTTTTTTTCTTCCTAGTTTTCTTTTGTTCCCTATTTTGTGGGTTTAAAATTCTTGTCTTCTTATCTTTTTTATCTTCCTACATCTTCTCTCTTTTTTTTCTTACCTTTCTGTACTTCTGTCTTAAAGTTTTCCACTTAAAATTTTTAATCTTCTTTATCTAAATATCTTTTATCCTATTATCTTCCCATTATCCTGGGTTTTTTTTTTCCTCTGTCATGAAGGCATCTTAACCACCTTCAATTTAACCTTTTAAAGCCTTTTAATTATCATCTATACTGTACTTTTAAATGTACTTTTTCACCACCTACAGCTTTACTCTTTTAAACGAGGCTTAGATTTTGTTTAAATCGCTTAATATTAGTTTACATGGCTGCCCTTCAACCAAAGGCCTTTTTTACTCCATTAAGAAGCTTTGTCTCAATCTGCCATGTACAAATACTTTTTTTTTTCTTTCTTCCCTTCTCAAACTTTTAATGTAAGTCTAGTTTCCTCAAAATCTTTTTAAATGTCATTTCACAACTTTTTACTTTACCACACAGAGATTATCTCATCTAGAAACATTTCTTTTTCTTTTAACCTTCCATATTAAAATATATTTTTACATCTTGAATCTTTTAATCTCTTTTTTAGCCATTAACCCTTTTTATAAATTCACATTCTGAAAAAACCCTTATAAAATTTCTGATTTAGACAAATTACTCCACTGTAAGAAGATGAAAGACTTTCATGTTATTTATGGTACTATAATACTGTAATTGAAACCCAACTGAAACTTCTTATACTCTTTGTATATAAATTACACCTGATAGAATCTTAACATTTAGTAACCTTGTTTCAGCAAAGACACAGACCAAAGCAATAATTAAACTTTTTTCCATTCACCAATTTATGAAAACACACATAATGATTAAATATATTACCTTATGGAACTTAATAAGTAAAGAGTACTTGATTTCATATTTAGTGGTTGATATTTTAACACTCTAGTTTTGTAAATTAATCAGATGTCTGTAAAAACCAAGATCTTAGACAAGTGTAGTAAACAGAATTAGCCATCTCTTTCTTGTTGAAGAAAAATCCTTCTACAGGATACCATGATGGTCCCATTGATATATTTAATAACTCGTCTTTAAAAAGCCATGGGCTACATTTTTGTATTGTATCAACATATGCCCTAACTGTTCTTGGTCTTACTGGGTTGCCTTTTTTCCTCTAACAATTTCTCTCCCTCGCTGGTGAACAACTTCAAACCTTGAATCAACCATTTTCCCCAGTTTGCCTGAGAAAGTTCTAGGAACAGGCAACTTGAAATAAAAACAAAATAAATTAGAACAAGAACACATTGTTTTTTGAAATGCTCACCCATTCTTTCACACTTCCTCACGGGTGAACAATTTCACTTACCTTCTTTTCAGATGTTCCCCGTACGGACCGCCAAATGCCCTAACTGTTCTTGGTCTTACTGGGTTGCCTTTTTTCTCTAACAATTTCTCTTCCTTGGAGGCGAACAACTTCAAACTTTGAGTCAACCATTTTCCCCAGTTTGCCTGAGAAAGTTCTAGGAACAGGCAACTTGAAATAAAAACAAAATAAATCAGAACAAGAACACATTGTTTTTTGAAATTCTCACCCATTCTTTCGCTCTCCTTCAGGGGCGAGTAATTTCACTTACCCCCAAGCTTCAGGCGTTCCCCGTACGGGCCACCAGATGCCGCAGTCTCTGGCTGGGCACAAATCACGAGTCTCCACACAGCTTGTAGATTCAAACAGCAATTCTTTATTCCCGAACTCACACCGGCCGTCTACAAACACGTTCTGGGGGAATCCACGTTCTCTTCCCAAATCCACACTCTGCCCTGATCCACTCTCTCCCAAATCCACTCCGCATGGGCTTCTGTCTCCCAAAATATACTGTCTGACCCTAAGCACTCAAGAGGAACTCAGCAGCAGGATACGCCCTATTCCAAAAGAGGAACACCCTAATCTCCATTACTAAACCGCCCTATTCTAAAGGGGAAACACCCTACTCTCCTATTATGCTAAACTGCCCTATTCTAAAGGGGGAACACCCTAAACACGGATCCTGCCCTGGTCCTTGAGCAAGGTCACCTTTCAGAAGTCCTTCCACTAGACAGCATGGGAGTAAGCTGGCAAGGAATTTGTCATACCTACTTGGCTGATGGCTCCCAGCAAGAATGCTTAAGTAAGACTAAGTTAAAAAGTATACATGGCACAAGTTGACTTTATTGCTACCTTATGAAGAAGCAGGCGTGTAGAGAAGTCAGTTACTATAGATCCATTAAGCAAGTGACAAACCCAGGATTAGATCCCATATTCTCACCCATGATTCAAGGCTTTTTTTCTGGGAAGCGATGGGTGGGATGAGTCAGGTTAGAAACAAGCATCATAAAATTGTGCCCTTTGTGCTTCAGTGACTAGGTGCAGTAGCTAGGGGACCCAAGGTGGATGAAAAGGATAAGATGTAGAAGGAAGGAAAGGGCCCAGCAGCTCAACTGCTATACAAGAGGACTCATCCCCACCAGTTCAGACAATGGACTGTCAGTAGCTCACAATGAATGTGGCTCTACTCCTTGAAGCAATTCCCAAACTCATTATTGCTGAACTATCCTAGGGGCTTCAGTCCTCATTTGTGTGGTTAAATCGGCTTTCATTGTTATAACCTCATTCTAATTCTTGGGAGTGAGAAAACAGTACACAAATTTCTTTTTATATCTAGAGGTTCATATATCACCCTATTTCTCTTCTAACGGCCCAAATTAATTTCTACGACCAGATTTCAGGTAGGCTGTTGTATAGAGTCTTTCACTTAGTGACCATATGCCTAATAAATATTTCAGAGTATGGGTCATGAACCCCTTAAAAAACCTAGAAAACCTGTTTATTAAGCACAGATAGGTTTATAAGAAATAATGCTATAAGGGAAGATATTATCTGGGCAGAGTTTTATTCATATCCTCAAATGGGGATATTAGGAGAGGGGATTTATAGAATTTTAGAGTTCCTTGTAGATAGTTTAAAGATAGGTCTTGCAAGGTGGGAAAGTGATTAGATAGCTTTGGACTGGTGAGCACAGATTAAAGTCCTCAAGTGTCTTGATGAGCCAGTTGTTAATCTTGTTGAGGAGGCTACTCGGGTTGATTCACAGTGTTCCCTCCCAGGAACAAGTGTTTCCTGGAGCCAGTAGCCAAGTTATAATTGCTCATTTTCAATTGTTTAACATAAAGATAGGAAAGTAGGACTAATACCCAGACTGCTTACAACAAGAACAAGAAATTATTAGGTCTCAGTATTGCTTGACTCAGATACAAGGATTGTTTTAGTTTCATTTCTTAAGGGATACTATTACCAAAAAGGAAAATGGAGACTGTTCCTTGAGAAAGACACCATCAGTGTCTACCAGGTGGTCCTGGGAGATGAGCTCAGATCAATTTTAGCTCTATTGTTAGAATGCCACAAAGAGAAGGTAACTGTTAACTAGATCCAGTTTATAAAGGCTCAATATCAGGGAATTATGTAATTATCCTTTCCCTCTCAGTCAAGGAGGAACAATGAAGAAGATGATGAAACAAATCTTCTAAGCCCTTTATCCTGTTCATTAAAACCCCACTATAGATGGGGTTTCCTGAGGGATAATTTGTGATCCAAAATGTTCTCCTTAATTAACTCATTATTTCAATATTCTGCTCTACTTCATTGGGACTTACTTCTGTTTTCCTTTCCTATTTCTATTCGGAGTCAGTTAAGCTTCTGAAACTGGACAAGAACAATCAATGTTGTTGAAGCTAAAATGTGAAGGTAGAGTCTGAACTCCATGATGATTGATTTTTCAAAATTTGAATCAAAGCCTTTCATAAAATGAAAAAGCAAGTTCAGTCATGGTGATAGACAAGTTAAGGGAGACTCTTTTTTTTAAATTCATTCTTTAGTTGTACACAATACCTTTATTTTATTTATTTTTATGTAGTACTGAGGATTGAACCCAGGGCCTCTGCCTCACATGTGCTCTATCACTGAGCCACAGCCCCAGCCCTTAAGGGAGACTCTTGACAATGAAGCTGTTGTTTTACTTGTTTTTTTCCCCCTGGTTGTTTCTAGAATCCATGTGATCCTCAAGTTCCTATAGTTTGGTGCTATTTTATTAAGTTATTCTGGTATGCCTCAAACTATTTATTAATTTAAATATACTGCAATAGTTATTTTGAGTTTTGTATCTGAAAACATCTACCATACAGAGGTATTAATTGTATGATTCTGTGGTTGGCTGGTTGGTTCATTTGCTTTCAATCTTTCCTTCTTCATTCCTTGGGAAAATGTTTCTTTTAATAACATTTTATATATAAGTCTCTTTAAATGCCTCTAGTGATTGGTATATAAGAATGAGCCAAATGCTAACTCTTTGCTCTCCCTATTTTCTGGACTTTGAGGAATTTGAGGAGTTACTTGCAATGTCACCACTGAGCAATTCACTCTTACTGATTTTTTCCAATGTTTTGAATATAATATTAAGCATCCTCATCTTGGGAGAATTTTTCTATCATATTGGTCCTACAGGAAGTACCTAAAAGGAATTTAATACTTAATGTCAGAAGACTTTCTCAATTTTGATTTTTTATAATTTTAGAGCTCTTATATTTTTATGAAACTTCTTTGAGTTTTACCAGTGACACTTCTGATCCAGTTCTACAGGCAATGGCTTCCTCAGATCCCAGAATCTTGTTCTAGAATTTCCTCCATCTCACAGATTACCCACTAGAATGTAAGAACCAAAACAGTAAGTTATTCCTCTATCCAATCCTGGTTCATCCTTGGCCCAATAACTGCCAAGTCCTGTTCTTTCCCCAGGTCCAGCTTCATTGGCCAATAGCCCTCACCTAAACCCAGAGTACATAATATCGAGGGTAATAGGGACCTTACATGCAGGTGGATCCTGCTTCCATGTACAATGGGGTCTTATGATCCTGCTGTTTTACTTACCAGGTACTTCTGCTCTCTCTTTCAGATATCCTGTTGAAATCAAAGTGTATGTTTTGGTCAGCTACAATTGCTCTGATATATGTGATCATTATGATCCCTGTGTTTGCTCTTCAGTGTTGCAGAAAAAGAGGTATTTAATTTAGGAAGGATAAAGCATTAAAGAGCTCTCATCTCTTCTTTACTTGATACCAAGTGTTTGGAGGTGGTAATACAAAACTGTGTGAATCTGCATCTTACTGCATGCCACTACTGTGTTTGCCAAAGGGGGCCTCCTTGTCTTGAGCCAGGTCTCAGACTAAGCTGCTGCCCTCCCTCCTCACATTGCTCTTCAGGGTCAAGACACTGCCACTGCTATTGCAGCTGTGACCACCAAGATCTCCTGGTCCCTCCAGAGGTCATTGCTGATTTCCTCCCACTTTCTGGACCGTTTCCTAGAATATGAAAAATAATAATAGATCTGTTCTCTTCCTTAGGCACCCATATATTTTTAGACTTTTGCTCAAAGAAAAAGAAAAATGTAAGAACCAATTAACCCAATTCTTGGTCTTTCTGTCTCTTTTCCATTCCTCTTTTGTTCTTCTTGTGAAATTAACCTTAATATACACTCTTCCCCCCCCCCCCTCATTAGGGGCTATAAAATGCCACCTTAATTTCAGGAAGCTGAGAGAAAGCATGAGATACAATTGTGAATGGTCTCAAATAGTACTGGACATTAGATCTTTAGACAATGCAAGATGAGTAACAGAAGTGACAGGTGATAACACTCAAATGCCATCACCTGTCACTGAGAGAAAGGTGTTCTAGGCTATTCTGGATGGAGGATGTGATGGACAGGAAACCTCTGGGAGGTGATTCAATCTGTAGTGAGGTATGCACAAGTCAAAGGATAAGGTGCATTTTGAGAGTTACTGAGTGAGACTTACCTTGATTCAGGAAACGGGGCTAAAAAAAGAATAGAGAGTGCATCTTGGCTAGTTCTCTATCCAATTCATAAAGACCTCCACAAATTTAAATGAGTATTCATCATGGGCCAGAAGATGTAATCAACAATTTATCATCAATATCTTAACTGATTTATTAAGATAAATTTATCCCTATAAAAGCAGGTCCCATTTATTATCATCATCTTTCAGATGAAGACATTAAATAATAATCAGAGTTATTAGGAAAATTGTTCAAACTGAAGCAACCTATAAATGTGGATTGAAACCTAGATGAGTCAAAGGTCAATACTTTGCTCTGCCAAGTAGGGTAGCACATGCCTCTAAATCCAAGGGCTGGAGAGGCTGAGGTAGGAGGATCACAAGTTCAAAGCCGGCCTCAGCAAATTAGCCAGGTGAGACCCTGTCTTAAAATAAAAACTTAAAAAAAAAATGACCTGGGGATGTGGCTCAGAGTAAAAGTGCCCGGGGCTTCAATTCCTTGTACCAAAACAAACAAACACTTTGCTTTTGTAATGGCAAAATGATGCTTTTCTCCTCAGAAGATATGCGGTAGCAAGACCTACTTTGCATACTTACAGTGATGGAGAAGTCACTAACTCATTAGAACTGGATTTATTTTTAAAAGTCATTCAACAAATGTGTATTGAACATCTCTTAGATACTAGGCACATCTAATCTCAGTGCCTAGTTTCTAAGATATATTAACAATAAAGCAAAGAGGGAAAAGATAAAAGTCTTTGCCCTCCTAGAGCTTACTTCTAGAATAATGTGAGAAAAGTTCTTTCTTTTGGAACTTTCCTGGCAGTGATTGCTGGTATCGGTGATAAACAAAATAAACAAACCAAAAAAGAAAACCCTGAAGAAACTGACATCTCCTAGAAAAAAAAAATCACATAGAAAACTATGAACTAAGTTAAAACAAACAAACAAACAAAAAACCCATAGTCTTTTCTAGGTTTTTTTTTAATTTCAAGTATTCATTGTTCCTTGCAATATCTCAGAATAACTGATCAATCTTGCCATTTTACTTTAGGTTCAGTAAATGAATAGTTTTTAAAAAACATCTAGCTTTATGTAGTAAAAATAAGGAGAGTTGTGCAACCTTGAAATGATCTTTCTCATACTGTAGTATGAACGTAGGTATTCAAGTAAAGATTGAATGGCTAAATACCAGGGGTGCTGTAGAGAAGATTCTGGCACTACACCTGGCCATTACAACTGTGAAATTCTGAGTTCCAAGGCTCTTTTCTCCTCTTTTAGCTAACTCCATGTTTCCTAAAATTGCCTTCGAAAAACGTTAGACCCTTAAGCATTCAGACATGTTACAGTGAACCAGAGCCCCGCACTCTCTAGGTCTTATTTCCAGGTTGATCACATGCTATACTGTGTAGAGCGGTAGGAAGAGACTCTTCTTCCTTACCCTGCTCTATCCTCAGCCCAGCTGACCGTCAGTCTTGGCTTCATCCCTAGTGCTGGGATATATCCTCACACATAGTCCTGCCTATCAGACCTGAGCCCTGACATAGGTTTAGTAGACCTCAATGAATAAAGCATCAGGACATTCAAGTTTCTTGAATCCTGCGTATTTGTGTCTATTTCTGTGCATTCCCCACGTCCTAGTTACCTAATTCTCCATCTCCTCCACTCTTTTTCAGTTCTACAGAATAGAAGAACTTGCTTTCAAGTTGTGCTTCAGGGTCTTCCTTTAGTGTTACACGTGGCCTTCTTACCTCTCTACTTCAGGTTCAGGAGCAGAGGTAAGTGGGACTGGAAAAATGAGATTTTTTTAGTTGATGTCCTTCCTGTCTGATACCTTTTTACATGCACGTTTTAGATAAAGTTGAGTGACCTTTGTAGCAGTAACAGCATAAGGAGTCAGGATTTAGATGATGTCTTGAGGTTTCAGGTGCTGCCCACTCAGCTGTGTAAGGACCAGAGTTTTTAAGCTTCTCTCCTGGATGTTTGTGTTTCCCTTACTACTCAAATAGTAGCACACAAGCATCAAAGGAAAAATGTATTTTGTCAGGTCTAGAAGCCATCTAATTCAGCTCCATTTACAAGACAATTATTAATGTCACCTATGCATTGGCACCCGGCCAGTAATTTATGACTGTTTTTGGTTTAGATAGAGGTCTCCTTTGAAATATTAATATAAAAATCCAAATGAAGAATATAACTTGATTCCTGATTCAGTTTCAAGACTATTGAAAGCTATCATTTGGTCCTCTGGTCTATGTATTTAGAGGCTATTTAGAAGTGCAACTATACTATATCATATACTTTATTATGTTAGTAACTAAGAATTTAACAATACCCTTAACTTGTTTTCCTTTACTGAGAAGTGTTTACATGGGACAATGACTATTAAAGTAAATGAAAGGAGCTGTTATTATTTGCAAAAGCTTTGCCTTCATCCTTTAGACAAAACTGGACCAGATGTTAAACAGATTGCTTTTTCAAATCTAACATATATTTTTTGAGTTGCTGATAACAAACCTTATTCCATCTATTTTGACTTTAAATCATAAACCCAAACCTCAAATCTTAAATGAGCCCAAAAGACAGGTCCACTAGGATTGTCTAAAAAATAGCAAGGATGAATAAAAATGTATAAGATATAATTCTATTTCTAACACTATGGAGAACTCCAAATCATTCTTTTTCTGACCACATGTGCTATAATATCTACATATGTATGTATGTGTGTACATTTCTATCTATCCATTTAATTTATAATCTTATATATCTGTCCAACTATCATTTTCAAATTGTTTTGAACCATTAAGAAAATATTTTGAGTAATGGAAAAAAAAGGATATAGGTTGAGTCAGCTTGTTTGCTGCTGTGACCAAAAGACCTGACAATAACAATTAGAGGAGGAAAAATTTATTTGGGGGCTCACAGTTTCAGAGGTTCAGTCTATAGATGGCTGACTCCATTCCTTGGGGCATAAGGTAGTGCAGGACATCAGGTCAGAAAGGTATGGTAGAGGAAAGAGGCTTAGGACATGGCACCCTGAAGGTGGGGGAGAGTAAAGGAAAGGTGGGGGGCTCCCTTTACCACATATGTGCACCAAAGACACAATCCCCAGGGACCCACATTTTTCAGTTGCATCCTACCTGCCTATAGTTACCACCCAGCTAATCCCTATCAGGGGAT
Source organism: Callospermophilus lateralis (assembly GCF_048772815.1). Taxonomy (NCBI): domain Eukaryota; kingdom Metazoa; phylum Chordata; class Mammalia; order Rodentia; family Sciuridae; genus Callospermophilus; species Callospermophilus lateralis. Next base: position 107,565,715 of record NC_135311.1, on the reverse strand, counting down.
TAGTGCACTTATTAGGTTAAGACTCATGACCCAATCATTTCACTTCTAAACTTCCTTGCATCTTGTCACACATGAACTTTTGAGGGATACTTCATATCTAAGCCATAACATTCCACTCCCCAAAAGCTCATGCTAATCTCCCAATGCCAAATACATTTAGTCCATTTTCAAGAATACCCATAGTCTTGGGGCTGGGGATGTGGCTCAGGTGGTAGCGTGCTTGCCTGGCATGCATGGGACGCTGGGTTCGATCCTCAGCACCACATAAAAATAAAATAAAGATGTTATGTCCACCGAAAAACAAAAAATAAATATTAAAAAAACTCTCTTTCTCTCTCACTCTCTCTAAAAAAAAAAAAAAAAAAAAAAAGAATACCCATAGTCTTAACAGTTTTAGCATTGCCCCCAGAAGCCCAAGTCCAATATCTCTTCTGAGGTTCAAGGCAAACTCTTATCTGTGAGCCTCTGTAAAAATCAAAACCAAGTTGTACATATTCAATATCTAAAGGTACAGGGTAAACATTTTCATTCCACAAGGGAGAAATGGCATAGAAAGAAAGAATGGGACAAAAGCAAGACTGAAATTCAGTTATAGGCCCTGTAACTCTACAGCCAGCATCTGGAGCACATGGTATTGTGATGTTGTCTCCAAAGGGCTTGGGTAGCTTCACCCCTATGGCTTTGCTATTTGCAGCCTACATGGCCTCTCTCTTGGCTTATCTCTGTTCAATTCCTGCAGTTTCCTTGGCAGACAGTCCGCGGTATTGGCATTTCTCAATCTTGGGAGTCTCCTCTGCAGCTTCAGCTTCCTTCTTACATCTTCACACATCTCCTTCTTAAGGACTTCCCATAAGGACTCCAACCCTGGGGCACTTTGCCTGGCTTCCCAGGCCTTCCTTTGGTGAAAGCCTCTATACCCCCAACCCCAGCATCCTGCATTTCTGTAGAATCGGCACTGCAGGGTTACTGCCAAGGTCTGCTGCCATCTTAAACTGTAACCAAGCCTCCAGGGACACTGGCTGCAGCAGCTTCTGAGTGGCCGGGCAGCTGAGCATGGTCAAACAACTTCCTAGGTCCCCCTGTGCAAGTAGGGTGCCCCACTAGTCTCTTCTCAAAAGAATTTTTACTTTTACAACCTTCTGAGATGGGCATAGTCTTGCCAGTTCCTGAGATACCCTTAAGACATCTTTCCTACTATTTAGTGACAGTAATGTTTTTAACCACCACACCTTCATTAGCTCTAGTTTTGTTGACATATTTCTGGCCAAACTGCAAGTGTAAAATTTTTTTCTGCTTTCTACTCCTGTTTACCACAATAAACCTGGCTAAAAGCTACCAGCAATATCTCGCAGAAAGTCTCGGGACACAGGCAAAATGTAGACAACTTCTCATCCCGAGCAAAACATGATGGCCTCAAGTCTATATTTCAATAGAGTCCTCCTTTTCCTCTGAAACTTCTTGAACCTAGTCTTCACTGTGCATGGTCCTATCAGCATTTTGGTCTTCTGAGCTCCACCAGACTCACACATTAAACTCTACTTACAACAATCTAAAACTTTCTCAGCTTGTACTGATATACTTTTTGAAATTCCTCCCACATATTCTGAAAACCTCCCAAATCTTCTGAACCACATGGTCAGGTTAGTCACAGCAATGACTCCACTTCTTGGTACCAATTTCTGTTTTAGTTAGCTTTTTTTTTTCACTGCTGTGACCAAAAGACCTGACAAGAACAATTCGTGGAGAAAAAAATTTATCGTGGGGCTCACACTTTCAGAAGTCTCAGTTCTCAGGGCCTGAGGCAATGCAGAACATCATGTAAGAAAGGTGTGGTGGAGGAAGGCAGAGGGAGAGAGAAAGAAGAAGAAGGAGGAGGAGGAAGAGGAGGAGGAGAAAAAAGAGAGAGAAGAGAGAGCATTTCTTTCATCACAGACAAAATATGAACACCAAAGTCATGCCCCCATAGATCTACCTCCTCCTACCACATCCTACCTAGCTACAGTTACCACCCATTTAATACCTATCAGGGGACTCATTCACTGATTAGGTTAAAGCTTATAACCCAATCATATCACTTCTAAACTTTTTCATATTATGTCACACATGAGCTTTTTGGGAACCCCTCATGTCTAAACCATAACAATAGTCAAGATCATATTTTGATGTCTCTCTTTCTTTCCTTTCTCTGCCCCCCTTTATGACCCAGGTTGCTTATATAGCTTTTGTTAGAAGTCCACATTGTGATCAAGTGGCTCCATGACAGTCTCCAGAGCCCTCATCAAGGGGGAATCCAGTAGAAATACCTGCATATGTCTGGAACCCCAAAGGAATGAATACTAAAATAGTCTGTGCAAAAACTCACCAAGAAAAAAATACACCCAAGTGGAATGTAATAATATGAAAACTATTCTTGATCCCTTGGTTCCTGTTATGGTTTAGATATGAAGTGTCCCTCAAAAGCTCATGGGTGAGACAATGCAAGAAAATTTAGAGGTGAAATGATTGGGTTATGGAGTCTAAACCTAATCAGTGCATTAATGCATATGAATGTATTAATTGGATGGTAACTACATACAGATAGGATGTGGCTAGAGGAGGTGGGTCACTGGGGCTTGCCTTTGGGATATATAGTTTGGGGTATATAATTTGTCCTTGGTTTAGTGGAGCTCTCTCTCTGCTCCTGGTGCTGTGTCCTGAGCTGATTTCCTCTGTCACACCCTTCTACCATGTTATTTTGCCTCACCTCAGCCCCAGAGAAATGGAGTTGGCCATCTAAGGACTGAAGCCTCTGAAACCATGAACCCCAAATAAACCTGTCCATCTCTATAATGTTCTTGATAGTTCTCTTGGCCACAGTGAAAAAGCTGACTAAAACCATACCAAAGAGTACAAATAAAAGTACCCTTACCTTGATAATTCATAGACGTAAACCCTCCTTCAATGAGATTGAAGTCATTAAATGGGTAAAACTTGGTAAAACTTAGTATTTTAAAGATAAAGTCAAAACTGATTGACTGCCCTAAAGGATATTAAGGTTTAAGAAAAAGTGTCAAAGACAACTTTTAGTTTTTGAGATTTTGTGTTCTTATTACAGAAGGAATATAATTAGATTTTAATTTTTCATTGTATTTGGCAATTTAAATGGATTGCTTATGTTTTTGACATTAATGTTTCAAATCTCTAATGTTATTTTGTGTTTATTTCACATTCCTTTTCTTTATACATGCTTCCATTCTTTCTTTTATTATCATTTTATTGAGTATTTTTAATCATCCTAATTTTGCTTTTATAATTTTAATCATTCTATGTCTTTTTATTTCTAATGGAAATAATTTAAACAGTAGTGCCTATCATTGAAGCAGTTTCTTTAGAAAACCCATGTAAGGAGGAAGAGGAGGAGGAAGAGGTTAACTATCGTGTCCAAATTCAATTAATATCTTAAATACTCATAAAGAATAATAAGACCTTGGACTAGTTTCATACCATTTAACCTCCATGGAGATATACATTATGGTTGTTGAGGATTTTAATTATGTATTTAAACCTAATATATGGTTATTATATTACTGTTTTATATGGAATTATTTATATTTGTCTATCAGTATATACTTAAAACATTTTGTAACATTTATTTTTTCTGACCTGTTAGAATTTACAAATACTATCACACTATCTGGTGGCCTTTATATCATCTTTTATTGCAATAGCTATTGGATTTTATGTTGCATTTATTTTCTTCTAGTGCATTGAACATACTGTTTTACTATTTTGGCTTCCACTGTTCCTGTTTTATTGAGAAGTCTGATTTTAGTCTACTTGCCACTTTTGAATTCAACCTCTATTGCTCTGAAGATTCAAAAGACTTTTTTTTGTGTGTGACTTGTGTGTGTGTGTGTGTGTGTGTGTGTGTGTGTGTGTGTACACTTGTGTGCCACAGTATGGGAGTAGTTTTATTTTTCATAGTAACAATTTGTTTGGTTCTCTGATTTTCTGCATTAGTATCTTGAATAAGGACTCAAAAATTCTTAGTCATTGTTTTAGATATTTCCTTTACTTCTTTATTTAACTTTTCTTCTTTAACAACTTTATATGGCCATTGATTGGAACTTTCCATTCCATCTCATATATCTCATATCTTTTCTTCTTTATTTTCTACTTTTTCTTTCCATGTTCATGTTGTTCAACATATTGTCAAGTTTACTCACTCCAAAAGTGACTGATTTGTTGTAGAACTTAGACTTTGAATTGTTAATTTCAAGAATTATGTTTCAATACATAATTTATTAATGCCTTTGTCCATTATTTAAATAGATCGACTTTGTTCTACTTCAATATTATGATCACATTCTGATTATGTTGTATATTACAACTTCTCTTTCATTCAAACTGCAGTTGCAAAAAATGTTTATTTATCCAACTGCTCAGAATCCCAATGTGTTATATCTGGTAAAATTTCCAGGACTTTTTGTATTTACAGATCCTAAATTAGGACATGAAATAAATAAGAGTATGTTCTTGGTTAGCTACGGATGAATGAATAGAAATGACGTCTCACAATTTGCATTATAGCTCAGGTCAAATTACACATATCATCTGACTTACACTATCTACTCTTGTCTCATCATGTCATAAAGCCTAGAGTAACTGTTCTAAGTTTGATCTCTTCCTCTTATTAAGTAGGCTCCAACATATCTGGTTTCTTAATTTGTGCATGTTTTCCAGTCCCTATTTTCTTTTAAAAATGTACTGTTTATTTCTTTTTCTTTTTTTTACAGGCCTTATTTCAGATGACCTGTACTCATTGTATTGTCGATGGATATGGGATCTATGCATAATGTTGACTGTATTGATGGTGTTTTTCTCTGTGCTTATTCTTGTTCTATTTAACATATCAACAGTAAGTGAGGCAGTGAGGGTGGGAACTCCAAGGATGTATCTCCCATACCTCTACCTGAATCCCCTGGGTCATTAGACTTCATTCAATGAAACTTCTGTTATAGGGTCAAGTAGAATATAGAAAAAAATGGTGGCTTGGGTTATCCATGTTTCTCTCTACTTTCATAAGCAGACTGGGACCATTGTACAATTTCCCTTTGTTTTCTTAAGTGTTGTAGGATCCACTAAATTACAAAGCCCTTCTTGTGAAAGAACACGTAAATGTGAGACTATAAATTTTGCTACCCACATTTAAGTAACACCAGAGAAAGACAGAAAGACCCCAGCCCAGCTATATCCTGCTGGTTCAATGTTGAATGCTGCAGATCCACAGGGAAGGCTCACATTGACACCTCCATTGAACTCTTCCTTCAGCTAACCTTATGACATGGTCAGGTAGGCATGTGTACAGGGAGTGGAGGCATACTTCTGAAATCATGAGCAATTCTCACGTGAGAGTCACATATCAAACAAACAAACAAACAAAAAATAGGTGCTGTGGCATAAGAGCCAGGCAGGTCTGCCTCACTAACATAGGTGTGTTTCATACCTGTCTTATCATGGATTCACATTAATCAATTACCCCCCTAATCAATATGTTTTTTACTTGTGTAGGACTGAAAAAAAAAAAGAGTCCCTTTAAGGATGTGAGGATTATATAATGAGAAAGAGTGAAAAACCACATCTAAATTTCTTGCTATCTGCCCTTCAAAGCCTGGAGAAGTTGGGGAAGTCATTCCCAAAACTTCATAAAGCAAATCTCAATTACTGGAAATGTCCTCATTGTACTAGAGTTTTGTATTTAATTCTAGAGACCTTTCCCCCAACATCAGTCTTAAAAAAATATTTATTTATTTTTAAGTTTTAGGTGAACACAATATCTTTATTTTACATTTATGTGGTGCTGAGGATGGAACCCAGTGCCTCGCACGTGCTAGGTGAGCGCTCTCCACTGAACCACAACCCCAGCCCCAACATGAGTCTTATAGAACAAAATTTTAGTCTCTTTTATAAGCATTTCCTCCAATCCTGGATATTGAAAGTATAAAAAGATAAGAGATAATTGGACATGTTGTAGAATCTGAAAAATACATCTCCCTCTTCTCTTTTGATCCTTTTCCTCCCCCTCTTCCCTCCTCTTCCCCCTCCTCCTCCTCCTCCTCCTCCCACTCCTCCCACTCCTCATCGCCCCACTCCTCCCCCTCCCTCCTCCTCCTCTCACTCCTCCCACTCCTCCTCCCTCCTTCTTCTCCCCCTCCTCCTCCTCCCCCTCTTCCCTCCTCCTCCTCCTCCTTCCACTCCTCCTCTTCCCCGGCCTCCTCCTCCTCCTCCCACTCCTCCCACTCCTCCTCCCTTCTTCTTCTTCTTCTCCTCCTCCTCCCACTCCTCCTCTTCCTCCTCCTCCTCCTCCTCCTACCACTCCTCCCACTCCTCCTCCCCCTACTCCTCTTCCCCCTCCTCCTCCTCCTCCTCCTCCCACTCCTCCCACTCCTCATCGCCCCACTCCTCCCCCTCCTCCTCCTCCTCTCACTCCTCCCACTCCTCCTCCCTCCTTCTTCTCCCCCTCCTCCTCCTCCCCCTCTTCCCTCCTCCTCCTCCTCCTCCCACTCCTCCCACTCCTCCTCTCTTCTTCTTCTTCTCCTCCTCCTCCTCCCACTCCTCCTCTTCCTCCTCCTCCTCCTCCTCCTACCACTCCTCCCACTCCTCCTCCCCCACTCCTCTTCCCCCTCCTCCCACTCCTCCTCCTCCCCCTCCTCCCCCTCCTCCCACTCCTCCTCTTCCCCCTCCTCCTCCTCCTCCTCTCCTTCCTTTTCCTCCTCTTACTCCTCCCCCCCTCTTCCTCCTCCCTCTCCTCCCTCTTCTCCCCCTTCTTTTTCTTGACATGGCCTTGCTATGTTTCCTAACCTGGCCTCAAGCTCACAATCCTAGTCTCAGCCTCAGAGTAGCTGGAACTTCAGACACATGCCATTATGCCAAGATAGAATCAGGATTCTTGAATCTTCCTTACCCTCTAATAATTGTACCAACAATATTTCCAGGGAAATAATGAACATAAACAATGTTAGGAAAAATCATCGCTCCTTAATATTGGGAACTTTCCTCAAAACAAAGTTAGAGGTCAGTTAAGTAGAGATTAGGCACACTACTACTTAAATCTGAGTTAGGTCTGAGACCATCAATTAAGATGGCACCAAATAACATAGATCTATAAGCCCAATGAAGGCTTAGGCCTGTTGAGTTTACTAAAAAATCTAGTCCAAATAGGCTCAGAAATCAGAAAGCAAAAGGATAAAACAGTGTTTGCCCCAAAGAGATTTATATTCAAGCTCTGCTTCTTTCCAGGGATGTCATAATTCACATAGAAGGCATGTGTACTGGGAGGGATGCCATACCATCCAGATCTTTAGCAATTTTTATGAAAGAATTTCATGCAAATAAATAAGAGCAAAAATCACAATCTAAAATGCAGAGAAAAGCAGGGCTTGTGTTAATACAGGTTTGGTTTATTCCCTTTTCTTGACATGGTTCAAGGGTTTTTCTGTCTTCCTCAAAGAAAATAAGGTACATTCTAAATTCATCTCAACTTGGAAGTGTCCAAAATCCCCACCAGTGTTCTAAGCCTGTGGAACATGGGTGTCCCTTTCTGAAAGGGCTCCATTCTGGAGCATATGTCTTATCTCTGGTTTGTTTTTAAGTCCAGCAATTGAGGAGGTTCTGGTTTTCTTTACCTGAACTGCAATTGCCAAAGGAGTGAAGCACAGCTGTGATATCGGAGTTCACATTCTACTTCCAAACTAGTACCTCTAACTTCTTTCTTGACATTCCAAATATCCTCATTGAATTAATTAGTATGTGTAATTAATGCAAGTTAATAAAAAACAAAAATACTATCTGTCTTGAAGGGACTCTACTTCCCTTTCTAACTTAAATTTTATAATAGCAGCTCTCAAATCAGCAGCTTGCATGATACCTTTCTCGACTGCATGCATCTCCATGCTCTCAAAATTCCTTGAGTGACATAGATGATTTATAAAAAAAAGATTGGTGATACTGGTTTTGCTACAGAATTTAACTGTACAAAACATACAAAGTTTTTTTTTCCTTCCTCTAACTGTGATCTGTATATTTTGCTTTTCATCTTTGTCAGATGTTATATGGATGCCAGTGAGCTCCATCATCACAGATCTCTGATGTAACTCCCTCCCATAATGTAAATTTAATTAGGTTTGAATAAATATGGATGCAATAACATCTATTTCTTTTTTTTTTTTTTTTACAGATTTTTTCCTAATTAGGAAATGAGTCTTTTCATCCAAAACAAAAGAGGCTGGTTGACTGTAAAAGAGATGATATAAAACTTTGAGGAAGAAGCATTTTGTACCAAGAACCTATATTTTTTAGCAAAGCCAAGTAATCACCAAAGTGTGGGAGAAAAATAAAAAATTTCCTGGAGACTCAAAGATTTCTAAAACATATTATATGAATATCTTATTTACATAATTTTGAGATTATTTATGTCAAATATAATTACTTCATAAGAATTCAAGCTGTGATAATATATAATTGTAGGAAAGTGATAAGCTAATAAACAAATGTTTCATAAAATCTAAACATTGCCCTGAAATAGTCAAAACATATCATAATCAGAAATATAAATAAAATTAAACCTCTGGTTTTCAGTCTGAGACTCAAGTTGAATGAAATTATAAAATAGAAGATATTTGTTTTTCAGGCCATAGGCTTACAACTTAAGAATAAAAGCAATTTTAATGAAAAGAGATGGAAAACAAATTCCTGGAGACTCATAGAATACACCAATATTTACATTAGTATTATACAGAAAGCATAAATACTATAGATAAAGAAGACCACTACATGTTGGCACAAGGTGTCAGTGTTTGAAATTTTTAGTATCTGGTTTGCATGTAGTGCTATCTTCTTGAAGTTTCAATTTTTTTTGTATTCCATTATGACTGCTTATCTAATCTAGTATAAAGTAGAGGGGAAAGCAACACTTTTAAACATACTACACTTGTCTAACTCAGTGCAAAATCAATCCAAGGCAATTTGGAAATGTCTACATGAGAATTTAAGATAAGGACCTATTAGAAATTAATACAGGACATCACAGAAGAAAAGCTTGATGTGAAATTAACACTAGATAAGGATTTCTGGAGAAGGTAAGTTTTGAATTAGACTTTTAAGATAGTTTGTACCTCAGGCTTACAAGAGAAAAATAAACCAGGCACCTCGTGGTTCTAAAGATTAATACTTTTGCTAAGAATGGCTTGTTTTAAGTAGTCTTGCTTCTCTCCTGAGTTCTTGATATTTTTAAAAGCTTATGGATTAGAAGAATTAATATGGTCCAAATGTCTGTACTACTGAAAGCGATTTATAGATTAAATAAATCTATATATTTATAGATTAAATAAATCCCCATTAAAATATCAATGACAACCTTTACAGAAATAGAGAAGTAATTTTAAAATTCATATGGAAGCACAAAAGAAAATCACATAGCCAAAGCAATCTTGAGCAAAATGAACAAAGCTGAAGACCTAATGAAACATGATTTTAAGACATATTACTGAGTCCTAGTAACCAAAACACACAACCTGGTATCAGGATAAAAACAGACACATAGATCAATGGAGCAGAGTGGGTTTCTTTTACCCCACTAAGTCTTCTATCCAGAAATCTGTGCATCTGTAGTCAACTAATTATCAAAAAAGTTGTCAAAAACACATTGGAGAAAGGATAGCCTCTTCAATAAATGATGCTAGGAATACTAATACTAAATATACATTATTCAGAATATTGACCGCACCCCTATTGCTCACCCTGTGCAAAAATAAATTCAAAGTGGATCCAATACCTAAATGTATGACCTGAGTGTGGGAGGCCATCCTTACACGTGATTTGAGTTACCTCCCTGGCTGGGTGAGAGGCACTTAGATACAGCTGTGTCAGAGCTTTCCCCACCCTTCTCCAGGTCCGAGGACTTGTCTGTGCAGAGGCGTGTCTGGCCACTGCCTCAAAGACCCAATCAACCCACCCCTGACCTTGGGATGCTGCCCCTCTTAACCTTCATTGGATGGGATTCTCTTCAGAAGTTTTTGTTCCCCAATAAAAGCCCACTCCCTCTCTTGCTAGTCTCTTCTGTAAAGCTCGCTGCAGCATTAGGTGGCTGGAGGTGGGAGCTAGGAGAAGCTGTCCCGGAGCTGGTATTAAAGGTAATTGGAGTCTTGTCTCTTTAATTTAAAACTCCCTAGCAATTACTCATGAACTGAACCTTCTTTCATGAAGCCAGCTCTGGTCGCGTGGCAGAGACTACAAAAATGTTGGAAGAAAACATGATGAAAATATCTTAAGATGTTAGGACAGGCAATGATTTTCTGGATTGGACCCCAAATCACAGGAAACAAAAGATTGACAAACAGGATTATACCAAACTGTAATGCTTCTATATGGCAAATGAAGCAATCAACAGAGTGAAGAGATAATGTACAGAATGGGAGAAAATCCTTGCCAGTTATTTATCTGTTAGAGAATTAATATCCAGAATATAAAAGGAACTCAAAAACTTAATAGCAAAATATAATCCAACTAAAAAAATGGGCAAATGATCTGAACACACACACCTCTAAAGGAGAAATACATGTGATCAATAATTATGTAAAAGAATGCTCAATACCAGCTATAAGGGAAATGCAAATTAAAACCACAGTAAGATGTAGTCTCATTCTAGTTACAATGACTATTATCAAAAAACAAAAAAATAACAATGCTCATGAGAATGTAGAGAAAATGGGTATTTTATATACTGTTGGTGGTCATGTAAACTAGTACAGTCATTAAGGAGAACAGTATGGAATTTCCTTAGGAAACTAAACAGAGATCTACTATATGATCCAAAATATATATCCAAAGAAAATGAAATCAGAAAGTCAAAGAGTTACCTACAAGAGTATGTATATTGCAACATTATTCACAATTGCTAAGATATGGTGGAATCAGTCTATGTGCATGACAACAGCTAAATGGGTAAAGAAAATGTGATGTATCTACACAATGGGATAATACTCAGCTATAAATAAGAAGGAAATCCTGTCATTTGCAGCAAAATTGATGAACCTGGAAGACATTATGTTAAATGAAATAAGCCAGACACAGAAAGACAAGTATCACATGCTCTCCCTCATATGTGGACAATAATAAAAGTCAATCTGACTTTAGAATTGTGATTAATAGGAGCTGAGAACGATATATAGGGGTGAGTGGATAAAAGGAGGTTGGATTTGATGAATGCATGTTGTATGCATGTATAGAACTATCCCCCAAAACCCCCATTGATATTCACAATTAATGAGTTAGTAAAACATAAAAAAGATTTCTTTTTCTTTTTAGTTGTAGATGGACACAATACCTTTATTTTATTTATTTGTTTTTATTGGTGCTGAGAATTGAACCCAGGGCCTTACATGTACTAGGCAAGCACTCTACCACTGAGCTACAACCCCCAAAAGAAAAGTTTTCTTTTTGAAGTTCCTTTGTGAGATCTGCATGGTTGGATTGGAACTAGGAACACAGTAACAACATTCTCTGAGAGACAGTTTAATGAGTTGAGAAGTCAAGTGCTGAATTCAGCTGATTCTAGTGGTTTCCAGAAGTCACAGAAATGGGCACTTACTGGTATTTGTATAATGAGATGCTTGGCTTTCATGTAAGACTAAATTTTATTATAATGAGAATGGTTCATTCAATATAGTAAGATTTTCAGAGTAAGTTGAAATGCTTTTATATGTATACATATAAAGATACATAAATTACTCATTGTTTTTCATTGAGCCTGAAAACAACTATGGCTCATACAGTAATTTACACTTTAGTTTTAAAAATATATGAAATATTTTAATTGTTTACATAGAATTCAAAATAACAAATAGTGTAGGAAAAAATTTTAAAAATTTTTAGAAAATATAGTTTACAAATGTTTTCTCCTATTCAATAGGCTGCCTTTTTATTTGTTGATTATTTCCTTTGCCGTGCTGAAAAGTTTTAGTCTGATAGTCTCATTACTTAATAGTCTCATTTATTTGTTTTTGCTTTTGTTGCCATGCTTTTGGTGTCAAAACAAATATCAATCAAATGAAAAGAAAATTTTTCTCTATTTTCCCTTCTAAGAATTTCAATTACTTCAGGTGTTACACTTATATATTTATTTTCTTTTGAATTGATTTTTGAGTGTGGTGTAAGAGTGGCATCCATTTTGTTTGTTTGTTTTGGTATCAGAGATTGAACCCAGGGGTCCTTAACCACTGAGCAACATTCCCAGCATTTTAATTTTTTTAATCTTTTGAAAGGGTCTCACTAAGTTGCTCAGGGTCTCTCTAAATTGCTGAGGCTGGTCTTGAATTGCAATCCTCCTGCCTCAGACTCCTGAGTCCTTGGGATTAAAGGTGTGTGTCACCACAATTGGCTCTTTATTTTACTGTTTGCATGTAGATATCCAGTTTTCCTAGAATCATTTATTGACAAGTCTTTTCCCTATTAGGTATTCTTGGTAAAAAAATCATTTGACCACATACTTGAGGGTTTATTTCTAGGCTTTGTATTTTGCTCCATGGGTTCATGTATTATTTTATATTATTACCATGCTGTTTTCATTACTATAGTCTTTTAATATAGTTTTACTCAAAAAATGTGATGCTTCCAGATTTGTTCTTTTTGCTTAAGAGTGTCTTAGTTATTCAGGGTCTTTTATGGTTTTGTATGAATTTTAGAATTATTTTTCTAGTTCTGTAGAAAATGCTATTGGTATTTTAATAGAAATTGAATTGAATCTATAATTCAGTTTGGGTAGTATAGAAATTTTTAACAGTATCCATTCTTCCAATTCATGAAAATGAGATGTCTTTCTATTTTTCTGTGTCTTCTACAGTTTTTTCACCAGTATTTTATATTTTCAGTGTACATACATTTTATCTCCTCAGTCAACTTTATTCTTAGACTTTATTCTTTTTTTTGTACTGTTGAAACATCAATGCTCTTTTTTGCCAATAAAGAACTTCAATTAGTTAGATGCAGTTCTGTTTTTCATGCACAAGATGAGAAACAAGATAATAAATAACATTAAAATCAACTTGTATCATCTCCTTATTGGTTATTAATGAGTTCTGATAAAATGATTAGATAAAGAAAATGTAGTATATATACACAACGGAGTTTTACTCAGATATAAAGAAAAATGAAATAGCATTTTCTGGTAAATGGATGGAACTGGAGAGCATCATGCTGAGTGAAATAAGATTCGAAAAGGTCAGGGTTGAATGTTTTCTCTTATATTCAGAAGCTAAAGAGAAATAAGAACTTTTTTAAAAGGAGGAAGAATCTCATTAAAAAAGAAGAGAGAACAGTGGAGTAGAAGAAGGCAAGTGATGGGGAGGAGGAGAAATGGGAAAGGGGAAGAAGGTCAGACTGAAATTAATAAGTGTATACATGCCCATATCACAATGAATTCCACTTTTGTGTATAAAAGTGGAATTTTAAAATGTACCTCTTTAAAATAAATCACTTTTTTTTTACTAAAATGCCAGTAATTTTATATGTCATTACTGAAATAGGACATCCCTTACATTTTATCAGTGGTCTCACCATGGTAATAATTGGAAGATATTTTGGACTGAACAACTCCTTGGCTATCAACTGGTACCAAAAAGGCAACAGACTTTAGTTTTTGAAAGTTTCAGATAAAAGCGATAATGGCTTCTTTATCTGTGCATCTCTCAGCTATTTTAAGGCACTTATCCTCTATTTTGATAGTTACCTTTTCCTTTTCTCTTTCTTAAATGTTAGTAAAAGCTAAATAAATAAATTTAAATTCATTAAAAGTCCAAGAAATAACAGGTTAGCATTACAAAGAACTCTTTTACATTCACTACCATAGAGTTTGATTTTCCTGAAGTATCATCTAATTCTCTGCTGTTACATACATGAATGATTTCAACATTTTACCTATCATGACATATGATCAAATTCTTATTCAATTGCCTACTAAACATCTTTACCACAAACACATCAAAATCTATGTATAGAATTGAAACACTTTTTCCTTTGATGCTCTTAAATCTTCTTTTCCACCTATTTTTATATCTTATTTATTAGTACTACTATCTTTATAATCTCCCAGGATATAAATATGGACACTGCTGTTAACATTTTATTCCTCCCACCCATTGCCCAGTACTATCAATTAAATTCAGGGCTGCTCTACCATTGAGCCACATCCCCATTCTTCTTCATTTTGAGACAAGGTCTCCCTAAGCTGCCAAAGCTGGTCTTGAACTTGTGATCCTCCTTCTCAGCCTCCTGGGTCACTGGGATTACAGGCATGTACCATTATGCCCAGCTGTTCCTTCTTTTTTTTCTTTCTTTCTTTCTTTTTTTTTTTTTTTTAGAGAGAGAGAGAGAATTTTAATTTTAGTTTTCGGCGGACACAACATCTTTGTTTGTGGTGTTGAGGATCGAACCTGGGCCGCACACATGCCAGGCAAGCACACTACTGCTTGAGCCACATTCCCAGCCCCAAAGCTGTTCCTTCTTCTATGAAGAAGTTCCTGTCCTGTTCCCAAGACATATAGTTGGTTAATAGTACTGTTGTTTCCTCCTTCTAAATATGCCTTGAAAAAGTACTTACAACTAATATGGTATTGCAGAATCACATTGGGAACTCTGAGGAGGGCAGATACATTAGAAATTTTGGAACAAGATTGGGATACTCAACCTGTCACTGGGAGAATAGTCCTCATATTACTTTTGCTTTGGCTCATCTAAGAACATTAGTAAGTACTACTACAGGATATGGACTGAAACAAAGAGTTAAAAATGGGCCTGATATTTAAAAAATTCAAAGATCTGTATATGTTTGAGACATTGTTCAGATGATATACCATTGGCAAAATACTTGAAAGAAGGTATGAGAGTCCAGTGGCTTGACTGGATGCTCCATTTCCAGAGAAGTCTGGGTTGAATATCTCTGATTCTATAGATACCACTTAATTCCACTCCTGGCAAAGCAAATACATTTTTAAAATTTATTACTAGACAAAGAGACAAAGTAGAACTATCACAAGAGTGATAGTTCTACTTTAAGCTTCTGAACTCCTTTTTGAAGGAGCATTCAAAAGGATGAATACAATATACTTTTAAAAGGCAGTTGAGGACATCAGTGGAAAGAATGAAGTGAGAAATCCCCCAAATCCTTTCCTATTATGAACTGAATGTTTTATCCACTCAATCCCCAAATGCATATGTTGAAGCTCTAGCCTTAAATGTTAGCTCAGTCCAGACTGAAGAACAGAGAGCAGAAAGAATAAAAGACAAAGAGAATGCATTTTTTTTTACACGGGAGAAAGGACAGGACCACCTGAACATTAACTAAGAGAAAATAAATAAAACATAATCAGACCACCCAGATGGTGAAATTAACTGATAGGTTTAAGATAAATGCAATTGATTTGTAAGTATGTAGAGAAAGATATTACTTTGCCATAGAAATGAAATCTTTGAAAGATATGTCCTTGGGAATTATACAAAAAATATATAATTTCTGAATATATAATTTCTGAAGCAAAAATTCATTAAAAGTTTAGCTGCACATTAGGTAGGGAGAACATAAGATTAGTGAACTGTCAGGCTCTTCAATTATAAATATCCAGACTGAAGAACTGAGAGCAGAAAGAATAAAAGACAAAGAGAAGACATAGAGAGGTAAGAGACACACTGAAGGGATCTAACATATATGTAGCTAGAGACCTAGAGGAGAAGAGCATAAAAACAATGCATAAGAAATTCTTGAAGACATAGTTATCAGAATTTTATTTTTAAGTTTGAACACCCAAGGATGTTTGTGAACCTTAAGCAGAATAAATGCAAACTAAGCTGTGGTGAGTGAGTGAGCTATGGTCATTGGCTGATCCCATGGCATTGGTAAAAGTCAACCTGAGAACATTTCCTTGCCAAAAGGTGAGGATACATGGATAGTCTTGACATGGCCTCTTATGCTAACAGTTGTCAAATGTACCAGTACAATGGGTTTTCTGGATATGGCAGGATAGCTGCAAGATGTTCTTGCATTATAACATTTTAGTGCACAAACAAGCCTCCTGAGAAATCACAGGCCTTGAATAATTTGCAAAGCTTCTGTAGTTAAACGTCCTGATTATGAGACCCTATATAATAAACATGCAGAGCCAGTTCTGGGTCACCGGTCCTTCATCAGGGGACAGTGTTCCACCTGGCCCCAGCTGTAGTTAAAAATGTCTCTTGTTTTTCCTCATTCTCCTGTTGCCCCTCCTCATGATCTTTTGTTGTTGCTGTGCAGGTTGCTGCATTAAGTCATATTGAACACATCATAATCAGATTGTGAAATCCAAATGAAGCAAAATACACTTCCTTTAGAGAGGCAAAAATTAAATAGATTGCTGACTTTTCAAAAGATGATATAAAAACTAGAAACATTAGGATAACTTATCCAACACATTGAGATAATTTTCAGTGGGATTTTGTAGCAAGTAATATTTTCCTTTAAAAATATAGCCTCAGTAAGATGATTACATCACACCTGAAGGAAATCATGGTGGTTAATTTTAGGCATCAACTGAACTGGATTAAGGGATTAGAGAACTGGCAAAGTGTTATTTCTGGATGTGTCTGAGTGGGTAGCTCCAGAGGAGATGGATGTGTGAGTCAGTAGGCTGAGTGGGAATCATACTCTCCAGGTGGGCAGACACCTTCCAATTGGTTAGGGATTCAGAACAAAAATGCAGAAGAAAGGAAATTTGCTCTCTGTTTCTCTTCTGGAGCTAGGGTGTCTCTCTTCAAAAGCCTTAGGACATCAGAACTAGGCTCTTTGGTCTTTTGGCTCTGGGACTTGTAGCAGTCCTTCCCCCCCCCCCCCCCCCCGGGGGTTTTAAGCCTTCAGTCTCAGACTGCAAATTAGACCATCACCTTCCCTGGTTCTGAGGCTTTCAAACTTGAACTGAACCACACTACCAATATCCCAGGGTCTTTAGCTTGCAGATGAACCATGATGGAATTTGAAAGTCTCTATTATTATAATAGCTTGATCCAATTCTTCTTCTAAACCTTCTTCATATTATCTAATATATTCTATTCTAATCTAATTCAGTAATCTCTTATTGGTTTCTGACTGATGTAGAAATGATTTTATTTTAAAGAGAAGTTTTAATACCAAGAATCAAACATCAATAACAAGGTTAAATCTTTAGCATGGTACAAAAAGCACAATCAATACCTGCATTTCTCTAATCCAGTATTTCTGTTTCAAACTTTCCAGTTTTTCAGAAATTATATTTCCTTGAAATATACTATATGGACCTCATTCTCAAAGGGAATTTTTCCCAACTTCAAGATAATGGTAGAGGCTTGTTCCTGGTTCTGACCTTTGTTACCATCTTGGTTATTATGAACTCTAATCCTGAAATAGTTTAATATATTAATATTTCTCCTTCTATAACCTATCACAGTAAGCATTCTGATTTCATTGGTGCTGTAGTTTGATGTTGAATGGCCCCCAAAGGCCCATGTGTTAAAGACGTAGTCTCCAGAGTGGCAGTGTTGGGAAGTGGTGGAACCTTTAAAATGTGGAACCTAGTGGGAGGTCTTTAGGTCATTGGGGGCACACCTTTGAAGGGGATAATGGCCCCCTCCTTGTCCTCTCTTGTTTCCTGTTGATGGAGTAGGCAGCCTAATTTTACCATGAGCTCCCACCATGATGTGCTGCCTCATCTTAGGACAAGAGCAATGAACTTGGTCATCCATGACTGAGACCTTTGAAACTATAGGGCCCCCTGCAAAAACTTTCCCTCCCTAAATTGATCTTATCTTGTGTTTTTGTCACACTGATATAAAAGTCAAGTAAAATAAATGTACAGTTTAATGTGTCCAGAAAGAAAATTCTAATATTCATAAGTCTTCAGTCAGGTGGAAGCTTGATTAACAGTGCAAAGAATGGTTTGGAAGGTTTAAACATATTTTTGATTGCTAAATTAAAATATGAAACAACTCAAGAAATTTTACCCTGGGTTAAATTATTTGATTTTGGAGTTGGTCTAGTTGGTGGGGGCAACTATGGTGGTATTGGGAGATGATGGAAACTTTAGGTGGTAGAGCTCACTGGATGAAAGTTAAACATTGGATTGTGTCCTGAAAGGAAATTGAGGGACTTCAATCTCTTTCATTGCCTTTCTTATTTACTTCCTGACCTCCCTGAAGTGAGAAACTTCCTCTGCCACATGTTCCTGTCGTGATGTGCTGCCTCACCATAGTATCAAAAGTAATGTGGCCAACTGACAATGGACTGAAACCTCCAAGAGGTTGAGATGAGGTGGTTATCATAGGTATTTTATCACAGTAATGCAAATGTGAATAATACCAAAATCTTAGCTATTATAGTATGCCAATGGTTTTCTATCCTTTTGGCATCCTCAGAAGTTTTTAAAGCCACAGCTGGGACTCTCTCCACATTTTTTAGTACATCTACCTGAAGGGAGTAATTCCAAATGACAGCCATATGCTAGGTTTACTGAAGATCACTCAAAACCCCAAGTTCTGCCATATTTATGGGTCTTGCTCATCCTCCTAATGGATCTTAACTTCTAAAGAATACCATATAGATTCAAGGATCAATCAGAACTTAGAACGATGAGAGCAAATCCTACCTTCTCAACATGTTTCCTTCAGAAAATCCTGGTTTCCAAAATGTTGTATCTTCTTCCTCTTTCTTTCAGATTCTAGTTCCTGATAAATATTTATTGGATAGAAAGTATGCCAGAAAAGCCTATTTTTGCTTATTATTAGTACAACCATGACAATTTTGTTTCTATGACTCTGAAATTTGTTTGTCATTGTTAAATGGTTCTTTGACTGAGATAGTTTCAGATACAGGAAAACTGTTGATCAGGGTTTCATTTCAGAGTTCTACTAGTCTTTGTTGAGTTCTAGATATCCTGATTCTCATATTGCTTGGGATTATACTCAGCCAACACATCATTATAATTGAAATAGGAATAAAGTTTCATCTGTACTGTGAATTCATATATGCACACATAACTGACAATATATCATTATGAGCATTAAAGAAAAACAAATTAAATATCTTAAATGTGACAAAGTGTTTTAGAGAAAGAATGCTCTTTATGTTATATGTGCCTGTAGATCTATGTATGTTCCTGGATAATAAATGGGGATAATAAATTGTTACTTTCACTTTTTCCATGGAAATGAAACTGATAGAGGAAATGGGAAAGTTTGTGTTACTTAAATTGTTACAATGAACATAGCATGAATTATATTTGAATAAAAATTTAAAAACTATGAAAACATAAAAGAACACTTCTATTTCTTTTGGTATGGAAAAATCTATCCCCCTCCCCCATACATGTAGCAGCAACTGTAGCAGCAATAGCAACAGGCAGAAAAATGTTAAATGAAACATTTACAAATACTGTATTATCAGCAACTGTAGTAGCAATAGCAACAGATAGAAAATGTTAAATGAAACATTTACAAATACTGTATTATCAGCAACTATAGTAGCAATAGCAACAGATAGAAAATGTTAAATGAAACATTATGAATACTGTATTATGAAACCCTTTTTCCATCAGAGATAAGTGAAATTCCTGAAAATGAAAATGCAATTTAAGCAGAAACTTCCAACTCCAGTATCATTTATTGTAATAGTAGTTATTAATGGCACTTTTTGATTTTTTATTAAAATGTATTAATTATACATATTAAGGGGGTTCAGTGCAGTATTTCTATATCTGTGTACGGTTTGTGCTGATCAAATTCAATTTCCCTTTTCCACACCACCAATACCCATCCCAATCTTTATTCTATTTTCAGGTTGACTCTTTTTAGCTTTCATATATGAAAGAAAACATGTGGCACTTGTCTTTCTATGTCTGGCTCACTTCATTTGACATAAGTTTCTTTAGTTCCATCTAATTTTCTGCAAATGATGGAATTTGATTCTTCTTTATGTCTGGATAATCTCCATTTTGTATATATGCCACATTTTCTTTACATTCATCTGTTGATACAAATCTAGGATGATTCCATGTCTCACCTGTTATGAACAGTGTTGCAATAAACATGGGTGTAATGAAATCTATTGGTATTAACATAAAGTTAAATATGGAGTGGTAATCAGATGCCAATAAGTTGGTTAGGAGTTTTAGAGAGGTCTGTAAGTTTACATAAGCAAGAAAGGTGAGTTTAAGCTGTCTTACAGATATAGGAAAGTAGAGGGTCAAATAAAACTAAAACTCAAAGATCCTTTAATTCTGAAGATTTACATCATATAAAACTCTTTTTAAAAGTATACAAAGAGAGAAATGCAATAATTTTTAGCAGCATTATAAATATATATATATATATATATATATATATATATATATATATATATTTGCAAAAATTGGAAATACAATGATTATTACATGCTAAACCAAAAAAATGTTGAGAAAGATGCCATAAAATGAATTTTAAAATAGACAAACCTACACAACAGCATTATAAAATGCAAATGCTAAGTATCATTATTGGGTCCCATAATGGATGACAAGAAGGACAATATATGTTACCCAGATATAGAGAAAATTTGAAATTTTACTAATATTAAGTATTATTATATTGAAGTATTTTTAAATTATTTAGATTGATAATAGGTACAAACAAAATACATCTGCAAAATCTAATTAGAGAAATATTTTGTAAATATACAATACTAATATTTATCTTTTGAGTTGAATCTGTTGGAAACTCAGGTAATGGAGAAAATAGCATGAAATTGCTAATGTATGGGAAAAGTTAAAGTATTCTGAAATTGTATTATTTTTTAGAACAAATTTTAATAGATTGGATAATTTAAAGATTTAAAATTGATTTTAAATTTTCAAGTATCTAATGAGTCTCTAACATAACACAGGTAGAATTAAAATATTCTAACAAATAGAAGAAAATGTGTATCAGGAAAAGTTCAACCTATACCAAAGTTCAATCTATAGAACATAAAGGAAAACAAATAATAAAACATAATGTAGAAAGGGTAAAAAAGATATTTAAACACAAAATAAGACAGTAGAAGCAAATTTAATTATCTGATAAACACAATAAGTTTAAATGAACTCCCTCCCAGCTCTCCTGTGAGCGCAATAGCCAGACCGAGGGCGGCACGGGAGCCAGCGGGAGCCGCGGCTGCGGCAAGGGAGCTGGCGGCAGCCGGGGCAACGGCACGGGAGCCGGCCGGAACTGGCGGGAGCTGCAGCAGCGGCGCGGGAGCCGGTGGGAGCCGCGGCGGCGCTGGTGCAGGAGCCGGCGGGAACCGCGCGGCGCGGGACTCCCAGCTACCGCTCCCACCAGTGCTGACAACTGAGGTCTCTTGCACCGACTCGCCTCGGCGTGGGACTCACGGCTACCGCTCCCACCAGTGCTGACAACTGAGGTCTCTTGCATCAGATACGGGGGCGTGGCTACCAGAAGGTAAGCAAATTTGCTGGGGGTTCTCAGCCCCAAGCTCTACAAACTTAGGGCCTGAGGGAGGCAAACAAGGAGAGTGTGCCCAGGCACTAATGAAACAGCTGCTCCACGCGTGTGCAAGGTAGGCGGAACTGTGACCACCGACAAAACAGGCCCAGTGGACTGCCAGACACATCGCTCCGGTTGGGGGAGGGGCAGAGCCGCCGGGCGCCTGCAAGTTACGCAGACCTGCGAATCACCAGCAGATCAGGCCCAGCAACCGCGGAGCGGCAGAGCCACCCCCGGGCCTGCAAGGTAGGGGTACTTGCCACCCACCGGCACGTCAGGCCCAACAATCTGCGGAGGGGCACAGCTGCCCCACAAGCCTGCTAGGTAGGCAGAACCCTGACCACCGACAGAACAGGCCCAGAGGCCGGCCAGACACATCGCCCCGCCCCGGTTGGGGGAGGGGCAGAGCTGCCGGGCGCCTGCAAATTAGGCAGACCTGCGAATCACCAGCTGATCAGACCCAGCAACCGCGGAGTGGCAGAGCCACCCCCGGGCCTGCAAGGTAGGGGCACTTGCCACCCACCGGCAGGTCAGGCCCAACAAACTGTGGAGGGGCAGAGCTGCCCCACGAGCCTGCTAGGTAGGCAGAACCCTGACCACCGACAGAACAGGCCCAGAGGCCGGCCAGACACATCGCCCCGCCCCGGTGGGGGGAGGGGCAGAGCCGCCGGGCGCCTGCAAGTTAGGCAGACCTGCGAATCACTAGCAGATCAGGCCCAGCAACCGCGGAGCGGCAGAGCCACCCCCGGGCCTGCAAGGTAGGTGCACTTGCCACCCACCGGCAGGTTAGGCCCAGCAACTCTCGGAGGGACACAGCTGCTCCACACGCGTGCAAGGTAGGCGGAACCGTGACCACCGACAAAACAGGCCCAGTGGACCGCCAGACACATCGCTCCGGTTGGGGAAGGGGCAGAGCCGCCGGGCGCCTGCAAGGTAGGCGGACCCGCGACCCACCAGCAGAACAGGCACAGCAATCTACAGAGCGGCAGAGCCACCCCCCGAGCCTACAAGGTAGGCAGACCTGCGACCCACCGGCAGGTCAGGCCCAAAAACCTGCGGAGGGGCACAGCTGCCCCACGTGCCTGCTAGGTAGGCTGAACCGTGACCACCAACAGAACAGGCCCAGCGGCCAGCCAGACACATCGCCCCGCCCCGGTTGGGGGAGGGGCAGAGCCGCCGGGCGCCTGCAAGTTAGGCAGACCTGCGACTCACTAGCAGATCAGGCCCAGTGACCTGCGGAGCGGCAGAGTCACCCCCGCGCCTGCAAGGTAGGTGCACTTGCCACCCACCGGCAGGTCAGGCCCAGCAACTCTCGGAGGGACACAGCTGCTCCACGCACGTGCAAGGTAGGCGGAACCGTGACCACTGACAAAACAGGCCCAGTGGCCCGCCAGATACATCGCCCCGGTTGGGGGAGGGGCAGAGCCGCCACCAGCGCCTTTTAGGTAGACAGAACTGCAACCGACAGACAGAACAGGCCTAGTGGCCAGCGGAGGGGCAAAGCCGCTGCTCACGCCTGCAAGGTAGGCGGACCTGTGACCACCGAAAGAACAGGCCCATCGAAAGTACAGGCACAGCGGCCTCCCGGCGTGGTAGGCACATTGCCTCAATTGGAGGAGGGGCAGAACCACCGCCAAAGCCTGCGAGGGAGACTTTGCAGCTATACAAGAGCAATATAAATATATAGGGGGAAAAATCAATAACACAACAGTTTCACCAAGCAGAAAGAAACGCGATCAATATGAAAAGACAAGGAAAGAAAGGACCACAAGCAATGCAGGTCAACTCAACTTTAGAAGAGGTAATATCTGCAGCAGATGGAATGTCAGATAAAGAATTCAGGATATACATGCTTCAGATGATCTGGAGTCTCAAGGAAGACATTAGACAGCAAAATCAGACAATGAAAGACCACTTCGACCACTTTGACAATGAATTACATAAACAAATCCAAGAAGCAAAAGATCAATTATACAGGGAGATAGAGGTTATAAAAAACAAACAAACAGAAATCCTGGAAATGCAGGAAACAATAAACCAACTTAAAAACTCAATTGAGAATACTAACAGCAGAGTAGAACACTTAGAAGATAGAACATCAGACAATGAAGACAAAGTATTTCAACTGGAGGAGAACATAGACAGTTCAGCAAAGCTGTTAAGAAACCATGAGCAGAACATTCAAAAAATATGGGATAACATAAAGAGACCAAACTTAAGAGTCATTGGGATACAGGAAGGTACTGAGGTCCAAACCAAAGGAATGGGCAATCTATTCAACGAAATAATACGAGAAAACTTCCCAGACTTGAAGAATGAGACAGAATCCCAAATCCTAGAAGCCTACAGGACGCCGAATGTGCAAAATCATGAGATCCACACCTAGACACATTATAATGAAGATGCCCAACATACAGAATAAGGAGAGAATTTTAAAAGCTACAAGAGAAAGGAAGCAGATTACATTTAGGGGTAAACCAATCAGGATAACAGCTGATCTTTCAACACAGACTCTGAAAGCTAGAAGATCCTGGAATAACATATTTCAAACACTGAAAGAAAATGGGTTCCAACCAAGAATTGTGTATCCCACGAAATTAAGCTTCAGGATGGAAGATGAAATTAAAACCTTCCATGATAAACAAAAGTTAAAAGAATTTGCAGCTAGAAAACCATCTCTTCAAAACATCCTCGGCAAAATATTACAGGAAGAGGAAATGGAAAATATCAATGAAAACCAACAGCGGGAGGTAGTACAGTAAAGGGGGGAGGAATAATCAAAGAGGAAAACAAACCATGTTTAGTAACATAAATAAACAAATATGGCTGGAAGAACAACCCATATCTCAATAATAACCCTAAATGTTAATGGCTTAAACTCACCAATTAAGAGACACAGGCTAGTAGAATGGATCACAAAACAAGACCCAACAATATGCTGCCTTCAGGAGACGCATTTGATAGGAAAAGATATACATAGACTGAAGGTGAAAGGTTGGGAAAAATCATATCACTCATATGGACTTCGGAAACAAGCAGGAGTGTCCATACTCATATCAAATAAAATAGATTTCAAGCCAAAGTTAATCAAAAGGGATGAAGAGGGACACTACATACTTCTCAAGGGAACCATACACCAACAAGACATAACAATCATAAATATATATGCCCCAAACAATGGTGCAGCTATGTTCATCAAACAAACTCTTCTCAAGTTCAAGAGTCTAATAGACCACCATACAATAATCATGGGAGACTTCAACACACCTCTCTCACCACTGGACAGATCTTCCAAACAAAAGTTGAATAAGGAAACTATAGAGCTCAATAACACAATTAATAACCTAGACTTAATTGACATATATAGAATATACCACCCAACATCAAGTAGTTACACTTTTTTCTCAGCAGCACATGGATCCTTCTCAAAAATAGATCATATATTATGTCACAGGGCAACTCTTAGACAATATAAAGGAGTAGAGATAATACCATGCATCTTATCTGACCATAATGGAATGAAATTGAAAATTAACGATAAAAGAAGTAAGGAAAAATCATGCATCACTTGGAGAATGAACAATAGGTTACTGAATGATCAATGGGTTATAGAAGACATCAAGGAGGAAATTAAAAAATTCTTAGAGATAAATGAAAACACAGACACAACATATCGGAATCTATGGGACATATTGAAAGCAGTTCTAAGAGGAAAATTTATTGCTTGGAGTTCATTCCTTAAAAAAAGAAAAAACCAACAAATAAATGATCTAATACTTCAACTCAAAATCCTAGAAAAAGAAGAGCAAAACAACAGCAAAAGAAGTAGAAGACAAGAAATAATTAAAATCAGAGCTGAAATTAATGAAATCGAAACGAAAGAAACAATTGAAAAAATTGACAAAACTAAAAGTTGGTTCTTTGAAAAAATAAATAAAATCGACAGACCCTTAGCCACGCTAACGAAGAGAAGAAGAGAGAGAACTCAAATTACCAGCATACGGGATGAAAAAGGCAATATCACAACAGACACTTTAGAAATACAGAAGTTTATCAGAAACTATTTTGAATCCTTATACTCCAATAAAATAGAAGATAGTGAAGGCATCGATAAATTTCTTAAGTCATATGATTTGCCCAGATTGAGTCAGGAGGATATTGACAACCTAAACAGACCAATATCAATTGAGGAAATAGAAGATACCATCAAAAGACTACCAACTAAGAAAAGCCCAGGACCGGATGGGTATACAGCAGAGTTTTACAAAACCTTTAAAGAGGAACTAATACCAATACTTTTCAAGCTATTTCAGGAAATAGAAAAAGAGGGAGAACTTCCAAATTCATTCTATGAGGCCAACATCACCCTGATTCCTAAACCAGACAAAGACACTTCAAAGAAAGAAAACTACAGACTAATATCTCTAATGAACCTAGATGCAAAAATCCTCAATAAAATTCTGGCGAACCGGATACAAAAACATATCAAAAAAATTGTGCACCATGATCAGGTAGGATTTATCCCTGGGATGCAAGGCTGGTTCAATACACGGAAATCAATAAATGTTATTCACCACATCAATAGGCTTAAAAATAAGAACCATATGATCATCTCGATAGATGCGGAAAAAGCATTCGACAAAGTACAGCATCCCTTTATGTTCAAAACTCTAGAAAAAATAGGGATAACAGGAACATACCTCAATATTGTAAAAGCAATCTATGCTAAGCCTCAGGCTAGCATCATTCTGAATGGAGAAAAACTGAAGGCATTCCCTCTAAAATCTGGAACAAGACAGGGATGCCCTCTCTCACCACTTCTGTTCAACATAGTTCTCGAATCACTGGCCAGAGCAATTAGACAGACGAAAGAAATTAAAGGCATAAAAATAGGAAAAGAAGAACTCAAATTATCACTATTTGCAGATGACATGATTGTATACCTAGCAGACCCAAAAGGGTCTACAAAGAAACTATTAGAGCTAATAAAGGAATTCAGCAAAGTGGCAGGCTATAAAATCAACACGCATAAATCAAAGGCATTCCTGTATATCAGCGACAAATCCTCGGAAATGGAAATGAGGACAACCACCCCATTCACAATATCCTCAAAAAAAATAAAATACTTGGGAATCAACCTAACAAAAGAGGTGAAAGACTTATACAATGAAAACTACAGAACCCTAAAGAGAGAAATAGAAGAAGATCTTAGAAGATGGAAAAATATACCCTGTTCATGGATAGGTAGAAGTAACATCATCAAAATGGCGATATTACCCAAAGTTCTCTATAGGTTTAATGCAATGCCAATCAAAATCCCAACGGCATTTCTTGTAGAAATAGAGAAAGCAATCATGAAATTCATATGGAAAAATAAAAGACCCAGAATAGCAAAAACAATGCTAAGCAGGAAGTATGAATCAGGCGGTATAGCTATACCAGACTTCAAACTATACTACAGAGCAATAGTAACAAAAACAGCATGGTACTGGTACCAAAACAGGCGGGTGGACCAATGGTACAGAATAGAGGACACAGAAACCAATCCACAAAACTACAACTATCTTATATTCGATAAAGGGGCTAAAAGCATGCAATGGAAGAAGGATAGCATCTTCAACAAATGGTGTTGGGAAAACTGGAAATCCATTTGCAACAAAATGAAACTGAATTCCTTTCTCTCGCCATGCACAAAAGTTAACTCAAAGTGGATCAAGGAACTTGATTTCAAATCAGAGACATGGCGTCTGATAGAAGAAAAAGTTGGCTATGATCTACATACTGTGGGGTCGGGCTCCAAATTCCTCAATAGGACACCCATAGCACAACAGTTAATAACTAGAATCAACAAATGGGACTTACTCAAACTAAAAAGTTTTTTCTCAGCAAAAGAAACAATAAGAGAGGTAAATAGGGAGCCTACGTCCTGGGAACAAATCTTTACTCCTCACACTTCAGACAGAGCCCTAATATCCAGAATATACAAAGAACTAAAAAAATTAGACAATGAGATAACGAATAACCCAATCAACAAATGGGCCAAGGACCTGAACAGAAATTTCTCAGAGGAGGACATACAATCAATCAACAAGTATATGAAAAAATGCTCACCATCTCTAGCAGTCAGAGAAATGCAAATCAAAACCACCCTAAGATACCAACTCACTCCAGTAAGATTGGCAGCCATTAGGAAGTCAAACAGCAACAAGTGCTGGCGAGGATGTGGGGAAAAGGGTACTCTTGTACATTGCTGGTGGGACTGCAAATTGGTGTGGCCAATTTGGAAAGCAGTATGGAGATTTCTTGGAAAGCTCGGAATAGAACCACCATTTGATCCAGCTATTCCCCTACTTGGTCTATTCCCTAAAGACCTAAAAAGAGCACACTATAGGGACACTGCTACATCCATGTTCATAGCAGCACAATTCACAATAGCAAGACTGTGGAACCAACCTAGATGCCCTTCAATAGACGAATGGATAAAAAAATGTGGCATTTATACACAATGGAGTATTACTCTGCATTAAGAAATGACAAAATCATAGAATTTGGAGGGAAATGGATGGCATTAGAGCAGATTATGCTAAGTGAAGCTAGCCAATCCCTTAAAAACAAATGCCAAATGTCTTCTTTGATATAAGGAGAGTAGCTAAGAACAGAGTAGGGACAAAGAGCATGAGAAGAAGATTAACATTAAACAGGGATGAGAGGTGGGAGGGAAAGGGAGAGAGAAGGGAAATTGCATGTAAATGGAAGGAGACCCTCAGGGGTATACAAAATTACATACAAGAGGAAGTGAGGGGAAAGGAGGAAAAATATAAGGGGGATAAATGAATTACAGTAGAGGGGGTAGAGAGAGAAGAGGGGAGGGGAGGGGAGGGGGGAGGGGGGATAGTAGGGGATAGGAAAGGCAGCAGAATACAACAGACACCAGAATGGCAATATGTAAATCAATGGTTGTGCAACTGAAGTGATTCTGCAATCTGTATATGGGGTAAAAATGGGAGCGCATATCCCACTTGAATCAAAGTGTGAAATATGATATATCAAGAACTATGTAATGTTTTGAACAACCTACAATAAAAATTAATTAAAAAATATAGCATTGAATAAATGAAAAAAAAAGTTTAAATGAACTAAGAACTCTAATTAAACTAAAAGTGGATTTTTAAAAAATCTATCAGTATTATATTTAAGTAAGAGTTAACAATAAATTAAGACTATAGAAGGTTTGGAAATAAAAGGTTAGAAAAAAAATAGCCAAAAAAAAAAAATAGAACTGGTATAGTTGGGTAATATTTGAAAATATACCAAATAAGATGTAAAAAATAGAGCTTCAACATCTAATCATAAATATTTCAGATCTTTTCCAAACATAAATGAAACATTAACAACAGTGATCATATATTATAATTATGGAAGTCCAAAAACTTCAATAATAGGCATCATACAGGCAACATTCTCTGATAACATTGAAATTTTGTTGGATATCAATAAAAAAGATAAAAATAATCTATAGTGTTTTGGAAATTTAAAGGCATTCTTGAATAATTATGGTTAGGATGAAAATATGTATTAAAGTTTATACATAAAGATGATTATATAAAGATGAAAGATGTGACCTAACATGTAAATCTTCCTATTTTCTTACATAATAACAGGCAGAGAAACTAGGTAGTGAAACTGAATCCCCTGGGGATTATTACCAACAAAACTAAGTGACAATGTATACTTGTAAAGATATAAATATGGAGGAAAAGTATCAACTAGTGGATATAGGCAAAGAAATGTATATGATAAACTAAGTATAACAGCAACCTTGGAGTGTGAGACGAAATAAGGAGATCAGAACAAATACCAAAAACTAAGATTCAAAAAAACTTCATGAAATTAACAACAACCAATTTGATCTGTGTATTGACTAAGCACTTTATATGCAAGAGGATGCAGAACTAAACAATTAAGAACAAGACATTTTCTATTAAGTTACTGGACATAAAGCAAAAGAAAAATCATCAAGGCATGCAGGTAGAAGAAGTGACACAAAAAGAAAAGAAAATAATCATTGGATAATTTCAACAACAGTAATTCATGCCAGCAGAAAAGTGTGTAATATATTTAAGATATCAAAGATAGTAAATATGAAGGCTTTGGGGCAGAAAAATAATTTTAGACTGTGAAAGGTAAGGTCAAAATATATAAATATGAAATAATAAGATGAATATTGTTTCAAAGGGATTCCTGAGGAATCTGCCAAAGAACAAGTTTTGTGAATCAGGAAAACTAAAAAGAGTGTCAAATAATTATTGGAAATGATCATTAAATAGAGTAGTTACTTTTATAGCTAGAAATAGATTGTTGAGACACATGAAAAATCTTTAGTGCCATTAATAATTAAATAAAAGTGAGATACTAGTATGCACACACTACAATGGCTAAAAGTACAAAGACTGGCATCAAAAACATTGACCAGAACATGGAACAGTGGAAAATGTCATACACTGCTGGCACAAGCATGTTGTAATATAATTCAGCAGTTTCATAAACAGTTAAGCATACGCATATCATATAATGACATAGACATTCCATTTCTACATAATGAAAGATAATGAAGACGTGGTACAAAAAGACTTGCACACAAATGTTCATAGCCACTCAATTTGTAATAGCAAAAAACTGGAAATGACTCCAAAGTTCATCAACAGTTGAACAATTCAGCATACTTGTCATATTCAGGGTATATCAATACAATGAAATACTATTCTGCTGTACACATAACAACAAAGATGAACCTGGATGTAATTATTCCAGGTAGAGCAAGTCAAACAAAAACAATTATATACTTTATGATTCCATTCATATAAAATTCTAGAACATAGAAAATATATATCAGCAAAAAGCATAACAATGGTTGCCTGAGGATGGTGGCAGGAGGATGGTGAGGATGAATTATCAAGGACTATTTAGAAAACTTTGGAATTAAGACTTGTTAATTTTACTTATAGTTTTGAACATAAATGGATATGTGAAGCAGCATCAAATTGTTCATCTTAAATATGCACAATATAGTGTACACCAGTTAAACTTCAATAAAATTTGCAATTTTTTTGGCTATAATATATAATATTTTCTATGTTTTCTCTAAATATAAAAAAGAAGAGAATAACAGAAGCATATACAAGTTCTTTGGATTTCTATCAACTCTTTGAGTATGTCCTCTCAATACCTTCTGTTGTCCACTATTTTTAATTAGTAAGTCGTGATAACAATGTACTTCTCTTTTATGTGATGAATCTTTCTTTTTTCTTTCTCTTTTTATCTTTATCTCTCAACTGTTTAATTGTGAGTGTATCATTTTGTGTTTATCTTATCTTGAATTTTTCAAGTTCCTTGCATGTTCAGATGTCTTCCATCAATTTTCTGTGCTTCAAGTAGTATAATATCTATTAAGATAGCATCAAGTTTGCTGATTCTTCTGTGTCAAATATGTACTGAATCATTTCAGTAAATTTTTTTATATCAGTTATTTTTCATCATTAGAGTCATCATCTGAAATTATATTGTAGATTTTAATACACACACATAAATACACATATATTATTTCTCTTTATTGATTGTAATTGGGGTTGAGTCATTATTATTATAAATTATTTAAAAATTTTAAACATTTCTTCAAACACACTTATAAAGTGCTTTAAAGCTGCTGTGTCCTAGTCCAACATCTAAACCCCTCAAAGACATTGTCTATGCCTGCATTAATTTCTATGTATAGGTCATACTTTCCTATTGCCTTGCATACCTTATTAGTTTGTTGAGACTGCAATTTTTACATAATGTTTTGCAAAATATAAATTCTGATCTCCCCAATACTTATAGTCTTTTTTTTTTAACCACCAGGCATAAATGTCATCTTAGCAAGTTGGATGTCATTTTTCCATGAATCTCTGCTAAATTTTTGGTTGATCTGTGTTTATTTTTTTTTCCTATCCAGACTATTGCCCCTGAGATTGTCAGCTTTCCCTAGTTGTCTCCCCCTAGGACCTCTACTGTTTCTTAAACACCCTGTGTTTTCCTGTATTCTACTCCAAATAAAGTGTTGTTTGATGGCAAAGCAGTAGAGATACTAATTTTTAAGGCCTATCTGTCTCTCCTAGGGTAAAATTTGTGTCATGAAACTTAGAGGTAGAAGAGCGCATCCTCTGACAAAAATGGCATAGGTTCATGCTGGTTTTTTTTTAATTTAGTTTTTTAATTTTTTAAAATTTGTTTTAATTAGTTACATATGCCAGTACAATGATCTTGACGTATCATACATTTGAATCAGATGGGGTACAATTTCTCATTTTTCTGAGAGTACAGGTTGCAGAATCACATTGGTCATGCAGTCACGTATATACATACAGCAATCATAATGTCTATTTTATTCTGCTGTTCTGCTGTTTTTAATCAAGATTCAGTAAATGGTTTTGAATAAATACTCTTCAGTTTGTAAGAGAGCTATTTATTAAAAATCAACAAAAAATTAAGCAGAGACTACAATTTGCTTCTCATATCTTTGTTTAAAATATTAAATTGTTTTTCAATTCAGTCAAATATCAAGCAACACTTTCTTCCCTTTATTTACTTCCTCAGACATAATTATCTGAATCTTGGTGTGTATGGTTTTGCAGTTTGTATGTACGTGTGTGTGCATTTATAAGTATGTACTCCATATTCCATTTTTTGATTATTTCAAATTTATGTTACTATTATTGAGCTTTAATTTTTCCTTTTAACACATACTTGTGTTTACTAACATTGTCTGCTTGTCTGCTTAAAATATATTTATGGCAATGTAAGAAAACTTATTGTATTCATTTATTAAATATTATTTGCATCTTTAGAAGTAATTATTCTCTTTTTCTTTCTCTTACCCTCCTATCTTTTACAATTTCATTCAGAGCTGCAATAAATACATAGTCAAAAAGTGGGATGGACTGGGTGCAGTGATACATGCCTGTAATCCCAGCTACTGGGGAGATTGAGGCAGGAGGATGGCAAATTTGAGGCCAGAATGGGCAATTTACTGAGATGCTTTCTCAAAATAAAAATAAGGGACATGGATTGTAGCTCAGTGATAGAGTGCCCCTAGGTTAAATGCCCACTACTACCAAAAAGAAAAAACAGGTAGATTATAAAAATTCAATTTGTTCTTATTAAATATTGACATTTTCTCTCCAAGTTGCTTGTACTAATTTATTTTCACATCTGGAATGTATGCATTTCTGCAAATAATCATCATTTTTATATGTTGAAATTTGTATTCTTCTTTTCTAGCGATTTTAAGTATATCATTGCTTTAAATTTTTTTGAAAAATTGATCTTTTTAGTTATACGTGACAGTATATTTTGACATATTTATACAAACATGGAATACATCTTATTTTAGTTAGGATCACAATATCATGGAGATTCACTGGGGGATATATATATATATATACACACACACACACACACACATACATACATACACACACACACACACATACATACACACACACACACACACACACATAGGGAAGTTATGTCAGATTAATTCCACTGTCTTTCTTATTCCTTTCCCCACTCCCTTCCCTTTATTCCTTTTTTTCTTATCCACTGAAGTTCTATTCTTCTCTTCTACCCCCTTGTTATATGTTAGCACAACACATATTAGAACATTCAACCTTTGTTTTTTCTGGATTATTTCACTTAGCACGAGAGTCTCTGGATCCATTCATTTACTAGCAAATGCCACAATGCCATTCTTTTTTAATGGCTGAATAATATTTCATGAAGTATGTATACCACATTTTCTTTATCCATTCATCTGTTGAAGAACATCTCCATTGGTTCCATAGCTTACTATGGTGAATTGAGCTCCTATAATATTGATGTGGCTGTGTCACTGTAGTATCCTGATTTTAAGTCCTTTGGATATATACTGAGGAGTAGTATAACCTGGTGAAACAGTAGTTCCATTCCTAGATATTAAAGAAATCTCCATACTGCTTTCCAGAGTGGTTGCACCAAATTGCAGCCCCAACAGCAATGTATGAGTGTACCCTTTTACCCACATCCTTGACAACCTTTTTTATTCCTTGTATTCTTAATAATTGCCATTCTGGCTGGAGTGAGATAGAATCTCAGTATAGTTTTAATTTGCATTTTTCTAACTGCTAGAGATGTTGAACACTTTTTTCATATATTTGTTCGCCATTCATACTTCTTCTTCTGTGAAATGCCCTTACATTTCCTTTGCCCATTTATTGGTTGGGTTATTTATTTATTTATTTATTTATGTTAAGTTGTTTTGAGTTCTTTATATATCCAGGAGATTAATGCTCTGAGATGCAGTGGCAAAGATTTTCTTCCATTCCGTAGGCTCTCTCTTTCTGCTCTTGATTCTTTCCTTTGCTGTGAAGAAGACTTTTAGTTGGATACCATCCCATCTACTGATACTTGATTTTACTTCTTGTGCTTTAGGAATCTTGTTGAGGAAGTAAGTTCCTAAGCCGACATGATGGAGTGTTGGGCCTAGTTTTTCTTTTAGTAAGTGCAGGGCTCTGGTCTAATTCCCAGGTCTTTGATCCACTTTGAGTTTTGAGGAAGGTGAGAGATAGGTGTTAAATTTTGTTGTGCTATGGACTTTCAGTTTTCCCAGCACCATTTGTTGAAGAGGCTTTTCTCCAATGTATGTCTATGGTGCTTTTGTCTAGCATGAGATAACTGTATTTATGTGGGTTTGTTTCTGTGTCTTCACTTCTTTTCCTTTGGTCTGCATGTCTGTTTTTGTGCTCACAACATGCTGTTTTTGGTATTACAGCTCTTTTGTAAAGTTTAATGTCTGGTATTGTGATGCCTCCTGCTTCCCTTTTCTCACTAAGGATTGCTTTGGCTTTTCTGGGCTCCTATTTTCCAAATAAATTTCAGGATTGCCTTTTCTAAGAAGAAAGGCATTGGAGTTTTGATGAGATGTATTTAATCTGTATAGTATTTTTGATAGTATGGTTATTTTGACAATATTAATTCTGCCTATCCAAGAACATGGGAGGTTTTTCCATCTCCTAAGATCTTTTTTAGCTTCTTTATTTATTGTTCTCTAGTTTTCATTGTAGAGGTCTTTCATCTCTTGTTAGATTGAGACTCAATTTTTTTTGAGGCTATTGTGAATGAAATAGTTTTTCTAATTTCTCTTTCAGCTGATTCATCATTGGTGTGTAGGAACACAGCTGATTTATGGTTGTTAATTTTATATCTTGCTGATTCACTTATGAGTTATAATAGTTTAATGGTGTAATTTTTTGATTTTTCTAAATATATGATTGTGTCATTAGCAAACAGATAGCTTGAGCTCTTCTTTCCCTATTTATATCCCTTTAATTTCTTTCTCCTGTGTAATTGTTTTGGCTAGAGTTTCAAGGGTTATGTTGAATAGAAGTTGTGAAAGAGGGCATGCCTGTCTTGTTCCAGTTTTTAGAGGGAATTCTTTAAATTTTCTTCATTTAGAATGATGTTGGCATTAGGTTTCACACATATAGCTTTTACAATGTTGAGGTATGCTCCTACTTTATCTAGTTTTTCTAGTGTTTTGAACCTGAAGGGGTACTATATTTTGCAAAATGTTTTTTTCTGCATCTATTGATAATCATGAGATTCTTAAATCTATTGATGTAATGAATTACATTTATTGATTTATGTACATTGAACCAACCATGCATCCCTGGAATGATGCAATCATTCAGTCATGGTGCACTATCTTTTTAATATGTTTTTGTTATCATAGATTGTTTTAACCAATAGTTACCCTAAGGTGCTAGGAAACTATGACTTAATTCCTACACTCCATATCTTGGTGTCCCTTATTTAAAATTTTTCCATCTCTGCTCCCTCTTCCCAGTCTTTAATGACCACTATTCCATTCTGTTCTACAAGATGGACTTAGTTTCCACAATTGAGTGAGAACATGTAGTATTTGTCTTTTTATGTCTAGATTAAGAATGGTTTTCTTTAATACCAATACACATTTATTTTTACTTTCAGAGAATTGGTTACATTTTGGCATGTAGATTATTGGTTTTATTGTTGCCATACTCCTCACTCATCTTACTATATTTCCACAGTATTTGAATTATAGTAATTTATACAAGAGCTATCAATTAAATCTGAATCCCCAAATGTATTTTTACCTTCACATTGTAATTTGGATACGTTGTCATTTTCACAGTCATAATTATTTTCTTCTGAGGGGTTAACATCTTGTTTTGCTATAGTCTCTTTATCCACAGTTCCAGTTGGGATGTTTAATGTTTGTTTGGTTCCTTCACTTTGCATGTGATCTGTTAAAGAAATTAAATTTACTCAAGATAGTAAATTCACATCTTACTAATGGCAAATATTTGAGATGAGAACATGTTTTGAAAACATTGACTTTTTCTGAAATTCCAGAAATATTTGTAAAAGCTCTAAGAAAGAACTTTTATTTAGAAATAGATTAACTTGAATTTCTTAGCTGAAAATATCTGTTAGAAGGAAACCTGCAAGGAATAAATGTGTCCTAGAGCAGAGCCTGACTTAATTTGCATATTACTTCCTCATACTGAAGTTATTGCACACACTGTTGAAATTTTAGCCAAAAGATATTCTGCGTGTCTGCCTCTTTTTGTCTCTTCCTCTGTCTCTAAGTCCTCATAACTCAGTTAACAATAAATTTCTGTATGTTGTGTTTTATTTAGGTTTTATTGTGTTTATTTGCAAAATAAAATTGGTTCTTATATTGTAAGACATTTCAGAAGTTAACTAGGGTCTTTGCATTTAAAAAAAATTTTTCTAGATATCCTTTGCATCTTTTTGACTATGAAACTCAGAAAAACTGTAAAAAATGAGATATATGGAATTGAAGTAATCAATTTTCTCATCCAGTTAGAGGGTATAGAGAATAAGTAAAGAGAATGCAATGACTAAAAACTAAACCAAAACAAACAAAAAACTTCGAAAAATTAAAACTGATACAATTACTTCAGTTTTCTGTTTATTTATTTAAAATTTTTGCAGCTAAGGGCTTTTCAATTTGCAGTCAATTTTGATCATTTTCAACTTTGATTATACTATCATGAAGTTCTTGCTATGAAGCTCTATATTATTACCAATGTGAGACCCATTAGTAGAGCCTAAATGGTGAGAAATACAAGGATTTGGTCTTCTGAGTTCATTGCCTTATATAATCTCTAGTTTAGATGTATTATTTTAACCTTTTTCCCCACAGAATTCTGGGAAAAAAGGGAAAATTTTGAAAACCATTTAAATGGCTAAATCAACTCTATATTGTTCCTAGTGGGATACAGAAAAGCAGCATCGATAAATGGCCTTGCAGCTTCATGTTAAGAGGATTTGTTTCAGTTCCTCTGGTCTCCTGCATTGTGACAGACAGTAAAACTTCTCTTTGAGACTGCTATCCCCATCTAGTTAGTAGCTAAATGTGACTTGAGCTGAAAAACATGTGTTGTAGGCTCCACACTACTTCCGTTTGTCTTCAACCCATTCCTCTGAATGCAAATGATAATGATTAGGTTGTTTATCTTGGTGGCAAAAACTTATATAAGGAGTACAAATTTGTATTTTGCAAATACACACTTATACCTGCACTTGTTTCATCTCAATGTGTGTGTGTGTGTGTGTGTGTGTACGTTTGTGTGTATGTGTGTGTGGTGTGTGTGTGTAGGGGGGTGTTTTGCAAAGTTGATAGTGTAATGAGGGGTCTGATCCCTGACCAAAATCCTATGTGATCCTGTGTGTCCTACCATAGGAAATTACAAAGGCTTTGCCTAGTAGCACTCATGGGAAAAAGCTGTTAGCCCTACCCAGACTTGTCACACAGCCAGTGCCTTAATGTTTCTGGAGTGAGTGACTTGAGGAAGGAGTTTATAGTCAAGGAATCAGTTCTCTACCCTCGGGCAGTCATACTCATTGGTACAAGTAGTCCAGGAACCTCTTTTTAGAGGCTACTTTATTGGGGTCCTCAGTTATGATAATTTTCAATCATCTCTGCTGAGACCTTGTATTTTGTAGAACATCTTCGCTAAAACCTTCTTCTTCATTCTGACTCAATAGATTTCTATTCTTAGCCCTTACTTGTATACCCCTGTCCCTTCTCCTAATCCATAAAATGGCTAAAGCCCTCTGTGGTGAGACTTTGCCTCAACTGTGCTACATGCCATCTGACCCTCACTCATATATTGTTCTATGAAGGAAACTCAACAGCGGCATGTTAGTCAACATTTCATCCCTGTGATCAAAATACCTGACAAGAACAGCTTAAAGGAAGAAGAGATTATTTGGGGCTCATGGTTTCAGACATTCAATCTATGGTCAGCCAACTCCACTGCTGTACGTCCAAAGTGAGGCAGAACATCATGGTACAAAGGTGTGGCAGAGGAAAGCTTCTCAGCTTATGGTGGGGGTGGGGGTAGGGCTGGGGGAAGAAGCGAGGGACAAGATATAGTCCTCAAGGGGACATTCCCAGTAACCTACCTCCTCCAGCCATGTTCACCTGCCTACAGTTAGCATCCAGTAGTCCAAATTATACATCTATCAAGTGGATTAATGCACTGATGAGGTCAGATCCTTAATAATTGCCCCAAAGCCCCACCTCTGAACCTTGCTGTATTTGAAACCATGCTCCCCAAACATGAGCTTTTGGGGGACATTCCAGATCCGAACCATAATGAGTGAAAAGACAGTACAACATTTCTTCTTGGCTTCTTTCTTATAATGCTGCAAGAAATGAATAAAGTCTTTACTGGGATTGTCATTAAGCTTGCATTAGTTGCCTAACTCAACACTTGGCTGCTCTCAGCAGGTGGTTTAGAGAAATCCAAGAGTTATGGATGCAAAGTTGAAAACACAGAAGACCAGTGTGTGTGTGTGTGTGTGTGTGTGTGTGTATGTGTGTGTGTGTGTGTGTGTGTTCGTTCTAGGTTATGGGCCTTTACTTAAACAAACATATTTTCCCTCTATTGTGAATGATAACTCACCACAGATTTATATTTTGTTTGAGAGGAAAAGCTGAGTGTAACAAAGACATATACTCTGATATATGCCATGTAAACCTTTTTTTAATAAAACTCTTAAAAATTCTAGGATTTCTGTAGAACACAGGAATCAAGTATTAAAATTTCCCTTCCTGTATTACTAGTTCTATCTTTCCTTCCATTTTCATAAGGAAAATTTATTTGTGCAATAGAGCCATTTTTTTGAGTTATGGAATGTTTCAAAGATATGTGCCCTTTATGAATATAGGTTCAGACATGTTTTGACTTACCCCTGTTGACCTTACATGTTTCTGAAAGAGAAAACTCTGATATTAAAAATTCAATTCTAACTTTGATATCAAATGAGAAGAAATCATATAAGTATTTCAAAGATCTCAGTATACAGAAATTTCAGAAACTGTCTGAATGCTGGGCCTTCCACATTTACCTGGGAGAGTTGCCATAATTGTGTAATCAGAGTTGAGACTGCCAATGGATTTTGAGACACTGGTAGAAGACTGGTAGAAACCTCCACCTCCCCCGGACCCAGGAATCTCAAGAAGGCTACAGTCTGCAAGCTCTTACACAGGACAGAAGTTTTCATTCCTTTCTTCAGTTATTAAGACACAAAGACCAGAGAGTCCATACTTCTGGACATCTAACCATCAGTTGGAGGAACCATGCTTTATGAATTTCCCATTCTATTCACCTTTCATTCTGAAGCTTATAAGGGAAATGATCATGGTGATGAAGACCATCAGCACAGACAGGATCATGTTCATATCTTCAATCCAGACAGCATTCAGTTCAAATAGTGGGTCTGAAGTAGGGACTGGGGAGAGATGTAAGAATAAGGAAAGATGTAGCTTTGTAAGGAGTGCTGGATTAAAGATGTAGGGTAAATTTACTTTTTAAGTTACTATTATTCTATACTTCCGAAATTTATGAGAGTCAGGGATAAGGAGGTTGGGCTATATGAATGATCCTGGAGATGAGCATGTTAGGGCTAAAGCTGGAAGAGGTTAAAACCTTTTCTACTCAAGGAAAGATGGGCACATTATGCCTTTATCTGCTTTAGTGCTGAGACCCCTAGAAATTTGGAACCTAATAGGGATATTGTGAAATAAAATACTTTTAGATGAAGAAAATCTCTGAAATGGAAGAAATCTTACAATTCCTCAAAGTCATACTCTTCTGGAGCAGAAATTTTCCTCAAAGTATCTTTTCTAGGTGATTCTAGAATGAAAAAAATCCACAGCTAGTAATGTAGATAACAGTGTTTTGTGATGGCAGCACCATCACTAACAATAAGTGACTTGTTTCATTACTGTATATCTATGCCTATTAGAAATTACTTCCCTGCATCAACTATAGCTATTATAAGACTTAGTAGTATGAGAATTCTTAAGAAAAATAGATTAATAATATGATCCAAAATATCCATTTCTGTGTATAAACCCAAAGATATTGAAAACAAGATCTAGAAGAGATATTTGTATGCTCATGTTCATAGTTGCATTTGGTGTTAAGAGCTAAAACATGAAGCAACCCAAGCATCCATCAGAGGATGAATTAACAAACTGTCTTACATCAATACAAAGGAGTATTTCTCAACCTTAAAAATGAAAGAAATTCTACAGTATTTTGCATCAGGAATACTGGGAACATTATGTTAAGTGAAATGTGCCCATCACAAAATGACAAATACTATATGATTCCACATATGTGAGATACTTAGAATAATCAAAACAATGAAGAGAGAAAATAGAGTGTTGGTTGTTAGGAGATAGAGGTGAAGGTAATGAATTATGTTTGATGTATACAGAATTTAAGTTTGGGAAGATAAAAAGTTGTTTTAGGAATGGGTGATGGTTTCACAAAAATATGAATGTACTCGATGTCACTGAATGGCAGAGTAAAAATCATTAAAATGATAGATTATGTTATGTACATTTTATCACAATAAAAATAAAATTTTCTACTTTTCAAGAGACATTTTTATGAAAATGAAAAGGTAAGCCAGAGTGGGAGGAAGATTTTTAAAATATATAAGGACAAAATAATTTGAATCTGGGATATATTATCTCTCATTTTCACAGAACATCTATGCCTAAGCATCTATACCTTTTTATATCATTTGCATTGCTTTTCATAGAGTAAATAGTGTTAGGTAGCAGCTATGCATCACCCAGCCCTATGGCTGGTGGCTGTGCATGTGTTCTTGGAGCAGCCTGAACATTTCCAATAGGAGCCAGGGTGGGCAAAAATAATTCTGCACTCTAAATATAAGGGAGCTATTTTCTGATCATTGTTTGCTGCTTCTGATTACCAAAGACAGATGGGTGACCATCATTTTTGCAACTCTCCCTTTTATTGCATGCACTTCTTTCTCCAGCTGAGGTGACATTAAAGGGACTTGCTTATTTCCTTTTATTTTCTCCTTCTTTTCCATTAATCATAGCTTTAATTCAACCCTTATCAAAATTTAGTGACATTTGTTGCAGAAATAGAAAAGTCCATCCTAAAACTCAAATGGAATCTCAAGGAACTCCAAATAGCCATGTAATAACAATAAAAAAAAATACAAAGCAGGAGGACACACTCAGCTTAACTTCAAAACCCACTACAAGACTCCAGTACTTAAAACAGTGTGGAAATGGCATAAAGACATGTCCATAGAACAATAGAATAAAATGGAGGCAAATCCTCTCAAATATAAAAAATGATTTTAGACAAGAGCGCCAATACCATTCAATTGGGAAAGGACACTCTTTTCAATAAGTGGTGCTGCGAATACTGACTATCCTCATGAAGAGAATGAAGTTGGGTCTTTACCAAACACCTCTAAATGAATTAAAATCATAAGTGTAAAATCTGATATTGTACAACTCTTAGAGGGAAACAGGGCAAAAGCCCTGATATTGAATTTGGCAATAGATTCTTGGATATGAAAACAAAGGAACAAAAAATAAAAGAATAGACAAACTGGACACATGAAAAATTTAAAAAATTGCTCATTAAAAGGCACCATCAATAGAATGGAAAAGAAACCTAAGGAATGAGAGCAAACATTTGTAAACATTATATTTGATGAAAATTAATATCCAGAGTAAATAGAGAAGTCTTGAAACTCAACAACAAAAAACAACCAATATTATTCAAAATTGGACAAATGACTTGAATAAATATATCTTCATCTCACAAAAACAAAAGGAAAACCAATAGAATAGAGGAAGGGATAAAGAGGGATGGAGAAGGGGTAGGCATGTGGAAGTACTGGGGAGTGAAATCCACCAGGCTATGCTATGTCTACGTGTGACTACCACATGGATCATAACACACACATGCACACACACACACACACACACACACACACACACGTATTCATTAATATACACAAATAGCACTAGTTAAAATAACAATAACAACAATAGTAGAAAGACCAGTATAGTAGAGGAAACATGCCACAGCCCGGCTGCAGCAAAATAACCGGCGGGTGACGAGGAATTTGTGTAGATTGATACCACTTGTAGATTGATACAGCAGGAGTGGGAGCCGTTTATTGTAGGAAAGGAGGGGTATTTATATATTCCACACAGCTTATCTAATTAACATAAACTAGATACAGCAGTCAACCAATAAGGAATCTCCACACTTAATGGCTCGCTGGCGTTACTTCACAAACCACTCCCTCTGGCAAAATGCCAGGCGCCATCCAGACTTGTTTACACTCTAACAGAAACAGTTCAGGGGAGGGATGAGGGGAGGGAAGGGAAGGGAAATTCCTAGGCAATGATCAGATTATGTTTTGTGCATATATGATTATGACATAATGAATCCCATCATTATGTCTAACTATAGTGCACCAATGAAAATTCTCTAAAAAAGATAAACTAATGGTTAATAAACACACGAGAAGATGATCAACAGCATAAATCATTAAGAAAATAAAAATCAAAACTAGAATGAGCCAGGCACAGTGGTGCAAGCCTGTAATCCCAGCAGCTCAGTAGGCTCAGGAGGAACACAAGTTCAAAGCCAGCCTCAGAAACTTAGGGAGGCCCTAAGCAATTTAGCAAGACCATGTCTCTAAATTAAAAAAAAATAAATAAGAAGGCCTGGAATGTGGGTCAGTGGTTAACTTCTGGGTTCAACTCCTGGTACAAAAAAAAAAAAAAGAAGAAAGAAAAGGAAAAGTGTTGGTGAT
This sequence comes from Callospermophilus lateralis, assembly GCF_048772815.1. NCBI lineage: Eukaryota > Metazoa > Chordata > Mammalia > Rodentia > Sciuridae > Callospermophilus > Callospermophilus lateralis. Next base: position 107,522,914 of record NC_135311.1, on the reverse strand, counting down.
AAAACAAACAAAAAACAGAAAAAGATTTTTTGTGCATTATCTGTGAGAAGAGAAAATGACACAGATGATATGAAAATAGTATCAAGATATTTCATTTCTATATATGTACCTAAAAGAATCAGAAGCATGTTCTTGAGGTATTTTATGCCTATGTTCACAGTGACAGTATGCACAATAATATGCTAGTGTAAGTATACATTTAGACTCTTTAGCCTTGTGTTTCATCAATAGTAATATATTTCTATAAAACAATGAAAAATATAAAAAGGAAGAGATGCTTAACAGTAGCTGACTTGTGAAAAATGAAGTAATATATTCTATATTATAGCCATTTTTAAGTATATGTATTTTACAAATCTTTTCTGCATTTTAGATCTTGCTTTTTCATTTTCAAAACAATGTCTCCTGAAAAGCAGGAAAATTCATTTTTATTGTAGTAAAGTGTACATCACATAAATTTTACCATTGTAACCATTTTTAACTCCATATTTCAGTTAAATTAAGTGCATTTATATTGTTTTGCAGCCATTCATCTCCAGATTTTTTTTTTATCTTCCCCAACTGAAATTCGCATCCATCAAACCATGATTTCCCATCTCCCCTTTCAGTCCCTGGCAACCACACTCTATTTGTTGTCTATTTGGTTTTGATTACTCTATGTGCCTCAAACAAGTAAAAACATGGTATTTGCCTTTTTGTGACCAGTTTATTTCACTTAGCATAATGTCCTCGAGCTTCACTCATGTTGTAGGCTGAACATACTGAAACATATTGCAGCATCTTTACTTTTACCTTAGTTTGGCTTAAGGCCATTCATGTCTTGATTTCATGGGAGAAAATTAATTTAAAAAATCCTCTGAAGAATTCAGCCCTACTTCTGCATTGTGATTTTTGTCTGTAACTCTGACTTATTATAAAAAAATTTATCTCACTGATCATTGCCTTGAACATACAATTTCCATGAAGACTGCAAAGGTAATATGAAGAACATGTTTTAAGTGTTGGCTTCAACTATTCCACAATTTGCATAATTACCATTTTAATTTTACTCTCAAAGAAACAAAGAAGAGAAGGATCAATTTCAGATGTCCATGCTCACCCTGACATTAAGCAAAATTCTTATGTAGTAATGAATAATTTTGAGAAGAGGGTCCTTTGCAAAAATATCTGAAAAAAGTCTGACCTAAAGCTTAAGATATAGTGAAATATTACTTCCTTTAGTTGAAAAGTGTGGAAAGAATTAGAGTAACATTAGGCAAAATGATGATACCTTGAGTTTGTGCAAAAATAACACTATTTAATTGAAGAATTTTTTTCCCTAGGAGCAAAACCCTCAAAATTTGTGTTGTATCATTAAGTTTGTAAAATCAATGAGGTTGGAATTCAAACCCCGTGACATGTTGTTCAAGGATCTATGGTACCTATAATTAAAACAAGTATCACTCCTACTTGGTTAAGTGTCTTAACAGTGATTGGGCATTTAGGAAAGGAGATAATTACAAAAAGTTACCATACTCTTGGTCCCACATACCATTTTGATGCACACACAACAAATACTGAGTATGATGTTTACTATCACTGAAGAAATGACAAGAGCTGTGACCACTAAGAAAGGAGAATTTCTATTGCAGCATCTACCTGGAGAAAAAGAAATGTTAATAATCATTGGCTATTGGTGGGAAAGCACTTTGTATTTGGAAAATAAGAGCTATATTTTGATGTCATCTTCAGGTTTTCATTTAGAACAGAACTAAGGATTAAGATTGAAAATCAGAGAGTTGTTGATTAAAGGAACAAGAAGCAGAGCTGTTTTTAGGATGGGACAGGTTTGGGACTGAGGCTAACCAGGACTGAAGAAAAGCAACTCATCTTTACCTAGCTCATCAATCAATGGGCCTCATTAGAGAGAAAGAAATGGAGTTATCGTCATTATCATTTTATCATTCTTTCTGAAAGAGGCTGGGAGGAGAATAGCTCTGGAGACATCTGAACTGCCTAAGAGATCATAAGATATTTAGGTACAAGAATGCCATGAGTAAGAGGTTCTTCAGACAACATAATATTTGACATTTATTTAGCACATATAATGGTAGTATCATTCAGTTATCATTTCTTTCCATGAAATTACTTCATGGGTATGCCAATTCCTCAGCTGGAATGAAAGGAACAGTTTCACTTAGTGATTCAAATATAAGCTATAAGGGTCCATATAGTTTTTATTTAATCTTGTTTTCTACCATTAACAGCTCTATGATTTCAATTGCAATACCTTAAAATGTCTAATTTTCATCAATGGTGATAGCAAAAATATTTAGCTCAAAATTAATTATAGAGGTTAAATACCTTAATAATTGTAAAGTGCTTGGAATATGATTTCTCAGTAGTAAAAACTCAATAAACTGTGTTTTATGGTAATAGAATTAATTCTGCTGCCTTGAAAATGCTGAATTCCAATTGATTAAAAAACACTTTGTAGATAAAGATAAATAAAATGTGAAAAGCTCAAATTATGCCAGTAGGAAACAGTCAAATAACTGCAGGAAATCTGCTTGGTAAAGGTCAATTTAGAAAGATCTTTGACTACAATTTCTTAAGAGCTGTCTGGAACAACACATGTGGCCTTAAAAGCCTCAATAAAATGCAAGATATACAGACACAGATGTCATAAAAGGAAGTGCATTAAAAAGTGTAATGAAGCAGAGAAATAATAAAAACCACATTCTAGAAACTTGAATACTGTCAATAAACAGAGAAGCTAAAAGAGTTTTCTGCAACAGCAATGGAAGGAGTTAAAATTTTGAGTTTGTGGCTTTCTTGTGGATTCTCCCCAATCCCCATAGATACAGTTGTAGAAAATGTTACCTATTTGAATCATATAAAATCATTCACTCCAGAGAGCAGATAAAAATGTAAAGAGAAAATCCAGGAAGTTGGGAGAAGTGCAGAGGAACTGAACCTAAACATTTAAATAAGTAAACTTATTTAAATGAATACATAAATGAATGAAAAGAATTGGGAAGATAAAAACCCAAACCAAAAACCAGGCCATAAGGAGGAGTAACCAAAGGGACAACTCAGGTCCCCAACCTAGATATCTACTCAAAACAGAAACCCTAAAATAAAAAAGAAACACACACATAAAAGAGGAAAGAGAATCCACCTCAATTGATGCACAAGTCCAGAACCCCATAAAACATGAGAAAACAGGCAAACAATTCCACCATCAAAATTTACAGCCTCCCCACCCCCTAAAAAAATGGAAGTGGAGGAAATTCCAGAGATAGATTATAAAATCCTGATTATCAAAATGTTCAATGAGCTAAAAGAAGATTAACAAGATTGAAAAGAAATCAATCAGAACTCCTAGAACTGAAAGGCACAATGAATCAAATTAAAAATTCACTTGAAAGCATCACTAATAGATTAAATTATTTGAAAAACATAGCTTCAACAGTTGAAGAAAGAACCTGAAGACAGGATACATGAATCTGAGTACACAGAATACCATAAAGGAAAAATAATACAAGAACTTTGGAACAACATCAAGAGACAAAACCTGAGAATCATTGGGATAGAAAAGAACATAGAGATATAAGCTAAAGGCATTAAGAATATTTTTCAATTAGATAGTTAAAACTTTCCCCACATCAGAAAAGAGATAAACATCCACATATAAAAGGCATGTAGGATCCCATATAGACATAGCCAGAAGAGTAATTCTCTAAGACACATCATAATCAAGATGCCTAATACAGAAAATAAGGAAAGAATAATAAAAGCTGCAAGAGAGAAACATTGGATCACATTTAGAGGCAAACCACTAAGACTCACTTCAGACTTTTCAACTCTGACCCTAAAACCAAGGAGGGCACATAATGATATATTTCCAGTTCTGAAAAGAAGAAAATTGCCAACCAAGATTGCTGCACCTAGCAAAGTTCTCTTTCATATTTTATGGGGAATTATAAACCTTCCATGACAAAGATAAACTAAAAGAACACATGACAACTTAGCCAGCACTACAAAGAATACATAAAGATAAAATGCACACAGAGATATCAGGGGAGACAATGGCCAGCATCTCATTCAGGGGTTCTTCTTCCTGCCCAGGATAATCCAAGCCATGTTAAAACTTACAATCTCAATTAGTGAATAACAAAGCATAAATACTCAGAAATACATTTACAGAAAGCAAAGCCCCTAATAGATCTAGTCCACATAGGTTTTGGAACTAGACAAAGGAAAAAGGGCTCCAGTGGTTTATTTAAGGGGATACATCAAAGACAGGGATAAGGTTTCAAGGGCAGATTCATGCTTGTAATGTCTTGCAGTCAGCAAGTTGTTTGACATCTTGGCAGGTCACACCCATCTCAGGTGCTGTGTGGGACGGCAGAACTTGAGGAGGAAGTTCACTTGCATTTGGTGGTCAATCCCTATGTGAGTGTGTGTGTGGGGTACCACAGGGAGTTACCAATGCTAGACTTATCTCCTCATGAGGCTACTATGTGCAACAGTCCTCACAGCCCATGGACAGTTTGTGATACTAAGGAACCTAAAAAAAAATCCTGAAAATCCCACAAAAATGAAGATCAATTAAAAAAATTAATCATCTAAATGAGAACCAAGGCAGTTAAATATAACAAAAAATAATAAATAAAATAGTAGCAAGCCACATGCATATATCTATAATGACATTGAATATAAATGATCTCAACTTCCAAATTAAAATAAATATATTATCAGAATAGATTGAAAAATGAGATCAAACCATATATTGTTTCCAAGAGACTTATCTCATAGGTAAGGACACTCAGATTGAAGATAAAAAGATGGAAAAGTATTCCATACCAAAGGAGTTCCAAAACAAGCTGGAGTAGCTATTCTCATATTTGACAAAGCTGATTTCAAACAAATATTAATCAGAAAAGACAAGGAGGGCCATTACATCCTGATAAAGGGAACACTCCAAAAAGAAGAAATAATGATAATTAGTATATACGCCCTTTGACATTAAATCTCAGATAGACTCCAATATAATACTATTGTGAGATTTTAATATATGCTTATCACCAATACATAGGTCATCAAAGCACAAAATCAATAAAGCTATATCCAGCCAAAATAATATTATAAATCAAATGGACCTAATAGACATCTACAGAATATTTCACTCCAAAACAGCTGAGTTTACTTACTTCTAATCAGCTTATGGAAGCTTTTCCAAAACAGACAACATTCTAGGTCATGATGTAAGTCTTAGAAAATATAAAAAATATTGGATATAATCCTATGCATCGTATTGAATCATAATGGAATGAAACTGGAAATCATCAGTAAGTAAAATGACAGAAGTCACATACACACATGGAGATTAAACAATATTCTGTTAAATTTAAGAAGGGATCAAATAAGAAATGAGATGAAATCAAGAAATTCTTAAAAACAAATGGAAAAAAGGACACAGCATATCAAAATCTCTTGGACTACAAGAGAAACATTTATTTTATTGAGTGCTTACATTAAAAAAATAGATTCCAGATAAACTTATGATCCACCTCAAGCTCTTAGAGAAAGAAGGAAATAAATATTAATAATCACACAAAATTAAAGAAATTGAGAATAAAAAACAATACACAGGATCAACAGAGCAAACAATTGGTTCTTTGAAACAATAAAAAGGTCGATATACCCCCTTAGCCAAAATAATCAAAGAGAGGACCCAATTCAACAAAAATAGACATTAAAAAGGACATATCACCACAGATACATTTGAAATCCAGAGGATCATTAGAAACTATCTTAGAAACATATTTCAATAAACTGCAAAACCTAGAAGACATTGACAAATTACTAGACACAGATAACCTGCCCAAATTGAACCAGGAAGTTATAGAAAACATAAACAGACCAATATAAAGTAATAAAATTGAAACAGCAATTAAAAGCCTACCAACAAAGAAAAGCCCAGAGCCAGACAGATTTTCAGATGAGTACTACCAGACCTTTAAAGAACTATACCAGTCTGTCTCAAATTATTTCATTAAGTTGAAAGGGAGGGAACACTCCCAAATACATTCTGTGAAGCTAGTATAACCCTGACACCAAAATCAGACAAATTCACATCTAGGAAAGAAAACTACAGATCAATATCCCCGAAGAACATAGACGCAAAAATTCTCAAAAAATGTTAGCAAACCACATTAAAAATATATTAAGAAGACAATACACCATGATCAAGTGGTCCTTATTCAGGGTTGCAAGGTTGATTCAACAGACACAAATCAATAAATGTAATTCATTATTCAAATAGAATTAAGAACAAGAATTGCACGATCATTTTAATAGATGCTGAAAAGCCTTTGATAAAATACAGCAACCATTTATGTTAAAAGCACTGGAGAAACTAGGAATAGAAGGAACTTACCTCAATATTATAAAAGCGATATATAACAAACAAAATCATAGTAAATGGAGAAAAACTAAGATTTTTTTTCTCTAAAATTAGGAATAAGCACAAGAAGTAAAATCAAGAATAAATGAATGGGAAGGTATCCAACTAAAAGTCTTTTCTGCAGCAGAAGAAACAATCAAGAGCATGAAGAGAGAGCCTACAGAATGGGAGAAAATCTTTTCCACCTGCAGCTCAGATAGAGCATTAATCTCCTGGATAGCTAAAGAACCAAAAAAATCAATAAATGGGCAAAGGAATGAGAAATCACTTCACAAAAGAAGAAATACAAATGGCCAACAAATATATGAAAAAAATGTTAAGGATCTTTAGCAATCAGGGGAATGCAAATCAAAACTATACTAGGATTTCATCTCATCCTAGTCAGAATGGCAATTATCAGGAACAAATAAAAAGATAAATGCTGGCAAGGAATGCAGAGGAATGAGTACATTCAAATATTGATGCTGAGACTGCAAATTAGTATAACCACTATGGAAAGCAGTGTGGAGACTGCTCAAAAAACTAGGGACAAAGCCACCATATAAACCAGCTATCCTACTCTTTGGAATATACCTGAAAGAACTAAAATCAGCATACCCTAGTGATACAGGCACTTCAATGTTTATAGCAGCACATTACACAACAGTTAAATTATGAAATAAATCCAGATGCCCATCAATAGATGAATTGATCAAGAAAATGTGATATATACATGTATACACACACACAGAGTGGAGTTTTTCTTAGTCTTAAAGAAGAATGAAATGATGGCATTGCTGGTAAATGGTTGAAAACATAAAACATCATGCTAATCAAAATAGGGAAGACTCAGAAGATCAAGAGCCAAATGTTTTTCTCATATTGGAAGCTAAAGTAAAATAGGGAAAGAAAATAGAAGGGGAGAAGATAGGATATCACAAAGATAGATTAGTGGAGTAGGAGAATGGGAGGAAAGAAGGGAAAGGGATAGAAATATGTAATGAATTTAACAATATAATGTTATATATATATATACCAAAAAAATTTTACCTGTATGTATATGTAGAAAATACCAATCAAAATAAATAAATAATGGAGTGAGAGGAAGATCAATAGAAGAAATGAGAAAAAATAGGCGGAGGGAGGAGGAAAGGGAAAGGGAACAGGAAATGGGTTTTGAATAAATTTTTGAAAGTATTATTCTGTCAATATGAACCCAAATAGTATGTGTAATTATAATGATCTAATAAAAATTGAAGCTCAGACTTTCAGATAAATAGCACTGAAAGCAGTTCCAACAGCAAGAGAAAAATATCTAGGAGAAAGGAATGAGTGCACAATGCATAACTCATCATCCCCAAATTGAGAATGTACTGACCAGACAGACTTGGGAAGAAAAAGTCGTGAATCTTTAGTCCTCGCCCTTTCTCCCACTTTGCGTCTCTTACTCTTGAAAGCCACTTACCTCCTCTTCGTTGTTTGAAATGTAGTTCAACATGGGGATATATGATAGAGAATATCAGCACAATCAGAGTTGTACACAGAATTATTAACCAAATTATCTTTTGTAAAAACATCTTCTGCCCTAACAGAAGTGGAGATTTAACAGAAATGGAAAGTAAACTGAAATAGAAAGTTACTGATCTTACCTCTTAGAAAACTTGGAGTGTTGGACTCACACAATTAAGAATGATGATTCATTCAAAGCATGTTCCCATTCAAGATACTATCACCCTAGAATATTAGATCCAAGCCAGTTTGGAGAGGTATATATGATTGGGTGGGTGAAAAATAGAACCAGGTCTAGAGTGTTGCTGAGCCAGGTATGAATTAGTGTGAGGCCGACACAAAGATGAATACAGGAAACGCTATTTCTTTCCATCTGTTCTAACTCATGAGCTCTCTGAGTACAAGGAAGAGGCAGAGCTAAGTTATTCTCTCTACCTCCGCACCCAGTAGTCAGACAGGAACAAAGTCCCAGGTAAGATTCAATTTGTAATATTTTTTATCATGAATGTTGACTCTTTCCAAGTATTCTGGTATTCAGTGAGTGGAACATAAAATCTCTCTGAGATGTCTGTATTTCCCAGAACAAACCTATTCTCCAAAGTTTGTGTTAATTATAATTCTTTTTTAAAACATAAGTTTTTAAAAATTACAGGACTAATTTAAGAAAATGCTAACACAGAAAATATGTCCCTTGTTATTTACTGAAGTTGCAAGTGAATTGAGAATTTTCTCTCCTATATCTGCCATGAACTTTGGGGGCAGAGGGTTAATAGGTTAGTTTTTGTTTTGTTTTGTTTTGTTTGTCTTCTGTAACAGTTTGTTTTCCTGTTTCTTTTTTTTTTTTTTTGTAAAACAACTTTTATTTATTTATTTATTTTTTCGTTACAATTCTTTTTTTTTAATTAATTTATTTATTTTTTCATCTTCCATACATTTGATTCAAATGAGTTATGCATTTCCATTTTTACCCCAAATACAGATTGCAGAATCACATCAGTTACACATTCACAATGTTTACATAATACCATATTAGTAACTGTTGTATTCTGCTGACTTTCCTATCCCCTACTATCCCCCCTCCCCTCCCCTCTCATCTTCCCTCTCTATCTCATCTGTTGTTGTTCCATTCTCTCCCTTCCCCCCCTTTCCCCTCACAACCTTGTATATGTGATTTCGTATAAAAATGAGGGTGTCCTCTGTTTCCATGCACTTTCCCTTCTCTCTCCCTTTACCTCCTATCACTCGTCTCAGTTTAATGTTAATATTTTCCTCATGCTCTTTCCCTCTGTTCAGTTCTTAGTTGCTCTCCTTAAATCAAAGAAGACATTTGGCATTTGTTTTTTAAGGATTGGCTAGCTTCACTTAGCATAATCTGCTCTAATGCCATTCACTTCCCTGAAAATTCAATGATTTTGTCATTTTTTAGTGCTGCATAATACTCCATTGTGTATAGATGCCACATTTTTTTTATCCATTCATCTATTGAAGGGCATCTAGGTTGGTTCCACAGTCTGGCTATTGTGAATTGTGCTGCTATGAACATGGATGTGGCAGTATCCCTATAGCATGCTCTTTTAAGGTCCTCAGGGAATAGTCCGAGGAGGGCGATAGCTGGGTCAAATGGTGGTTCCATTCCCAGCTTTCCCAGGAATCTCCATACTGCTTTCCATATTGGCTGCACCATTTTGCAGTCCCACCAGCAATGTACAAGTGTACCCTTTTCCCCACATCCTCGCCAGCACTTATTGTTGTTTGACTTCCTAATGGCTGCCAATCTTACTGGAGTGAGATGGTATCTTAGGGTGGTTTTGATTTGCATTTCTCTGACTGCTAGAGAAGGTGAGCATTTTTTCATGTACTTATTAATTGACTGTATGTCTTCTTCTGAGAAGTGTCTGTTCAGGTCCTTGGCCCATTTGTTGATTGGGTTATTTGTTATCTTATTGTTTAATTTTTTGAGTTCTTTGTATATTCTGGAAATTAAGGCTCTATCTGAAGTGTGAGGAGTAAAGATTTGTTCCCAGGATGTAGGCTCCCTATTTACTTCTTTTATTGTTTCTCTTGCTGAGAAAAAACTTTTTAGTTTAAGTAAGTCCCATTTGTTTATTCTTGTTATTAACTCTTGGGCTATGGGCGTCCTATTAAGGAATTTGGAGCCTGACCCCACAATATGTAGATCGGAGCCAACTTTTTCTTCTATCAGGTGCAGGGTCTCTGCTTTGATATCAAGCTCCTTGATCCATTTTGAGTTAACTTTTGTGCATGGCGAGAGAAAGGGATTCAGTTTCATTTTGTTGCATATGGATTTCCAATTTTCCCAGCACCATTTGTTGAAGATGCTATCCTTCCTCCATTGCATGTTTTTAGCCCCTTTATCAAATATAAGAAATTTGTAATTTTGTGGATTGGTTTCTGTGTCCTCTATTCTGTACCATTGATCCACCTGCCTGTTTTGGTACCAGTACCACGCTGTTTTTGTTACTATTGCTTTGTAGTACAGTTTGAACTCTGGTATCGCTATACCTCCAGATTCACACTTCCTGCTTAGTATTGTTTTTGCAATTCTGGGTCTTTTGTTATTCCATATGAATTTCATGATTGCTTTATCTATTTCTACAAGAAATGCCATTGGGATTTTGATTGGCATCGCATTAAACCTGTAGAGAAGTTTGGGTAATATCGCCATTTTGATAACGTTAGTTCTGCCTATCCATGAACAGGGTACATTTTTCCATCTTCTAAGATCTTCTTCTATCTCTCTCTTTAGGGTTCTGTAGTTTTCATTGTATAAATCTTTCACCTCTTTTGTTAGGTTGATTCCCAAGTATCTTATTTTCTTTGAGGATATTGTGAATGGGGTGGTTTTCCTCATTTCCATTTCAGAAGTTTTGTTGTTGATATACAGGAATGCCTTTGATTTATGCGTATTTATTTTATATCCTGCCACTTTGCTGAATTCATTTATTAACTCTAGCAGTTTCTTTGTAGACCCTTTTGGGTCTGTTAAGTATATTATCATGTCATCCACAAATAGCGATAATTTAAGTTCTTCTTTTCCTATTTTTATGCCTTTAATTTCTTTTGTCTGTCTAATTGCTCTGGCTAGTATTTCAAGAACTAAGTTGAATAGAAGTGGTGAAAGAGGGCATCCCTGTCTAGTTCCAGATTTTAGAGGGAATGCCTTCAGTTTTTCTCCATTTAGAATGATGTTAGCCTGAGGCTTAGCATAGATAGCTTTTACAATGTTGAGGTAAGTTCCTGTTATCCCTAGTTTTTCTAGTGTTTTGAACATAAAGGATTGCTGTACTTTGTCAAATGCTTTTTCTGCATCTATCGAGATGATCATATGGTTCTTATCTTTAAGTCTATTGTTGTGGTGAATAACATTTATTGATTTCCGTATATTGAACCAGCCTTGCATCCCAGGGATGAATCCTACTTGATCATGGTGCACAATTTTTTTGATATGCTTTTGCATTCGATTCGCCAGGATTTTATTGAGAATTTTTGCATCTAAGTTCATTAGAGATATTGGTCTATAGTTTTCTTTCTTTGAAGTGTCTTTGTCTGGTTTTGGTATCAGGGTTATGTTGGCCTCATAGAATGAATTGGAAGAGCTCCTTCTTTTTCTATTTCTTGAAATAGCTTGAAAAGTATTGGTATTAATTCTTCTTTGAAGGTTTTGTAAAATTCTGCTGTATACCCATCCGGTCCTGGGCTTTTCTTAGTTGGTAGTCTTTTGATGGCCTCTTCAATTTCTTCTTTTGTTATTGGTCTGTTTAAATCGTGTGTGTCTTCCTGACTCAATCTGGGCAGATCATATGACTTAAGAAATTTATCAATATCTTCACTATCTTCTATTTTATTGGAATATAGAGTTTCAAAATACTTTTTAATTATCTTATGTATTTCTGTAGTGTCTGTTGTGATATTGCCTTTTTCATCCCGTATGTTAGTAATTTGCGTTCTCTCTCTTCTTCTCTTCGTTAGCGTGGCTAAGGGTCTGTTGATCTTATTTATTTTTTCAAAGAACCAACTTTTAGTTTTATCAATTTTTTCAATGGTTTTTTTTGTTTCAATTTCGTTGATTTCCGCTCTGATTTTAATTATTTCTTGTCTTCTGCTATATTTGCTGTTGTTTTGCTCTTCCTTTTCTAAGGTTTTAAGATGTAGTGTGAGTTCATTTATTTGTTGGTTTTTTCTTTTTTTGAGGAATGAACTCCAGGAAATGAATTTCCCTCTTAAAACTGCTTTCATTGTGTCCCATAGATTCCGGTATGTTGTGTCTGTATTGTCGTTTATCTCTAGGAATTTTTTGATTTCCTCCTTTATATCTTCTGTAACCCATTGATCATTCAGTAACATATTGTTCATTTTCCAGGTGATGCAGGATTTTTCCTTCCTTCTTTTATCATTAATTTCCAGCTTCATTCCATTATGGTCAGATATGGTGCATGGTATTATCTCCACACCTTTATATTTACTGAGAGTCGCCCTATGGCATAATATATGGTCTATCTTTGAGTAGGATCCATGTGCTGCTGAGAAGAATGTGTATCCACTTGATGATGGTTGATATATTCTATATATGTCAGTTAAGTCTAGGTTATTGATTACGTTATTAAGTTTTATAGTTTCTTTGTTCAGCTTTTGTCTAGAGGATCTGTCCAATGGCGAGAGTGGTGTGTTGAAGTCCCCCATAATTATTGTGTTGTGGTCTATTTGACTCTTGAACTTGAGGAGAGTTTGTTTTATGAACGTTGCAGCACCATTGTTTGGTGCATATAAATTGATAATTGTTATGTCTTGATGGTGGATGGTTCCTTTTAACAGTATATAGTGTCCTTCTTTATCCCTTTTGATTACCTTAGGTTTGAAGTTGACTTTATTCGATATGAGAATGGCCACTCCTGCTTGCTTCCGATGGCCATGTGAGTGGTATGATTTTTCCCAACCTTTCACCTTCAGTCTGTGAATGTCTTTTTCTATCATATGAGTCTCCTGAAGGCAGCATATTGTTGGATTTGTTTTTTTAATCAGGGTTACTAGCCTATGTCTCTTGATTGGTGAATTTAAGCCATTAACATTTAAGGTTACAATTGAAATATGGTTTGTACTTCCAGTCATGTTTATTTATTTATTTATTTTAGATTGGCTAGTTTTCCCTCTTTTGTTATTTTTCTTCCCCTTTACTGAGATACCTCCCACTGTTAGTTTTGGGCGCTATTTTTCAGTTCCTCTTCTTGTAATATTTTGCTCAAAATGCTTTGCAGTGCTGGTTTTCTGGCTGCAAATTCTTTTAGCTTTTGTTTATCGTGAAATATTTTAATTTCATTGTCAAATCTGAAGCTTAGTTTTACTGGATACAGTATTCTTGGTTGGAATCCATTATTTTTCAGTGTTTGAAATACGTTGTTCCAGGATCTTCTCGCTTTCAAAGTCTGTGATGAAAAATCAGTCGTTAACCTAATTAGTTTACCCCTAAATGTAATCTGCTTCCTTTCTCTCGTAGCTTTTAGTATTCTCTCCTTGTCCTGTATGTTAGCTATCTTCATGATTATGTGTCTTGGAGTTGGTCTATTATGGTTTTGGATGTTTGGGGTCCTGTAAGCTTCCAGGATTTGGCAATCCATTCCATCTTTCATCTCTGGGAAGTTTTCTAGTATTATCTCCTTTAGTAAGCCATCCATTCCTTTGGACTGATTCTCTGTGCCTTCTTCTATCCCAATGACTCTCAAATTTGGTTTTTTGATAAGATCCCATATCTCTTGGATAGATTGCTCGTGAGATTTCAGCATCTTTTCTGTGTTAACTATATTCTTTTCAAGTTGATAAACTTTGTCTTCATTATCTGATGTTCTGACTTCTACTTGATCTAGTCTGTTTGTAATATTCTCATTAGCGCTTTTAATCTGATTTACGGTTTCTTGCATTTCTATGATTACAACTTGATTTTTTTTAACACCTCTATCTCCTGATAAAGCTCATTCTTTACTGATTGAATTTGTGTGGTTAGTTCTTCAAAATATACTTTCAATGCTTGGATTTGCTGTCTCATGTCTTCTCTAATATTCCGTTCCATCTGAATTAGGTATGCCTTGATTTCTTTCCCTGTCCATGTTTCTGTTTCTGCTATGTCCTCTTGTATATTTAGATTGTCCTGCATTGTTTGTAACCCTTTTTTCCCTTGTTTTTTCATATTGTTCACGTTGCTATCCAGCTCTGTTTGACTGTTTTTTAACTGCTTTCTCCTATACATTTGTTTTGGCTTTGTATATCTCTGTTGTCTCTCTTTTGTGTTGGGAGATTATGCCTAGAAATGTTGGGCTTTGTTGTGCTTTAAAGCAGATTCATTCAATTCATATAAGGCTTCTAGGTTCTGTATGCATATAATGATTTGCTGTTTGTTCTTAGGTCTATATGTTTAGGTTAGGTGCTCTGGTGGCACGATGGTTAGTATGTCTTGGCTACTTTAGAAGATTGCTCCACTGAAGGTGGATACTACCGGGCAATTGGATCAGGGTGTTGTTAGTAGCTAGGTATTTGGGAGTCTTATAGACAGCCTTGAGATATTCACCTATTTGCATTTAGACAATTACACGCAATGGAAGATGTAATGCTTGGGATGAGAGTTGGGGGGTAAGGGGATGAAGGTGCTGTTAAAAAGATAAAAGGATGGAGGGAGAGATAGATTAGAGGGGAATGAAAAGAACAATAAAACTTGAAATGGGATAGAAAGAGAGAAGGAGTAGGGGGGAAAGGATCAGGGAGAGAATAAGGAGAGAGAAAAAAAAATATCGGCAGCAGCAACCACAACAACAACAACAACAAAAAAAAAATAAAATAAAATAAATAAAATAAAAAAATAAAAAATAAAAAATAAATTAAAGTCTTGGAGATCCTCCTTCTTCTCTTCCAGTAGGTGGAGCTGTGCCCTCCAAGCGGAGCGTCTGCTCTGTACCTGCCGAGAGCTATCTCTGTAGGGCGTCTCCTGGGGGTCTCTCAGACTTGTCAGTCCCGAGCCATTTCACTTCTTCAGCTCTTAACCCCCCTTCCGCCTGTCAGCCTGCCAGCCAGGTCCTGTTCCCCAGAAGTGATTCTCCAGAGGTCTAGTTACACTTGCAGCCCCACCGTGTGTCCCTTTTAAGCCCCAGTGCTGTGGTAAACTGGCGGCTAAGACCCTGGTGGTCACCGCTGGTGATATGGGGGCCTTGGGGTCTGGGATCCCCTCTGCTTCCCTACGGACATGACCCCTGAGAAGTCAATGATGTTTCCTGGCTGCCTGTATCAGTATGGGAAGTCACGCACCTGCTAAAGTGGATTCTGCTGGGAAGGAATTCCGCCAGCGGAACTCCGATGACGTCACCTCTCTGCTATGGCGGGCCCCAGGCTCCTTGCTGTAGTGTCCGAGGGGAGGGGTGGAACTGGTCCGGCCCGGTTCGTCTCAGCTCCTGCCTCGTGGGGGCTTGGCTAAAGACTTCTTCCTGCCAAGCTGTGTCTCGGCATCTAGCAGGACCCAGTCACTTTTGCTGCGGGCGGGTGGACAGATCTGCAGCTGTGCCCGCGGTGCGCGGACTGTGGAAGGTGAATCTGGTACTCCGCGTCTAGCGGCAGGGTCCCGCTCGTCCGGGTCACATAGACGTTTTAAAAAAATCCTAGTAGCTCCCGGGCGGTCTCTCTTCAATGGAATTTTGCTAGGAGAATCTCCGTTGGAAGGATCCAAGAGTTATCCTTGCACCTTTATGCCCCCATCATTGGGAGTGCAGTGAAAGTGCAGCCTCTCTGCCCACCGCCATGTTGGATCCCCGTTTTCCTGTTTCTAACACAGCTATAATGTGAAGTTTATTTTTTTGAAGATCAAATGAGAAAACACATGCAAGCATGTTTTGAACAAAGTAATTTACTAAAACTTTTAAGGAAATTATTCCCATTATAATATATTTGACTTATGCCTCTCAACTTCTGGTTCCAAAATTAATTTTATGAACATATACAAACATTTATACATGTATAATTATTTGGTAGTTGTTAATGTACTCCTTTGTCTTTATTTCAGTCATTTTAGTATCAATTATTATTAACTATCATGTGCCATGCAATAATTGAAGCAGTTGGGGTGTCTCGGTTTATAAAACCAACAAAGATCCCTACCTTTATGTTTTGGAGAGGGAGATAGATAAGAGACAATAAGTATAACAGTGAAGCTATGCAGTGGGTTATAAAGTAATAATACACAAAGTGAAAAGTTAAAAAAGTGTGAGGAAATAGAAGACCCCAGGTCAACGAAGCAGGTTTCCTTTTTTCAGGTTGGTTTGTGAATGAAGTCCTTATTAAGAAGCTGAGAGTTTAGCATAGACTTGAAGGAGACAAAGGAGGGTAGTGAGATTTACAGCATTCTAGGAAGAGGCAGGAGCTCATCTGGACGGATGGGGATAACAAGGAGTCTGTGTGATTCTAGAGTGGACAAAGGAGAACACCAGGAGCTGAGGTCAGATAGGTAATGGGAACATGGACAACGCAGGACATTGTGGGGCATTTTACTCTGAATAACTGTAGGGTCTTGAAAGAGAGTGGTGTTTTATGTCTCATTGGCTCCTGCTGTCTGCACGTCTGTATGCCATGTGAATAAGAGCAGAAGTGGGAATCTTTCAGATGCTACGGCACTGCATCACTCAGTGGGGGATGGTGTCTGACTTGGAAGGCAGTGGTGAGGGGGTGGGAAATGATGAGACACCAGGTATTTATTTTAGAGCTAGAAATGGCATTGTTTCTTGACAGATACTATGTAGAATACGAGAGACAAATTGTAGTCAAGAATGAGTTTAAGGATTTTGTTCTGAGAAATTGAAGTGATTGGAAAGGCAGTAACTAAATCAGGAGTTTTGTTTTTTATATACTTAGCTTCAGAAACTTACTAAACTCCCATGTTGAAATGCTGAGTTGATGATGAGAACAGAGTGGGAGAGAGGTCTGGCCAGGAGATAAAATTTGAGTATCCATCATCATATTGATGGTCTTTAAAGCCATGAAGCAGAATAGACTCATAAAAGAGTAAAGACTCAAAAACTATGCCCTAGGAACTCCAATATCAAGAAAATAGTGAAAATAATCAATGTAGCAAAGAGAAAACAAAAGACAACAAGCAAGATGATGAATAAATCCAAGAGAAAGTAATGTCTTAAGAAACCAAGTGAAGAAAGCAATTGAATTTTTCTGTTTTGTTTATACATCATGTGATAACGGCTATCTTTTGAAGAATAAGCACATAGATCTCACCTGGTAACACAATGTTTGTCCTTTCTTCTTGGCCAGTTAGAGGGTTTCTAAGGTAGCAAGTGACATTCCCAGGGTGGGTATCACTGAGAAGAAGGGTCATCTTCATGTTGAACAGTTTATTTGTGTCCTGTGATTGAGATTTTGATGCAGATGGGAGGATCTCTCCCCTGTTGTCTCTCCATTCCATTTGAGGCTGTGGGAACCAACCTCCTGAATGACATTCCAGTCTAAGACCTTCAATATTGGAAGGATGCACTAGCATCTGTATGTCTGAGCTTGTAGCTCGTTGGATACAAAGGGGAATAACAGTATTTTTTAGATGAAGGGAAGAAGATACAGAACAGAGAAATAGAAGCTGTCCCCCTCAATCCAATACGGGTATTCTTTGATATATTGTTGGTCAAAACACTATGGGGCTCTGATTACCATAAGATGCTAATTAAAAGAGAAAGTGTTGCCTAGCTCACGTGGAGACTTGGGTTCGATCCTCAGCACCACATAAAAAAAAGAAATAAAGATATTGTGTCCACTTACAATTAAAAAATATATATATATATATATATATATATATATATATATATATATATATATATATAGAAAGGGTTTAAGCCAGGCGGAAGGGTTACAATATACAATGACTATCTTGTCCTAAATAAGTCAGATGAGGAAATGCCTGTTTGTTTCATTTATTAGTCATTCATTAAAAAATGATTATTGATTATTTATTAAATCTTAGAGACTTACATCAGTCCTTGGATTATAATCATGAATAAAAACAATCAAGATTCCAGTACTCATAGATATTATGACTTAATGGCTTTTCTTCTATTTTGTAAATAGTCACTTTTGAGTCGCCGTGATAAATGATAAATAGTTGATAACATCATTAACCTCAGTTTGCAACTGAAATTGAAACTTCCTATGTTCTTTGTATACAGTAGGTATTTTCATTAATATGCTTTGCATAAATAGGTAATATACTGATATCATCAAAATCCAATACATATTAATTTGGAGAAAATAAACTTTTGAAAAACTTTAAGATGTTATCTGAGGCATAAAACTTGTTTAATATGTAGGCAAAGAAATGACGAGTAGAGATTTAAAGCATAACCCCAAAGCAGGCCTGTCTAATAAAACTTTCTATAATAATAGAAATAGTCTATATCTGCACTAATACAGTAGCTACGTGCTACAGGAGATTGTTAAGCACTTGAAATAGGGCCAGTGAGATTTCAGAACTGAATGTTTAATTTTAGTTATTTAATTTTAATTAATTTAAATATAGATTCAAATGGCCACATAATACTTGATAGCTCTGATCTAGACTACAGAGTTGGATGTCATATAATGTCTGTTAAGGATGTTAAATGTTAGTGGGCCTGGAGTCCTACATATAAGTGCTCACGTTTGTGAAATCCTTCAGTTTATTTGAAATTCTCCATCTTTCCTTCATTTCTCTGTCATTCAGAATAATTTAAATGGTGAGGAACTTGACTTAAATGCTCTATACTTGCATATACCATTTATATGGGCTATATAACTGAGGACACTGGAGTCATTCTGACCTAAGCAGTCAGTGAATCGAGTCAAGGAGAAGTGAGAATAAGAATTACCATTAAGGATGCTATTGAAAAGATACAGGTTGCTTCTAAAATCACATTTGGAGTAGTTCTGTCTGAAAAATAATTGAAAGGATAAGGCCAAATTCTAAAACGAATCTGTTAATGTTTTAGAAATCTATAATAATCTATGTAAGCATAAAAAGAATGTGTTTACTGATAAAACTGTTGTCTGCACAGAAACAATTTTCATTCTTGATCCTCCACTCTTTCCAGTTCAAAAATTAAGTGCACAAATTTGAATTTGCTAATCAAACCATGTAATATGAAAAGGGTGTGAAACACTGAAAATTTTTTGAATACTAAAACTCAGATGGATTGAGAATCACAGATGCAGAGAAACTTCAGAGGGATCCATCTCACCTGTGACCTTCACTTCTGTGATGTCCTCTTCGGAGAAATCTCCATCTCTGAAGAAGCAGTGGTACTGCCCATCGTCATCAACACTGACATTAAAGATCCTGAGGGTCACTTTACCTTCTCCAATGGCATCTTTCAGGAGTTCTGTCCGCTCCACATACCTGGAGGTAGTTTCTCTGTACAGGTCTTTACCTACCTTGTACAGGTAAATGGGTTGTGTGTATTGGTTGCACCAAAAGGAGCCAGAATTGGCCCCTTTAAGCCTTTCACCGTGAATGGTACTGGGAAGGGGAAAATAATCAAAAGGTGAGAGCATGAGTTAAACACTTTCTATTTAAATCATTATTGAATATAGTTCTCTCTCTCTCTCTCTCTCTCTCTCTCTCTCTCTCTCTCTCTCTCTCACACACACACACACACACACACACACACACACACATCTTACTAAGGGTAAATTATTTAGTTTGCTCTGAAGACATCTTAATTGCACACTAGACTGGATAGAAGTTTATCAAATTGTTTACCTTAAGACATACAATAATTTCATTATTGCTAAAGTTTTTAGTTTCTGTTAAGAAAAAGTTTAATAAATTTTTCTTCTTTCTTCCATTCTATTACTTCATCTATTTTAAACCTTTCTTTCAGATTTCTTTTAATATTTTCTGCACTTTGTAATAAATCTGTATATGAATGTGTCTTTCTTTTTCCAGTTAATTTTCACAAGGCTTCTTGAATTGGATGATTCTTGGCTTTCAGTTCTGAAAAAGTCTTCCTCTTTGCTCTTAATTTTATTTCTCTTATTCTCTACATTCTTTTACAATGTAACTGTCTCAACTGTTTTAGGAATTATCAGCAAGACTTCCTAAAGTGCTCCTCCTGCTCCTCCAAGTGTCCTTGGCTAAGACATTTCATTTTTTGTTTTTTATTTTTGGTGCAACTTGACTACAACAGATGTTCTTTCAGGTTAGAGACTCAGAAACTCTCAAAGTTGATATTTAGTCCCTGACTGTAATAAAATGTTGAAACAGGGGACATTTTAGACTTTTTTTTTTGTCCTCTACACCACTCATTGAAGTGAGAATGAAAAACATTCTTTAGATATACCTCACTTCCCCTACATGATAGCCATTTTACCTCTTTCAGTCCCTTCTGTTATATTGCCACTTAGTCAAGATGACCAAATCAATTTAGATTTTTCTCATCCTTTGGGGCTAAATTGACTCAAGTACCAATGTGTGAAAGATCAATTTATATTTTAAATATAAAAATCATTTTATATATGGAAATGAATGCTATATGAGGTGTTGATTGTTTAATCCCAGATTATTACATGCTTATATAATTTGTTTTTTTTTTTAATTAATTTTTGTTGTAGGTTGTTCAAAACATTACATAGTTCTTGATATATCATAATTCACACTTTGATTCAAGTGGGATATGAACTCCCATTTTTACCCCATATACAGATTGCAGAATCACATCAGTTGCACATTGATTTACATATTGCCATTCTGGAGTCTGTTGTATTCTGCTGCCTTTCCCATCCTCCACTATCCCCCCTCCCCCCTCCCCTCCCCTCTTCTCTCTCTACCCCCTCTACTGTAATTCATTTCTCCCCCTTATATTTTCCCTCCTTTCCCCTCACTTCCTCTTGTATGTAATTTTGTATACCCCTGAGGGTCTCCTTCCATTTACATGCAATTTCCCTTCTCTCTCCCTTTCCCTCCCACCTCTCATCCCTGTTTAATGTTAATCTTCTTCTCATGCTCTTCTTCCCTACTCTGTTCTTAGTAACTCTCCTTATATCAAAGAAGACATTTGGCATTTGTTTTTAAGGGATTGGCTAGCTTCACTTAGCATAATCTGCTCTAATGCCATCCATTTCCCTCCAAATTCTATGATTTTGTCATTTCTTAATGCAGAGTAATACTCCATTGTGTATAAATGCCACATTTTTTTTATCCATTCGTCTATTGAAGGGCATCTAGGTTGGTTCCACAGTCTTGCTATTGTGAATTGTGCTGCTATGAACATGGATGTAGCAGTGTCCCTATAGTGTGCTCTTTTTAGGTCTTTAGGGAATAGACTGAGTAGTGGAATAGCTGGATCAAATGGTGGTTCCATTCCGAGCTTTCCAAGAAATCTCCATACTGCTTTCCAAATTGGCCGCACCAATTTGCAGTCCCACCAGCAATGTACAAGAGTACCCTTTTCTCCACATCCTCGCCAGCACTTGTTGCTGTTTGACTTCCTAATGGCTGCCAATCTTACTGGAGTGAGATGGTATCTTAGGGTGGTTTTGATTTGCATTTCTCTGACTGCTAGAGATGGTGAGCATTTTTTCATATACTTGTTGATTGATTGTATGTCCTCCTCTGAGAAATTTCTGTTCAGGTCCTTGGCCCATTTGTTGATTGGGTTATTCGTTATCTCATTGTCTAATTTTTTTAGTTCTTTGTATATTCTGGATATTAGGGCTCTGTCTGAAGTGTGAGGAGTAAAGATTTGTTCCCAGGACGTAGGCTCCCTATTCACCTCTCTTATTGTTTCTTTTGCTGAGAAAAAACTTTTTAGTTTTAGTAAGTCCCATTTGTTGATTCTAGTTATTAACTGTTGTGCTATGGGTGTCCTATTGAGGAATTTGGAGCCCGACCCCACAGTATGTAGATCATAGCCAACTTTTTCTTCTATCAGACGCCATGTCTCTGATTTGATATCAAGTTCCTTGATCCACTTTGAGTTAACTTTTGTGCATGGCGAGAGAAAGGGATTCAGTTTCATTTTGTTGCATATGGATTTCCAGTTTTCCCAACACCATTTGTTGAAGATGCTATCCTTCTTCCATTTCATGCTTTTAGCCCCTTTATCAAATATAAGATAGTTGTAGTTTTGTGGATTGGTTTCTGTGTCCTCTATTCTGTACCATTGGTCCACCTGCCTGTTTTGGTACCAGTACCATGCTGTTTTTGTTACTATTGCTCTGTAGTATAGTTTGAAGTCTGGTATAGCTATACCGCCTGATTCACATTTCCTGCTTAGAATTGTTTTTGCTATTCTGGGTCTTTTATTTTTCCATATGAATTTCATGATTGCTTTCTCTATTTCTACAAGAAATGCCGTTGGGATTTTGATTGGCATTGCATTAAACCTATAGAGAACTTTTGGTAATATCGCCATTTTGATGATGTTACTTCTACCTATCCATGAACAGGGTATATTTTTCCATCTTCTAAGATCTTCTTCTATTTCTCTCTTTAGGGTTCTGTAGTTTTCATTGTATAAGTCTTTCACCTCTTTTGTTAGGTTGATTCCCAAGTATTTTATTTTCTTTGAGGATATTGTGAATGGGGTGGTTGTCCTCATTTCCATTTCAGAGGATTTGTTGCTGATATACAGGAATGCCTTTGATTTATGCGTGTTGATTTTATAGCCTGCCACTTTGCTGAATTCATTTATTAGCTCTAATAGTTTCTTTGTAGACCCTTTTGGGTCTGCTAGGTATAGAATCATGTCATCTGCAAATAGTGATAATTTGAGTTCTTCTTTTCCTATTTTTATGCCTTTAATTTCTTTCGTCTGTCTAATTGCTCTGGCCAGTGATTCGAGAACTATGTTGAACAGAAGTGGTGAGAGAGGGCATCCCTGTCTTGTTCCAGATTTTAGAGGGAACGCCTTCAGTTTTTCTCCATTCAGAATGATGCAGCCTGAGGCTTAGCATAGATTGCTTTTACAATGTTGAGGTATGTTCCTGTTATCCCTAGTTTTTCTAGAGTTTTGAACATAAAGGGATGCTGTACTTTGTCGAATGCTTTTTCCGCATCTATCGAGATGACCATATGGTTCTTATTTTTAAGCCTGTTGATGTGGTGAATAACATTTATTGATTTCCGTATATTGAACCAACCTTGCATCCCAGGGATAAATCCTACCTGATCATGGTGCACAATTTTTTTGATATGTTTTTGTATCCGGTTCGCCAAAATTTTATTGAGGATTTTTGCATCTAGGTTCATTAGAGATATTGGTCTGTAGTTTTCTTTCTTTGAAGTGTCTTTGTCTGGTTTAGGAATCAGGGTGATGTTGGCCTCATAGAATGAATTTGGAAGTTCTCCCTCTTTTTCTATTTCCTGAAATAGCTTGAAAAGTATTGGTGTTAATTCCTCTTTAAAGGTTTTGAAAAACTCTGCTGTATACCCATCCGGTCCTGGGCTTTTCTTAGTTGGTAGTCTTTTGATGGTATCTTCTATTTCCTCAATTGATATTGGTCTGTTTAGGTTGTCAATATCCTCCTGACTCAATCTGGGCAAATCATATGACTTAAGTAATTTATCGATGCCTTCACTATCTTCTATTTTATTGGAGTATAAGGATTCAAAATAGTTTCTGATAAACTTCTGTATTTCTAAAGTGTCTGTTGTGATATTGCCTTTTTCATCCCGTATGCTGGTAATTTGAGTTCTCTCTCTTCTTCTCTTTGTTAGCGTGGCTAAGGGTCTGTCGATTTTATTTATTTTTTCAAAGAACCAACTTTTAGTTTTGTCAATTTTTTCAATTGTTTCTTTCGTTTCGATTTCATTAATTTCAGCTCTGATTTTAATTATTTCTTGTCTTCTACTTCTTTTGCTGTTGTTTTGCTCTTCTTTTTCTAGGATTTTGAGTTGAAGTATTAGATCATTTATTTGTTGGTTTTTTCTTTTTTTAAGGAATGAACTCCAAGCAATAAATTTTCCTCTTAGAACTGCTTTCAATGTGTCCCATAGATTCCGATATGTTGTGTCTGTGTTTTCATTTATCTCTAAGAATTTTTTAATTTCCTCCTTGATGTCTTCTATAACCCATTGATCATTCAGTAACCTATTGTTCATTCTCCAAGTGATGCATGATTTTTCCTTACTTCTTTTATTGTTGATTTTCAATTTCATTCCATTATGATCAGATAATATGCATGGTATTATCTCTACTCCTTTATATTGTCTAGTAGTTGCCCTGTGACATAATATATGATCTATTTTTGAGAAGGATCCATGTGCTGCTGAGAAAAAAGTGTAACTGCTTGATGTTGGGTGGTATATTCTATATATGTCAATTAAGTCTAGGTTATTAATTGTGTTATTGAGCTCTATAGTTTCCTTATTCAACTTTTGTTTGGAAGATCTGTCCAGTGGTGAGAGAGGTGTGTTGAAGTCTCCCATGATTATTGTATGGTGGTCTATTAGACTCTTGAACTTGAGAAGAGTTTGTTTGATGAACATAGCTGCACCATTGTTTGGGGCATATATATTTATGATTGTTATGTCTTGTTGGTGTATGGTTCCCTTGAGAAGTATGTAGTGTCCCTCTTCATCCCTTTCAATTAACTTTGGCTTGAAATCTATTTTATTTGAAATGAGTATGGACACTCCTGCTTGTTTGCGAAGTCCATATGAGTGATATGATTTTTCCCAACCTTTCACCTTCAGTCTATGTATGTCTTTTCCTATCAGATGCGTCTCCTGAAGGCAGCATATTGTTGGGTCTTGTTTAGTGATCCATTCTGCTTGCCTGTGTCTCTTAATTGGTGAGTTTAAGCCATTAACATTTAGAGTTATTATTGAGATATGGTTTGTTCTTCCAGCCATATTTGTTTATTTATGTTACTAAACATGGTTTGTTTTCCTCTTTGATTATTCCCCCCCACCTTTACTGTACTACCTCCCGCTGTTGGTTTTCATTGATATTTTCCATTTCCTCTTCCTGTAATATTTTGCCGAGGATGTTTTGAAGAGCTGGTTTTCTAGCTGCAAATTCTTTTAACTTTTGTTTATCATGGAAGGTTTTAATTTCATCTTCCATCCTGAAGCTTAATTTCGCGGGATACACAATTCTTGGTTGGAACCCCTTTTCTTTCAGTGTTTGAAATATGTTATTCCAGGATCTTCTAGCTTTCAGAGTCTGTGTTGAAAGATCAGCTGTTATCCTGATTGGTTTACCCCTAAATGTAATCTGCTTCCTTTCTCTTGTAGCTTTTAAAATTCTCTCCTTATTCTGTATGTTGGGCATCTTCATTATAATGTGTCTAGGTGTGGCTCTCTTATGATTTTGCACATTCGGCGTCCTGTAGGCTTCTAGGATTTGGGATTCTGTCTCATTCTTCAAGTCTGGGAAGTTTTCTCGTATTATTTCGTTGAATAGATTGCTCATTCCTTTGGTTTGGACCTCAATACCTTCCTGTATCCCCATGACCCTTAAGTTGGGTCTCTTTATGTTATCCCATATTTTTTGAATGTTCTGCTCATGGTTTCTTAACAGCTTTGCTGAGCTGTCTATGTTCTTCTCCAGTTGAAATACTTTGTCTTCATTGTCTGATGTTCTATCTTCTAAGTGTTCTACTCTGCTGTTAGTATTCTCAATTGAGTTTTTAAGTTGGTTTATTGTTTCCTGCATTTCCAGGATTTCTGTTTGTTTGTTTTTTATAACCTCTATCTCCCTGTATAATTGATCTTTTGCTTCTTGGATTTGTTTGTGTAATTTATTGTCAAAGTGGTCGAAGTGGTCTTTCATTGTCTGATTTTGCTGTCTAATGTCTTCCTTGAGACTCCAGATCATCTGAAGCATGTATATCCTGAATTCTTTATCTGACATTCCATCTGCTGCAGATATTACCTCTTCTAAAGTTGAGTTGACCTGCATTGCTTGTGGTCCTTTCTTTCCTTGTCTTTTCATACTGATCGCGTTTCTTTCTGCTTGGTGAAACTGTTGTGTTATTGATTTTTCCCCCTATATATTTATATTGCTCTTGTATAGCTGCAAAGTCTCCCTCGCAGGCTTTGGCGGTGGCTCTGCCCCTCCTCCAATTGAGGCAATGTGCCTTCCACGCCAGGAGGCCGCTGTACCTGTACTTTCGATGGGCCTGTTCTTTCGGTGGTCACAGGTCCGCCTACCTTGCAGGCGTGAGCAGCGGCTTTGCCCCTCCGCTGGCCACTAGGCCTGTTCTGTCTGTCGGTTGCAGATCTGTCTACCTAAAAGGTGCTGGTGGCGGCTCTGCTCCTCCCCCGACCGTGGCGATGTATCTGGCGGGCCACTGGGCCTGTTTTGTCGGTGGTCACGGTTCCGTCTACCTTGCACACGCGTGGAGCAGCTGTTTCATTAGTGCCTGGGCACACTCTCCTTGTTTGCCTCCCTCAGGCCCTAAGTTTGTAGAGCTTGGGGCTGAGAACCCCCAGCAAATTTGCTTACCTTCTGGTAGCCACGCCCCCGTATCTGGTGCTAGAGACCTCAGTTGTCAGCACTGGTGGGGGCTGTAGCTGGGAGACCCGCGCCGCTCGGCTCCCGCCGGCTCCTGCGTCAGCGCCGCCTCAGCTCCCGCCGGTTCCCGTGCCGCTGCCGCGGTTCCCGCCAGCTCCGTCCGGCTCCCTCGCCGCTCCTGCTAATTTAGAGTCCGCTGGGAAGGAATCTCTTTGGCCGATCTTTGGTGACTTCCCCTCTCTGCTATGGCGGGCCCCTGGCTCCTTGCAGGAGTGACCAAAGGGAGAGGTGGAACTGGCTTGTCTCTGGTCTGATACAATCTCTGGTTTTAGATCCCAGTTCGCTAATTCATAGAGGCTTGGTTAGATTTCCTTCCCATCCTCTCAGGGGGGGGAGCCCTTTCCTGGGTGGGCAGGGCCGTTAGCAGAGCCGGAAGGGCACGTGCCTTCTGTCGGGCCAGGCGGGGACCCTTCTGGCTGCGCTGGGCCGCCGGGGGCGCCCACAGAGCCAGGCAGATGGCGCCCGCGTGGCTAAGAGCCGGGCGGGGTAACCCTTCGCAGAGCGGGCGGGCCGCCAGGGGTGCCGGGATGGAGGGAGCTGTCTGCCGGCCGGGCAGGGACCCTTCTCGACGAGCAGGGCCGCTGGGGGCGCTTGTAAAGCCGGGCGGCTGCAGCCTCGTGGCTAAGAACCAGGCGGGCGGGGTGGCTGTTTGCAGAGCAAGAGTGGAATGGCGGGAGCTGTCTGCCGGCAGGGCGGGGACCCTTCTCGCAGAGCAGGGCCGCCGGGGGCGCTTGTAAAGCCGGGTGGCTGCCGCCGCGTGGCTAAGACCCAGGCGGGCGGGGTGGCTGTTTGCAGGGCAAGAGCGGGACCGGCAGGGTAGCCGGTATGGCGGAAGCTGTGTGTCGGCCGGGCAGGGACCCTTCTCGCCGAGCAGGGCCGCCGGGGGCGCTTGTAAAGCCGGGCGGCTGCAGCCTCGTGGCTAAGAACCAAGCGGGCGGGGTGGCTGTTTGCAGAACAAGAGCGGAATGGCGGGAGCTGTCTGCCGGCAGGGCGGGGACCCTTCTCGCCGAGCAGGGCCGCCGGGGGCGCTTGTAAAGCCGGGCGGCTGCAGCCTCGTGGCTAAAAACCAAGCGGGCGGGGTGGCTGTTTGCAGAACAAGAGCGGAATGGCGGGAGCTGTCTGCCGGCAGGGCGGAGACCCTTCTCGCCGAGCAGGGTCGCCGGGGGCGCTTGTAAAGCCGGGTGACTGCAGCGGCGTGGCTAAGAACTAGCCGGGTGGGGTGGCTGTTCGCCGAGCGAAAGCAGGGCCGCCAGGGTAATCGGGATGGCGGGAGCTGTCTGCTGGCTGGGCGGGGACCCTTCTGCTGCGCTGCTCTGGGCCGCCTGCCGCTTGCAGAAGCGGCGGGTGGCCGCGGGATTGGACTCTGAGCCCGCGCTGCCGGTCAAGTTTCACTTGTCTGGGGCAAACTGTCACGTCTAATAAACTTACTAATTCTCGGCAGGTCTCCTTTCAACGGAATTTTGCTAGAAGATCCTCAGTAGGTAGAATGTAGCTGTTTTAATTGGTGTTTCTGATCCCGTTAATGTGGAGATATTGAAAGTGCAGCTTCCTCGCCGGCCGCCATGTTGGATCCCCCTATATAATTTGTTGTTGTCGTTGTTGTTGTTAGGGATTGAACCCAGGGGTGCCTAACCATTGGGCTACATCTCCATCCCTTTTTATTTTTTATATTGAGACAGAGTCTCGCTAAATTGCTTAGAGCCTCACTAAATTGCCTAGGCTGGCTTTGAATTTACAATCCTTCTGCCTCAGCCTCCCAAGGTGCTGGGATTACAGGAGTGTGCCACTGCACCCAGCCTATATTATAAATTTTTGAGGATAATTTTAAATATTTGATCATTGCTAACAAAGTTAATCTCATTTCCTTAAACCATTAAATTTTTAATTACATTTCTAAAATACTGATTATTTTGTTTGTGTTTTAAATACATATGTAACAGAAAATAATCATAGAGTGGTCATAAGCTAGTTATGTTTACCTTTATATCTAGTAAAATAATAATGATGAAGGGTTAAATCATGTTATATCATTCTCTACTAGTTTTAATTTCTAACTAGATGTATACTTTGCTGCTGCTGCCGCCACCTCCTCTTCCACCTCCTCCCCCTCCTCCTTCTTCCTTCTTCTGTACTAGGGATTGAACTCAGTATCTCTACCACTGTGATACATTCCCAGCCATTTTTTAAATTTTTTATTTTGAGAAAGGGTCTTGCTAAATTACCTAAGCTGGCCTTCAACTTGTTCTTGCTGTCTTAGTCTTACAAGTTGTTGGGATTACAAGTGTGCACCACAATTCCTGGAGATTATAAAAGAATAAGAAGAGGATGTAATCTAACCTAACTTTTCTATGTACCTACATGAATATGCCGCAGTGAATCTCACCATAATGTATATCCACAATACTCTAACCGAAAGAAAAAAATTCTAAAAGTAAATGGCAGAAAGATCAGTAGAGCAGACAGAGGGAAGGGAACAGGGTGAGGGGGGAATATAGGGATTGAGTTTGAGCAAATTATATTCCATACTTTTTAAATTTTGTCAAAATGAATCCTATCATTATATATAACCAAAAAGAAACAATAAAGAAAATGGTAAAAAAAAATAGTGTTTGCCAGTGGCTAGGGAAGGAGAAATTGGGGAAGATTTGTCCATAGGCATAGTTATAATTTGATAAGAAATTAAGTCACAGGAGGGTGACTAATAAATAAGAAAAATATACAACAGATTTCAAAGAAAAACCCTGAAGTGATTTTGAATGTTCACTACAAAAAAATGATGTTAGAAGAGATATGTATGCTGCTTCTGATTTTAATATTATATAAAGCATACAGGATTTGGAAAAATAAATACATGGTTGACCAAGATTTTAAATGTACATTTCAAAGTGGTTGCAAAGATTACATGAAATGTGTATTAAAATTCATTTTAAATCTATATTTCATAATAATGATACACATATTCAGTATTTATCATGTGCTGTGTTCTAAATGCTTTAAATAAATTATTAGCTTAGTATAAAAACTAAGAATATGTATATATTCTAAAATAAGAATATGTATATATCATTATCTTAATAAAATTTTTGGCTATAAAAACCTTACAGGAAATAAAAAGGTAAGAAAAAATTCTTAAAGTCACAATTAAAAAGATAAGACCATTTTCTATTAAAACCAACAATGCAGAAAGTACAGCTCAGTGTAGTAGTTCGAGGTCACAAAAGTAAAAAATCTTTTAAAAAAGAAAATATGTCTATAAATTTCTTTCCATTCTTTTAATTTTACATAATTATAGCTTGTTGAGGTTCCCTATGACATATGGGTACACGTATGTTTCATAATTTGATCAAGATCACTCCCCAACACCACCTTTAAACTTCCCCTCCCCATTCATCCCTCTTCCCTTCCTATACCCCATTGATGTCCATTCTACTTTAATGTCTCTTATGTCCTTTTTTTTTCGTCACCACCTTCTGTATATGAGAGGAAATATATATGGTACCCACACCTTTCTTTCTGAATTTGGCTTATTTTGCTTAGCATGATGCTCTCTAGTTCCTTTGATTTTCCTGAAAATGAAATAATTTTGTTCTTCATTATGTCTGATAAAACTGGTGTGTATGTGTGTCTCATTTTTCTTTATTCATTATTCTGCTGAAAGACACCTATGCTGATTCCATAATTTGACTTTTATGAATTGTGCTCCCATAAGCATGAGTATGCATTTATCTC
This sequence comes from Callospermophilus lateralis, assembly GCF_048772815.1. Classification (NCBI taxonomy): domain Eukaryota; kingdom Metazoa; phylum Chordata; class Mammalia; order Rodentia; family Sciuridae; genus Callospermophilus; species Callospermophilus lateralis. The sequence continues at coordinate 107,492,704 of NC_135311.1, read as the reverse complement.
TAAAGTATGTTATTTTTTTGGATAAATATCAAGTGGTGGTATAATTGGATCATATTTTAGTTTTATTTTAAGTTTTTTGAGGAACCATCATACTGATTTCCATAGTGGTTCTATTAATTTATATTTCTGCCCCAAGTATATGAGTTCCTTACCCTCTGAATCCTCAATACTATTTATTGTATTTCATAATCTTAATAATTGTCATTCTGCTTGGAGTAAGATGGAATATCAGTGTACTTTTGATTCACATTTTTCTGATGGCCAAAGATGTTGAATATTTTCTTTATATAGTTGTTGGCTATTTGTGCTTTTGAGAAGTGTGTGTTCAATTTACCCTTTATTTATTGTGCAATAAATATTGTAGGATATATATATATATATATATATATATATATATATATATATATATACTGATTTATTGATTGAGTTGGTTGTATTATGAAGCCTTCAGATTTACTCTTTTTGCCCAGGATTTCTTTGATTATTATGGGTCATTTGAATTTTAGGGTTGTTTTTCTTAATTCTGTGAAGAATAACATTGGTATTTTGATGAGGATTTCATTGAATCTGTAGATAACTTTTGGTAATATGGATATTTTAACAATAATTTCACCTTTCTAGAATATAGAATGTCTTACCATCTTCTAATGTCTGCTTCATTTTCTCTTTCTCAGATTTTCTGTTTAGAGGTTTTTCACATACTAAGTTAAATTTATTTCTAGGTATTTTTTAAGCTATTGAAGATGAAATTGCTTTCTCCTTTTTTTTCTCAGAAGATTCAATATTTTTTTATAGAAAAGCAAGTAGAATAGATTGAACTAACTTTTCTATGTTCATATATGAATGCATGATCAGTGAAACTTGTGTAAAACTAAAAGAATGGGATCCTAACTAGAATAAGTTATACTTATTAAGTCATACTCCATGTATGTATAAAATTTCCAAATACACTCTATTGTCATATATATCTAAAAAGGACAAATGAAAAAGAAAAGCAGTTGATTTGTGTGCATTGATTTTGTACTGTTACTTTTATGAATTTGTTGATTAGTTTTAGAAGTCATTTGATCAAGATTTTTGGTTCTTTGAAGTAAACAATTGTATTATCTGAAATAGGAATAATTTGACTTCTTCCTTCATTATTTTATCTCTTTTATTTCTTTCTCTTGCCTAATTGCTCTAGCTCAAACTTCACACAATATATCGAATAAAAGTGATGAGAGTAGACATCCTTATCTCATTCTTGCTTTTTGAGTTTTCAGTTTTTTTCCATTCAGTAAGATATTGGCTTTACATTTGTCATATGTAAGCTTTATTATTTTGAGAAAATGTTCTTTTGCATCTACTATCTTCAGGGATTTTTATCATGAAGGGATTTTGAATTTTGTAAAATGTTTTTATGCATAGACTGAGTCTAGTGATACAGGCTTGTATTCCCAGATACTGTGGAGACTGAGGCAAGAGGATGGCAAATTTGAGGCCAGACTAGGCAATTTAGTGAGACCCAGTCTCAAAATAAAAATAAGGAAGGGCAATGGATGTAGCTCAGTGATAGAGTGCCCCTACTACCAAGAAATAAAAAAGGAAGATGATAAAAATTTAATTTGTTCTTATTAATTATTGACATGTTCTCTTCAAGTTGTTTATGCTAATTTCATATCACAAATGTTTTAATTTCTACTTCCCTAAATAATTGTCATTTTTATATGTTGAGAATTGTTCTCTCCCAGCTGTTTTGAAATATACTGTAGATTATTTTAAACCATAGTTATCCTAAGGTGCTAACATTCCTTTCTTCCATGCCTTGGTACCCCTTATTGAACTTCTTTCCATATCCTCCCAGTCTCTATTGACTACTATTACATTCTGTTCTTCTACAAGATTAACTTACTAGTTTCCACAAATGAGTAAAAACATGTAATATTTGTCTTTTTGTATCTGGCTTAAGAATAGATTTCTTTAATACTGAAATACAATTATTTCTACTTTCAGGGAATTATTTACATTTTGCCATGCAGAATAATGGTTTTATTGTTGTTTTCCTTTACCTCATCTTATTGTATTTTCACCACTTTTTTGAGTCATTATAATTTCTGTACAGGCTATAAATCAAATCTGAGTGCCCAAATGTATCATTCGTAACCTCTACATAGTAATTGGCACATATAGACATTTACACAGTCATAATTACTTCCTTCTGAGGGGTTGGCATCTTTTTTCACTATGGTCTCTCTATTCACAGTTGCAGACGAGACAATTTATTTCGGTTCAGTCCCTTCAGTTTACATGTGATCTGTCAAAGAAATAAATTTACTGAAGGTACTGAATTCACATTTTACTGAAGGCAAACAGTTGAGATGATAACATGTTTGAGAACATATTAACTTCCTCTGAGATGCTAGAGATACTTGAAAAAGCTAGAAGAAACAACTTTTATTTAGACATGGCTTAACTTGAATTCCTTAACTTAAAATATCTCCTGGGAGAAGCCCTTTAAATAATAAATGTGCCTAGGAAAAGAGCCTGACCTAATTTTCATATTATTTCTTCATAACTGAAATAAACATATACACTGTTGAAATTGTAATCAAAAGATACCCTCCTGCCTGCCTTTGTGTGCTTGTCTCCCCTCACCTTATATCCTTGTAACTCAAATAAAATATGCCGTAGTCTGGCTGGGCACAAATCATGAGCCACTGAAGCAGGAACAAACTTTATTTCTGAACTCCACCAGCACACTCCACACACACTCCCCGGGAACTCTCCCGAACGCCACGTGGCTCCTCCAGGAACCAACAACCGGAAATCCCTCTTCCAGAAAATCCCTCCTCCTGCACTTCCCCATCCAATGGGAACTCTCCAGGAATCCCCATGAGAACTCCAAAGAAGCCGAGAACTCCAAAGTAGCAGGCCGAAGTGGACAGTAAAGGTCTAATATACAACCGAATCAATCCAGCATCATCTTAATGGCTTGCCTCTCAACCAATACTATTTGCAAAATGCCAGGGGCCATTCCGACTCTGCTGTGGCTCTCAGCATCTCCCCCGTTCTGTTTAATTAAACAACAAGCAATGTGGCTAGGGACTGTGCCTGTTAGATTGTCCAATACACATATGGTCCTTACCCATCATCGGATGAGCTGACCTCAAGACGTCAGCTTCCTGTCTTAGGTTGGTACAACTGCAATTGGATCTTACCCATCACTGACTACCGGTCCAGCATACAGCCATACTTGTGGATAGGCCTATGCACCAGTGGGGGGATGAGGTTCTTTGCCTCACCTCTGTTGGCCTCCAAATTTGGCCTTTGCACAGTGTGGGGGGGTGAGGTTCTTTGCCTCACCTCTGTTGGCCCCCAAATTTTAGACCATCACAAGCAGAAGGGAGGAGGATACAGAAATGCCACAACACCAAGCCAATTGACGGCTTCTATGGAAAAATTGTACCACTGGTGACACCATCAGCAAAGATACGCCAGCACTACCACAATTCGCTGCACCAACAGATAGTTCACAATGCATACAAGTGATACATAGTCCAGGCAAGTTCTGCAAGCAGTTCAAAGCAAGGAATCTATCAATATGTCCATTTCCTCCCAAAGTAAATCGACTCCTTGATTGAGTATTACTTGTTGAGTTATTATTCATTGATGTATCAGTTTATACAGTTTACTGTGATAGCTATCGAAGAAGCTGTAGTTTGGTTTTATCTTTGTCTTCACCGGCACTAGGATGAAGATAGGAATTCTGGCAATGATGGCTAAAAAAAAGTATGTAACATTCCAACAGGTACTAAGAAAACAATTTTCTGAACAATTTACATTATCCTGAACAGAATTATTAAACATAATGAAAAGGAAGGGTGAAAGTAAACAAACAGACCTGTTAGCCTCCTTTTTTGTTCACATATTAAAACAATCCTCAACAGCTGTTTACCAAATTTAAGTTAAACCATTTAAATCACGTGAATAAAAAAAAACTTCGGATCCATTTTTTCATGAGCGCTCCTCATATATGATATATGGACATACGCACATACAGACATACAACACAAAACACAAGTGTGCACACATAACATACAACACATAAGACAATAGTAAAGGCCTTGTAGCTTTACACAGGTGAAATCTCATTGCAATGTTTAAAAACTCCACAGTCAAAAAATAAAACTGATCAGAAAAACATTAACCTAGGTATTTATGAGTTCAAAAAATAAATAGAACTTTATGATGTGGGAAAGGGCAATAATAAAATAGATATTGAAAAAAGACATCCTGGTTAGCACCTTAGTTTGACTCTTTTTTGGATGTTCCATCCTTTTTCCTGTAACTTGCATAATGGGTCTGAAGGTATTCCCACAAGCAAGCCTTAAGGTTATTTACATTTGAAATAGGCCTTAATGGTGTTCATTATTCATTAGCCTCCAGGTGTGGGAGAACCACTGTTGCAGATGTAAGAATAGCCAAGCTGGAGTTCTGGATATCAGCTGTTATGGATTTGAGTCAAATCATCTTCTTTTTGGTCTGTAGAAATCGCTTTGGTTAATCTCTCTGGAATCCAAATCGGCTGCTGTTCTCCCTGTGGAAACACACAAACAGACCCTCGACTCCAGACAATCAATGGGTCAGGACCTTTCCATTGTCCTGTTAGTATAACCTTCCAAAGTACCTTGGGCTTATGTACATTTTTTGGACACATATGCCTTTCTGAAGCACTAAGCCCTGATGAATCCAAATTTAAAAAGTTTAGAGTAAAAAGGGTTATTTTAAGTGTATCTTTGGGGGATATATACCCCTTTCCAATTCCCTCTTTTTGCTTTAATAAGTACATTTTAATAGTTTGATGGGCTCTTTCAACTATGCCTTGTCCCTGTGGATTGTATGGGATTCCTGTTATATGAGTAATGCCAAATGATGAGCAAAATTGTTTAAAAGAGGTAGAGGTATAACCAGGACCATTATCTGTTTTTAACTGTTTTGAAACGCCCACAGTGGCAAAATTTTGTAGGCAATGAGTTATAATATCTTTAGTTTTTTCTCCGGCATGAAGGGAGCCCATCAAAAATCTGGAAGAAGAATCAACTGTAACATGCAAATATTTTAATTTCCCAAATTCTGGCAAGTGTGTGACGTCCATCTGCCAAATATGGTTAGGTATCAGTCCTCTAGGATTGACTCCAAGATTAATTTGTGGTAAAAAGGTCACACAATTTTGACATTGTTTTATTATTTGTCTAGCTTGTTCCTTAGTTATTTTAAAATGCTTTTGTAAAGTATTAGCATTGACATGGAACCTTTTATGAAAATATGTAGATTCTTTTAGTGTAGAGAAAATATGTGTGTCATGTGTAGTTTTATCTGCTAAATCATTGCCCAAATTAAGGGCTGCAGGAAATCCTGTATGTGCTCTGATATCTCCTATAAATAATGGATCTTTTCTGTTGCAGATTAAACTTTGTATAGTGGAAAACAAAGAGAAAACAGTAGAGGAAGGAGAAATCTTACCAGCATCTTCAAGGGATACTATAGCATTAATTACATACTGACTATCAGAGAATAAATTAAATACAGAATCTTTAAACATCACAAAAGCTTGTAATACTGCATTAAGCTCTACCTTTTGAGCTGATTATTTGGGTACTAAAAATGTAAAAGTTTCATCAGGGGTAATTACTGCTGCTGTACCATTATTTGACCCATCAGTGAATACATTTGGAGCATTCATGATAGGTGTTTTTCTTGTCATTTTTGGAAAAACTACAGGATGCAAAGACCAAAAAGACAATAAAGGATTAGATGGTAAGTGGTTATCAAATGAAACTTTAGATTTACACATGATTATTGCCCAAGTATTTAACTCATTAGCTAACTCATCAATTTGATCCATAGTATATGGAGTAATAATTTTATTGGGAGAAATTCCAAACACTCCCTTTGCTGCTTTTATTCCTTTGAGTATTAATTGTCCTACAGCATCAGGATACCTAGTAAGAATAGTGTTAGGAGAATAAGATAAATGTATCCACAATAATGGACCTTCTTGCCAAAATACTCCTGTAGGAATATTTTTTGTTGGTATTACAATAAATAATAAAGGCAAACTTATATCAATTCTATCCAAATGCATATTTTCCATATATTTTTCAATAATTTTTAATGCCTTTCTTGCTTCAGGTGTCAACATGCGGGTGAATTTGGATCTGATAGACCTTTTAGGATATCAAATAAAGGTCCCAACTCTCCTGTTGGTATGCCTAGATAGGGCCTTATCCAATTTATGTCTCCTAATAACTTTTGAAAGTCGTTAAGTGATTTGAGTTGATCTACTCATATTTGAATTTTTGGTGGACGGACCATGGTTGAGGATAATAGAACTCCTAAATAATTAATTGGAAAATTTAATTGTACTTTATCTATTGCTATCTCTAGATTATAATTTTTTAATAAGTTTGTAAGTGTGGCATAACATTCTAGAAATGTGTTTTTATCTTTGTGTGCTAACAATACATCATCCATATAGTGAAATATTTGTAGTGCAGGTTTTTGATTTCTAAGTGGCTGGATTGCTTTGTTAACATAAATTTGACACATAGTTGGGCTGTTAGCCATCGCTTGAGGGAGTACCTTCCATTCATATCTCTGATCAGGACCTTTATGATTTAATGCAGGGATAGTAAATGCAAAATGTGGACTATCCTCAGGATGAATTGGAATTGAAAAAAAAAAACAATCTTTAATATCTATAGCTAAAACATACCAGGTTTTTGGCAAAGCAGACAACTGAGGAATCCCTGATTGAGCAGGTCCCATAATAACCATCTCATTATTAATGGCTCTTAAATCTTGCAATAATCTCCATTTACCATGTTTCTTTTTAATGACAAAAATGGGAGTATTATGGGGAGATACGGAAGTTTGTATATGTCCCTCCACTAATTGTTGTTTGACCAGGTCATGGGCTGCTTGTATCTTTTCTTTAGTCAGGGGCCACTGAGGAACCCATACTGGTCTTTCTGATTTCCAAGTAATTTTTATTGTCTCAGTGACCCCTTCTGAAAGCCCAATCCATGTCTATCTATTTCTTGATCTATTTGTATTGGTGCTGCTATACCTTGTTCTTGTTCTCTTAATCTTTTTTCTTTCCTAAAATCTTGTCTAGGCCTAATAGAGGGCGCATTTGGATTGATGTTATTTGTTAATGGCAAAACTAATTGATATAGGACATCTCGTCCCCATAAATTTATAGGAAGATGATCCAATACATATGGCTGTATAGTTCCTTCACATTCTTCAGGATCCTTCCAATCTAATGCCATTGCACTTCTATGGGGATTAGTTGCCACTCCTAGGCCTCGAAGCGTTTGAGTGGCTTATTGTAATGGCCAATGTTTTGGCCATTCTTGAGGAGATATGATGCTAAGGTCTGCACCTGTATCCAGTAGCCCATTAAATTCATGTCCTTGAATATTTAGTTTTAGCAAAGTTAGTAGCAGCCTCCTGTTGTAGCTTTCCCCCTGATAACTGTTTCTCCTCTGAGTTTTCTTCCTTTAAATTTTCTTTCTCTATCTGACTAGCTTGCGAGACCTTCTCTTTTACTTGATCTAACATGTTTTCTACCATAGTCTGGACCTCTAACAATTTACTTAACACTCTTTCAGTTTGTTTTTTACTAATTTCTAATCTACTATAAAGATAACGCAATCCAACAAGATAACACAAAACAAAATTAAAACAGAATGAAACAAAAACGGAACAAAAAAATCATTGTATCAATTTTCCTATTTTCTTGACATGTGCATTTGTGGTCTATTTCTATCTCTTCCTCAGGGGCGAACAACTTCAAACCTTGAGCCAAACATTTTTCCCAGTTTGCCTGAGAAAGTTCTAGGGATAGGCAGCTTGAATCAAAAACAAAATCAAAACAAGAACACACTGTTTTTTGAAATGGTCACCCATTCTCTCGCCTTCCCTCAGGGGTGAGCAATTTCACTTACCTCCGAGCTTCAGGCGTTCCCCACATGGGCCACCAAATGCCGCAGTCTGGCTGGGCACAAATCCCAAGCCACTGAAGCACCAGCACACTCCACACACACTCCCTGGGAACACTCCTGAACACCACGTGGCTCCTCCAAGAACCAACAACCAGAAATCCCTCTTCCGGAAAATCCCTCCTCTCACACTTCCCTCCTCTCCGGGAATCCCCATGAGAACTCCAAAGTAGCCCGAGAACTCCAAAGTAGCAGGCCGAGGCGAACAGTAAAGATCTAATATTCAACCGAATCAATCCAGCATCATCTTAATGGCTTGCCTCTCAACCAATACTATTGGCAAAATGCAGGGGCCATTTCAATTCAGCTGTGGCTCTCAGCAAAAATAAATATATGTTGTGTTTCACTCAGGATCAGTCATTTAAAAAATAAAATTATTGAACAAGACACATAAGAATTTATCTTGGGTTGTGCTTTTTTTCCCATTTTTTCTAAATATCTTCATCCATAACATTTTTGGGGAGGATTACCAGGGATTGAACTCAGCAGCACTCAGTCACTGAGCCATATCTTCAGCACTATTTTGTATTTTATTTAGAGACAGGGCCTCACTGAGTTGCTTAGTGCCTTGCCATTGCTGAGGCTGGCTTTTAACTTGCAATCCTCCTTCCTCAGCCTCCCAAACTGCTGGTAGGCGTGTGCCACTGTACCAGCTTGATGTATACTTTTGAAACTTGGAAAATTGTGAAACATGAGACACATGGAATATAAATGATCAACTTTTCAACATATGAAAAGAGCTAAATTCATCCAGTGAGATGGTACAGAGATGCAGCTGAAAAAAAAATCGTTCAAAAGTAAAATTGATCTAATTATTGCAGTTATCTCTTTATTTACTCAAAAAATTCATTATTTAAAGGGCATTAAAAAATGCAGCCAGTTTTGATCATTTTAAATTTTGACTGTGCTATCATGAAGTTCTTACTAAGAAGCTCTATAATATTACCAATGTGAGACACATTAAGAGAGCCTAAGTGATGAGAAATACAATGATTTGGCTTTCTCTGTTCATTGTATTGTGTAATCTCTAGCTCAAATATACTGTTTTTAACCTCTTTTACACAGAGAATTTTGGAAAAAACAAAAGACACATTGACAAAATATCTGTTCAATCACCTCTATCATTGTTCTTAGTAGGACACAGAGAAGCACCATCAATCAATGGCCTTGGAGCTCCATGTAGCTGAAGAGGGTACATTTCAGTTCCTTTGGTCTTCTGCATTACAGAAAGTAAAACTTCTCCTTCACTCTCTCTTGTTAGTTATGAGAGCAGTGATTTGGATCATGGTCTCTGCCTCGTGATTGTGGTAAACTTGCTTTGGGAACTTCTTGGGCAAAGTGCAGATCAAGATTACCCAGTTGCTATGGAGAGCCTGCCTGAGAAGGCTCTGTGTAAAAACACAGAGCTATATCAGTCTTGACTTTGAGCTCAGACACCAATTCTGAGGAAAAGAGAATTCTGAGCTTGACAAGATAACCACAATGTTTGACCAGTGCTCTGACCTCCAAGCCTGCCCTCTTACCAGGAACTCTGGACAATGGGATTCCTGAGCACAACAGGATGCTCCTTACATTGCAACAGTAGAATAGCTACAAAAATATTTCTAGTCCTCTAATTTTTTAGTGCACAAAGAAAATTAACTTCCCGATTATGAAACCCTATATAATAAATATGCTGTGCTAGCTGTGGGTCACTGCTTCTCCATCACAGATCAATGTATTACCTGATCCAAGCTTTCTCTTTAAATATTTATGGGTCTTTCTTAATTCCCCATTGCCCCTTGCCAGTTTCTAGGGTTTGGCTGTGCAGGTCACAGCAGTTAGTCCCATTGAGTCAGTAGGTAAAGGTGACTTAAGCTGAAGAGTATCAATTTTAGGATCCATACTACTTCCCTTTATCATTAATTCATTCTTATAAATGCTAGGATCCATACTACTTCCATTTATCATTAATCCATTCTTATAAATGCAAATGACTGGGTTGATTTTCTTGTTGGCAGAAACGAGTATAAGGAGTACAAATTTGTACTTTGCAAATACACTTATCCCCTGCATTTGTTTCATTTCAATGGTGGACTGTATCTGAACATTAAGAATGTAATGAGGGAAGTTTGTCTCCTGCCCAATATCCTGTGTGTGATGCTTTATGTCCCACCATAGGAAATTACAAAGACTTTGCCTTGCAAGCCTCATGGAGAAAGCTGTTTTCCTACACCACACACTGCACACAGCCAGTGCCTTAAAGTGTCTGCAGGGAGTTGCAGGCAAGGAATCAATCCCCAGCTCTCAGGTAGTCATGCTCTTGGCATATGTGGTCCAGGAACTTTCTTTTAGAGACCTCTTTATTGAGATCCTCAGCTAAGACAATTTTCAATCATCTCTGCTGAGTCTATTTTATAGAACATCTTGACTATAAAAATTCTTCTCTCTTCTGACTCAATACAGTTCCATTCCTAATCCTTCCCTGTATACCCTCATTACTCCTCCTAATCCACAAAAGGGCAGGATCCCTCTGTAGTGAGACTTTCCTTCACATGCACCACATGTCTCAGGTGACATGTAGTATAATTTAGCCTTGCTAAAGTATTGTTCCAGGTGGGAAAAGGAACGGAACTGTGTTAGTCAACTTTTCATCCTTGTAGTCAAAATACCTAATAAGAACAACTTAGAGGAGGAATAGTTTATTTCAGGTTCATGATTTCAGGAATTCAGTCTATGGTCAGCCAACTCCATTGCTTCAGGTCCAAGGTTAGGCCGAGCATCACGGTTGGAATCTGTGACAGAAGAAAGCTTCTTAGTTCATGGTAGCTGGGAGAGAGAGAGAGAGAGAGAGAGAGAGAGAGAGAGAGAGAGAGAGAGAGAGAATCTCTAGTGACAAAATATATTCCTCAATATATACACTTAGTAACCTACCTCCCTCAGCCATGCCCATCTGCCTACAGTTGCCACCTAGCAGAACATTCAAATGATTAATCTGTCAAATGGATTAATCTATTGATGAAGTCTGAGCCCTAATAATTGCTGAAAAGCCCCACTTTTGAACCTTCTTGTATTGGAGACCATGCCCCCAACACCTGATCTTTTGGTGACATTCCAGATTCAAACCATAACGAGTGGAGAGCCAGTATTACTTTTCCTCTGACCTCTTTCTTATACTCCTGCAATAAGTGAATAAAGGTTTGACTGGGTTGTCATTTTGTCTTGTCTTAGTTGAACAACTCAACACCTGTCTGCTCTCAGTGGGTGGTTTAGATAGAGCCAAGAATCAGTGGGTGCAAAGATGAAAACAGTAGAGAGTTCTGTGTTCCAGTTTCTGAGCCTTCTTTACTTAAGCAAAAATGATTTCTTTGTATTGTGCATGGATTTGCATTTTGTTTGAGGGGGAAAGCTGGGGAGAATAAAGACTATGTACATTTGGTTAATCATGTACATTTTTTAAAGTAGAATGCTTTAAGATTGTAGGTTATTGGTAGAACACAGAAATTAAGTGTAAAAATTCCTTCCTGGGTCACTAGTTCTATCTTCCCTTCTATTTTTACAAGAATTGACTTGAGTAAGGGAATATTTCAAAGACATGTCCTTTATCAGTATAGGTTCAGAAATGTTCCTGGTTCTGCCCCTGTAGACACTCACATGTTTCTGAAAGAGAAAACGATGATGTTAAATGTTCAATTCTGCCTTTGAGATCATTTGAGAAGAAATCATGTGTTTTTTAAAGAGCTGTGTATACAGAAGTTTCAGAGAACTGTAGATGAAACAGAGTTGACCCTTCCACGTATACTTGGGAGAGTTGTTATAACTGTGTAATCACCGTTGTGACTGACAGTGGATTTTGAGTCACTAACATTGGCACTATTAGAAATCCCAGGAACCTCAAGAAAGCTATAGTCTACAAATCCTTACATAGGACACAGTTCCTCATTCCTTCCTCCAATTATTAAGACAGAAGGACCAGAAAAGTTACCCTTCTGGACATCCAGCCATCAGTCAGAGTAACCATGCCTTCTGAATTTCCCATTCCATTTACCTCTCATTCTGAAGTAAATAAGGGAAATGAGCATGGTGATGAAGACCATCAGCACCCAGAGGGCCACAATCATATCTTCCGCCCAGATGGCATCCAATGCAAATAGTGGATCTGAATCAGGAACTGGGAGACATGAAAGAATTAGGGAGCTGCCACTCAGAAAGGAGTGCTGTATTAAAGATTTATGATAGATTTGTTTTTCAGATTACTATTATTCCATACTTTCTGAATTTGTGAGAATAGGAGAGAAGGAGGTTGAGCTACATGGACAATCCTGGACATGAGCAAGTTTGGGCTAAAGCTGGAGGAGGGCTGTGAGGTGGTGATATCTATTGTTCTATTCAATACCTTGGTGCTTGCTCTGGCTGGCCAGAGTCTGGATATGTTATGCCTTTGTTGGCTTTATCTAGTGCTGAAGGTTCTAGAAAATTATAATTCCTAATAGTTATACTGTCATCTGGAGCAGAAATTTCCCTTAAAGTGTTTTTTTCCTTGGTAATTCTATAGTGAAAAAAAAAGTCCACAGCTCATGATATTGGTTACTGTGTCTTGTGATGGTAGCACCATTGTAAAACTATGCCAATTAGAAATTGTATTACTGTGTAACAATGCCAATTAAAAATTACTTTCTGCTGGGCACAGTGGCACATGCCTATAATCCCAGCAGCTCAGGAAGCTGAGGTAGGAGGGTTGCAAGTTCAAAGCCAGCCTCAGCAATGGCGAGGCACTAAGCAACTCAGTGAGACCCTGTCTTTAAATAAAATATAAAATAGGGCTGGGGATGTGGCTCAGTGGTTGAGTGCCCTTGAGTTCAATCCCTGGTACTCCCCCCCCAAAAAAAAAACAAAAAAAAAGAAAGAAATTAATTTCCTATATAAACTATAGATAGCTAGTATCCCATTTATTAGTATAAACATTCCTAAGAAAAATAGAATAATAATGTGATCCAAAAGTTTCATGTCTGTGTATACACCCAAAGGAATTGAAAGCAGGAACTAGAAGAGATGTTGTATACCCACATTCACAGTAGCATTTGGTGTAAGAGCTAAAACAGAAAGCAACCCAAGCATCTCTCAGAGGATGCGTGGATAAACATCTTATATCAATACAAAGAAATATTGCTTAACCTTAAAAATGAAAAATATTTTGCAATATATTACAACATGAATAATCCTTGGGGACATTATGCTAAGTGAAATATGCCCATCAAAAAATGACAAATACTATATGATTCCACATATGTGAGGTACTTAAAATAGACAAAAACATAAAGAGAGAAAATAGAGTGGTGGTTGCCAGGGGCTGGAGGTGAAGACAGTGAGTTATGGTTTGATGAATATAGAATTTAAATTTGGGAAGATAAGTTTTTTGGAGATGGGTTGTGGTGATGGTTGCACAACAATATGAATGTACTTAATATCATTAAATGGTGGAGTTAAAATAATTAAAATGGTAAATATTATGTTGTGTACACTTTACCATAATAAAAAATTATTGTTTCTGCTTTTCAAGGAACAATGTTATGAAAATGAAAAGGCGAGCCAGATTGGGAGAAAATATTTGTAAAATATATATTGATTAATTATATGAGTTTAGAACATTTTATCTTTCATTTTTTACGAGGCATCTATGACTATCTATACCTTATTATATCATTTGCATTTCTTTTCATAGAAAAAATAGTGTTGGGTAACAGCTATGCGTCTACCTTCCCTGTGGTTGGCAGTTGTGTATTCTTGGAGCATCCTGCACATCTCCAGTAGGAGCCAGAGTGGGCAAAATTAATTTCTGTCCTTCAAATATAAGGAAATATAAGGGGGATATTCTGTGATCACTGCTGCTTCTGATCACCAGATGCATGGGTGGCCATCATTGTTACAATTTCCCCTCTTATTGCATGTATCTCTCTCTCCAATTGAGGTAACATCCAGGGGACTTACCCCCACTACTGCTTTGTTTTTCTCTTTTCTTTCATTATCCACAGCTTTAATGCAACTCATACAAAAATTCAGTGGCATTTGTTGCAGGAATAGAAAAGCTCATTCTAAAACTCATAGAGAATCTCAAGGAGCCCCAAATATCCACCCCCCCCAATTTTTTTTAAAGAAGAAAAAAGTTGGAGGACTCTTCTCCTGCTTTCAAAACCTACTACAAAGCTTACAGCACTTAAAACAGTGAGGACCTGGCATACAGACATGCATGTGGACCAATGGAATAGAATGCAGCCTATGTCCTTACATATTAAAAAAATGATCTTGGACAAGTTGTCAATACATTCAGTGGGGAAAGGACTCTTTTCAATAAATGGTGCTGAGGAATACTGACTATTCACATGTAAAAGATTGAGGTTGGGTCTTTATCTAATGCTGTGTCCAAAGATTAACCCTAAATGGGTATATCATTATGTATAAAAAGCATAAATGTAAAATCTGCTATTGTGTAACTCTTAGAGAAAAAACAGGCCAAGGGCTTCTTGACATTGGACTTAGCAATAGGTTCTTGGATATGGTGTCAAAGAAATCATACACAAACTGAACTGAGTGCATACAACTTTTTAAAAATTGCATCATCACAGGCTAGAGTTGTAGCTCAGTGGTAGAGTACATGCCTAGCATGTGTGAGGCACCGGCTTCAATCCTCAGCACCACATATATAAATTAAATAAAGGTATTGTGACCATGTACAACTAAAAAAAATTTAAATGCACCATTAATAGAATAAAAAAATCAGCCTAAAGAATCAGAGAAAATATTTGTAAATCTTTTATTTGATGAAGATCAACATGCAGCGCATACAGAGAATTCCTGAAACTCAAAATGAAAAACAAACAATATTCTTCAAAATTGGGAAAATGACTTGAACAACCATATTTTCATCTCACAAAAATAGAAGGGAGACCAACAGAATAGAGGGAGTGGATCAAGAGAGAGGCAGGAGGGTTGGGCATGGGGAATTACTAGGGAGTAAAATCCACTTAGTTATGCTATGTCTAAGTATGAATACCACAATGAATCATGTGTGTATACACACAAATATACATGCACTAATATATATGAATTCCAATAATTAAAATAACAATAATAGTAGTAGAGAAACTAGTAAAGTACAGCAAGAAGATGAGGGGTTGGGGGGTAGAAAAAGTACTGGGGAATGAGATTGATCAAATTATGTCATATGTATGTATGATTACAGCATGATGAATCCCATCATTATGTATAACTATGATGCACCAATAAAAATTCTCCAAAAAAAAAGACATACTAATGGTCAATAAGAACACAAGAAGATGCTTAACATCATAAACAATTAGGAAAATATAATTTGAAACTATAATGAGATACCATGTTACTCTTCTAGTTGGTTACCATATATGGAAAAAAAGGACAGTGTTGGTGTTCACAGGAAGTAATAGGAATTCTTGTGCACTATTTGTAAGGATAAAAAAAAATGGTGAAGACACTGTGGAAAACAGTATGACAGTGCCTTCAAAAATTAAAAAGAAAAATTGGACCAAGTTCCATTTCTGTATTTATATCTCAAATAATTAAATTCAGGGTCTAGAAGAGGTAGACCTGTGTTCATAGCAGCGTTATGCAAAATAATGTGCTAGTGCACAATATGCACTAGCTGTTTCAATAATTATAGTGTACATTTCTTCAATGAAAAACTTAAAATACTATAAAAGAAAGGGATGCTTGGTAGTAGCTGTTAGTAATAGTAATAGCTGTCTTAGTAGTAGCTGTCTTCTGTAAAATGAAATAATGTATTCTAGATTCAGTTATTTGTCAGTATGTGTATTTTACAAATCTTTTATTCCACTCTATAATGCCTTTTCTTTGTTGTAACAGTGTCCCTTGAAAAGTAGAAAATTTTATTTTTTAATCATAGTAAAATATATATAACATGAACTTTACCATCTTTAACAATTTTTAACTCTACAGTTCAGTTATATCACGTGCTTTCATACTATTTTTAATATATTTTCCACTTTTCACTTTCATTTTATTTTTTAATTCATGTTTTTTTCTTTTTAGTTATACATGACAGTAGAATATAATTAGACATATTTATACAAACATGGAGTACATCTTATTCTAACTGGGATCCCTGTTTTTTGGTTGTACATGATGTAGATTCACTGTGGTGTGTTCATATATGTACATAGGAATGTTAAGTTCATATTGTTTTGTAGCTATCACCTCCATTCATCTCCAGAAATTTTTTTATCTTCCAAATTGAAATTCTATATTCATCTAACAATTCCCTAGCTTCTACATCCAGTCCCTACCAGCCACCACTCTATTTTTTATCTGCATGGTTTTGATTACTCCTAGTGGCTTATACAAGTGAAACCATATAGTATTTTTTGTGAGTAGTTTATTTCATTTAGAATAATATCCTCAAAGTTCATTCATGCTTTAAGCTGAACATATTGTAAGATGTTGCAGAATTTCTAATTTCACCTCATTTGGTTTAAGACCATTTTTTTATCAGAAAAAGTTAATGAAAAAAAATCATCTGAAGAGTCCAGTCCTACTTTATGGTTTCTGCATTGTGGTTTTGTCTATGACTCTGACATATTATTAAAAAATTACTTTATCTTAATGATCATTACCTCCATACAATTTTCTTAGGGACCTCAAATACTGTGGATGGCACATTTTAAATGCTGAGTTCAACTATCCCAAACTTTTGTAATTACTAATTTAATTTCATCTTCAAGGAGAGCCAAAAAAGAAGGATCAATTTCAGGTGTCCACACACACCATGACATTAAGCGAAATTCTTATGTACTGATGGATAATTTTGAAAGAGGGTCCCTTTCTTTGCATCAGTCTCTGAAAGATATCTATGACCTACAAACATTAAGATACACTGAATCATTATCTCTAGGTTAAAGTATGGGAATAATTAGAGTAACTTATAAAGCAAAGTGCTGATGGCTAGATTTAGGAGCAAAAATAAGACTATTGAATTGAAGAAATAGAGCAGCCACCCATGCCTGCAAGGTAGGTGGACCTGCGACCAACAGGCAGAACAGGCTCAGCAGCCCACCGGCGTGGTAGTCACATCACCCCAATTGGGGGAGGGGCCAAGACGCCGCCCACGCCTGCAAGGGAGACTTTGCAACTATACAAGAGCAATATAAATATATAGGGGGAAGATTCAATAACACAACAGTTTCACCAAGCAGAAAGAAACGTGAGCAGTATGAAAAGACAAGGAAAGAAAGGACCACAAGCAATGCAGGTCAAATCAACCTTAGAAGAGGTAATATCTGCAGCAGATGAAATGTCAGATAAAGAATTCAGGATATACATGCTTCACATGATCTGGAATCTCAAGGAAGACATTAGACAGCAAAATCAGACAATGAAAGATCACTTCAACAATGAATTACATAAACAAATCCAAGAAGCAAAAGATCAACTATACGGGGAAATAGAGGTTATAAAAAACAAACAAACAGAAATCCTAGAAATGCAGGAATCAATAAACCAGCTTAAAAACTCAAATGAGAATACTACCAGCAGAGTAGAACACCTAGAAGATAGAACATCAGACAATGAAGACAAAGTATTTCAACTTGAAAAGAACATAGACAGCTCAGCAAGACTGTTAAGAAACCATAAGCAGAACATCCAAGAAATATGGCATAACATAAAGAGACCAACCTTAAGAGTCATTGGGATACAGGAAGGTATAGAGGTCCAAATCAAAGGAATGAGCAATCTGTTCAACGAAATAATATGAGAAAACTTCCCAGACTTGAAGAATGAGACAGAATCCCAAATCCTAGAAGCCTACAGGATGCCGAATGTGCAAAATCATAAGAGATCCACACCTAGACACATTATAATGAAGATGCCCAACATACAGAATAAGGAGAGAATTTTAAAAGCTACAAGAGAAAGGAAGAAGATTACATTTAGGGGTAAACCAATCAGGATAACAGCTAATCTTTCAACACAGACTCTGAAAGCTAGAAGATCCTGGAATAACATATTTCAAATGCTGAAAGAAAATGGGTTCCAACCAAGAATTGTGTATCCAGCGAAATTGAGCTTCAGGATGGAAGATGAAATTAAAACCTTCCACGATAAACAAAAGTTAAAGAATTTGCAGCTAAAAAACCATCTCTTCAAAACATCCTCAGCAAAACATTACAGGAAGAGGAAATGGAAAATAACAATGAAAACCAACAGTGGGAGGTAGTACAGTAAAGGGGAAAAAATAATCAAAGAGGAAAAACAAACCATGTTAAGTAACATAAATAAACAAATATGGCTGGAAGAACAATCCATATCTCAATAATAACCCTAAATGTTAATGGCTTAAACTCACCAATTAAGAGACATAGGCTAGTAGAATGGATCAAAAAAAAGACCCAACAATATGCTGCCTACAGGAGATGCATTTGATAGGAAAAGACATACATAGACTAAAGGTGAAAGGTTGGGAAAAATCACATCACTCATATGGACTTCGGAAACAAGAAGGAGTGTCCATACTCATATCAAATAAAATATATTTCAAGCCAAAGTTAATCAAAAGGGATAAAGAGGGACACTACATACTGCTCAAGGGAACCATACACCAACAAGACATAACAATCATAAATATATATGCCCCAAACAAGGGTGCAGCTATGTTCATCAAACAAACTCTTCTCAAGTTCAAGAGTCTAATAGACCACCATACAATAATTATGGGAGACTTCAACACACCTCTCTCACCACTGGACAGATCTTCCAAACAAAAGTTGAATAAAGAAACTATAGAACTCAATAACACAATTAATAACCTAGACTTAATTGACATATATAGAATATACCACCCAACATCAAGCAGTTACACTTTTTTCTCAGCAGCACATGGATCCTTCTCAAAAATAGATCATATATTATGTCACAGGGCAACTCTTAGACAGTATAAAAAAGTAGAGATAATACCATGCATCTTATCTGATAATAATGGAATGAAACTGGAAATCAACGATAAAAGAAGGAAGGAAAAATCATGCATCACTTGGAGAATGAATAATAGGTTACTGAGTGATCAATGGGTTATAGAAGACATCAAGGAGGAAATTAAAAAATTCTTAGAGATAAATGAAAACACAGACACAACATATTGGAATCTATGGGACACAATGAAAGCAGTTCTAAGAGGAAAATTCATTGCTTGGAGTTCATTCCTTAAAAAAAGAAAAAACCAACAAATAAGTGATCTCATACTTCATCTCAAAATCCTAGAAAAAGAAGAGCAAAACAACAGCAAAAGAAATAGAAGGCAAGAAATAATTAAAATCAGAGCTGAAATTAATGAAATCGAAACAAAAGAAACAATTGAAAAAATTGACAAAACTAAAAGTTGGTTCTTTGAAAAAATAAATAAGATCAACAGACCCTTAGCCATGCTAATGAAGAGAAGAAGATAGAGAACTCAAATTACTAGTATATGGGATGAAAAAGGCAATATCACAACAGACACTTCAGAAATACAGAAGATAATCAGAAATTATTTTGAATCCTTATACTCCAATCAAATAGAAGATAGTGAAGGCATCGATAAATTTCTTAAGTCATATGATCTGCCCAGATTGAGTCAAAAGGATATAGACAACCTAAACAGACCAATATCAATTGAGGAAATAGAAGAAGACATCAAAAGACTACCAACTAAGAAAAGCCCAGGACTGGATGGGAATAAAGCAGAGTTTTACAAAACCTTTAAAGAAGAACTAATACCAATACTTTTCAAGCTATTTCAGGAAATGGAAAAAAGAGGGAGAATTTCCAAATTCATTCTACGAGGCCAACATCACCCTGATTCCGAAACCAGACAAAGACACTTCAAAGAAAGAAAACTACAGACCAATATCTCTAATGAACCTAGATGCAAAAATCCTCAATAAAATTCTGGCGAATTGGAAACAAAAACATATCAAAAAAATTGTGCACCATGATCAAGTAGGATTCATCCCTGGGATGCAAGGCTGGTTCAATATACGGAAATCAATAAATGTTATTCACCACATCAATAGACTTAAAGATAAGAACCATATGATCATCTCGATAGATGCAGAAAAAGATTTCAACAAAGTACAGCATCCCTTTATGTTCAAAACTCTAGAAAAACTAGGGATAACAGGAACATACCTCAATATTGTAAAAGCAATCTATGCTAAGTCTCAGGCTAGCATCATTCTGAATGGAGAAAAATTGAAGGCATTCCCTCAAAAATCTGGAACAAGACAGGGATGTCCTCTCTCACCACTTCTGTTCAACATAGTTCTCGAAACACTGGCCAGAGCAATTAGACAGACGAAAGAAATTACAGGCATAAAAATAGGAAAAGAAGAACTTAAATTATCACTATTTGCAGTTGACATGAATTTTATACCTAGCAGACCAAAAAGGGTCTACAAAGAAACTATTAGAGCTAATAAATAAATTCAACAAAGTGGCAGGATATAAAATCAACACGCATAAATCAAGGGCATTTCTGTATATCAGCGACAAATCCTCTGAAATGGAAATGAGGACAACCACTCCATTCACAATATCCTCAAAAAAATAAAATACTTGGGAATCAACCTAACAAAAGAGGTGAAAGACTTATACAGTAAAAACTACAGAACCCTAAAGAGAGAAATAGAAGAAGATCTTAGAAGATGGAAAAATATACCCTGTTCATAAATAGGCAGAACTAACATCATCAAAATGGCAATATTATCAAAAGTTCTCTATAGGTTTAATGCAATGCCAATCAAAATCCCAATGGCATTTCTTGTAGAAATAGATAAAGCAATCATGAAATTCATATGGAAAAATAAAAGACCTAGAATAGCAAAAACAACTCTAAGCAGGAAGTGTGAATCAGGTGGTATAGCGATACTAGACCTCAAACTATACTACAGAGCAATAGTAACAAAAACAGCATGGTGCTGGTACCAAAACAGGCAGGTGGACCAATGGTACAGAATAGAGGACACAGAAACCAATCCACAAAACTACAACTATCTTATATTTGATAAAGGGGCTAAAAGCATGCAATGGAGGAAGGATAGCATCTTCAACAAATGGTGCTGGGAAAACTGGAAATCCATATGCAACAAAATGAAACTGAATCCCTTTCTCTCGCCATGCACAAAAGTTAACTCAAAATGGATCAAGGAGCTTGATATCAAATCAGAGACACGGCGTCTGATAGAAGAAAAAGTTGGCTACGATCTACATACTGTGGGGTCGGGCTCCAAATTCCTCAATAGGACACCCATAGCACAAGAGTTAATAACTAGAATCAACAAGTGGGACTTACTCAAACTAAAAAGTTTTTTCTCAGCAAAAGAAACAATAAGAGAGGTATATAGGGAGCCTACATCCTGGGAACAAATCTTTATTCCTCATACTTCAGATAGAGCCCTAATATCCAGAGTATACAAAGAACTCAAAAAATTAAACAATAAGAAAACAAATAACCCAATCAACAAATGGGCCAAGGACCTGAACAGACACTTCTCAGAGGAGGACATACAATCAATCAACAAGTACATGAAAAAATGCTCACCATCTCTAGCAGTCAGAGAAATGCAAATCAAAATCACCCTAAGATACCATCTCACTCCAGTAAGATTGGCAGCCATTAGGAAGTCATCAACAACAAGTGCTGGCAAGGATGTGGGGAAAAGGGTACACTTGTACATTGCTGGTGGGACTGCAAATTGGTGCAGCCAATTTGGAAAGCAGTATGGAGATTTCTTGGAAAAATGGGAATGGAACCACCATTTGACCCAGCTATTCTCCTTCTTGGTCTATTCCCTAAAGACCTAAAAAGAGCATGCTACAGGGACACTGCTACATCAATGTTCATAGCAGCACAATTCACAATAGCAAGACTGTGGAACCACCTAGATGCCCTTCAATAGACAAATGGATAAAAAAATGTGGCATTTACACACAATGGAGTATTACTCTGCATTAAAAAATGACAAAATCATAGAATTTGCAGGGCAATGGATGGCATTAGAGCAGATTATGCTAAGTGAAGCTAGCCAATCCCTAAAAAAACAAATGCCAAATGTTTTCTTTGATATAAGGAGAGTAACTAAGAACAGAGTTGGGAGGAAGAGCATGAGAAGAAGATTAACATTAAACAGGGACGAGAGGTGGGAGGGAAAGGGAGAGAGAAGGGAAATTGCATGGAAATGGAAGGAGACCCTCATGGTTATATAAAATTACATACAAGAGGTAGTGAGGGGAAAGGGGAAAAAAAACAAGGGAGAGAAATGAATTACAGTAGAGGGGGTAGAGAGAGAAGTGGGGGAGGGGGGATAGTAGAGGATAGGAAAGGCAGCAGAATACAACAGACACTAGTATAGCAATATGTAAAACAGTTGATGTGTAACTGATGTGATGATGCAATCTGTATACAGGGTAAAAATGGGAGTTCATAACCCACTTGAATCAAAGTGTGAAATATGATATGTCAAGAACTATGTAGTGTTTTGAGCAACCAACAATAAAAATTAAAGTAAAAAAAATTGACGAAATATTTTCTCTAGAAGCAGAAACAACAGTAATTTTTACTGTATTATTAATCCCATAAAATTCAGGAGGCTGGAATTCAAACCTATGATATGTGGCCCAAATGTCTATTGTTCCTATAGTTCACACAAGTATTCCTCCTCTTTGGCTAAGTATCTTAACAGCTACTGGGCTTTTGGGGAAAAAAATTTTCATCCTCTTGATCCTACATACCTCTTTGATGCTGATACAAACAGACACTGAGTACGACATCTACAACCACTGAAGAAATAATTATTATTGAACCCACTAACAGAGGAGAATTCCAGCTGCAGCATCCACCTGAAGAAAAAGAGATGTTAATAATCACTGGTTACTGGTGGGAGACACTTTGGATTTGGGGGAAAGGACAAAAGAAAACAACAACTATATTTTGATGCCATCTCCAGTATTGATTAAGAACAGGACTAAGGATTAGGACTGAAATATCAGAGAGCTGTTGATGATAGGTAAAAGGGATGGGAGAGGTGTTGGGCTGAGGCTAAACAGGTCTGGAGGAAAGAAACAAATCTTACTCTACCTAGCCCATCAATCAATGGGCCTCATTAGAGAGCAGGATATGGGATTTTAAGGTCTTTAAATACAAGAATATCACAAGTGAATGACCTTCAGATAACACATTATTTAAAATCTTCTTTATCTCAAATCATGGTAGTATCATTTGGCTGTCTCTTCTCTTCGTGGAGTTATTTCATGCTGTGAAGGCTTACTACTATGGTTTGCCCATTCTTCTGCTAGAGGGTTAAATGAACAGTTCAACTTAGTGATTAAAATATAGGATATGAGTGTCCATGTGGTTTATATTCAAACTTATTTCCTACCATTATCACCTTTGTGATTTTAGGTGCAATACAACTTTGAAATACCTAATTTTCATCATATGGAAAAATGGGGATAGTAATAACATCTAGTTCAAAGTACATTGTAGAGGTCAAATTCCTTAATAATTGTGAAGTTACTGGAATAGGCCTTGTTAATAGTAAAAACTTAGTAAAGTGTTTGACTTTCATGGTGATAATGCCTACCATAGAATGACTCTGCCACCTTGAAAATGATTCATTTCAAATGATTCAAGAACACCTTCTAGATAAAGATTAATAAATGTTAGGAGTTAAAATTATGCCAGAAGGGAATAGTTGAATAACTGGAGGCAGTTTGCTTTGTAAAGATCAATGTAGAAAGATCTTTCACTATAATATCTAAAGAGTTATCTAGAACAACACGTTTCCTTAGAAGTCTCAATAAAGCACAAGATACTAGAAGGAAGTATGCAATAAAAAAGGAATTACATTAAAAGGTGTAATGAAGGAGAGGAATAATTTAAAAAATCCTTGAAACTTGGATGCTGTCAATAAGCAGATAAGCTACTAAACAAAAATTTACTTTAGTGAAACAGCAACTAGCAGGAGCTAAAGTTGTGGATTTGTGGCTCTCTGGTGCGTGGGTTCTTCCCAAGCCCCATGGACACAGTAATGGAAAATGGCAGCCATTTAAATCAAATAACAGAGTTCAGGGCAGAAGAGCAGGTAGAAATGAAAAAGGAGAGATCCATCAAGTTGGGAGAAATGCAGAAGAACCGAGACCCATATCCTCAGCTGACTACTTGGTTTGGGAGGAGTCCTAGGGGATCTTATCTGATTGTTAAAGACAGGGTACCAGAGTGGGTATGTGAACTTGAGGCTTTTTAAATCGAGTCTGGAATTATTTTTCTCAAATACATCCAAAGACATAGTTTATGTAAAAATTTCTCTTCTAGTCATATGAACGAGCATATCATCTACTTTGGCCTACTGGCTTGTGCATATTGGGCATGACCTTGTCATTTTGTCTGGAAATCTGATGTCTTTCTTCCCAGGGGAAAGACTCCTCTCCTAGCCTGCCTAGAAATGACATCCTGTCCTGCAATGCTGTATGAGGAAATGAATCCAGGAGGCTGCTCTTGAGCCAATCTAGAATTCTGCTATGCCATTTTGAATGTTTTGGTATGTTGTAGACCTTTATTGAGTTGGTGCTTTCCAATCCTGAATGGACATTTATTGTGTATACTGAATTTTATTGTGAATCCTTCAATTCCACTTCCCCCTATAGCATAATTTAGAATGAATGAAAACTTTTTCAGTGGTGAGTGATCTCTCTGAAGCCTTTTCATGGCAATATACAGTTTGATACTTTATTTTCTGTCCCTGAGAAGGACATTTCCAAGGGAGAAGTATGTATTAATGGTGTTAGATGTTGTTAAAATCTTTCCAAGCTTGTTTGCCTATCTATTACCATAAAAAAGAGGTTTCGGCTTGTATAAGGTGCAAGAAGCTCAGGTTTCCAGATAAATAACACTGTAAGCAGCTCAGCAACAAGAAAAAAATATCTAGGACCAAGGAATTGGTGTAGGATATATATCTAACCCCAAGAGTTTAGAATGTCTCAGGTAGACAGACTTGGGAAGAAAGAGCAGCTTTAGCTCTTTGCCCTCTTCCACTTTGCATCTCTCATTCTTCAAACCTACTTACCTTGTTCCTGTTGGCAATAGAATACAACACTGGGGAATGCAATAGAGGATATCAGCACAGTCACAAGTGTAATTATAATTATTATCCAAATTTTCTTCTGTGAAAATAGTTCATCTGAAATGGAGAGTTACAAATCTTACCTCTTAGGAAACTTGGGGTGAAGGACCCACCCAATTAAAAATGATGATTCATCCAAAGCATAATCCAATTCAAGATCCCTTCTCCCTGGAATATTAAACCTAAGCCAGTTTGGAGAGGCATTTATGACTGGGTAGGTGAAAAGGAGGATTGGGTCTAGAATGAGGCTGAGTCAGGCTGAAACCCACTCTCTGTATTTCTTCCCATGCATTCTGTTTCATGAGCTCCTTGGGTAAAAGAAAGAGGTAGTGCTAAGTTCTTCCTCCTTAAACTCCCACCCAAGACTCAGATGCAGTTTTTCCAGGACTATAACAAGGTCACTCCCAACTCAAGCCTGCCTTCAGTCCTCTTGTCTAAACTATCAGAATATGTGCAGTTCTGAATTTGTCAATGTACTTTTTGGGTCTGGCATTATTCTTCTCAAATACATCCAGAGACATAGTCTATGTAAAATTTTCTCTTCTAGTCATATGGACAACATCTACTTTGGCTTACTGGCTTGTGCATATTGAGCGGACCAAGATACCCATGGTGTTGTGACTAATCCTGTATCCAGATATCCACCCTGTCCTCCTACTGCAACCCAATGAGGTCAAAACAGACCTTTGTCTGCTCACAAGTCAGGCAGGGACAGAGTCCCATGTAAGATATTTTCTTTATCATAAGTTCTGACTCTTTCCATATGTTCTGATATTCATGAATGGAACATCAGATCTCCCTGAGATGTCTATATTTTCTAGAACTGAAAATTATTTCCCAAAGTTTGTGTTAATTATAATTCTTTTTAAAAATATAAGTTTGTAGAAAAGTACATGTCTACTTTAAGCAAGTGCTAACTCAAAAACATGTCTCATTATTTACGGAAGTTGCAATTAAATTAAATATTTTCCCTTCTATATCTGCCATGAACTATAGGGACAGAGAGTAGATAGATCAATCTTTCTTTATTTTATATAACAGTTTGTCCTTCTGTTTCTAACACAATATAATATGAAGCCTAGTTTTTGAATACCAAATGAGAAAATAAATGTAAAAGTGTTTGAATAAAGCAAATTGCTAAAACTGTTGGAAGAATTAATATTCTTATTATAATATACATGAGTTACAATATGCTTCTCAGCTTCTGGTTCCAACACTAATTTTATGAACTCATACAAACACTAATATATACATATATAACTAGTAGTTTACAAGATACTTTTTTGGTTTTATTTCAGTCATTTAAGTATAGGTTATTGATTGTCTAAATACTATATGCCATACAATATTTGAAGCAGTTGGGGGAGTGTCTAAGTTAATAAAACCAACAAAAATTCCTACCTTTATGTTTCGAAGAGAAAAATAGATAAGAGAAAATAAAATAATTACGCTATGCCATGGGTTAAAAAGTAATGATACTAAAAATAAAAAATTAAAGAAGTATGAGGAGATAGGAGACCCCAGGTGATAGGAAGCAGGTTACATTTTTTTTCAGGTTGGTTTGTGGAACAAGTTCTTATTAAGAAGATTAGAGTTTAGCATAGACTTTAAGGAGACAAGGAAGGTTAGTGAGATTTACAGCATTGTAGGAAGAGGGAACAACTAGAGCAAAGACCCCACAGCAGGAGCTCATCTGCACAGATGGGGGCAGCAAGGAGTCTGTGTGACTCCAGAGTGGACAAAGGAGGACACCAGGAGCTGAGTCAGATAGGCAATGGGAACACAGACAGTCATGTAGGACGTTGTGTGGCATTTTACTCTGAATAAAATGGGGAACAATTGCAGGGTATTGAAAGAGGGTAGTGTTTTATGTCTCATATTTGAGATGGGTCCTGATGTCTGCATGTTGAGCTAAGCCATGTGAGTAAGAACAGACGTGGGACTCTTTCAGGGGCTACGGCACTGCATCACTCAGTGGGGGATGGGGTCTGACTTGGAGGGCAGTAGCGAGGTGGTGAGAAGTGATGAGACACCAGGTATTTATTTTAGAGCTAGATATGGTGTTATTTCTTGACAGATACTATGTAGAATATGAGAAAAGAATTGGAGTCAAGGATAAGTTTAAGAAGTTTGTTCTGAAAAAATTGAAAATATGAAGTGTGATTGGGAAGGTAGTAAACTAAACCAAGAGTATAGTTTTATACACTTGGCATGAGGTACCCACTGGACTATGTTGAGATGCTGAGATGAAGATGAGAACAGAGTGGGAAGGGGTCTGACCTGAAGATAAAATCTGAGAAGCCATCATTAGACCAGGAGGCAAGATGAACTCATTAGAGAGTAAAGGCTGAAAACCTATGCCCTGGGAAATCCAATATCAAGAACACATTGAAAACTAGTGAATGTAGGAAAGAGAAGAAGAAAGACAACAAGCAAAATGATGAATAAATCCAAGAGAATGCCTAATGCCTTGGAAACAAAGTGAAGAAAGCAAGTGAATTTTTCTGTTTTGTTTATACTTCCTGTGACATTAGCTATCATTTGAAGAACAAATACACAGATCTCACCTGCTAAGACAATGCTTGTTCTTTCCTCTTGGCCAGTTAGAGGGTTTCTAAGGTAGCAAGCAACGTTTCCAGAGTGGGCATCCCTGAGAAGAAGGGTCATCTTCATGTTGAACAATTTGTCTCTATCCTGTGAGTGAGATTTTGATGTAGGTAGGAGTATGTCTCCTCTGCTGTCTCTCCATTCCATTTGAGGCTGTGGGAACCAACCTCCTGAATGACATTCCATAATAAGACCTTTGGTATTAGGAGGATGCACAAAAATCTGTATGTCTGAGCTTGTAGCTGGTTGGATATGAAGGGGGAAGACAATATTTATAGGTAAAGGGAAGAGGAACATAGTAGCGAAACAAAAATCCAAAGGAAAACCAAATAAGCCAGGCAAAAGGGTTACACCATACAAAGAACATCTTGTTCTAAATAAGTTAGGGGATAAAATGACTCTTTGTTTTATTTATTTATTTATTCATTCATTCATTCAATCAAAAATGTTGATTAGTTATTAACTAAATCTTAGAGGCTTACATGGGTCCTTGGATTGCTAAAATGATTACATTATGATTATATAACTATTATAAGATTACAGACCTCATAGGTATATGGCTTAATATCTTTTATTCTATCTTCATCATGAGTCACTTTTGAGCCACCATAATCAATTATAAATAATTGATTACAGTATGAATCCAAGTTTGCAACTTAAACTGAAACGTTATGTGTTCATTATATATAACAGGTATTTATATATAATATGTCTTGCATAAACAGGTAATATACTGATCAAACTACATATTCATTTAGAGAAAAAAAACTTTTGAAAAATTTCAAGGTATTGCCTGAGACATAACACTTGACTAATGTGTGGACAAAGGAAGAATTAGTAGAGATTTAAAGTGTAACCCAAAAGCAGATCTGTCCAATAAGACTTTCTGCAATAAGAGAAATAGTCTATACCTGTGCTGATAGAGTAGCTATGTGCTACATGAGAATAATTACCTGGAATGGAGTCAGTGAGATTTTAGAACTGGAAATGTAATTTTTATTTCTTTAACTTTGATAAATTTAAACATAAATTTAGACAATCACCTCATATTGGATAGCTCAAATCTAGACTGCAGAGTCAGGGGGTATATAATGCCCAATAAGTATATTAAACATGAGTGGGCTGGAGTCCTACATTTGGGTGCTCACATATATGAAATTCCATATCCCTTGCATTTCTCTGTCATTTGGAATAATTTAAAGGATGAGGAGCTTGACTTAAATACTATGAATTTGCATCCCATACAGATACAGCATATCTATCTGAGGACATTGAAGATTGTAGATAAAGATTTTTTTCAAATAGGTTTAAGAAAATTAACTTAGCACTAAATAGTCAGTGAATTGAGTCTGGGAGAAGTGACAATAAAATTACCATTAAGGAGACTTTTGTAAAGCTTCAGGTAGCTTGTAAAATTACATTTTACTAAAGTGCTACCAGAAATAACTGAAAACATAAACAAATCTTAAAAATGGATCTATTGGTCTTTTAGAAGTCTACAATGTATGTGGACATAAAAAGAAGGTATTTGGTGATAGAGTTGTTGTCTTCACAGTTTTCACCCTTGATCATCTACTCTTTCCAGTTCAAAAACTAAATGCATGAATTTGAACTTGCTAACCAAATTATGTAAAAAGGAAATAGTCTGAAACACTTGAGAGTTTTTCTAATGCTGAGCCACAGATGGGTTGAGAATCACAGATGCAGAGAAACCTCAAAGGGATCAGTCCTTACCTGTGACCTTCACTTCTGTGATGTCCTCTTCATAGAAATCTCCATCTCTGAAGAAGCAGTGGTACTGCCCATCGTCATCAACACTGACATTAAAGATCCTGAGGGTCACTTTACCTTCTCCAATGGCATCTTTCAGGAGTTCTGTCCGCTCCACATACCTGGAGGTAGTTTCTCCATACAGGTCTTTACCCGCCTTGTACAGGTAAATAGGTTGTGTGTAGCGGTCACGGAACCAGCGGATCTCCATGTGTTGCGCACTCTGTGGTGGAGACAACTGGCAGCTGAGCTCAACTTCTCCACCAAATGGAGCCAGGATTGGCCCCTTTATGCCTTTCACCATGAATTGTTCTGGGAAGGGAAACAATAACCAAAAGGTGAGAGCATGAGTTAGGACACACCTTCTACTCAAATCATTATCATCCCTCTCTCTCTCTCTCCTCTCTCTCTCTCACAAACACAGACACACACACCTTTATTGAGAGTCAAATATTTTGTTCACTCTGAAGACATTTTAACTTAACCCTTGACTTGAGTAGAGTTCATGAAATTATTTACCTTAAAAAATATGAAAATATGGCTTCATTGCTGCGAAATGGTTTGTCTTTGTTAGGAAAAAGTTTAATAGTTGCTTCTTATTCCATTCTATTTGTTCATCCTTTGTAAACCTGTCTCAGACTGCTTTTAATATTTGCTGCACTTTAACTATAATGAATGTATCCCTTTTTCTAGATAATTTTCACAGGGCTTCTTGAATTGGAAGATTCTTATTTTTTTTCAATTCTAGAAATTTCTACTCATTGCATGTTTAATTTTATTTCTCTTATCTCTATATTCTTTATAACGTAACTGTCTCAGCTGTTTTAGGAATTACCAGGAAGACATCCCAAAGTACCACCACCTTCTCCTCCAAGATTCATTTTTTGTTTTCCCTTTTTGGTGCAACTTGGCTACAGTACATGTTCTTTCAGGCAAGAGACTCAGAAACTCTCAAGGTTGACGGAATAAGATGTGAGAATACTCTCAAGGTTGACTGGAATAAGATGTGAGAATACGGGGCATTTTAGACTCTCCCATTTTCGTCTCTTGCACCACTCATTAAAGGGAGAATTGAAAGCAGTTGTTCTCACAGTACTCTCCAACATCCCACATGATGGCCACCTTACTCTCTCAATATCTTCTGTGATATCACCACTTAATCAAAATGGCCAAATCAATTTAGGTTTTTTTCACCCTTGGAGGCTTAACAGTCTCAAGTATCAGTGTGTGATTGATCAATTTATATTTAATACATTTATATTAAAAATTATTTTGTAAATGTGAAGGAATGCTACATTAGGTGCTGATAGTTCGATCTCTAAATTATTGTATGCCTATATAACAAATCTTTGGGGATAGTTTCATATGTTTGAGCATTGCTAGTGAAGTTAATCTTCTTTCCTTAAACAATTAGACTCTTATTTGGATCTCTAAAATACAGATTATTTTGTGTGTGTTTTAAATGCACGTGTTACAGACAAAATAATTGCAAAGAGTGATTATACATTGGCTGCCATGTTTACCTTCACATCTACTTCAAAATAATAATGATGAGGGGTTAAATCATTTCATTGTTATTCTCTACTAGTTTTTATATATAACTAGACAAATAATTTGCTACATTTTCATCTTTATTTTTTTATTTGTTGCTTTTAGATATACATGATAGTAAGGCATATTTTGACATATTATACATACATGGAGCACAACACATTCCAATTAGGATCCCATTCTTATGATCATACACAATATGGACTTACACTAGTTGTGTATACATTTATGTATACATTTATGAGAAAAGGATAGTTGTGTTCAATTCATTCTCCTGTCTTTTCTATTCCCTTCACCCTCCCTTCCTTTCATTCCACTTTGATTAATCCAATGAACTTCTATTCTTTCCCTCCCTACCCTCCCTTGTTGTAGGTTAACATCCACATATTTATTTTTATTTTTGCTTTTTAGATACACATGATAGTAGAGTGTATTTTGACATATAAGTTCTTTTTTTTTTTAAGACTGGGGATTGAACCTGGGTGCTTTCTGCCACCAAACTACATCCCTAGTCCTTTTAATTTTTTTTTTTTTGAGACAGGATCTCACTAAATTTCTCAAGCTGGGCTTGAACTTGCTATCTTCTTGCTTCAGCCTCTTAAATATCTGGGATTGCAAGTGTGTGCCACTGTGACCAGATACATACATATATGTGTGCACATGCATGTGAATGTGTTAGAATAAGAATAAAAATTATATGAGTATATTCTTATATAAGTGTATATATACATATATATATTCTTAAAGTTGTATAATACTTAATTTAATAATTTTTCAGGTTATAACAATCTCACAGGCAACAGAGAAAGGAAGAAAATACTCAAAGTCAAAATAGAAAATATTAGAGCTTTTCCTATTAAAATCAACAATGCAGAAAGAATAACTCAGTCTAAGAATTTGAGGCCACCAAAATAAAAATCTTTGAACTATTTTAAAAAGAAAACATGTATATAAACTTCTTTTTATCTATTTTTAAATTGGTGCATGTTAATTACACAGATTGATGAGTTTCATTGTGGCATATGGTACATGCATGTAACATAATTCGATCAAGTTCACTCCCCAATAACTCCTCTTAATTTCCCCTCTTCCATCACCCTTATTTTCTTCCTATACTCTATCAGTCTTCCTTCTACTTTAATATTTTTGAACATAACTATCCTTTTCTCCCCCCACCTTTTTTTTCTCACTAACTTCCACATATGAGAGATAACACCTGGTACTCCACTTTCAGTCTGGCTTATTTTTGCTTAACATGATGTTCTCCAGTTCCATGCATTTTCCAGCAAATGATATCACTTAGTTCTTCTTTATGGTTGATAAAACTTTGTGTGTATGTATGTATGTGTACGCATATATGTGTACATGTAAGTGTGTATCACATTTTCTTTATCCATTATTCTGTTGAAAGACATCAAGGCTGATTGTTTGACTTTCGTGAATTGTGCTGTGATAAACATGGGTATTCATGTGTCCTTAAGTATGGAAACTTTCATTCACTGGATAAATACCAATGGTGGATAGCTGAATCATATGATAAATTTTTGAGAAACCACCATACTGATTTCCATAGTGGCTATACTAATTTATATTCCCACCAAAAATGGACAAGATTTCCTTTTTCCCTGCATCCTTACTGGTCTTTATTATTATTTGCATTCTTGATGGTTGGCATTCTAACTAGAGTGAATCTCAGTGTTTTGATTTGCATTTTCCTGATGGCCAAAGATGTTGAATATTTTCCATGTAATTACTGATCATTTGTACTTCTTTTGAGACGTTTCAGTTCAGTTAATTTGCCCACTTATTGATTTGGTTATTTGTATTGTGATGCCTTCAGCTCTACTCTTTTTGATCAGGATTGCTTTGGCTATTCTGGGTGTTTTGTCTTTTAAAAATTTTGTAATTGCTTTTCCTAGTTCTATGAAGAATATCATTGGTGTTTTTATGGGTATTGCTCTATAGATCAACTCTTGGTAATATGTCCATTTTAACAATAATTATTCTCCCTATCCATGAATATGGGAGGTTTCTCATATTCTGATATCTGCTTCAATTTCTGCATTTCAAAATTTTCTTTATAGAGGTTTTTCACCTCCTTTGGTAGATGTAGTCTTAGGTATTTTTTAATCTATTATAGATGTAATTATTTTTTAATTTCTTTCTTAGAAGATTCATTATTGGTATATAGAAAAACTATTTGTTGTTATACATCGATTCAGTATTCTGCTTCTTTTCTGAATTTATTTATCAGGGTTACGTGTCATTTGAACCAATGTTTAGGGTCTTCTAAGTATATGATTGCAGCTGCCAATAGGGGTAATTTGACTTCTTCCTTTCCTATTATATCCCTTTATTTCTTCCCCTTGCCTAATTGCTCTGGCTCAAATTTCAAGGACTATAGTGAAGAAGAGCCTTGATGTCATTCAAAAACAGCAGCTATCCTTATCTCAATCCTGAATTTGAAAAAAAAAATGCTGTTTTTCTCCATTCAGTATGATGCTGAGTTTGGTTTTGTCATATATAGCCTTTATTATGTTGAAGGATTTTCCTTCTATACCTACTTTCTTCATGGACTTTATTATGAAGGAATGTTCAATTTCATCAAATGCTTTTTCTGCATCTATTGAAATGGTTATGTTTTCTTTCCTTGATTCTATGTATGTTCTATACTACATTTATTGATTTGTATACATTGAACCATCCTTGCACTTCTGGAATAAAACCAATTTGAAAATGTAATATGTATATTTTAATAATGGTTGAATTTGGTTTGCAAGTATCTCTTTCTTTCAGTTAGTTTGGCTAAGTTTTTACCAATTTGTTTATTTCCCCCCCAAAAAACCCAACTATTTATTTCATTGATCATTTGTATTTTTTAAATATTTTTTTTAAAGAGAGAGAGAGAGAGAGAGAGAGAGAATTTTTTGATATTTATTTTTTTATTTCGGCGGACACTACATATTTGTTTGTATGTGGTGCTGAGGATAGAACCCGGGCTGCATGCATGCCAGACGAGCGCACTACCGCTTGAGCCACATCCCCAGCCCCAATCATTTGTATTTTTATTTTACTTTTTATTTCATTAATTTTAACTCTGATGTTTATGATTTATTTCATATTTCTAGTTTTGGTATTGTGTTGTTCTTGTTTTTATAAGTCATTGAGATGTATCATTAGTTTGTTTTTTCTGAGATCTCTCTGATTTTTTTAAATGTAGGCACTAATATATATAAACCTCCCTCTTAGAACTGCCTTTGCTGTATCCCATAAATTCTGATATGTTTTATTAATATTTTGGATTCCAAGAATTTTTAAACCCATCTCCACAGTTTCTTCAGTGATCCACTTATCATTCAAAAGTAACTCTTTCATACATTTGTATAATTTCTGTGTTTTTTCATTGTTGATTTTTAATTTTATTTTATTCTGATCTGAAAAGATGCAAGAGATCATGTAAAATAGCTAAGGTTTGCTTTTTGGCTTAATACATGATCACTTTTGGAGAAAGTGCCATGAGTTTCTGAAAAGAATGTGTATTAAGCATTTTTTTGGATGAAATATTTTGTAGATTCTTGTTAAATTTATTTGGGCTATATTAGAGTTTAAATCTGATGTGTCTTTCTTGATTTTGTGCCAGAATGACTTGTTAGTGAGAATGGGGTAGTGAAGTACTCCACTATTATTGTATTGGGAACTGTCAGTCCCTTTGTATCAAGTAATGTTTGTTCTATGAAATTAAGTGCAGTAACATTTGGGGAATAAATAATTATATTTTTGTTAGATTGTTTCCTTTACCAGTGGTTTCCTTTATCAAATATTTTGACATTCCTTGTCTGTTCTGAATATTTTTGGCATGAAGTCTGCTTTGTCTGTATATGGGATTAGCTAATCCTGCTTAGTTTTGGAGTCCATTTGCATGGGATATCATTTTGCATCCTTTCACTTTTCAGTCTCTGAACATCTTTGCCTGTGAGATGTGTTTCTTGGGACAATATACTGTTGGGTCTTGCTTTTCAATCCAGTATTCTATTCTATATCTTTTAATTGGAGAATTAAGACCATTTGAACTTATAAAGAATTAAGACCACTTGAACTTGTTATTATAGGGGTCATTTTGTTTCATTTTTCATATTTGAACCATGACTAATTCTCATTTGCTTATCTATTTTTCTAATGGAATTTATTCTTTTCTCTGATCTCTTGGTTATCTTTATCTTCCTCTTCTGTGTGTATCTTCTCCCTTAGATCATTCCTTGGAACTTTGATCATTGTTTTTCAATATTGTTTAGTTGTCACTGGATCTGTATTTTATTTATTTATAGGTGGTGCTGTAACTTGAACCCGGTGCCTCACACATGCTAAGCAAGCGTTCTGCCACTGAGTTGCAACCTCAGCCCAGAACTTTGATCATTTTGACAATCAACTTTTTAAATTTTTTCCTGAGATTTCTTCTACTTCATTGTCTATGGGTTCAACTATTGGAAAGTTATAAAATTTTGGAGACATGTTTGCATATTTCTGTTTTGATATTTGAATATCCGCTGGGCTAGATATATCTTCTACTCTTATGTCAGAGACTTTTTTAATGAATTATTTTGTCTTTACCATGTGCCCTAGGCTGTGGGTAAATCTCAGCATAAAAGCAACTTCTCAACATATTCACGCTACTGTGATCAATCCCTAACCCTTCTTTGAGAAGACATAATAATCTTGAGTAAGTGACCATTTGAGAGTAAAATATATACTAATAATCTATAAAAACTTATATAGAAAATGATCTTTGTAGCTCCACTCATCCAAAAGTGAAAATGGGAATAACACTATAGTAGGTTGTAAAGTTGGATATTGAAGAAAGTAAAATTAATATTTAACTTTGCTGAGTAGCTGATCTCTCACTGCTTTTACTCCAGACTGGAGGAGCTGGCATTTGTATAGCCTGCTTTTGATCCACCATCTTGATCTTTCAATCTCTGGAAGTTTTTTATATAGGAGCTCTATTTTTAAATAACTACTGGGTATGGAATATATCTACAAAATATTAAAGTTTATCGCATAAATATAATCATCTTTTTGAAATCTGAAATTAGTTCATGAAGAGATCTCAATGGAACAGAGTTTAGAAACTCAGACACACTGGAAATTTGGTTTATGACAAAGATGACTTCTGGAATCAGTGGAGGAAGTTGAGTTAATCAGGGGAAAGGACAACTGATTAATTATTTTTGGACAAAAATAATGTAGGATTTCTCTCAATCCTTGTATAAAAAGAGAAAATGTTAATAATAAGTGAAACTGTGTGTGTGTGGAGGGGGGAAGATGGCAATAAGGGAGTGGGTTTATATGGGAACTCCATACACTTCCTGTATAATTTTTTCATGAACCTGAAACTGATTTAGAAAATAGCTAAAAATTAAAAGTTAAAAATAAAAATTAAGTGAGTTAAAAATTAAAAGTCAATTAGGAAAAAATGGAGGACAAAATAAATAACAACTTTGGCAGGCAATTTTGCAATCAATGAAATAAAATTAAAATTCAAAACAAAATAAATTTTATATATCCAAAATATGATTTAAAAATATAATAAATTATAAACTTGTCATAAACATAGGGAACAGATAAAACAGATTAAAAATCAAATCAATGGTTAGTCTTTTCTTTGTTGCTTTTTATGAATGCCTAACAATGAAGAGGAAATAAGAATTTAGAAAATAAACAGGAAGTTCAGAGAAAAAGAAAATACAAAATTTTTGGAAAGATACTCAACCATACTCATTAATAAGAAACTAGAAAGTAATCAATGTAAAATCCTATTTTTCAACAATAAGTTTGGAAAAGATAAAAAACTTTGATACCTGTAACATCTACCTGACAAACTCACATATGCTATTTGGCAGAAGTTATAGACAGAATAACATTTTCAATATAATAATAAAATAGTGCATAAACTATGGTCAGCAGTTCTACTGGAAATACTTTGTATGTTCACACTTTTAAGTTATGCTTAAAACAGGTACAATGATATTTGTGGAATTTTTTATTTTAATTAACAAAAGTCTGAATCCCACCTAATGTTTATCAGTAAGATGTTTTTCATCTAACATGCAGCTTTTACTAGAAATTTCTACACTTTTATGTCATTTGTTGTCTTAGAATTTTATGGATCTCTAAATACCTGTATTTATTTCTGCCTTGTCTAGATTCCTTGACAAATGCAGATTCCCATCCTCTATCAAGATCCCTCTAGTCTGTTTCATCTTTCCTTATCTTATTCTACACTGTTCTGAAAACACACAGGGATTCCAAGATGGATCCACTCTTGGCACCACTTCCTCTCTGCAAAAGTAATACATAAATCATGTCTCCTCAACATGAAAGCTTCTCAAGGGCAAGTTTTAATTTATCTTTATTTGTTTTTCCTTCCTGGAACCTAGTACAAATCTGAGTAAAGAAAACTTGCTCATATGTAATGTTTTGAAGAACTAATAAAAATAAATAAATAAAACAAAAATTTTTAAAAAAGAAAACTTGCTCATTAGGAACAATTAATTCTTCCTAAATATAAGCTGTATCCTATGGTGCTCATCTTCATATCATTACTACATATTAAACCTTAGAAGCAATTGTCAAAAAATAAATAACTTATTTTTGAGATTGTCCTTGCTTTTTCTGGCAAACTTCATTTTTCTTATGTTTGTAAGGACAAGTGAGAGATCATACCTGAACTTGGTGTAACCATCTGAAGGAGGTACAAGACAAAAAAGAGTCTGCAGAAAAGTACCCTTGTAGTTTCCATTGCACCTGTGATAAGGAATGAGGCAAGTTCATAAACAGTGATAACAGGAGAAAGAAGTTGCAGAATTCAAACACCTCCACATCTTTTCATAGTAATTAACTCTCAAGTAAACTTGCCAGATAAAATGTAGGACATCCAGTTAGATTTTAATTTCAGATAAACAATAAGCAAGTTTTAGTATAAGCATTTCCTTTGTAGTATTTAGTATCCTCAAATTTCGATTTGCTAACTCTGGCAACCCAACCCTTAAGAATATGCAATATAATGAGTAGGCCCAGACTGACCTGTCTTTCCCACTCAAGGGCGAGTTCTTCCCAAGCTAGATGTCATTTGTCTTCTGGTTTTGTAGACTTCATTGAATGACCTGCTTTTTCAAAGTGACAGACCTAGAGAACAGAACCTTATCTCCTAAGTCTCTGTACTGCAAACATCTGTCACATATAATTACATTTACTTAAACAGAAAAGTTTACAGACAGAGATTTAGGCTTATTATTAGGGGAGAACCAAGTGGCCGTTTCAGAAAGGGATATGGCTTTCCAAATTTTATCTTCATGGAGGACTTGTAATTAGAGATAGATGTGTGGACTCGTGTGGTCAATAAAAAGCAAAGGGGAAAATGAAATTGGCTTCCTCAATCAAATGTGAGGGCTTTTCATTCATATGATAGTTTGATTTTTGACTCAGCAGATAAATGTGATAGTTATCAATGGGTACCTCAAAAAAAAAAAAAAAAAAAAAAAGCCAAACCCAGCTTCCTAGGTGCTAGTGGTGTTACAGATAGGAGGAAAAAATTGATGTGCAAATACCACCCTGTGTACACGGGCAGTTCTAGCAGCCTGGGAGAGCACTTCCCTCTGCAGCACATAAATATAATAACAGGGAGAAGGTCCACAGAGGCTTTCCTAGCGAGGAGTTGCAACCTTGGGAAGAGAGAGGGGCTTTCTCACGAAGCATGAGGCAAGGAGGACCTACATCAGATTCAATATGAGGAAGCCTTGCTGAGCAAGAGGACTTGAGCAAAACCTGGTAAGACTGATGAGTGAGGCAGAGAGCAAATTACGAAGGCTCCGCATGCCAGGTTGATGAATGTAAGTTTTATCCTCTCTGCAAGGGAATTGTAACAGTCTAAGCAGTCACATGCATAGGGGTTAAAAGCAGGGTCTTAGAAAGGGACCAACTAAGTCGAAATTCTGCCCTTGTCATTTAACTGTATGAGTTTAGGAAAATTACTAAAACTTTATGTTTCCATTTTTCAGCTGTTACAGGGGATGATAATTTCTTTCTCATTGTATTTATTGTTGGAATTAATGGAGTAATAATATCTAAAGTCACCAGAATAATACCTGACACTACTATACTATAAAGTGTAAGTACTGTAACGAACTCAAGGACTATAAGTATTGATTTTCTTACCACTTTTAATATTGTTGAAATATTTAAGAGAGATGAAAAGTGAGAGCCTTGGAATCAGACTCACACCCTGGCTTTATTACTTAACGGTTACCTCGAGTTATTTGTGCAATTTCTGTACCTCTGTTTACTATCCAGAAAAATACATAGGAGTATATATTTCACATACCTAAATTAATTAAATGTAAGTGTTTAAGTTTTCATAAAGTTTTGGAGCAAAAAATGCTCAAAAATATTATTTTTAGCTATTGATAAAGAATAGTCATGGCACAGTATATAGAGATTTACATATTTGAAGTGCGATTCTGAAGGCTGAGGAAGGAATGGAGGCAGTAACATCACATGGCAAACAGAATGAGTATTTCAACCCAAACAGGTGTTGCTGGGGAAGGAACGAAATATCACCACAGAAGAGAGAGAATAACTGTATAACTCCTGGATTAAATTAGTCTCTGAATTGAGGAAATGGCAGAGATGTATTTTCACATGACTTCTGAGCTTCTTGGATGTGTAACTGGGTGGCTAAATTATGTCACTAGTCATGATAAGACCCTTGGGAAGAAAAGCAATTAAATTTTGAACAGGTCAACTTTTAGATTTCTATGCAATTGTTTTTATTTATCCTAGTGAATTATGAAACACACATTATTCTCTGCTACAATTGTTAAGGTACATGACTTGGCTAAAGATTTTAAGGATTTTTAATATAGGAATTATAGCTTCTCTTCAAAATATGTTGCAGAATCCTGTAGTGTGTCCAGCATATATTTGATGTGCTGGCTGTCTCCTGTTTGCTTCCCCAGATACAATCTCCATTTTCTCCACCTTTCTCTGTTTCTCACAAAATGAAACTAAGGATTATAGCAATTGGCTCTCTTTTCAGTGGCTTCTGGTGAAATAATAAGCAGATTACACGAATGAAAGAGGATGACTTTGGAATATTTGCTCTCTCAGACTTTTCTGCTGGGTTGCTGTGTGAGCTATTTGTCCAATCATTAAGCAAGCAAACAAACAAAACCAAACATAAAACAAACTAAAAACATACCCTGTAGCCGTCTTTGCCCATAAATTTTGGCTCCTGCTTCCTGCCTTTACTTCCTCAGGTGTATGGGTGATCACAATCTCTTTATCTTAGCTCCAGGGTCCTTCTTTGTTCTTCCAAACTGCTCTACATCTTATTTGCACATTTATAAATAAGCTTTTTAATTAATATTCCTTGAATTTGAGCATGTCTTTCATTTCTTGCTGAAACCCTGGCTGGTAACAGGAATTTGGTAACAGGAATTGAGTGTAGTTCTCAGAAAGAGATTCCCAGCATGTGCTTCTGAAATTGGGTTTCTCATGCACTGGGGAAGGCACAGCTGACCCTACTAAAAGGAATGGAGAAAGAAATCTACAGCATGCCACAGCACCAAACCTATTCAAAGTATGAATATTGGTGGTATAGGATCAAGTGCAGGTGGTGAAGAAGGCACAAGGAAGGAAAGGAAATAGTGTGGTTGGTATGATCAAAAAGTAACTATAAAGACTACAAAATTCTCTACCTTCTTATGACTGTCCTAGAAGATTGACTTGAAGAAAAGGAAAAATTAAAAGCAAAGAATCCACAGTTGAGAACCAGGGGGTCTCCATCCTAACTCTGGAAAAGCTCATTTTTTTTCCCTAATTATAAGTGATGGAAATGAGAATTGAATCCAAGGTCTAATTTTAAGGGTTTCAGAATTGGAGCAATAATTAAGTGCTACATTTATAAAGACTCTTAAGCTAATTTAAAGACACTCTAAGGCAGCCTACAATGCTGAGACATGGGGCAAGGGGATTTGGGACAGAGGAACAGGGCCATGCACAGGATTAACAATATGGACATCCTTGCTTTTAGGATTATTTAGCTATCACCCCTGAATGCTCAGCTTATTATTTCAGGAGACTTGTGGCTAGCAGGTGGCATCCATCATAAAGGAAACATAAATTTATACTCTAGGGGTGGATACTGACTCTATCTATCATTGGATGTGAGTTTCTGGCTGGTAGTACTTCATCATGCAAGATATTCATAAAAATGCCTTTTCATTCCCTCTTTTGTAAAACACATGCAACATTGTCTCTGACCAGGAAATTCATTTTACAGCAAAGGAAGTGCACCAATGTGCTCAGGGGCATGAGATTCACCAGTCTTACCAACTGCCCATGACCTAGATATAAATGATTTGATAGAATCTGAGGAAGGCTGAGGTGTAACACTACTAGAACATGTGGGGTTTGTTTAAACTAGTGGGTAACTGATTGTGACTTCTCTCTATAGCAGAATGCAAGTTCCTGGAAACCAGTTGAGTTAGTAATAACTACGTTTTCCCAGCACCACAAAAAATAACAATAACTATATTCTGTATTTTTTAATCATGAATTTTTGCCTGTTTTTCTTCCAAGTTACTTTACATGAGTGACACTGCTGATGACAGACTATGTTCCAGGCAGGAAGTGAATTAATATTATCTATTAAAATTGATTACAGGATATGGCACCTTATAGGACTGAAGTTTCCCCATGGTAATTATACAAACTTATTCCACAGCTGAAGGACAAGACTAGACTGAGGACAAAACTCTTGCTAAGAGGTAAAGGTTACTGAGATGCTCATCTTACTTTATCTACATCTACTCTGCAGTTCTCCAAAGATAATTTTTAAAAAACAACTTAAAAAGAAAGCCAAATATATATTGGGCCTTTATTTTATTTATTTATATGTGGTGCTGAGAATCAAACCCAGTACCTCACACATGCTAGGCAATTGCTCTACCACTGAGCCACAACCTCAGCCCCAAGCATTGATCTTAATATAGAAAACATTGCCCTTTGGAACATTGCTATAATGAACCCCCAAATTCCAATCTCACTCAAATAATAATCCTAATTAGGTACATGTTTCTTACCATATAGATGAGTTCTAAAAAATATTTGAACAATGGGAGTTAGTGTTTAATAGAGAGTTTTAATTTGGGAAGGTGAAAGATTTCTAGGGAGGGATGGTGATGATTGTTGCACAACAACATGAATACACTTAACACTACAGAGAAATACACTTAACATTTTTAAAATCATAAGCATGTGTATAACATATTTTATCAAAGAAATTTTCAAATGTTCAAAAAGAAAGCAAATATGTCAATTAAATACTATAAAAGTTACAAATCACCTTCAACCAGCCAGAAAAGTTAATCAGACCATAAAAGAAGAGATAAATGTCTTTAACTCAGTAAGACCCAGAAACAATGCCCAACCCATTCCTTTTTTTGGTATTGCATTTATTTTAAGCAGAATCAAAGTGTTTCTGATATGTCATTCTTTACTATTGAGAGTAGATGATTTAAAATATTTTTACTAAGTCTTTCATGTAATATTTTGAAAGTAAAAAATAGTTCAGTTTTCTTGAAAAAATTTAAATTTATATCGAATAATGGTACATATTTATGGAGTACAATGTGATAATTCAATGTGTAATATTCGAATCATCGTAGATAACATTTCCTTCTCATTAAACGTTTAGCATTCTTTGTGCTGGGAACCTTTAAACTCCTCCTCTCTAGTTTTTTTTTTTTTAGAAAGATACATAATGAATTGTTGTAAAATATAGTGAAACTATGGTACTGTGGAACACTAGAAATTACTCCTCCTAAGTGTATTTTTGTACCTACTATCTGACTTTCCTCTCTTCCTGCTTCCCCTTCCTTACCTAGAATCTACTGACAACTAATCTACTCTCTACTTGTATACAATAAACTTTCTAAACATCCATATATGATTGAGGACATGCAGTGTTTGTTTTTCAGTGCTTATTTCAGAAAATGAAAGAATTCAGATATCATATTTTTTAAATAGCTCATCATAAACATTTCACAATGAGATTTTTCTCTTTCTCATTCTATTTTTATTAATCACAACTACACTAAAGGAGAAGTACTCTGGTTGCAAAGAATTAGTTCCCTTTGTGAAAAAACAGGTGATAGAGGAATAACATGCACAGAAACACTATTTTCTTTTCTTGTTCTCAGGCCATCTCCAGAAATTGAGCCCAATATTTGCTGAGACACAAAACTACATTCAACTGATCCATAAAGAAAAATTGAGAAATATTTTTCTTCTACAATGATGAAGACTGCCCAGTGCATTACATCCTTCTGCACTCTCAGATCTCACTAGTCTTCAAATATAGGTCAGTCAAGTCCATAGAAATTAGAGACAGAAGTCCTCTCAGAAGGTGCAAGAAGAGGAAAGGATAGAATAAGTAGACTATCCATTAAGAGAAAACCATGAACCTAAACTCTAGTAAATCCCCTCACTAACTTGAGCCTGTCATCCTGAATCAGTTCTCCCTTATCCCTGCAGAAAGAGTTCCAGTTGAGTTACCTGAATTTCTAACAGTGTTTCAGCGTTTTTCTGCAGTCAAGGCGAGATATTCCAGAGTCAGACGGGGACCCCCACTCCTGCTGTCAAACTCTGGGCATATGATTCTGCTAGTCTGATACTTAAGTCCCTTTCCATGGGAAACTCCAAGGGATGACTGTTTATATAAACCTGTGGGTGGAGCTCTGTTCAACTGAATGATTGCACCTGGCATTGCTCAAGTACCAACATGACTTACCTCACTCTGGAAAGAAGAAAAAATATCTCATTTATAAATTTCATACCATTCATGCTGAATAAAAGGACTGTGGTGAATTGATTTTGAATGCTGAATCTGCACATAGATATGAAAGAAATGGAGATGTGGAGGCACAAATTGAAGGCACAAAATTCAGGTTGGGCATTCAAGGAAGGTTTTGGAGAGCTGATAATGACTGAGAAGAGTCTTGAAGCAAAGAAAACAGTAGCCAATTAAGACTTCAAAGGAATAGAGTAAGTTTTCCAGGCTGAGGAAGTACCTTGACTTTGTAGACATAAGAGAAGGTAATGAATTCAAAACAGTTCAGGTAATTAAGTATAGACAGA
This sequence comes from Callospermophilus lateralis, assembly GCF_048772815.1. Taxonomy (NCBI): domain Eukaryota; kingdom Metazoa; phylum Chordata; class Mammalia; order Rodentia; family Sciuridae; genus Callospermophilus; species Callospermophilus lateralis. The sequence goes on along the minus strand of NC_135311.1, from coordinate 107,448,357 downwards.
GTGGGAGAGAGAATAGGAGGGAATAATGAGAAGTGAGCTGCAGAAACAGGAAATAAGGTAAAATTATGAAAAATGAAAATTTAAGAAAAACATATGATAAATACTTAAGTTTTATGTGCATATGTGTACATTTAAGTTTATGTAATATATAAAAGGTCAGGTTATCTGATGACCCTGGCTATAGGATGAGGCTTCAGTGGAGTCAGAATGCATACATCTTATCATTTATCTTAGTTCTTGTTTTGATTTGGATATGAGGTATCCTGTCAGATCTCCTGTGTTAATGCAGGAATGTTCAGAGGTAAAATGATTAATTACATGAGTTGTGATTTAATCAGGGGATTAATCCACTTACTTGATTAATAATTTGAAAGGACTACTATGTTGGGTGGTAACTATAGGCAGGTGGGACATGAGTAGAAGAAGTGGGTCACTGGATATATTCCCTTGATGATTATATCTTTTCCTCCTGGCTCCTTCTTCTCTCTCTCTCTTCACTTCTGAGCCTGCCATGAGCTGATATCTTTCCTTCACCGTGTCTTTCCACCATGGTGTTCTGCCTCACCCCAGGTCCAGAGCAATGAAGTCAGCTGGTCATGGACTGAACCTCTGAAACTATGAGGGAAAATAAACTTTTCCTCATCTAAATTGTTCTTGTCAGGTATGTTGGCCACAGTGACAGAAAGCTGACTAACAGAGTTCCTGAATCTAGTGTGCTTTTTATCTCCAGGTATTTATGGAAAAGCCCTACCTAGTTTTTTTCCCTGGAGACTGGGAGTTTGTCTAAGCTCTTTCCCAGCACATAGAACAATGGGTGCCAAAATAAGCACAGAAGAATCTGGAGAGAGATTATGGATATAGCCACCAGTGTCACCCATTCTGTGACTAAAACATTTACAATGAAATAACTTGAGGAAGAATCCAGAAGTTTCTCCACTCTTCTAGCAGCATCAACCCCAGAGTAATTCTTGGGGTTAGTTCTGATGTAAAAGTCTTAACATAATTTTTATTTATTTTCCTATGAATGGTTGCACCTTGTACCCATCTCCTACCTCACACGTTTACCATGCACTTTTGGTATCCCTTCATATAAGATTTTATACCTGCTCAACTCACTTTAAAATCATCTATGAAACACTTGAGAACTACTCTGTTGTGGGGAATACCACTGGTATTTTAAAAAATTCTCCCAGATGATTGCATTTACTACTGAAGTTGAAAGCTCTCTTTCTATAGGTAATGCATATTTCTGACTTGCCCTTAAGATTTTTCAGGCCTTGTATGAGAGGGAGGGTAAGGGTGTTTTTTTCAACTCGGTCTTTAGAAAGTAACTTAAAATCCTATTTTTCTGATGTTCTCTGAATATGGTTATGCTGTAATGATGTGTGTGGGACTGCAATGTTATGAAAATGCATGCTTCATCTTGCAAATGGAAAGTGGTCTCATGTGTTGTTATCTTCACCTATCATATAAGTCAATGAGAATACATGCTTTCACTGCTTACCTAGTCAAGATGGGAAAACCTAGCAAAGTAGGAGTGTTTACATCAACTTCAAAAGTTTTCTTTTCCCCCCAGAGAATTCATATAAGGCAGCATTTATAAAAGAAAAAAATTATGAATGAAACATTATTCAAACTTATATTTTCTACTTATTCGAATATAATGTTATGGATTCTGGCTTTCACCAGAATATCTGAAGTGCCACAAGCTTAAGAATATGGAAAAATTAGATAATCAGCAAAATTACAGCTTTACTTGATCCTTGGAGGGATTTCAGGGAAACATGCAGCCTGGAATTTCCAAAAAGATGGGATAAAAGCACTGACACACCAGGAGCAAAACACAGAAAATTAGTCACCATACAAACTTGTGTGAAGACATCAGATAAAATTTTAATGAATAAATTAAGCCCAAATGTGAGTGTACATGAAAGAATAATTTCTCGAATGTGTACACACAAAAAAAGAGCTTGCAACCACCTGTGAGAAACCGCCTGTGAACCTCACTTCGTATTCATGACAGTGATTGAAGGTAGGATGGAAAATTGGAGAAAACTTTCCTTCTTATGCAAGCCAGGAAGAGGATAGGAGCCTGCTCTGCAGGAGAGGCAAAATTTATAGGAAGAGCCTTCTCCCTTATAGGACAAAAGTACTAAGATGAAGGCAGAGAGCAGGAAACTATCATTCCCAGGACACAAATGAGGACCCATTGTTAATTTTTAAAAAATCCCCCAGTTTCTCTAACCCTGATGGAGGATTAGGAAACTGTACTGGGCCTTGACCATTAGAACCAACTACCAATGGAGAAAACTAATATGATTGAGAAGTACTCACATCAGAGATGTAAACACACAAGACTGGAGCTAAATAGGACCACAGAAAACCTTCATCATGGTAGCAAGCATCAGGTAAAAATCAATTGCAAGTTGCTACCTGCTAAAGGAAAGACAGTCACAGTGGAGATCCTCTCTGATAAGTGGGCTCCAGGGAGATCTTATAGACTGGTGTTAAAATTTTCATAAAATTAAGAGAAGATTGAAGAGGAGTGAAATGAGGCAGAAATCCTGACTCTTCCACAGCACCAAAAGGAGGAACAGCTGACCAAAGATCTGAGTTACAGATTAAATGCTCTAAGACTCAACATTGGACAGTCTGAGACCTACAGAGACTTGAAGTTTGGTTATCAAAGTAGAGAATAAGGACAGAGTTCCTTGAACCCAGACTAGGTTAGGAAGTGGGGAGATGGGCAACAGAGAAAGAAAGCGGGAGAGGAAAAGCATATGCACTCATTCCCTTAATAACAGCTGGAAAGAAAAGCAGGTGGAATGAAAAGACAACAGGAGCAGCTGAGTCACTGAAGGAGACCAAGTAGTTTAACACAAATTGAGAACAAAAAGTCATTCTGGGCATGGCAGCTGTTTGTGGAGCCCACAGGTGGCCAGACAGCCAGGAATAAACGAAAGGAATCTCTTCACCTTCAGAGAGCCACAAAATTAACCAGAGGGAGTACCCCTACAGTGAAATACCTCAATAATCTCTCTAGAAGGATCTTGTAGAGGGAATGTTGCTAGTTGAAAGCTGCTGAAACACCACCCCCACCCCCACCCTCACCAAGAACAAGAGGAGTGGGCTAGACCTGCCCTTGGAAGTACTAGCCTAATGCATCACCCTGCACAGCCTCCATGGGAGCCCAGACAGAGACGGAGTGATCACCCGAGATTCACTGTTGTGGGAAATGAGCGCTCAGAACCAGACATGAAGGGAGTCTTTGTCCTTGGTAGTGCAGGGAGAAAGCATCTGTGACTCACAGCTAAAACTAGTTGAAGCTCGGACACAGGAAGGACAGCTGTTCTGTCCCAGGCACCAGAGGAAAGAAGTACCTATGGTTCACAACCTTGGGCAGTGGATGTTAGGACAGTGCCCCAGACACCTATGTCAGTCAAGAGGGGTGCTTCTGCACCAAAGGCTGCACACAGAGAAACCATGACCACAGGTCCGGTGCTTGAAGACCGTCGTGGGCTCTATGCCACTTTGAAGAGGACTCTGTGGAGAGGAGAGGGTGTGAAATGACCCATGGTGGACAGAACAACAGTCCAAAGCCCTACATTCTGAGCTCCTGTATACAATAGAAACAGCGAACCAACATAGCACGACACCCTCCAAGCATCCAGGCTCACGTCCCTGAGCTGACAAATGAAAACCATCTGATGAAATGTTCAATAGGGGAGTGATTTCTGTAGCCCAGAATCTCTGGGGAGATATGAAGCCAAAGAATGATAGACATCTTCTAAAGGTCCTAAATCTTGATGAAATCCAAACCAAGAGTCAATAAGAATTTTTGTTATGTTGCCATGATTTACTATAAATAGACCCCACATCAATTTGAATTTCATTTTTCTAATGTCTTAAAGTAGTAATTGGAATAATTCTTTGTTTTCCTAACTCAGGTTTACAATTGCTCATCTTAACACCTCTTTTTCCTCTTATTACCTGATACTCTCTCAGATCTTCAAATATCCCCCTCCCTCACATCAATCTTTTTTCTTTTCTTTTTACCTTGGTGTGTATTATTGTTTTCTATCTTACCTTTTCTCTTTCTTTTTTATTTTGTCTTTTATTTTGCACATTTTTTTTTCTTCTTCCCCCTTTCAGCACTATATACTGCCATGGCAATTTGACTACATTTAATAATTAATTTTTCAAGTTATTCCAGAACTTTACTATGAATTTATTCCTGGATTAGGATAACAATATTGACAAGTTTTATGGATAACAATATTGACAAGTCTTTGGTTTCTCAAAGGTTGAGTAGTAAATGACTTTGCTCAAAAGTGATTGTAGGGAGGATTCAAGATGGCGGGCTAGAGGAAGGCTGCATTTCTTGTAGCTCTGTGACCTAAGATTCAAGCAGTAGGAATTCTGTTTCTGTATGAGTTATTAGAGCATCCCTGACAGTGCTCCTGTGCAGGACCCCCCAGCTACCACTCCCATGTAGACCCCCATCTACCAGCATGGAGCTCCCTCTGGTTGCCTCCATCTTGGGACATGGCAAGCACTGCCATAGTCACCTGCATCTGGGGTCACTGGACAGGGTCTGGAGACATCCACCAGCCACAACACTGCAAGTAGCAGAGCTGCATCTCCAAACACGCCAAACAACACCATCACCTGGCTCAAGCCAACACCCTATCTATGAAAGCAGCTGCCTCCATCTTGGTTCACTTTTGTCACCAACTTGGGTTATCCATCACCATCTTTAGTTGGGGCAACATCCAACTTGGGACACCAGCTGGGTCCTAGAAGCAATATCAAGGTATTGTAGTCCCACAACTCCCCCCTCCTCCACAGCCACTAAACCAGCACAGTGCTTGCAGTTACATGACTGGTCCAGGGCTCACAAAGACTGGTCCTGAAAATCCCCATACAAAACAGCTCTCTGTGAAAGGAGCACAAGCCCCAGAGCACAGCCCCAAAGACCTCCAGAGAAAGAGGTTCCTGATTGGGAAGTAGGAAGGGAAGGGTGAGTGAGCTACAGATGCATTCTTAGCCAAGTTCTACAAGACCTTCAAAGAAGAATTAGTACCAATACTCCTCAAGTTATTCCATGAAATAGAAAAAGAGGGAATACTGCCAAACTCATTCTATGAAGCCAATATCATCCTGATTCCAAAACCAGTCAAAGACACATCAAAGAAAGAAAGCTTCAGACCAATATCTCTAATGAACATAGATGCAAAAATTCTCAGTAAAATTCTGGCAAATTGTATACAAAAACATATTTAAAAGATAGTGCACCAAGATCGAGTGGGATTTATCCTAGGGATGTAAATTTGGCTCAACATACAGAAATCAATAAATCTAATTCATCATGTCAATAGACTTAAAAAATAAGAATCATATGATCATCTCAATAGATGCGGAAAAAGCATTCAACAAAATATAGCAATGCTTCATGTGCCAAACACTAGAAAACCTAGGGATATTAGGAACATATATCAACACTGCAAAAGCTAGCTAGGCTAAGCCCAAGGTCAACATTATTCTAAATGGAGAAAAATTGAAAGCATTCCTTCTAAAAACTGGAATAAAACAGGTATGCCCTATTTAACATAGTTCTTGAAACTCTAACTAGGGCAATTAGACAGACAAAATAAATTAAAGGAATACAAATAGGAAAAGAAGAACTCAAACAATCATGGTTTACTAGTGACATGATTCTATACATAGAGGATCTAAAAAATTCTACCAGAAAAATTCCAGAACTAATAAATGAATTCAACAAGGTATTCAAAATCAATACCCATAAATAAAATACATTTCTGTACATCAATAATAAATATTCTGAAAGAGAAACTAGGAAATCTACCCCATTTATAATAGCCTTCAAAATAAAATAAAACATTTGGAATCAACAGAAAAGGTTAAAGACCCCCTATAGTAAAAAACTACAGAACACTAAAGAATGAAATTAAAGAAGACCTTAGAAGATGGAATGATCTACTTTGTTCTTGGATAGGCAGAATGAACAAACATACCACTGAAAGCACTATACAGTTTTAATGCAATTCCAATCAAAATCCCAATGACATTTCTCATAGAAATAGAAAAAGCAATCAACAAATTCATCTGGAAAAATAAGAGACCCAGAATAGCTAAAGCACTCTTTAGTAAGAACAATTAAGCAGATAGCATCACAATACCAGAACTTAAACTATACTACAGAGCAATACTAACAAAAATGGCATGGTACTGGCACCAAAATAGACTTGAATACCAATGATACAGAAAAGAGAACACAGAGACAAACCCACATAAATACAGTTATTACATACCAGTCAAAGGTGCCAAAAAACATATACTGGAGAAAAGATAGCCAATTTAACATTTGGTGCTGGGAAAACTGAAAACCCATATGTAGCAAAGTGAAATTAAAACCCTATCTCTCACCATGCCCCAAACTCAACTCAATGTGGATCAAGGACCTAGGAATTAGACCAGAGACCCTATGGCAGAGGGAGGTGGCTCGCAAGATGATCAGGAAACAGAAAGAGACTAAGCTTAGCTTACCAAGTATATAGCCCAAAGGCACACCCCCAATGACCCACCTTCTCCAGCCACACCCTGCCCAGCTTCAATTACCACTTGGGTTAATCCCTATCAGGGGATTAATTCATTGATTGGGTTAAAGCTCTCCTAACACAGTCATTTCACCTCTGAATGTTCTTGCATTTACACATGACCAGTAACTGTGTAACTGCTAGAAGGAAATATAAGCCCAACACTCCAACATATTGACACTGGCATTAACTTTCTTAACTAGACTCCTAAAGTATAAGGAATAAAGCCTAGAATTAAAAAGATTCTGCAGAGCAAAGTAAACTATTCAGAGCATGAAGAGAGAACCTACAGAATGGGAGAAGATCTTTGCCATCTGTCCTAACATAGGGGATTAATATCCAGAACATATAAAGAACTCAAAAAAGTTAACACCAAAAAGAACCTCAAATAGCCCAAATAATAAATGGGCAAAAGAACTGAAGAGACACTTCTCAAAAGAAGAGATGCTAATGGCCAATAAACATATGAAAAAATGCTGAACATCTCTAGCAATTAGGAAAATACAAATCAAAACTACATTGAGATTTTATCTTGCTCCAGTCAGAAATTATAATTTTCAAGAATGCAAACAAAAATAAATGTTAGTAAGGATGTTGAAGAAAAGGTACACTCACATTGTTGATGGGACTACAAATTAGAACAACTGTTCTGGAAAGCAGTATGGAGATTCCTTAAAAGACTAGAAATGGAACCACCATATGACCCAGTTATCCCTCTTATTGGTATATATCCAAAAGATCTAAAGTCCAGCATACATACTATATGGATGTCACCACATCAACATTTATAGTAGCATAATTCAAAAGAGCCAAGATATGGAACCAACCCAAGTGCCTCTCAAGAGACAAATGGGTAAAGAAAATGTGGTATATATAATGTGTGTGTGTGTGTGTGTGTGTGTGTGTGTGTGTGTGTGTGTGTGTATACATAATGGAATTTTACTCAGTTACAAAGGAGAATGAAATTATGGCATTTGCTAGTAGATGGATGGAACTGGAGAACATTATGCTAAGTGAAACAAACTAGATCCAGAAAATCCAGGGTTGAATATGTTCTCTCGTATTCAAATATTAGACCAAAATAAGGGCAAGAAAAGAAAAAGAAAAATGGGGTGGAATTCCATGAAAATTGAAGAAAAATTGGTGAAATAGAGGAAGAGGTTTGAGGGGAAGTAGAGGGATGGAAAAAGGAAGGGATGGTGGAAGGAAATTGGGTAAACTTTCCACATATATAAACATATCAATGAATTTCACATTTAGGTATATTCATAATCCACTAATTGAAAATATATAAATAAGTAGAATAAAAATCACTAGAATAGAGGGAAAGGAACAGGGGAAGGCAATCTGTTGAAGGCAAATGTGAAGGACTGGGGACTGAATTGGAGCAAATTATATTCCATGCTTGTTAATTATGTAAAAGTGGATCCAAATATTATATATAGCTATAATGAACCAATAAAAAGAAAAAAATTGAGAAAGCCCTCTTGTTAATTCAGGCAAACTGAGAGTTGAAGTTATTCCTTAAAGTAGTGGTAGTGGAATTCCCATACAGAGTGCACCAAACTATCCAAAGATAGAGATGGTTTGGATTCCAAAGAGAGATTAGATTAATTCTAGACAGGGAAGAGGGGTGGGAGGGAAAGGGAGGGGTCAGGGGATTAGCAAGGATGATGGAATGTGATGTCATCATTATACAAAGTACATGTATGAAGACTTGAATTGGGTGTCAACATACCTTATATAGAGAAATATGAAAAATTGTAGTGTATATGTGTATTAAGAATTGCAATGCAAAAAAAGTACATGTATAATGGCATAAATTAGCATGAACATACTTTATATACAGAGATACGAAAAATTGTGCTCTATATGTGTAATAAGAATCGCAATGCATTCCACTGTTGTGTATTTAAAAAATAATAATAAAATCAATTTTTTTTTAAAAAAAGAAGTACTATACCCGGGGTGATCAATCCAAAGAATTTACTAGGGGAACTTATACTTAGGAGGGAGAAGTGGCAACATATCTTTGTGGATAACAGCAAGAAAGAGGGAAAGAAGGAGAGAGAGAAAAGAAAAGAGGAGAGAAGAAAGAAGAGAAGACCATTTTTCTGTTCCCCCAAATCAAGCCTAATCAAGGAGCAAACCTGGACTGTAATGTCCAGATACATATTATCATGAAGGACACCAGCTTTCTCCTATGCACAGGGGGAACTAGAACAAGTTAATATTATCTATTAGAAAGCTAGTGACTTAGATTTCTGTGGAAAGAATATATGCCACCTATTGCCACTAAACTTTGCTTGGAGGAGCCAATGATCGTTTGTAAGTTTTCCCAGTAAATCATGTCTTGCATGCTGTCTCTGGGCACTTTTTTTTTTCACCTGTATGCCACCCATGACTCTGTCCTAGCACAATTGGACTGTGGATGTCACAAATTTATATGAAAATTCAAGGAATTTGGCTCTGAGTTGTTTTGAGAAACAACCTAAACACCTTTATTAGTGCCCAGGAATGCTCAAAAATTAGACTTGGTTTTAATCAATGCCAGGAAAATCTTGCAATTGGATGGGTAGCAGACCTGTCAAAGCATTCCATGTCTCCTGGTCAGAACAAGAGAAAAAGAGAGGCACCTGGGGAACTCTAGACGTCTGTTGAACAAGTCCTCATCCTCGAACAGAAGATATACTAGAGTATATTAAATATTTTTAAATACCGAGTTTATTTCTAGCAAAAACTAAGTCTAGCCCAATCAAGGAGCAAGCCTTAATGTAGACTCACAGATATTACAGGCATCTATAGCATTGTCTCCATATGAAGTGAACTAGTACAGTTTTGGTAGATCAAATAAAATCATAATCATCTTAATTGCCTGCTAACTTCAATTAGCTATACACATAACCTCACTTTTTCTTAGTACAGTCAAACTTTTAAATAGAGAAAGCATGAGAATAGATCACTAATAACATGAAGAACTCAGGAGATCAACTGGGAAATTTAGAAGGTGGACTTTCTAAAAGTCAATTTTAGAAGAAAAGTTCTCATGCAACCTACAGTAAACATAGCGAAAAATAAATTAAAACATGGAATTCATTGTAAACATATCATCAAAATATTTCTACCAAAAAATATATGTAATATATTTTCTTTAAATCAGTTGAAGAAAATACCTTAAATTAAGAAACAAATATGATTTTGCTTATTCTATTTACTAATTCTGTTTACTCAAAATGACTTGAGTTTTGCTTAAATTTCAGCAGAAAATATTAAGGAAAAAACAAAAAAAAATGGAACAAACACTTTGTAATAAAAGGTTCCCAAGCACAATTTCTTGTCAGGTAATATGCTTACTTGACATTGTCAATGAAGATATACTTCCCTTAATCTACTTACCTGACATTGGTACTACAGATACTATTAAGAAAAGCATTTTTTGATTTTTGGGTTTTTTTCAGGTGAACCTTCATTGACCATATCAGGTAAGTATGATGTTGTTTTCATTCTTAATTTTTTGAGGAATCTCCATACTGCTTTCCAGAATGGTTGCAACAGTTTGTAGTCCCACCAGCAGTGTATGAGTGTGCCTTTGTCCCCACATCCTCACCAACATTTATTGTTATTTGTATTCTTGATAATTGCCACTCTAACTAAATTGAGAAGGAATCTCAGTGTAGTTTTGACCTGTATTTCTCTAATTGCTAGAGATTTTGAGCATTTTTACACATATGTTGACCATTAGAATTTCTTTTGATATGAATTTAACATAATCTGTGTCCTTCTGAAAATTCATGGGTAGAGAATGTAGTTTCAAGTGTGGAAGTTATGAGAGGTAGGTGGACCTTTAAGAGGTGGAGCCTACTAAAGGACCCTTAGGTCACTGGGTGTGAGACACTTCTCTTGTGGACCATTGGTAATTTTTAGAAGAAATTTGGTATAAAAGGAGCAAGTCTGATATCTCTGTTGCTCCTAGGTATCTGTGCCATAAGATGAAGCACTCCAAAGGAATCATTGCCATTGAGTTTGAACCATGACATTTGGACTTTGATCCTCTAAAACTTTGAGCAAAATAAACTGTTTCTTCATAAGAAAGCTGTGTCAGGCATTTCATTACAGTAACATAAAATGGGCCAACATAATGACCCTGTTATTTAATATTGCAAAGTACTCAGAGACTTTAATTGATCCTTTTAAATTTCTTATTTTTTTAATTAGTATTTCCCAGAGGATTTTTAAGTAATGCCAAGCACTGAGTAATCCTTTATGCATTCAATTATCATGTTTTACGGTTCCTGTAATTGTTACCTTGAAAATCGCTGTGGTCAGAATGTATCCACCTGAAGTATATGCATTGGAAACTTATTTCCCAAATCCATTTGTTAGTAGTGTTTGGAGGTAAGACCTTTGGGAAGTAATTAGAATGTGATGGGGTTGTGAGATTGGGTCCCCCATGATGTCACTGGAGGCTTTATAAGAAAAAAAGAAAGACCAGCTGGCACACTCTCTCTGTCATCACCAGGTAGAGCCCTCCACCATGTGATGATAAGGCAAGAATGCCCTCAGCAGAGGCCTTGGGACCTCCCAGCCTCCATAATTGTGGGCTTTAGTAAATCTCTGTTTAAATGTGGCATCCATTTAAACAGCAGAAAACTAAGACCAAAAAAAATTTTATAGTGTTTTAATGGTTTTAAATAGTAAATTAGTTTCACTGATTTCCCATGTGTTTCATTTGAAGAGTCCAAAGAAGAAAACTTGGAATGGAATCACCATTTGACCCAGTCATCTCACTACTAGGTTTGCCCAAAGGACTTAAAATCAGCATACATTGATGCAGCCACATCAATGCTAGCTCAATCCACAGTAATTAAACTATTGAACCAACCTAGGTGACCTTCAATGAGAGAATGGATAAAGAAACTGTAGTATGTATGCACAATGGAATATTTCTCAGCCTTAAAGAAGAATGAAATTATGGCATTTGCCCTTAAGTGAGTGAAATTGGAGAATATTGTGCTAAGTGAAATAAACCAATCCCAAAGAACAAAAAAGCAGAATATTTTCTCTGATATCTAAATGCTAACTCAAAATAAGTTTCGGGGGAGACTAGAGGCATTTTGAACTCGTCATAGGGAAGCGAAGGGAGAGGAGGGGGCATGGTGGTAGAAATGATAATAGAATGAATCAGACATTATTACCCCGTGTGCATACATGGTTACATGACCTATGTAATTCTACATCATGTATAACCAGCAAATGAGAAGTTATACTCCATTTATGTATGATGGGTGCATTCTACTATCGTGTATAACTAATTAGAACAAATTTTTGAAAAGAGTCGAAAGAGTTAAAAGTATCCTATATTATCATTGTCAATTCCATCAACTATAAAATCCAACTCCCCATCCTATAGAGCAGTTATCCCAGGCATAATGATGCATTTGCTACCATAATTTAGTGTTACCTAAGACTAGAACAGAAAAGTAAAATCAGGAAAATAAACATGTTGTTTCTTGGACAAGATACCAGTCAGTTATGTTAAATGCCAACTTCCCACAACTCACTCTTCAAGCAATATTTATCAAACCAACTAGTATAAGAAAGAACCCATCTTAGCAGAGTCTAAGTAGCATCTCAAAAGGAAGAAATAATAGGTTGTAGGGTTTGAGGGGAGTGGATGCAGGGGTTTCAGTGTTCTTCTTAGTCAGGAAACTGAATATAGGCAAAGTTCATGACAATAGCTTAGATTGATGATTTTTGTAAAAGAATTTTAATGAGCAATTTTTTTTGCTTTTGCAAGAAAGCTGTTTGTTCAAGTGAAGAATTTACTGTCCTGAGAGGTGAGCTGTTTGCTTAAATTAGTATTCAAGAACTTCCTTAATTAAGAAATATAAATGCAAGTAGATTCAGTTCTTACTGAATTATGGTTACATAATTCTAAGGTCATCATAATTTCTCCCTACACAGCATGATATTATTCTTCCTTTTGTTCTGACTTCTGTTGTTTCTGGGCTTTTTTCTTTTATTTAATGACATTATGTTCTGCTTATGTATCACATTGCCTTTGCATACATCATTATGTAGTTTCCCTGAAGTCTACCCAAAGTGATTATGCACTTTTATCTAATCAGTACAAATCACCTGGAGCACCCTTGTTTGTTTGCTTTTATATTTTGAAGATAAGCTTTATAAATCTGGATAAAAAATGCTATGATATCTTTAAGTGTTGCCATTTTATCAAAGGGGAATGAAGAGAATGTCATTTGTGGCTTGATTGGAATAGGAAAGATAATAGAATGAATTGGACATTGCTTTCCTCTATGATATATAAATACAAGACCAATATAATTCCATATCATGTACAACCAGAAGAATGAGACGCTGTACTCCACATATGTATAATATGTCAAAATATATTCTACTGTCATGTATAACTAATAAAAACAAATAAAAATAAAATAAAATCAGGAAAAAAGGTATTTTCACTTTGTGTTTCATTATTACTTAATTTTGTAAATTAAATTAGAGCATTGTATTTCTCATACTGTAATGTGCATCTGAATCCCTGCTGAATATATCTTATTTTAAATTACTTTTATTTCTGATTTTTTCAGTACTGGGTATTGATCTCAGGGCTTCACATGTTAGGCAAGTGCTCTAAAAAATTGGGAGTTTTTGCTATTGTATTTTCATTTTTGCTGTTGTATTTACCTTATTCTCTCACAACTTACTCTTTCCTTCTCAAACTCTTCCTGATGTGACATTTATCAACTGACTTTGTATTTAACTTATGTGATTATAAAATTCTCCCAAACACTCTCTTAAGTTTTTTTTTTAATTGTTATTTCCCCGTCGCCCAAGAATTCTCATCATGGCATTCTGTATTTTATCTTTTATTACCAAAAACTTTAAACATATAAACACATAAATGTAACATGTATAATCCATGTTCCCATTATACACTTTAAATAAATATCAACTTATTTCCAATTTTAACTATACCCTCACTCACTTCACTAATTTCCATATAATATTAAAGCAAATTCTAAACATTGTAATTTCATTTACAAATTTATCAGTATATCTCAATAAAGAAAAAGATTTTTCCAATATAGCTATGATATCATAATAAAACCAAAATTAATATTTCATTAATGTGATCAGAGGTACAGATAATACTAATATTTATAATTGTCTAAAATTGTCAAAATTATTTAATGACTTATTGTTTTAAAAAATATCCAAATATATAAATAGATTTTGACTGGATGATGTGTTAGTCACCTTTCCATTATTATAACATGAATATGAGTTTGTCAATTTATAAAGAGAAAAGTTATATTTTGGCTCACATATTTGGAGGTATGTGTGATCAGATGAACCTATTGGTTTTAGGCCTCAGGTAGGGAGGAAGTACATCATGGCTGGAGAAAAACCTTAGACCTCATGGCCCAGAAACAAAGGAGAGAAAGAAGTCCTATTATCCATTTTGAGGATACACTCACTATGACCCAAAGACCTCACACTAGGCCTCGCATCCTAAAGCTTCTACCACATCCCAATAGCAACAGACTTGGGATCAAGCCTTACCACATGGACCTATGGTGGACATTTAGGATCCAAACTACAATATTTTTTTCCCAAGCCCCCAAAGGCACACGCAGAATAGATCCAGTCCATTTCCCAAGAGTTCCAGAGTCTGAACTATTGAAGAATTTCTCAAAAATTTCAGTCCAAAATCTTCTCTGAGACTCAAGGCAAACTCATTTCAGAGCACTGTAAAAGTAAAAGTGAATGTTATATACTTCCAATATTCAATGGAGGAACAGGCACAGGATAAACATTTTCCCATTCTAAAAAGGAAGAACCGGAAAAAAAAATAAGGAGACCAAAGCAAGACTGAAACCCAATTAGGCAAACATTAAATCCTACAGCTCCAGGTTGGTCATTGAGGGTAAACTGTGGTGGGACGTGGGCTCCCAAGGGCTTGGGCTTCCCACCTTTATGGCCTTGCTGGTTGCAGCAGCCCAAATGACCTCTCTTAGGCTGGTTTACTATGTCGTCTGCAGCTTCCCTTTGCAAGGGTTCCACGTGCTGGCCTCCCTTATCTTCTTGGTTCTCCATTGTAGCTTCACTCTCACTGTTACATATAGTACCTTGTCAAAGGTTGTTTGCCAGAACTATGACCCTGTGACACATTGCCTGGCTTCCTTTGAAATTTTGGTGGAAGTAAGTTATGACTCCATAACGCTGTGTTCTGCCTGCATTCATGTGTGTGAAGCCAAAGTCTGTTGCCAGTGTAAGCTGTACTTTGGCCTGCTTGAGACCTGGCCATGCCAGTCTCTAAGTGCCTTGATGGCTGAACATGGGGAGATAATTTGCTAGGGTGTCCTTGGAGGCTTTTCTCAAAAAACTTTATCCTGAAGTCTTTCAAATAAACTTGTATGTCTAAATCTCTAAGCCTGTGATGACTGTGGTTTTGTTAATTCTTGAGATACTTTCAAGAATAGTCATCTTTCCAGTTGTCCCAGAACAAAGCACTTGGGTTAGCATCTGCAGCCTCCTGGTCCAAACCCTTATGCACACTCATTTTCTGACCAAGGTGTGAATTTTTCAAATCTCTCTGCTCTGCTCATTTTTGCTTCTGATTCCCATTCTAAATTCTACTAACATTGGCCACATCACCACCTGAATGTAGGGCTGCCTTGAAATTTCTTCATTCTAGATAAACAAGTCCATCTCCTTTAAACACAGCCTCCCTCCAAGTCCCAAGGCATGGGCAAAAGGTACCCAAAATTGCTTTGTCACTTCCATCTGAAACCTCATCGGCATAGTCTTTGTTGCCTGCATTCCTATTAACATTCTACCTTTCTGAACTCCAACCAGAATTATCTGTTAAATTCATAATCATATAATACCAGTCCTTCATTTTTTTAAAATTTCTTACATACATTACAATAGTGCAATCCTTCATTTTACTAGCTTGCTTATTTTCATAAGCCTTTTAATTGCTGCAATCAAAATACCCAACAAGAACAGTCTTAGAGAAGGAAATCTTTATTTGGGGGCTCATGATTTCAGAGGTCTGATTCCATAGACAGTAGATTCCCTTGCTCTTGGTCCAAGGCAAGGCAGAATGTTATGACGAAAAAAGTGTGGTGGAGAAAAGTGGCTTAGGACATTACACCAAGAAGCAGCAAGAAAGAGAGCTCTCCTCACCATGACAAAATATAAAACCCAAAGGCTTGCTCCCAATGACCCACCTTCTCTAGTAGCAGACTACCTGCCTATAGTTACTGTTAGGGTTTGCATGTGAGGTATCACCCAAAAGCTCATGTGTGAGACAATACAAGGAGGTTTAGAGGGGAAATAATTGGATTATGATAGCCTCAACCCAATCAGTGAATTAATCCTGTGATGAGATTAATTGGGTGGGAGGTAAGGGCGGGCAGGGTGTGAATGAGGAGGTGGATTATTGGGGGTATGCCTTTGGGGTATATATTTTGTACCTGGCAAGTGGAGTCTCTGTCTGCTTTCTATCGCCATGTGAGCTGCTTCCCTATGTCACACTATTCTGCCATGATGTTCAGCCTCACTTCGAGCCCTAAGGAATGGAGCTGGATAACAAAGAAACCATGAGAACTCAGATGAAGTTTTTCTCCCCTAAAATTGTTCTAGTTAGATCTTTTAGTCACAGCAGCAAAAAATCTGACTAAAACAGTTACGACCCAGTTAATGGTTTTCAGTGGATTAAAGCACTGAATAGGTTAAGGTTTTCATAACAATCATTTCACCTCTAAACTTTATCACATTATCTCACTCATGAGCTTTTGGGGGACACCTCACATCTAAATGTTAATATTGATTATCCAAACTTTTTCCAAATTTCTTCCATAGACCAATTCCAAAGGCTCTTCCACATCATCAGGTATATGGCAACGGCAATGACTCCATTTCTTGTCATCAGTGTGCTGTGTTAGTTAGCTTTCCATTACTATAACAAATGCTTGAGTTGATCAACTGATAAAGAGTAAAAGAGTATTTTGTGTTTGCTGTTAGGAAGGTTTTACTCCATGATTAGGTGGACACATTACTCTTAGTCTCTGGAAGGGAGGTAGCACATCATGGTAGCAGTACATGGCAGAACAAAACTGCTTACCTTATGGTTAGAAAGAAAACTAGAGAAGAAGGGGCTGCTTTGTCCCTTGAGTGCACTATGACCCAAAGACCTCCTGCTATGCTCCTGCTCTTAAAGGTTCCACCACCTCCTAATAACACCAGGCTTTACCACAAAGAACCTTTGGTTGGGGTGGAAGGGAATTAAGATCCAAACCATAGCAGCTGATATGCTTTTACATCTTCCTTTAACTATAATCTCTTCTTCATCTTCCATTTAATTTTTTTTAAAAAAAAACTTTAATGAATTTGAGACATTGGTTGTGCAATCTTCTATGTGTATATTTTTCTGATTCCATATCTGTTACTGTATTATATTATTCTTCTTTTGATATATCCTAAAAATTGAAAATTGCAACAGAATTTTAATCAGACTGCAGTTTTTACTTATTATTTATATATTTAGATAAGAAGACATAACAGGTAGTGTTTTTTTACATCTATAAAACTATAATCTCTCGTTATCACTCTTTCTGTAATATTAAAAGTCATTGATATTCAGTGACTAAGGTTATGAATATATGGTAATCACATGATAGGTTCTTTCCAGCTCCCACCTCACTCCATGAATACCAAAATCTGTGGAAATCCCTTATATAAAATCATTTAGGTAGATGGAAGGTGGAGCCGCACGGAGTTCAGCACAGAAAGCAGAGGCTTTGCTTGTGGGCCACCAGACTGAGCTCTGGACAAAGCACAAGGTCACCCCAACACCCCCCACCTCACCAAACACCCTACACAGGAAACAGACGAAATCCATCTCGGAAAACCTTACTCGCCATCTATCAGTGGGCATGGCTACCAGCGCGGTTCTGCAGCTGATCAAGTGCCCCCCGGTTCCCAACTCCTCTACCTCCAGCTGAGATAACTCAAGATTTTTCTCACAAGCTTTTGGGGGGGGCATAGCTATCAATGCAGAATAGCAACTGTACAGGCACCTGGTTTCCATCTCAGAGACTAAGAGTAGGGAGGCTCCAGGTAGAAGTTGAAGTCCTCTCATACTGGCTACCTCCACCACCCTGAGCACAGAGATTGAAGCCAGACATAGACAACTCCACCTATTGGAAGAAAAGAAAACAGAGTTCTGAGAGACTTTTCTTTTTTTCTTTCTTTTCTTCTCTCTCTCTTCCCATCCATTCTCCTCTACCTTTCCCCCTCGGGTCCTCACAACCTCAATATATGTGAAACCAAGAACTTTGCATGAAATAGGACTTTAACAACTGAATCACCAGAATAATATAATATAGAGGAATTTCATATGCTCCACCTCCACCCCTTTTTTTCTTGTTATATTCTTTCTCCCTCTCTCTTTTTTTCTTTCTTTCCTTGTTATTTTTTTCTTCTTTCTCCCTCTACCCACTTTCAACCTCCTAACTTTTACTATTTATACATAGGGAAATTTTCTAAATATAGATAGGAGTTTGAATTGATACATTCTTCTGTAAATTACCCATCTATTCATTAGAGTTCTCCTCCAAAGTTGCTAAGTTAGATTAACCCCATACCCTCACTCCTTTCCCCCTTAACATAACATCCTACACCCGACCCTCAGTTCTCTATACACCACCAGAAATGGTATGCCTTTTATGAAACTAATGACTATATTTTAAATAATAACTGAAGCCAACATCTGTAGACATAGAGTCTAATTATAAATGTATTAATAATGAAAACTTGCTCATAGATGATGTACTATTGATATCGGGAACTGGTAACATTGTCTTTCTTCACAAAAGAGAGGTTTTGGAACTATACAAGAGCAATATAAAAATATAGGGGAAAAACATTAACACAAAAACATTACACAAAGCTGGAAAGAAACGTGAGCAGTATGAAAGGAAAAGGAAAGAAAGGACCACAAACAATGCAGGTCAATTTAACATTAGAAGAGGTAACATCTGCAGCAAAAGGAATGTCAGATAAAGATTTCAGGATATACATGGTCAGATGATCTGGAGTCTCAAGGAAGACATTAGACAGCAAATGCAGACAATGAGAGATCACTTTGACAGTGAATTACATGAACAAATCCAAGAAGCAAAAGATCAATTCTACAGGGAGATAGAGGTCATACAAAAAAAAAAAAAAAAAACAGAAATCCTGGAAATAAAGAAAATAATAAACCAAATTAAGAACTCAAATGAGAGTATCACCAGCAGAGTAGAACACTTAGAAGATAGGATATCAGACAATGAAGACAAAGTATATCATCTCGAAAAGAATGTAGACAGCTAAGTGAGACTGATAAGAAACGACAAGCAGAAATCCAAGAAATATGGGATAACATAAAAAGACCAAATTTAAGAGTTATTGGGATACAGGAAGGAATAGAGGTCCAAACCAAAGGAATGCGCAATCTGTTTAATGAAATAATATTTAAAAACTTCCCAAACATGAAGAATGAAACAGAAATCCAAATCCTAGAAGCCTACAGGACACCGAATGTGCAAAATCACGTCAGATTCACACCAAGACACATTATAATGAAGATGCCCAACATACAGAATAAGGAGAGAATTTTAAAAGCCACAAGAGAAGGGAAGCAGATTACATTTAGGGGTAAACCAATGAGATTAACAGCTGATCTTTCAACACAGACCCTGAAAGCTAGAAGATCCCGGAACAACATATTTCAAACGCTGAAAGATAATGGGTTCCAACCAAGAAATCTTGTATCCAGCAAAACTAAGCTTCAGGTTTGAAGATGAAATAAAAACCTTCCATGATAAAGAAAAGTTAAAAGAATTTGCAGCTAGAAAACCGGCACTTCAAAACATCCTTGGCAAAACATTACATGAAGAGGAAATGAAAAATAACAATGAAAACCAACAGCGGGAGTAGTACAGTAAAGGAAAAACTAATCAAAGAGGAAAAACAAATCATGTTAAATAACAAAAATAAACAAATATGGCTGGAAATACAAACCATATCTCAATAGTAACTCTAAATGTTAATGGCTTAAACTCACCAATCAAAAGACATAGGCTAGTAGACTGGATTAAAAAAAAAAGATCCAACAATATGCTGCCTACAGGAGACTCATCTGATAGAAAAAGACATACACAGATTGAAGGTGAAAGGTTGGGAAAAATTATACCACTCACATGGACCTCAGAAGCAAGCAGGGGTGTCCATACTCACTTCAAATTCAATTGACTTCAAGCCAAAGTTAATCAAAAGGGATATAGAAGGACACTACATACTGCTCAAGGGAACCATACACCAACAAGACATAATAATCATTAATATGACAAACTCTACTCAAGTTCAAGAGTCAAATAGACCACAACACAATAATCATGAGTGATTTTAACACACCTCTCTCACCACTGGACAGATTTTCCAAACAAAAGTTGAATAAAGAAAATATAGAACTCAACAACACAATTTCATGGAGTTCATTCCTTAAAAGAAGAAAAAGTCAAGAAATAAATGACCTCACACTACATCTCAAAGCCCTAGGAAAAAAAGAACAAATCAGCAGCAAATGCAGTATAAGTCAAGAAATAATTAAAATCAGAGCTGAAATCAATGAATGAAAACAAAAGAAACAATTGAAAAAAATTGGCAAAACTAAAAGTTGGTTCTTTGAAAAAAGAAATAAGATCGACAGACCCTTAGCCACATTAATGAAGAGAAGAAGGGAGAGAAGCCAAATTACTAGAATACAGGATGAAAAGGCAATGTCACAACAGACACAGGAAATAGAAAGAGGGAGTACTTCCAAATTCATTCTATGAGGCCAATATCACCCTGATTCCTAAACCAGACAAAGACACCTCAAAGAAAGAAAACTTCAGACCAATATCTCTAATGAATACAGATGCAAAAATCCTCAATAAAACTCTGGCAAGTTGGATACAAAAACACATCAAAAAGATCATGCACCAGGATCAAGTGGGATTCATCCCCCGGATGCAAGGTTTGTTCAACATATGGAAATCAATAAATGTAATTCATCACATCAATAGACTTAAAGATAAGAACCATATGATCATCTCAATAGATGCAGAAAAAGCATTTGACAAAATACAGCATCGCTTTATGCTCAATACACTAGAAAATCTAGGGATAACAGGAACTTACCTCAATATTATAAAAGCTATCCACGCTAAGTATAAGGCCAGCATCATTCTAAACAGAGAAAAACTAAAGGCATTCCCTCTAAAATCTGGAATAAGACAGGGATGCTCTCTCTCACCACTTCTATTCAACATGGTTCTTGAAACACTGGCCAGAGCAATTAGACAGATGAAAGAAATTAAAGGAATATATAGGAAAAAAAGAACTTAAACTAGCATTATTTGCTGAAGATATGATTCTATACCGAGAAGACCCAAAAAGCTCTACCGAGAAACTTCTAGAACTAGTAAATGAATTCAGCAAAGTGGCAGGATATAAAATCAACACCCATAAATCAAAGGCATTTCTATATATCAGTGACAAATCCTCTGAAAAGGAAATGAGGAAAACTACCCCATTCACAATATCCTCAAAAAAAAATAAAATACTTGGGAATCAACCTAACAAAAGTTAGGTTGTAAAGATCTTTCACCTCTTTTAACAAAAGAGGTGAAAGATCTTTACAATGAAAACTATGGAACCCTAAAGAGAGAAATAGAAGAAGACCTTAGAAGATGGAAAGATCTACCTTGCTCATGGATAGGCAGAATTAATATTATTAAAATGCCTTACTACCAAAAGCCCTACACAGGTTTAATGCAATTCCAATCAAAATCCCAATGGCATTCCTCATAGAAATAGAAAAAGCAATCAGGAAATTCATCTGGAAAAATAAGAGACCCAGAATAGCTAAAGCAATTCTAAGCAGGAAGAATGAAACAGGTGGTATCGCTATCAGACCTTAAACTATACTACTGAGCAATAATAACAAAACAGCATGGTACTGGCACCAAAACAGGCTAGTAGACTAATGGTACAGAATAGAGGACACAGAGACTAACCCACAAATATACATCTATCAGATAAAGATGCCAAAAGCATGCACTGCACTGGAGAAAGGATAGAATCTTCAACAAATGATGCTTGGAAAACTGGAAATCCATATGCAACAAAATGAAATTGAATCCCTATCTCTCACTGTGCACAAAAGTTAACTCAAAATGGATCAAGGATCTAAGGATTAAACCAGAGACTCTGTGTCTAATAGAAGAAAAAGTAGGCCCTAATCTCCATCATGTGGGGCTAGGCCCCAAATTCCTTAATAAGATGGCTATAGCACAAGAATTAAAACCAAGGATCAACAAATGGGATATATTCAAACTAAAAAGTTTTTTCTCAGCAAAAAGAAATAATATGTGAGGTGAATAGGAAGCCTACATCCTGGTAAGAAATTTTTACCCCTCACACATCAGATAGAGCTCTAATCTCTAGAGTATACAAAGAGCTCAGCAAGGTGAGCACACACACAAAAATAATCCAATCAATAAATGGGCCAAGGACCTGAACAGACACTTCTCAGAAGAGGACATACAATCAATCAACAAATATACGAAAAAATCATCATTTCTAGCAATCAGAGAAATGCAAATTAAAACTACTCTAAGATACCATCTCATTCTAGTCAGAATGGCAGCCATTATGGAGACAAACAGCAATAAGCGCTGGCGAGGATGCAGGGAAAAAGGCACACTCATACTGCTTTTCAAATTGGTGCAGCCAATTTGCAAAGCAGTATGGAGATTGCTTGGAAAACTGGGAATGGAACCACCATTTGACCCAGCTATTCCTCTTCTCGGAGTATACCCAAAGGACCTAAAAACAGCATATTACAGGAACAAAGCCACATCAATGTTTACAGCAGCACAATTCACAATAGCTAAGCTGTGGAGCCAACCTAGATGTCCTTCAGTGGATGAATGGATAAAAAAAAAAAATGTGGCATTTAAAAAATGTGGAATATTACTCAGCAATAAAAAAAGAATAAGATCACGGCATTTGCAGGTAAACGGATGGCATTAGAGAAGATTATGCTAAGTGGAGTTAGCCAATCCCAAAAGAACAAATGCCGAATGTCTTCTCTGATATGAGGGGGGTGACTCAAAATGGGGTTTGGAGGGAGACCAAGGGAGGAAGATTACCTCTACATAGGGAATAGGGGTGGGAGGGAAAGGGAGGGAGAAGAGGAATAGCATGGATTGTGAAAAGAGACCCTCATCACTACAAAATACATGTATGAAAATGTGAATTTGGTGTCAACATATCATATATAATCAGAGATATAATAAATTATGATATAATGGTATATTAAGAATTATAATGCAAAATAAATAAATAAATATTAAAAAGAAAAAATAAAATTATTTAGTAACATAAATACTAAGCAGATAGTTATTATACTATATCATTTATGGACTAATGACAAAAATGTCTCTACGTGTTCAGCACAGGCACAATTTTAAAAATATGTTTTTGATCTGCAGTTGGTTGAATCTATGAATGTGGACTTATAGATACAGAGGGCTAGCTATATTTTCAAATTCCTTTCTTCAAGTAGCCTTACTATGCAATAGTAACATGACCTATATTTTAAATTAATTTTTGAGTTCTAACTGAATTCTTTTACTTATATCTTATATATCATTAATATATTTTTAAAATTCTGATTTCCATTTGGGAACAATTTTTCATAGACTTAACAGTCACAGTGCATTTTATATATCCTTAACTATTTGTTGCTTTTATTTATGAGAAATTATTTGAAATAGGTAAAATTGCAAACTCAAAAAATACCTTTCCTCTCATAATTCTATATACTTATTTTTTTCTTCTAACGTCTAGTGATACACATGATATGGTCAATGTTGATTTAATACTCGGCCCTTAGGGAAAATTTAACAGGAAAACTATGGATATTGCTTATGGCTTGATGCATTGCAGATTTATTATAAGAGGTGTTGGGGGAATCTCATATGTATGGACATGTTAACTCTCATTTATGTTAGAAACAACATTTTAGAAATAAAACGAGAGAATAAAATGAGTCATTTCCAACTTAGTACCTACCACCTGGGATTCTCTGGCTGAACAGAGTGTAGAACAGTGAACTTCCCTCAAGGAGGTGGAGTGGAGGAGGTCAAGGACATCTAAGTAGGATTAAATCCTAGAAATTTTTCAGCGAATTAAATATGTAAAAAAAAGGGGGAGGGTAAGTTGATCTAACACAAAATGTGCTTGGAGAGAACTGCATTGCATTCTTTGGGGAAGGTGCCAGAAATAAGAGATGTCAACTCTGTCTACCATAATAGGAGGAGAATGAAAAACTTGGGAAGCAGAATTATGATTCTGTGTCTTATTAGCTGAAGGACTGGGCAAAAGAAGCTGAGTCACTCTTTTATTTTAGACAGAACAGAAATAAGCTCACTCAGAGAGGGGCAGACTACAATTTGTCCAAAGAATATTAATGAAGAGCTTCAGTAAACACATTTGGGGACTTAACCTTTCATCCTCTTGGGGAAACAGGTGAAAACCTTGGCTACAAACAAGCTATTATGTGGGGCCTTAGAAGGCAACGTAAAATAAGTTTGTATGAGGAGAAAGAGTCACGACTCCTCCTGTTCACTTACCTCTTAGACTCCATATTAGGTATCCAATTAGTATGGTGAAAAATACTGTCAGGACAACTACTCCAATCATTACATCTGTCATCCAGCTATTGTACAAGGAAAACAAAGGATCTGAAATAGAGACTGAGAAAGGTGCAAAAATTAGGAAATGTATGAGAATGAACTAGAGGGAAGGAATGTACAGGAATAACATTTAATATTAACTTTACTTGTACTTAGAATTTATCCTTTAGAATCAATGGACTAATTCAATTAATCCTTGAAACAGCTACATAAAATGAATTTTAAATAGCCTTTTGTTACTCTCCTCTTTATCATCAACTTTGAGTTGACCTTGTAAGTGGATGAAAATTTTGGGAATATTGGGATGAGTAGAATGGATTTGGGGCACATACTGGAACTATATAACAAGAAATTGGAAAACCTGGAAGAAATAAATAAATTAGAGGGAACACACATAACCTACCAAGACTGACTCTAGCCAAACAGATCATGATCAAGTAAACCGATTAAATCAATAGTCAAAAAAGTCCCAACAAAGAGAATCTCAAGACCAATTGGTTCAGAAGCAAATTATGCCACACAGTTAAAGAATTAATACCCAACCCTTTTTAAATTTACTGTTTTTAGATACATGTGTCAGTAGGGTATATTTTGACATGTGAAGTGCAACCCATCCTTCTTATATTCTCCAAAAAGATGGAAGAAAAGGATAATTACCAAAGTCTTTTTTTTTTTTTTGAAGCCAGCATCACCAGATATTAAAGCCAGGAAAAAATGCCACAAAAACAAAAAGAAACACAGGTCCATATTACATCATGTAGAGGCTAAGGGAAATGTATAGGTAGGACAGTTATCATTGACCAGTTAATATTACTGATTAACACAGTTGCAAAAGTCCTCAATGAAAAATAGAGGAAAGTGAATTCAACAGTACATTAAAAGAACAAAACTTTTTGACCAAGTGGGATTTATCCTGGGAAGCAAGAATGGGTTATGGGAAGCAAGAATCAGTATGATACACTGCACTAATAAAATTAATAATAATCATAAAATCATCTTATTATGTGCACAAAAAGGATTTGACAAAATTCAACACCCTTTTGTAATTAAACCTGTCAACAAATTAGGTTTAGAAGGGACTTATTTTAACATATATGTGTTACAGATGACATCTGTTTGCAGATGACATGATCCAACAAAATATAGACTACACATGCTTACCCACCCCTTCCAACACATACGCGTGCACACACACACACACACACACACACACACACATGAATTCAGAAAATTCTCAGGATAAAAATAACCTACAAAAATCAGTTACATTTTTATATGCTAAGTAACTCAAAAGGAAATAAAGAATTTAATACCATGTATGGCCATATAGAAAAAAAAAACATACAAGTAACACCATACTCAATGGTGAGAAATTGAAACTTTAAGAACTAAAATAAGGCAAAGATGCCACTGTCACCACTTCTATTCAGCATTTCACTGAAAGATAGGAATTCCATAGTACTTTCATGACTTCTATTCATCTTAGTCCTAATAAGTGCAATAAGGCAATAAAAAGAAATAAAATGCATTCAATTGGGAAGAAAGAAGTAAAATGGTGGAGGCATTCTGTGCCCTGGTCTCTCAGCTCCTTGCATTTCCTCCTACAAAACCTTCAAGAGTGAGAATTCACACTTGATTGAAATGAAGATGTCCAGTGAACTTTGGCTTAGGTGCTCCATTCCCCCCCGCCCCCCCCCCCCCGCCCCGCCAGTTGTAATTGGGTGCTTGTCTTTTTAATGTAAGTGTATTAATTTTCCTTTGACACTAAGGAATGGGGCTTTTTATTCATTGATTTCAAAAGTTCTGAGGCAGGTCTATGCAAAGGCCTGCCTAAAAAGAAGATGGAAAATGAGGCAACAGAGGGCCCCCTGCTGGTGACCACTCTAACTCTAAAATTGTCCTTTATGATTTGGAAGCAATGCTTCAAATGAGACAAAAGTATTTCTGGTCAATGATAACTGTCCTGCCTATACATTTCCCTTAGCCTCTACATGATGAAAAATTGTGTCAAAAATCACATTTTTAATATAATATAATATGATTATATTACTTCATTGATTTTATCTCTAAATCATGACCATATTTCATAGACAATTGATCCACAGAAGGATTTCAGTTTCATAAACTTCCAGAAATTGCATTCAAATTTTGTGTGTATGTTAGTATTGGATCTGGAAGAAGAATATTTATATTTGACATTGTATTTTAATGTAGATTCTAAGACACAAATAGATAAGAAATTTTGACTCAAAGTCACGGATGTTCACCAACAAGGAAGTGAATCCCCCAAAATATTTAAAGAGTGACTAGATTCAACCCTATTTTCTGAAGCCAATATGTAGCAGAAGGAGATCTGTCCCCTGTACTGTTGAAAACAGTCAGAGCAGCTTTTGTCCTTAACACCCACAACAACTTCAATGTTGGAATTTGATCCTGAAATGCCACCCAGACCACAGTTCCTCCTGTGCTGATGAAAGCATCACATTGGCTTGACGGAACAATACCAAGAGGTAGATTTTAAGGAAAATAAGAGCAACCAAGAGCGTCCACCACTACTAACCCCACTTACCTCTGATCCGGAATGGCACATACACAATAAGAAGCGTCACAGAACAGATCATGCAAAACAGGAATTGAGCGGTCATTGAGTTCAACCCACAAAGACATCGAGGAGGACCTCTAAATAGACATTTACATATACTCCCTAGAAGAGAGAGAGTTAAACATTTTTTCATATATTTGTTGATGGTTTGTATTTCTTCTGTAAAGTGTCTGTTCAGTTCCTTAGCCCATTTATTGATTGGGTTATTTGTTTTTTTGGTGTTAAGTTTTTTGAGTTTTTTTTATATATCCCAGAGATTAATGCTTTATCTGAGGTGCATGGGGTAAAGATTTTCTTCCAATTAGCGAAATGCAAATCAAAACTACACTAAGACTTCATCTGTCTTCAGTCAAAATGGCAATCATCAAGAACACAGGCAACAATAAATGTTGTCAAGAATGTGGAGAAAAAGGTACACTCATATATTGCTGGTAGGACTGAAAATTGGTGCTACCATTATAGAAAGCAATATGGAGATTCCTCAGAAAACTCAGATCGAATCACCATTTGACCCAGCTATCCCACTCCTCAGTTTATACCCAAATGGCTTAAAATCAGCATACTAGAGTGATGCAATCATGTCAATGTTTATAGAAGTTCAATTCAAGATAGCTAAACCTAGGTGTTTTTCAATAGATGAATGGATAAAGAAAATGTGGTATACATATTCAATGGAATATTACTCAGTTTTAAAGAAGAATGAATTTATGACATTTGCTAGTAATTGGATGGTGTTGGAGAATATCATGTTAAGTAAAATAAGCCAATCCTAAAAAACCAAAGGCCCAATGATTTCTATAATATGTGGATGCTAATTCACAATAGGGTTGTGGTACTAGGGAAGAATAGAGTTACCTTAAATTAGATAGAGGGGAGTGAAGGGAGGGAATGGGAGGGGATATGGGGATAAGAAGAATAGTAGAATGAAACAGCTATTATTACTTTATGTATACATATATATGACTGTATTACCAATATGATTCTACAACATGTACAATTAGAAAAATTAGAAATTATACTCCATCTTTGTATGATATATCAAAATGCATAAATGCATTTTACCATCATTTATAACAGTAAATACAGCTTTTTAAAAAAAGAGAGTTAGATTAACAAAGAGGAATATGGGAATCTAAGGCATCTCTAGCCTGGGGACAACTGTCTGAAAAAGCAGGAGTTATTGTCCCATGCCAAATCAACTTAGGGCTTACTTAGTCTGTGAGTTTGGTTTGTGGATGGGACTAGGTGTGCAGATACTGTAGAGCTAGGAGATGTGTTCTTTCATAATTTGTACCACCTATTTCAGCAGAAAATTAACTTGGCTGGGATAACTAGATTCCTAGGGATTCTGAAGATTCCTAGAGATTCTGAAGATTCAGGCTTTGACAGGGTAGCTGTGCCAAAACTGACCTGGCTAAAAGAAAGAATTTCCTAGGATCCACAGACTCAGGGACCAGGAAAGATCTGGCTTCTTAAATGGTAAAAGAAATACACTTCATACCTCTGACCTTAAATGCCCTGTCCAGGTACTCATGGTTACAAGCTAAACAGACATGGTGAAAATGTTTTCCCACTGAATTATTTATCTCTGAAACATTTAATCTTTGATTTATATCACCTTCCAGAAAAGAATGACTCCAAAATAGTTTTGTAAAGCTTAATTATCTGTAGAGTTCACAAGTAGTTTCAGAGAACTCAAGTCTCTAAAATACTTCCTTGGGAAAAACAGAGAAGGCTGGTTTCAGAATTAGACATATTGTATGGAAGTGATTTTGATATCCAAAGGCAATAAATTTCACACAATCACTGTGAATTAGACTGTCTCATGACTCAATGACCTTCCCAAACATTAAGATGTAAAAGAACAGCCAAGGGCAGTGGCACACGCCTATAATCCTAGTGGCTTGGGAGGCTGAGGCAGGAGAGTTTCAAGTTCAAAGCCAGCCTCAGCAAAAGTGAGGTGCTAAGCAACTCAGTGAGACACTGTCTCTAAATAAAATACAAAATAGGGCTGAGGATGTGGCTCAGTGGTCGAGTGCCCCTGATTTAAATCCCCAGTACCCCCCCTCAAAAAAATTATTTACTGACAAGATTAATTTATCACTGAAGAGTTTGATGTAGAAGTTGAATCAATTTCATTTAGATTGGACTATTTCCTTTACTTTTTAATTGATATTATCATATTTGATTGGTTTTTCAGGATTCTGATCTTTTTTAAACCTTTCGAATCTTGGCACAGAAATCACCACTCTTGCCCTTGATTTCTTTCTACTCAATTTTGTTGTGTTTTTAGGAGGAAAGTCAGCCTCAGTGTGAGACTTAGTTCTGAAAGTCAAAGAAACTTCCCTTGGCAAATCAGAAACTGACCCAGAGGCTTCCAGTGCTTCAGCACAAGGCACTTGCTTCTGAGTCCCTTGGAATAGCTCACAGCTTCTCCACAGCGCTGCTGATCTCACCATGAGTGGGGAAAAGAGCAACACAGTCACGTAGGCAGGTGAGCAGAGACACAGAGAACCAGTGGTGGCACCTAAAATACAGCACATCCCTCTGAGAGATCTGTGATCCCTGTTTGAAAGCGTGTCCAGGAGGAGCATCTGGAGCTGGATCAAGAGGGAAGACGGTGACAGATCCTCAGGCCCAGAGTGTGGATGCAAAGAGAGGTCCAGACCTAGTGGCTGGGAGGCTTTCCTTACTTAAAACATCAACAGTACCTCTCACCAATGCTCACAAAGCATCTCTGGGTGGATAAGAAGTCCTGTGGTACTGAAAACACAAACCCAGATGGCCTTAAAACTCCTTAACTTAAAGATGGAAGTCACTATTGAACAAATCCATCCATGATAGACTTGGTTCCAGAGATGGTGACTCCCATGCAAAAGTGTTCACTGGGCTGACCTTTGCACTTAGCTTTTAAGTATGAGTAGAGGCTCAGGGTTCTTGCTGGAGGACTCAGCCTCTTGCACAAGGATGGGGCATTGGTGTCTGGTGTGAGTGGATCACCAGGGGCTCTCCTCTAGGGTGCAGGGCCAGAGCCACTCTGTGCCCGCACAGCTCCCACTGTGACTGGCCGATGTGAGAGTATGTGGTTCACAGGTGGGTGGCATTAGAGTATTTTCTAATATTCTTTTACAAAATAATGGGGTCTTTACAAAACAAGGGTGTAGTTTCTTAACAAAATAATGGCATCTTTGACATTTCACATCACTTCATTTCTACTCTGAAAATTCCAGAAACATAAGACTTTCATGTGACTTCTGTGGGGGAAAGAAGCAACATTATTTTGTTTGTTTCTGTGGTTTATTTTCAGTCCATGAAATGGTCTGTTAATATCTGTCCTGTTGACACTCAGGCACAGCTCCTTTTTCCACATTTTAGCAGTTACCTGATGAATTTAAGTCACCTAATATCACTGTGTAGGGCAGAATGTGCTGTGGCTGTGCAGAACTGAGAGGCCCACAACACATGGGACGGAGAGGCAGCCAGACACATTAAAACTGCACATACTTGCTCTCCTTCTTGCTTTTTTGTTGTTTGCTTTTTAATGTTAATTTTGTCTCCAGCATAATTTCCCACTCTAGTAAAAAAAACTTTCCTAATATTGTGCAAGCTTAGGATAACAGAACTCTTACTTCTTCCTTTGGAGAAACTATGGATTATTTCTTAAAAGAGGGAAGGACTCCTTCAATTTTCAGTGTTGATTTTTTACTCCTTTAATACCCTGAAGGGGTACAGAAGTAACCATGGGTCTAAAAAGATCAGGAGACATCTATACTGACCTCATCCCCAAAAGCACCCTTGTCTTGGGAAGTCCATAGTTAAGAGGTGTCAAGCTCAACATTTCTAAACTGGAAAATAAGCCACAAATCTTCCCATGTGACACATGATATTGAAAGACAAAGGTCATTCAGCTTTGCCTACACATAATTTAGCCATCAAGTTAAAGCCCTTAACAATTCCCCCCTTGTTGCATCAGTTACCTGTTTCTGTGGAAAAGGAAAGGCCCAAGGAGACCAACAACAAAAGGAACAATATACATGGAACAGAAATTATAAGATTCATTCTAAGGTCGTCCTTATTAAAGAGGGCACCTGAAAGAGAGGACAGAAATGACATCCATGAAGTGACATCTGAAGGTACATTGCCCCAGTCACCACCTTGCTCCTATAACCAACCCTTGTTTCTCCACAGAGGTATTACCTAAGGGTTCCTTTGTTGCACACAGGGAACATCCTTCTCCTGACTGGCCTTTGACATCCATCCACAATGACTCCAAGAAGTGAGCAATAAGCAAATAACCAGGAAACCTGTGCTTTAGATCCACATTTTACTTACTCCTGATTCTATTGGCATCTCTCAACATCTAATTATCAATGACCAAAGTAATCTCTCTTTGTTGAATTTTCAGGAATTTTTAAATAGTAGTGCTCATGCTAAATATTGCATGACAGTAGGCAAAGGTTTTTCCTGCTGCTAAAAATTTAAGACTCACAAAAATCATGAAATATGATAGTATTCATTTCTAAGATTAAAAAAACATAGATTAGAAAGATCAATGACATCCTTTAAGTAACTGAGCTAGAATTCTGTTAAACTGACACATAAATAGGGTCTGATGAAACAATGAACATTAAAAGCCTTTAAAGCTCAATGTATGTTTCAATTGTGGTTTGTCGTTGTTCTTGTAACATTTTCTTCTAAATCCTTCTTCTTAGCATCTGATAACATCCGTATTACCAAAACCCGTAACAATGGTAAAGAGTCACATTCAAAGGGTGTTTGGGAATGTAGTAAGCTGCTAGAGATGGAGCACTCACTTGCTAGGCTGATACTTGTTCTTTTCTCTTCCCCTGTTACAGGGTTGCGAACATAGCACATAATGCTCTCTGACCGGTTTCTGAGGAGAAGAGTCATCTTCATGTGGAACAGTCTGGCTCCATCCTGTGAGTACGATTTTGATGAATGTGGAATGACCTCTCCCCTGCTGTTTCTCCACTCCATTTGGGGTTGTGGGAACCACCCTCCTGAGTTACAAACCACCACGAGTCCATCACTAGCAGGAACCTGGACATGAATCTGTGTCTCCAAGCCAAGTGCTGATGGAAATGAGAAAGAACCATCAGACAGTGATTGTATTGGGGTTGGATTGGCAAGTGGAAAGGAAGAAGTCTCAATCACGTGTACTGCAATTTAAAATTCGTAAATCAAATCTACATTCCATTTGCAAGTCAGATCAACTGATCACTCTGTAATGTCTATTCACTGCAGAGTGTGTTTTTGCAGTAGATATAAGAGACTTATAATACTTGAAACTTTTTAGAATATTAAAAAATAAATAAGAAGCATTGAGATAATTTTCCTCATATTTCAGCTTATTGTGTCAAAAGAGCTTTGTTATACGACGTTCCACAAGCAACGTACCTGCTACACTTAGGTTCATGCCAGCTGCATCACTGAAGTCAGTTTCTTTAAATGAACACCTGTAAGGTCCACCATCAGAAATGCTGACATTATGAATTTTGAGGGTCACTTTACCCTCCCCCATGGCCTCTTTCACAAACTCTGTGCGATTTACATATTCAGGGGCAGCTTCTCCATTTACTTCATGACCGCCTCTGTATAGGTAAACAAACTGGGAATTGTCACCCTTGAACCAGCGCACCTCCATGTGCTCTGCACTTTGTGGTGGGGACAACTGGCAGCTGAGAGCAGCCTGTCCTCCTACTCTAGCCACCACGTGCCCCTTGGGAACAGTCACCATCAGTTTCTCTGTGGAGGAAGAAAGAAAACCAAAATAAGTCATAAACCAGTAACAACCCTGTTGCTAGACACTACTTGGAAGGACACACAAAATTCTGCCCAGCTGATCTAAATGTTCAGCTCTGATCACATTCCTTCAGCTTAAACCAATATTTTATTTTTTGGAAAAACCAATGTTACTTCATTAGACTTTCAAAACTATATTCATTTGGCAGATTCTGGGAGATCGTGAAGTAGGAAGCACCAGCAACCTGACTCCCCAAATAACCGTATAGGTAGCATCTATCTTGTGTATCTATTTGGAAAACTCTGGAGCCTATTTAAATCTCACAACTTAAATAGGCTCCAGAAAAATTGTTTAATGAGTATAGAGTTTCAGATTCACAAGATGAAAAGTCCTCTATCAATAGATGATGGGGATGGTTATACAACCTAAAGAATGTATCCAATGCCATTTAACTATACACTTAAAAGGGTTACGATTATAGATTTTATGTTATGTGTATTTTCCTACAATAGAAAATTAGAAAATATATTAATTTAATCTTTATCTCTTATAATCTCTATTATTTTACAGCATGTTTCTTAGAGTAGGAAAAACAGTAGAGTACATCAGCAATAATATAAATTTAACAATGCTTTGCAGCTAAAACCATTTGAGCAAAATTTAGGATTTTTATGTAGTATTGCTGGGACGAAAATTATTGTTCCAAAATTTTTACTTAGAAGGCACTTCATACGTATATAAAAGAATTTCAAATATTCATATAGATTTCCTTTTAAAACATTTTTTTAGTTGTAGATGGACACAATATCTTTATTTATTTTTATGTGGTGCTGAGGATCAAACCCAGTGCCTCAACTGTACAAAGCAAGTGCTCTACTACTGAGATGCAACCCCAGCCCTAGATTTCCCTTTTAGAAGGAAGAAAAAGTGATAAGACACAGAACTTTAGGGGAGAGCAAATACATTTTTAGCTTGTCATACTCACTATAAAAGAACATTGTTTTGATTTTTGTATGGGAATAAGAAAAATTACTAGCCTAAATAAAAACTTTAATAGAATATCTAATTAAAAATAAACAAAAAATGAGAATTAATCATAAGTTAACATTGGTAATTTAACAGCTAGAATAACAATAGGTATATTAGGCAAAATAAAATGTGAGATCAAAGCATTCACCAGAAAATTAGAATATTAAAGTTATGGTAACACATATTTTAAAGATTTCACTAAAATCATAGTTAAATGTATAAAAACTTCAAAAATACAAGAATTGCTTTACAAAAATAAAAAGAGGAAATTTTTAATATAACTTTTCAATGAGCAAATCTAGTAGAACCTGATTTCAGCAGAACCTCATTTCTTCCAAGGAAAAGAAGCTAACTAACCCCCTGACTAGACTTTCACTATCTGAGCAAATCCACACAGAGCGCTAGCGAGACTCAGAACTGCGTTCAGTGTGTGGTGCCTTCAGTGCAGCAATGCCCTGTGAGTATGGATCTAAGAGGTAGTGTGAGGAGCAAGGAGTCAGTGACAACCAGACGAATCCTTGGTCGCATATGGTCCATTAACCATCTCACAGAAGTCAAACTCTGTCTTTTTCCTCCCTCTCTATTTTCATTACAATCTCCTCCCATCTTTTCCAAGTAAATTCCTTTAGGCAATTTCTGAGAGCCATAGCCAAGTAGGAATGACGCATGGCAATTTCCTTGTCAGCCTACCCAATGTTGCTTAGAGGGAGGACTCTCCATTGTGGAAATGGGCTTGCCTTGGACCCAGGTCATTTGCAGTGACATTGCATGAATGTTTGAGAGTTTTGATTTCAAAGGTGACTTTGCTCAGGGATTAGGGCGGATCCGGGTTTAGGGTGGATCCGGGTTTAGGGTGGACCTTGCTGGGAATAGGGCGGTTCCAGGTTTAGGGTGGATCCTTCTGGGAATAGGGCATATCCTGCTGCCTCAGGCGCCCCCTCCTTGAGTTCCCGTTGAGTTCTCGCAGGATTCAGAGGGTTTTTGGTACGCAGAGCCCGGTGGAGGGTGTATTTTCCCCAGAACGTGCGTGTAGGGTGCCGGTGAGAGTTCGGGAATAAAGAGTTGCTGTTTGAATCTACAAGGTTTTTGTGGTGGCTCGGTTATTTTGTGCCCAGCCAGACTCCGGCAGGCAATTTTGAC
The DNA here is from genome assembly GCF_048772815.1 of Callospermophilus lateralis. NCBI lineage: Eukaryota > Metazoa > Chordata > Mammalia > Rodentia > Sciuridae > Callospermophilus > Callospermophilus lateralis. Next base: position 107,413,383 of record NC_135311.1, on the reverse strand, counting down.
CACATATAACTCTGTTTACTATATTTTTGCATCTGCTACCATGGAGACAATTCTTTCACTGAAGCTCAGGACAGTGTTCCTCTCTCAACTTGAGGTCACAACTAAGTCATTTGATAGCTCTAAGCCATTGGTACATTCTTGATATAAAGCCTAATGATTTTTCAATATTTACAAATCATTTTTGTATCCAAAGCCATAAAACACATCATTTTAGAAAGTTCTTTTATTGGGCTATCTTTGTTACTTTGACCTCAAGATTTTGTTACAAAAATTGGTTATTTTTTCTAAATTTGTAATAGTATGAAAAAATTTAAATAGAAAGAGAAATATATATTCAATAGAGTCAATAACACAACTCTAAAACTGACCTAACAGAGTTTCTTGGGGGTAATTTATATACATATACATATATAAAATTTTTAATATAAATCTATGTTTCTATGTGTATAAAAATATATAAACATATAAATTTATATATAAATTTTTAACATTTCTTTTTTATTCTTTTTTAGAATTCATATCACTCTGCTTACATTATTCAACTGTTCGTAAATTTTATCTACTCTTTTCTCATTAGGCCCCATTGCATATTAATCACAGCTGTTCTAAAGTAATTATCAGTGGTCTGATAATTCCCACATCCCCATCATATCTGAATCTGGTTTGTTCTCTCTATTCAAACTATGGATTTGCCTTTTAGTATATCTTGCAATTTTTTTTGTGGAAAGCCAAATGTAGTGTATGAGTAAGAGAAATTCTGGTGAAAGCTTTTCAGTGATGAGGTGACAGCGTTTGGGGGGAGGAGAGGCATTCTGTGGTTCTCTGGTTAGATTTCAGTTTGGGTCAGCCTGTGCTCTTGGGCAGTGAGCTTCCTGAATGCTTCTCTGCATGCTGCTCCCTCTTAAGTGACAAGATGGATAGAGAAGCCTGGAGTTAGATATTTCCTTTCCCCCAAGTCACTTAGGTTATGGAACTCCAAAAGGTTGGGCTCTGGCAAAATAGTTTCTCTTAAAGACAGTACTAATTTAAGACAAGTATGTACCAAAATGATAACTTTTCTCTTCTCCTTACTAGAAGCACAAAGAAATTTTCTCCAATCATTTACTGTAAGAACCTAGTGGAAACCCTGGAGGTAAAAGGCACAAGTGTCCTGCCTGCCATGGGCTTCTCTGGAGTCTTTGGTTCAGACAGGCCCACACCTAACCTCTAGCAATTGAAGAATTACAGTTTAGATTTTCCTATTCTGGTACTGATTTCCCCAGAGGTTTCTGCTTAACGGATTTCTGCTCTAGTGGATTCCTGCACCTGTCTCTCTCTCTGATTTGGGGATCAGTGGTTTTGCTGTCATCTCACTTCTCATGGATCTAAGAAGAGTTTCTGATTTTCATTTGTTTATCAGTCTTTCTCTTGATATTCCAATGAAGTGTTAACTTTAAGCTCCCCCCAAAAGTTAACAGGACACTAGAGTTTTTCTATAGCTGAGACTGATGTGGAAGAAGTAGATGTTCTTACCTGAAGTTAATGTCATCATATGCAAGAGAATCAAGCACATACAGTATCCAGAAAAGTAGGAGGATGCAGGCTCCATCATATCTGGAAAAAAAGACTGGAATAAGGTCACAAATTGTGAGATACAATGTAGAGATTGCACGAATATATAAGATTTAATCAAGATTATAAAGAGGGATGACCTCAGACTCTTTCCTCTTACAAATAGACCTTTCTCAGTGCTCAACAAAGTAGCCATGTTCCCTCACATTGTTCTGATCAAGAGAGGGAATGAATATGGGAATCACAAAGGCACAGGAGCCACAACGTGCATGACACCGTAAGAAGAGTGTTTGGGGATTCATGAGTTTGAACGCTGAAACCAAGTTTGGTTGAACTAAAACTCCTTGTTAAAAGTTCTATATGTTACTTCTAACAAATGAAATGGCTAAAAGGTTCTAACTAGTAAAATTTAATGGTTAAACTTGCACTTTTAAAATACAGAAGTGGTTTTCTGATTGAGCGGCTGAGTGTTAGAACAAGCAGCACTTGCATCATTACATAAGAAACAAACTGGACAAATTGCAAATTGGTGACTTTTCTCAACTCATAAGAGAAGTAATGTTAAGGGCAAATGCTTAATGTGAAGTTGGGAAAGAAAAGTGACTGCAAGATAAAACAACTTAAGATTAGCTAACTTTGGAAAGAGTCTGAAGGATGTCACATAAACCCACAATAAGATTTACTTAGAACCTTTAAACAAATTGCTAGAGTTTGAATGTATGCTAATGTATGAGTATTGAAAACTTTGGGGAGAGCAAATATAAGTGTTCTTTTGCAGTTCTTTACTTCAGGAACTCAGCTACGAAAATTCTGACCAACTTTTCTCCTGTTGCTGATTGGAGGAAAAAAAATTAGGAATATATTGTTACCAGTTTCATAACTAGATACAAAGTATTATTTAAAATCCACCCTATATACATTCATCTTCCCCAAAACTGAAAGCTTAACATGACAGGGAAGATCAACAAAAATTTAGCCTCTCGGCACTTGTGTAAACCCACTGAAACTGGTAGAGAGGAACAGGAATAAAACTTTCTAGTTTTGAAGGGTTTCTTAAAACATTTAAGTTGCTATAACAAAATGCCTGAGGTTGGGCTATTTGTAAAAGAAAAGGAGATTTGTTTATCTAACAATTCTGTAGGCCCAAGAATATAGCACCAGCATCTTTTCAGCTCCCTGGAGAAACTTGTGGTCGAGAGCATCACATGGTGGGAGTCTGTGCAAAAAACAGATGTTCCCCAAGAGGGAAGCTAGTTAATGAAGGAGGGATACATTCTCCAATTTAAAAAGAAGAGAGGTTTTCTTTTCCTTACCAGTTTATTAATATGTAAGAAATATTTAATGTTTGAACAGAATAACCTATAGAGATGAGGAAGGTGCATCTACACTAAAAAAAAAATAAGAAAAAGAAGAGCAACTTTAGCAGAATAAATTAAGATAAAATCTGGATTGTTTTTTGTTTTAATTACTCCAAAAGATAACTAATTGTCTAATGCAAAGATAGTAAAAATATAATGAGATTTATAGCTTCTGTGAAAGCAAACTAATTGAGGATTAAAGGCACAGGGATAGGGAAAATTAGAAATATATTGTTACCAGTTTCATAACTAGATACAAATTATTAAAGTACTTTATGAAGATGGATTCAGATAATTCAAAATGTATATTCTAAACCCTAGGACAAAAACCACTGAAATACTTTTTTGGGGGGAAGGGACTCAGGAGATTGAATTTAGGAGCATCAACCACTGAGCCACATCCCCAGCCCAATTTGTATTTTTTTTTAATTTAGAGACAGGGTCTTGCTGAGTTGCATAGCACCTCGCTTTGCTAAGGCTGGCTTTGAAATCTCAATCCTCCTGTTTTAAAAGGTAAAAAATAAATCAATAAAGGAAAAAGAGTGAACTATTAAAATTTCTCAATTAAATCCCATAAAGGGTGAAATGCAAAATAAAGAAACAAATAAAAAATGCACAAATATAAACAGGGATCAGGGTGGGTTTCAATCCAACTCTGTCAACAAACATTTAAAAATGGAAATGATCTAAAGTTAAAAGTACAGATTATCAAATTAAATAAAGCAAGACCAATCTGATGCTGGCTTCAAGAAAATCAAATAAATATAAACGCATAGAGGGATTAAAATAAAAGAATCGAGAAAGATATGCCATGAAAACTCTAAAGAAAAAGAAAACTGAAGTCCTTATATTAGTTCCAGATGAAGTCGTTTTTGGATCAGGAAAGATGATTAGAGATACAGACATCACATAATGATAAAGGGGCCAGTCCAGGGACAATCATAAATGCCTATGTGCAAGACAGAGAGCTTCAACAATATGTAAGGTGAGTAATGATAGATCCAAAGGGGAACTAGTTATATTGACAATCAGTACTGGTGACTTTGACACTCTATTTTGGTAACTGATAGAACAAATAGGCAGAATATCAATAGGAAAGGAGGAAATGTATATCAATTAAATTAACCCAATTGAAAGATGTGGAATACACTGCAACCCGTAGGGGACTATACATTCTTCACAAGCATGTATAAAATATAAACCAAGGTGGATTAAATTCTAAACTATAAAATAAAACAATCCTTAAATCATTTCAAATATTTGAAATCATTTAAAGTATGGTCTTAAACCATATGGTGCTCAGCTAGAAATCAGAGCAGAAAGATATCTGGATAATCCTCCCAATATTTGGAATTACACAGCATATATCCTAAAGACAGAACAAAATAATTTTAAAAAATTAAGCAGAATTAATAAAGTTGACAATAGGAAAGCAATAGAAAAAAATGAAATGAAATTCTCTCTTAAAAGAGCAGTTAAAATTGATAAGCCTCAAGCCATGCTAAGCAAATGAGATGATACAAATCAACTATTTCAGGAATGAAAGAGAGGATATCATTGCTAATTCCACACAAACTAGGGGAAATGATAAAACAACCCTATGAATATAAGATAGGCAACTTATGAATTGAACCAATTGTTTTCATGAATAAATTATCAAATCTCCATCAAGAAGAAAAAGACATCCTGGGCAGCCCTACATGGATTGAGGAAATTTGTAGCTGATAAGGGGAAAAAAGTCTCCAGGCCCAGAGTAGTTACACACATGGACTGAAAAAAAATTGCAGATGAATTAAAACTAACTCTACAGAATATTTGCAAGATACATGAAATATAGGGAAGATTTCACGGTCACTTTATGAGATCTAAATTACCCTGATATTAACACACAGTGATAACTTAAAAGAAAAATAAGGCAAAGGAGTGATATCCCCCATAAAGACAGATGTAAAAACTAAATATCGCCAAATTAACTCTAGCAATATATCAAAATAATACTATATTGTGAAAAGTGAATTCAGGCTGGTTCAACATGGTTGTCAATGTAGAACATCCCAGTGGACATACAAAAAAAATCTCTTAGAACTAATTAGTGAGCCACCAAGGTTGAAATTTATAGGTCAATATTCAAAGGCCAATTTCCTTCTCTTTATAAGCCATGACCATCTGGAGTTTGAAATTTTTTAAATGCTATTTATAATGGTATCAAAAATGAAGCAATGAGATAAAAATTTAACAAAATCTATGCAAGTTCTATAAGCTGAAAACTACAAAACTGTGTTGAAAGAAAATAAAGCCTAAGTTGGAGAGCTAAACCCTGTTCCCAGTTGCTATGATGTGAATGTTTGTGGTCTCCCAAATTCTTGAAATTTAATTTCTATTGTGACAATGTTAAGAGGGACCTTAAAAATGTGATTAGGCCTTGAGGCTCTACTGTCAGGAACCCAGGCCATTAGTATGGGAGTGGGTTTATTATCATGGGCGTGAATTTCTTATAAAAGGACAAAATTGGCCTGTTTTGGCATCTGTCTCTTGCTTTCTGCCAGGGGATCATACCACACAAGCTCTTGACAGACGTAGATCTTGGACTTTACAGCTTCCAGAAACAAATTTTGGTTGTTTGTAAATTACTCCGACTGTTGGTTGTGTTACAGTAGCACAGGATGGTCCAAGACCACAGAACAGCTTTTGGACAATAGCAAGTTTTGGGGGGGCTGGGGATGTGGTTCAAGCTGTAGCGCGCTCGCCTGGCATGTGCAGGACGCTGGGTTCCATCCTCAGCATAAAATAAAATAAAGATGTGTCCACTGAAAACTAAAAAATAAATATTAAAAAATTGAAGGAGAGAACATGGCAGCGGGTCCGGAGGGATCAATCCCGTGACCTCCTCAGCTGCGCCGGCAAAGAGAGACTCCAGTCTGACTGAACGCTGTCTGCTCAGGAACATCTGGCAATGCTGGGCTGACGTGGGTCTTGGGCGAGCAGTTTGAGCTTCACAGAGGCCCCAGCAAGCTCCGTGGGGGTGAATTCAGGCTGCCCCGCGCGCAGAGTTGCGCTGAGTTACTGACTGATTGGCTTCCCACTGCCAAACCGCCATGACTCAGCGCTACAGAGACCCTCCAGCGGAATAGAGAAACAAATCTTCCGTTCTCTTGTGGATCTTTTAAAGGTGGTGCCCACGGAGCCTCCATGGGCCAGCGGGTCAAGAGCTGAGGTGGGACCTGGGAGGGATGGACCAGACCCACCCTTCGCACCTGACACCCTGGCAGAGAAAAAGGCGTCCACCATGGCAGAGAACTGAGGTCACCAGGGTTCTGTGGATGGGATTGCTCCGCAGCAAGACCAGCGACCACAGGTGTGTGACCCTCGACCCCCCCCTCCACACAGCTGGGAAATCTCAAGGGCCCCTCCCCAGCTCTCCTCCAGCGCTATTGTCAGACCCGAGGGAGTCAGGGGGGCACCTGACCTCCAGCTACCCCTCCCACCAGCGCTGACAACTGAGGCCTCTTTCACCAGCTCCTGGGGGTGAGGCTACCGGAGGGAATCAGGCAAAATAAGCTGACGGACCCCAGCCCCGTGCATCACAACCTTGGGGTCTGGGTGAATGGAAAACAGAGAGAGTGCAGAGTTGTTCAAGAAAACAGGGCACCCAGGGGGCTACAGGCCCGGCTTGTAGCTAGTTCTGTGCAGAACGCCACCAGTGAGTGGGGCCTGGCTGGAGGAGAAGCGGGGAGGTGGCTGGAGACCAGGAAAGGCCCTGGGCAGCCAGAATTGGAGCGCTGCCCAGTGGGGGAGGAAGAGCTGCCTCATAGGGATTGATAATGGTTGCCCCCCAAGATTATTGTATCCAGCAAAATTAAGCTTCAGGCTCGACAACAAAATAAAAATCTTTCATGATAAACAAAAGTTAAAGAATTCGCAGCCAGAAAACCAGCACTGCAAAGCATCTTGGGCAAAACACTACACAAAGAGGAAATGAAAAACAACAACCAAAACCAACAGTGGGAAGTACCTGAGTAAAGCAAGGGGGGGGGACTAATCAAAGAGGGAAAAACAAACCAAATTAAAAATAAATAAATAAATAAATGAGCAAATAAACATGACTGGAAGTACGAACCATATATCAATAGTAACACTAAATGTTAATGGCTTAATCTCACCAATAAAGCAACATAGGCTGGTAACCTGGATTAAAAAAACAGATCCAACAATATGCTGCCTTCAGGAGACTCATATGATAGGAAAAGACACACAGGCTGAAGGTGAAAAGTTGGGAAAAATCATACCACTCACATGGTCCTCGGAAGCAAGCAGGGGTGGCCATCCTCATATCGAATAAAATTGACTTCAAGCCTAAGTTAATCAAAAGGGATAAGGAAGGACACTATATACTGTTAAAGGGAACCATACACCAACAAGACATAACAATTATCAATATTTATGCACCAAACAATGGTGCTGCTACATTCCTAAAAGAAACTCCTCAAGTTCAAGAGTCAAATAGACCACAACACAATAATTATGGGTGACTTCAACACACCTCTCTCACCACTGGACAGATCCTCCAACCAAATTTAAATGAAGAAACTATAGAACTCAATAACACAATTAATAACCTAGACTTAACTGACATATATAGAATATATCAACCATCATCAAGTGGATATACGTTTTCCTCAGCAGCACATGGATCCTTCTCAAAGATAAACCATATATTATGCCATAGGGCAACCCTTAGAAATTATAAAGGAGTAGAGATAATACCATGCATCTTATCTGATCATAATGGAATGAAACTGGAAATCAACGATAAAAGAAGGAAGGAAAAATCCTGCATCACTTGGAAAATGAACAATATGTTACTGAATGATCAATGGGTTACAGAAGACATCAAGAAGGAAATCAAAAAATTCTTAAAGATAAATGAAAACACAGACACAACATATTGGAATCTATGGGACACAATGAAAGCAGTTTTAAGAGGGAAATTCATTGCCTGGAGTTCATTCCTCAAAAAAAGAAAAAAACCAACAAATAAATGAGCTCACACTTCATCTCAAAACCTTAGAAAGAGCAAAACAACAGCAAAGGTAGCAGAAGGCAAGAAATAATTAAAATCAGAGATGAAATCAATGAAATCGATATAAAAGAAACAATTGAAAAAATTGACAAAACTAGAAGTTGATTCTTTGAAAAAATAAATAAGATCGACAGACCCTTAGTCATACTAACGAAGAGAAGAAGAGAGAGAACTCAAATTACTAGCATTTGGGATGAAAAAGGCAATATCACAATGGACACTACAGAAATACAGACAATAATTAGAAATTATTTTGAAACCCTATATTCTAATAAAATAGAAGATAGTGAAGACATTGATAAGTTTCTTAAGTCATATGATTTGCCCAGATTGAGTCAGAAGGATACATGCAACTTAAACAGACCAATATCAAGGGAGGAAATAGAAGAAGCCGTCAAAAGACTACCAAGCAAGAAAAGCCCAGGACCGGATGGGTTTACAGCAGAGTTTTACAAAACCTTTAAAGAAGAACTAATACCAATACTTTTCAAGTTATTTTAGGAAATAGAAAAAGAGGTTTCTCTTCCAAATTCATTCTATGAGGCCAACATCACCCTGATTCCGAAACCAGACAAAGACACTTCAAAGAAAGAAAACTACAGACCAATATCTCTAATGAACTTAGATGCAAAAATCCTCAATAAAATTCTGGCAAATCAGATACAAAAACATATCAAAAAAAATGTGCACCATGATCAAGTAGGATTCATCCCTGGGATGCAAGGCTGGTTCCGTATACAGAAATCAATAAATGTTATTCACCACATAAATAGACTTAAAGATAAGAACCGTATGATCATCTCTATAGATGCAGAAAAAGCATTCAACAAAGTACAGCTTCCCTTTATGTTCAAAACTCTAGAAAAACTAGGAATAACAGGAACTTACCTCAACATTGTAAAAGCTGCTAAGCCTCAGGCTAGCATCAATCTAAATGGAGAAAAATTGAAGGCATTCCCTCTAAAATCTGGAACAAGACAGGGATGCCCTCTCTCACCACTTCTATTCAACATAGTTCTCGAAACACTGCCAGAGCAATTAGATGAAAGAAATTAAGGGCATAAAAATAGGAAAAGAAGAACTTAAATGGGTACTATTTGCAGGTGACATGATCCTATACCTAACAGACCCAAAAGGTTCTACAAAGAAACTTCTAGAGCTAGTAAATGAATTCAGCAAAGTGGCAGGATATAAAATCAACATGCATAAATAAAAGGCATTCCTATATATCAGCGACAAATCCTCTGAAATGGAAATGAGGACAACCACCCCATTCACAATATCCTCAAAAAACAAAATACTTGGGAATCAACCTAACAAAAGAGGTGAAAGACTTATACAGTGAAAAACTACAGAACCCTAAAGAGAGAAATAGAAGAAGTCCTTAGAAGATTGAAAGATATACCCTGTTCTTGGATAGGCAGAACTAACATCATCAAAATGGCAATATTACCAAAAGTACTCTATAGGTTTAATGCAATGCCAATCAAAATCCCAATGGCATTTCTTGTAGAAACAGATAAAGCAATCATGAAATTCATCTGGAAAAATAAAAGACCCAGAGTAGCAAAAGCAATTCTAAGCAGGAAGAGTGAAACAGGCGGTATAGCGATACCAGACTTTAAACTATACTACAGAGCAATAGTAACAAAAACAGCATGGTACTGGTACCAAAACAGGTGGGTGGACCAATGGTACAGAATAGAGGACACAGAGATCAATCCACAAAGGGTGCTAAAAGTATGCAATGGAGGAAGGATAGCATCTTCTACAAATAGTGCTAGGAAAATTGGAAATCCATATGCAACAAAATGAAACTGAATCCCTTTCTCTCGCCATGCACAAGGAGCTAGGGATCAAACCAGAAACTCTGCATCTGATAGAAGAAAAAGTTGGCTCTAATCTCCATCTCGTGGGGTCGGGCTCCAAATTCCTCAATAGGACACCCATAGCACAAGAGTTAATAACTAGAATCAACAAGTGGGACTTACTCAAACTAAAAAGTTTTTTCTCAGCAAAAGAAACAATAAGAGAGGTAAATAGGGAGCCTACATCCTGGGAACAAATCTTGACTCCTCATACTTCAGATAGAGCCCTAATATCCAGAGTATACAAAGAACTCAAAAAATTAAACAATAAGAAAACAAATAACCCAATCAACAAATGGGCCAAGGACCTGAACAGACACTTCTCAGAGAAGGATATAAAATTAATCAACAAATAACGAAAAAATGCTCACCATCTCTAGCAATCAGATAAATGCAAATTAAAACCACTCTAAGATACCATCTCACTCCAGTAAGAATGGCAGCCATTATGAAGTCAAACAACAACAAGTGCTGGTGAGGATATAGGGAAAAGGGTACACTAATACATTGCTGGTGGGACTGCAAATTGGTGCAGCCAATCTGGAAAGCAGTATGGAGATTCCTGGGAAAGCTGGGAATGGAACCACCATTCGACTCAGCTATTCCCCTTCTCGGACTATTCCCCAAAGACCTAAAAAGGGCATACTATAGGAATACAGCTACATCAATGTTCATAGCAGCACAATTCACAATAGATAGAATGTGGAACCAACCTAGATGCCCGTCAATAGATGAATGGATAAAAAAAATGTGGCATTTGTACACAATGGAATATTACTCAGCACTAAAAAATAACAAAATCATGGCATTTTCAGAGAAATGGATGGCATTAGAGCAGATTATGCTAAGTGAAGCTAGCCAATCCCTAAAAAACAAATGCTGAATGTCTTCTTTGATATAAGGAGGGCAACTTAAAACAGAGCAGGGAGGAAGAGCATGAGAAGAAGATTACCATTAAACAAGGACAAGAGGTGGGAGGGAAAGGGAGAGAGAAGGAGAATTGCATGGAAATTGAAGGAGACCCTCATTGTTATACAAAATTACATATAAGAGGAAGTGAGGGGAAAGGGGAAAAATAAAGAGAGAAATGAATTACAGTAGATGGAATAGAGAGAGGTGATGGGAGGGGAGGGGAGGGGGGATAGGAAGGGCAGCAGAATACAACAGACATTAGTATGGCAGTAAGTATAAACGTGGATGTGTAACCAATGTGATCCTGCAATCTGTATATGTGGTAAAAATGGGAGTGCATAACCCACTTGAATCAAATATATGAAATATGATGTGTCAAGAGCATTGTAATGTTTTGAGCAACCAATAAAAAACTCCCTCTCTCAAAAAATATCAAGTTTTTAAAAAAAATCTGTATGTAAAGACAAGACTACAATAGCCAGAACAATTCTGAAAAAGCAGAATGAAGTTGGAGGAAATCTAAAACCCAATTTCAAGACTTACATTAATCAAGATAATATGGAATTGGCAGAAGAATAGATAAATACCTAAATGGTACAGAATAAGAACAGAGAAATGGATCCACATGGACCAAGATAACGTGTTTTTGTTTATTGCAGAAGGAATTCAATGTGAAGAGGACAATCTTTTGAAAATATGATATTGGAAAAATTTAAGCATTCATATGCAATAAGGGAATAATATAAGTTTTGCAACCTATAACAAAAAACATCTCAAAACGAATCATAGATTCTATAGATATTTTATAGATACCTATAAAATTTCAGGATGAAAACAAGAAAATCATCATAGCCTTGTAAGGCAAAAAGTTCTTAGACATTAACACTAAAAGAATAATCCATAATATTTTGGAAAAAAATGGATCTCATAAATTGCTCATTGTTTATTCAAAATCCAAATTTAACTGGGCATCCTATATTTTGTCTAGTAACTATGTAAGTCAAATAAACCCACTATCACACACAACCACCAAAGTGTTGCAAACAATACACATCTTAAAGGGAAATGTCGGGCTTTATTTATTTAAATCATAACCATGTGTACTAGAAAAAATGAGTCAATATCTGAAGAAATAAATTCTTGTGATCCTGGATACTAACAAAATTTCTCTACTATTGAATAAAAAATGATAGGCCTACTTGGCACTTATACAGTCAAAATGAAAATATTTAAAGAAATGGTGATTTGTATATTATTACTTTACATATCTGACAAATACAAGAAACAAGTGTCAGCAATACTTCCCCATTAGAGGATTCACATGGGTGTAGATAAGTTGGCATACCACCTAGAAAAGCAGGTCAAAATTTCACAAGAGAGATAATCTCTAAATGACTAATAGGTATTCTGGCATCTCCCTCCATTGACACAAAATGTATTCAGAATCTGTAACCCAAATCTTGAATCTATGAAAGATATTCATTTTTGAAAACAAACTATAAGAATGATAAAAGTACAAGAAGTCTTACACATATGTATTCACAGTAGCCTTATTTGTAAAAGACAAAATAATTGGAAATAACTTGGAATTTCATTGACAGGTGAATGGATGAACAAGTTGTGATCATCCATACAATATAATATGTATAGCAATAAAAAGGGCTGCACTGTTTTTATATACAGCACACATGAATCTCAACAGAATTATACTAAATTAAAAGAGTCAGACAAATAATAATATGATGCACCTGATATGGTATCATGTATATACAATTCTAGAAAATACAAATAATCTTTCTGAAAGAAAATCAACGGTGGCCTGGGGACAGGAGGAAGGAAAGAAAAGAGAATTTACAAAAGTACATGAAGACGTTTTGGGGAGTCATGGATGTGTGAATTATACTGACTACAGGGGTAATTTCATGGGTGCATACATACATAAAATCTAACAAATTATTCTTAAATATAATGCAGTTTGCTTTATTTAAATCATGCCTCAATTAGTTTTTTAAGTCTAATATCATTTGAAATATTAGTAATAACTTTGAGTGGATATTTACATTTAATAACTGAACCATCTACATTTCAGGAGAGAATTCTTAGTAATTAGGACATCCACCATGCTGCTGACTATCAAGTCTAAAACATTGATTCCACTCTTCTTCTTCTTTTTTTTAGATCTTAAAAAAAGAGACTGGGTAAGTGGCATAACTTCTGGAGTTCAGGGAAGGAGAGAACATTTTCAGCAATCTGAATAATGAAATTTGGAAGCAGATCCTCTCCCTTGAAACAGTTCATTGCCGGTTAGCTTTCTAAGTCCCCAGATATCATGATCCTGTGATAATTGTTGAGATCTTACAGAGTTAGAACTAAAGAAAGTCCTGAGCTAGACTTAAAGACGCAGGAAATATCCTTGTCCCCAACCACCATCTGTAAGCTGATCACTTACTTGAGCTCCAGAGTACAGAGAAAAATTTTTCCAGGTCTTTAACTCGTTGTCTCAGTGCCTGTAAGTAGTTCAGCAATGCTGCTATACCAGCAATAGACACCTCCCCTAAAGCCCAAGCTTGCACTTTATTTTCCAGAGCTTACACCTATTATGTGCCAGCTGAACATTCCTTCCTACCAATCCAAAATCAATAGCCTTTCACAGAGAAAACAGCAAACCTTCTGCTTCATGCACCATAAAATCTCATATGCTCAAATACATATGCAGCTTACCTTTGCATCACTTGAAAGATCTCTGTGTTCTGTGTGCAGCAGACCTGCTCCTACATGACATTCCCCAGAACTGAGGTGACACCTGAGCCAAGGTATGTTACTTCATATATTTTCCCTTGTAACTTTCCCTGACATCATGCTACTGCTGGGAAGATTTAGGGGAATTACTTTTCTTATTAATAGTCATGCCCTGCAAATTACCCACATAAATATCATTTAGAATTTTCGTTTTTCACTCCCAACCCTATTGAATATAATCTTTTTAAATTCCCAATATCAGTACTGTTTTCTTCCTGAAATTTACACTATATTCAACTTAAAAAAAAAAGTACAGGGAAGGCACTTGGAAACAATTTAAATAATAAAAAATTTTAATAATTTTTAAGACTAGATAATAATTTTTTTAATTAGAGGAAACTAGTCAAGGCTTAGGCACCATCTTTTGGAAATTGTTTATCTATATGGAATTTTTAAAGAATGTATTCTAAAAGGGGCATGGATAGAGGCCACAACTACCACAAAATGCAGATATAAAATGCAGGTCAAAATGTATAAGCTAAGAAGAAGAGGACCACAGACAAATTCCTGAACTCTCCTTATCTCATAGAACACTGAGCTTAGTCCAGACACAGCTGGGCTATTCACTGTGGTCAGTGTTCTGTAGAAAGGGCCCCCTGCTACTCTAATGCCCTCTGTATTTAGGGAATCAAAAGAAACACTTATGTGACTCTAAAACAAAGATAACTCTGCTATTGGTCATAGCCTGTTCTGTGGAGCTAACTCAGACCTACTGAGCCATCTCTCTGCTAAACTAAATGAAAGGAGGCTAGAAAACAGAGCCACACCTACCTTTTCCTTATGAAAACTGGCACTTGAGGGATTGACACACTTTTCTTTCCATTGCTGGTCACTTCCTGGGGGAAAATGAAATATTATTTGGGGCAAGTATCCATATTTGTGACAAGAGAAAGAATTCCTTACTCCATGCCTCAAGGCTCTACCTACATTCAAGGATGGGACCATTTAACATTGACAGAGTTCCATCACTCCCCCTTGGAATTTAGCAGGACTGAATTATTCTGGGATCAGTATAATTTGCTTCACAGATAACCAAAGTTGATATCCTTTCATTCACATAAACTTTTGAGCTACTTAATGGTTTCCAGCTAAGTAAACTTGCTAGAATTTTTATTGAACCAAAACTAATATATTGAGGCTTCAGCCCACAATCCTAAGTGTTGCTCAACTTATTTAACTTGTCTTTAATTTACCTGATTACTAGCAAGAATAATAAGTTCTTGTTAGACATTAGGGATTTCCCTTTCTGAATATCACTTAGTAAACATTTGTCTTAGTTGAGGCACCTGGGAAACTGACTTGAAGTTGTAGAATTATATGTAGGGTTAGTTTGTTGGGGGCATTTCCTCAGGATTAACATCAACAGTCAAGTGAAAGAAGTAGGATTTAGCAGGAAGAATTCTTGAATCGTAATGGAGTCACAACAAAGGTTAATCCTGCAAGAAGCTAGAGTTGTCCGCCAGGGTTGTTGGGCCTTAAGGCAAGGGTGCCGGGCCTTTATTCTACCACAATAACCAGTCATTGGTATAAGCTGCCTTTGTACATGAAGAGGGTACGAGAATTATGATGAGGGAGCTTGCCTTGGCTGAAGACAATTTCCAGAGAAACACTTAACTGAGAAATTGTGACTGCCAATTCTCCCAGCAACATAGGGGATGGGTGTCTCAGAACTAAAGGGATAGCTGGGTAGCTCATGAGAGCATCCACTGTGTACCACTCAGTACATTGTTTTTGTTTTTTAAAAGTTTTTGGTAATAAATTATAGTTTTAAATAATAATGGGCTTCAGGCTGAGATTGTAGCTCAGTGGTAGAGCATTTGCCTAGCATGTGTGAGGAACTGGGTTTAATCCTCAGCACCACATAAAAATAAATAAATAAAATAAAGTTATTGTGTCTACCTACAACTAAAAAAATAAAATAATAATAATGGGCTTAATTTTGACATTTTTCATATATGCAGGTAATATTTGCTCCATTTCAATCTCCAATAATTCCACGTTCCCTCCCCTCCTTCCCACCTCTGCTCCCTTTCCTTTATTCTAGTGGTCTTCCTTCAGCTTATTCACTGTTTTGTAATTGGTGCTTTAAAAATATTCTTAAAAGTTTGATTCATTATGATATATTCAGTCCTTCACATTGATCACCTTCATCTCCTCCACTGTCCTCCCTTCTATTTTTCATAGAATGCCTCCCTGTTAAAAATTATTTCTCTCTAGATTCTGCACATGAGCGAAAACACTGAACCAACTGAACCATTGACTTTCTGAGTCTGGCTTCTTTCATGTACCATGATTTTCTCCAGCTGATCCATTTACCATCAAATGGCATAATTTCATCTTATGACTGAGTAAAACTCCATTATTATATATGGGACATTTTCTTTATCTTTTCATCTGTTGATGGACACCTGGTCTGGTTCCATAACTTCATTATTTTGAATTGTGCTGCTATGAACATTGATATGAATGTATCATTACAAGATGCGTACTTTATTTCTTTTGGATACCAAAGAGAGGAAAAATTGGTTGCATTCCTAGTCTTTTTTTTTGGGGGGGGGCGGGGTGAGCAGTACCAAGGATTGAACTCAGGGGTACTTAATCACTGAGCCACATCCCCAGGCCTATTTTGTATTTTATTTAGAGACAGGGTCTCACTGAGTTGCTAAGCACCTTGCCATTGCTGAGGCTGGCTTTGAATTGCAATCCTCCTGCCTCAGCCTCCTGAGCTGCTGGGATTACAGGTGTGTACCATGGCACCCTTCTTCATTCCTAGTCTTTTAACGAATTTCCATACTACTTTCCAGAGTGATTGTTAAAATTTGTAGTCTCATCACAATATATGAATATATCTTTTCCCCCATATCCTTTCCATAATTATTATCTGTATCCTTGATGATTGCATTGTAACTGAAGTGAGATTAATTAATTTGATGCCATCCCATTTATTAATTCTTCATTTTATTTCTTGTGCTTTAGGAGTCTTTTTAAGGTCTTGTTAAGTTGGTGCTGTTCCAATAAGTCAGAGTGTTTGCCCTATGTTTTCTTAAATCAGGCTTTATTCTCTTTACTTGGCTACTCTTCTAGTGAGATTCATTTATTCACTCATTCTGATTTTTTTCTTTTATATGAAATATTTCACTAAACATTTTCTGTAGCACCTGCTTAGTGTTTGTGAATTCATTCAGTTCCTGCTCATCTGTGAAGATTTTTATTTTATTCTCAATTCTCAGGAATAACTTTGCTGAATATGACAATCTTGGTTGGCAACCGCTGTGTTTCATGGTTTAGTATATATTCCAAGTCCTCCTGACTTTTAGAGACTGAACTGAGAGATCAATGTGACATGCCATTTTTCTCTTTCAGCTTTTAAAATTCATACTTACTCTGTATATCTGAAATTTTAAATATAATGTGTATTGGAGAGGATCTTTTTTGCTCTTACCTTTTCTATTTTGGGTTTCCATCACATTTCTAGAGTTTGGAATTTTTGTCATAGTTTTTGCCCAGAAAAGTTTGTGTAGTCCTTTAGTTTCTATCTTGGTGGCTTCTTCTATGCCAATGATTCTTATGTTTGGTCTCAATGTTATCCCAGATTTCTTTTATATTTTGGTTGTGGTCTCTTATCATATTTTCTTTATTGCTGACTTTGTTTTCAATATTATAAACTTTGTGTGTTTCTTTGAGGCCTGAAAAAAATCTGTATTATATGTGATCTAATCCATTGTTGATACTTTCAACTGAATCTTTAATGTATTGAGTCACTTATTTCCAATATTTCTGTTGGATTCTTTTTCAGAATTTCTCTCTTTATTGAAATGTTCTTCTACTTACTAAATTTTCTCTCTTATTTCATTCCTTAGATCTTTTTTTAGTTTATTGAACATTTTAACTACCAACTGTCTGTATCAGTGACTGGGGTCAATAACTCTGAAGATAAATATACAATCTAAGCCAGATGAGATTACACAATGTTACAAATATGTATGTATGTATGTATATGTATGTATATGTATGTATATGTATATATATCTCCCTTCCTCCCTGGCTCTGCTTCCCTGCCACCATGAAACTGAACAGCTTATCTCCACAAGCGCTTTTTCCATATTGTTCCAATTCAGCCCCAGAACACGGGAGTCCTTTGACAATGAACTGAACCTCTGACACTATAAGCCAAAATGAGATTTTCCTCCTTTCAGTTGTTCCTGTTGAATATTCTGGTCACAGCAATGAAAAGTCGACTCTTATGATTTAGATTAGGTGTCCCTCAAAAGCTCAATGAGACAATGGGAGAAAGTTTAGTGATGAAATGATCAGGTTATAAAAGGTTTAACCTAATCAGTGCATTAATCTCCTGAAAGGGATTAACTCAGTAGTAACTATAGGCAGGTGAGGTGCAGATAGAGGAGGTGGGTCGTTGGGGGCATGGCTTTGGGGTTTATATTTTGTTCTTGTTGAGCAGAGCTCTCTCTCTCTCTCTCTCTCTCTCTCTCTCTCTCTCTCTCTCTCCTTTCTGGGTGCCATTTTCCCAGCTGCATTCCTCAGCCATGTCTTTCTGCCATGAAGTTCTGCCTCATTTCACATCCCAAGGAATGAAGCCAACTCTCCATTGACTGAGACCCTTGAAGCTGTGGGCCCACAATCAAATCTTTTCTCCTCTAAATTTGTTCTTGACAGGTCTTTTGGCCACAGCAGTGAAAAAGCTAACTAAAGCACTGACAAACACAAATGATATAGCCACTCTGGAAAATAGCAGAGCAGTCCCTCAAAAATTAAAAATAGAATAACTGTCTGATCCAGCAATCCCACTTCTGGGAATATATCAAGTAGAATTGAAAGCATGATCTCAAAAAGACATTTTATCCATATTCATATTTATATTATTTATAGAAGCTAATACCATGGAAACAACATATGTAGCCATCAATAGATGAATGGGTAAGCAAAATGTGATATAAATAGAGAATGGAACATCACTCCATCTTAAAAAGGAAGGAAATTCAGACATGCTGCAACATGGTTGAATTTTAAGGACATTGTGCAAAATGAAATGAGTCACTTGCACAAAGATAAATATTGCATAATTCCATTTATATGAGGTTTCTAGAGTACTCAAATTCATGGAGACAGAAAGCATAATGATAGTTTCCAGGAGCTTGTAGGAAGAAGAAATGGGAAATTATTTAATGGGTAAAATGTTTCACATTTGGAAGATGAAGTTATTTAGATGGTTGGTGGTGATATTTGCACAATAATGTGACTATAACTGATACTACTAAGATACAGAGTTTAAAATGGTAAAGACAATAAAATTTGTCTTATGTGTATTTTACCAAAAGAAGAGGAAGAAGAAGGGGGAGGGAGGAAGAGCAAGAAAAGGAGAAGAAGGAGAAGAAGAAGAAGAAGAGGAGGAGGAGGAGGAGGAGGAGGAGGAGGAGGAGGAGAAATAGAAGCAGGAAGAGGAGAGGTCAGACTTTAGTGTGGCCTAGGTTAACATATGAAAATTGGCTTTGATTTTCAAAGTAAATTTAAATTCTCATTGATTAAAACTATGAAGATGACTCTAACAACAGAAAGTGATGCTCACATTAAGATCATCTCCCCATTCCTTTTATCATTTTCATCTGCTCTGACCAACCTCAATAGATAAACTCACTAGTCTCTTGCTTGTCATTCATTCCATAGATTCTGATAGTCAAAATACATACACCAAAGTGTACAGGATTCCATGGTAGACCCATTTTATAAGTATTTCATATGATTTTTGAGAGAATAAACATCACAATACACAACAAATACTTTCTGCTTCCTTTATTCCAAGGTTAGACAACAGCAAAAACAGTGAGATCAATATTCAAATCCAAGGTCTGAGTGACTATCGTATGCTATTTCCACAGTGCTTCACTTCCTTTGATAAGATCATGCTTAAGATTCTCCTCTAGGTTTTCCCAGAAATTCTATATTTTTATACTTGGGAAACATGGCCTTTATATCTTTTGTCTTTTGAAAAATCAGTAGATAATGGTGTGCTTGTGCGCGCGCGCACACACACACACACACACACACACACACACAGATTATCAGCACACATTTTCTTATTTTGTATGTGTAATTTTTGTGTAGTAATTTTCTTCAAAATGAAGGCATTACACTATTTATATATTGAGGGAAAGAAAGATTTATTCTTTATTTTAATGAGCCAACGCAGCACCTGAAAAAAATACAATCTACTAAACAGACTATAAACCTACATTTGCAAAACCAATCAGCACAAAATTGTACAATTATTGTTATCTATGAATAGCATTAGCAAACATGCCTGAAGAAAACCCAAAGTCTATGTAAAATGAGAGAAAAAGTAGGACTTAGAGTCTAAAATTTGTTTTGGAAATTTCACCACGTGACAGAAACAAGACACAAACAACACTTTGTGTCTTTGAGTCTGTTTCCTTACCTCTGTGATGGGGGTGTAGCTACATAACATACAGTCACACCTCTGTATGCATGAATGTGTAAATCCCCGGGTTATTTTCTGGACCTACTAAACAGGAATCTCAGAAAATGATAATAAACAAAAGTCAAATAATTTCTAAGGAAGCTGGGATACCCTAGAACAATGGATAAAACAATTCCTAAGAATGGGAAAATATGATACTGTAGGAAGATGATTACACAACGCTTCACCCACACTATCCAATTAAAAACTTAATAGTCAATTACAAGAGTTCTTTCTCCAAAGTTGTTGGCAGAAGTGTTGTTTGTGTCTTGATACCTTGATTGCTTCCTTGGGGAGAGGTTTTGTGACTTAGTTTCATTGGATTTATATTTTGTTCATGTGTCCTCTAAGGGAATTTAGGAAAATCTGCACTCCTTTATACATTTATAGTAATACCTCAAGTTTTATATAGTTATAATAGTTAAAATAGTTATATAGTTAAGATAGTTATAAAAACCATATCATTTACTAATGCAAGGGTCAGAGGAAAATTTGATAACATGGCTATAGCCAACCACTGAGTGCCCAATCTGCTAGCAACAGAGACCAATACTGAACCCCAATATGGCACCATTCCTAAGAGAGATCAGCTAGTTGTTGGTGGCATGTTGACTACAATGAACTTCTTACATCATGGAAAGGAAAGTGCTTTGTCCTTACTGGAAGTCTCTCAGCCTGGATAAAAATAAATGCTTTTGTTGTAACTACTATTTGAGTACTTACAGAATGCCTTGTCAATGTTATGGTATTTAAGTATTACTTCTGGTCAAGAAATTTATTTCCCAGGCAAAGAAGTATAATAATGGACACATGTTCATGGAATTCACTGGTCTTACTATATTCCCCACCATCCTAAAGCCGCTGGCTTGATAGAAACATGGAGAGACCTTTCAAAGACTGGGTTATGCCATCTGTTTATGCCATAACTTCCAGGGCTGCACAAGAGACTGCATTTGTTCAGAATTAGCATCCAATGTATGGTACTCCTTTTCACATAACCACAGTTCATGTCCAGGGATCAAGGAGTGGCATAGCTGAGTGACACCACTCATCATCACTCCTAGTTACCCACCTGTACATTTTATGCTTCCTTGTTTCCCTTACCTTGATGCTCAGCAGACCTGGGGGTCTTAGTTCAAGAGGAAGGGACTCTACCAGAGGCACAACAATGATTTCACTAACCTGTAATTTAAGACTGCCACCCAACCACTTCATGTTTCTAATGGGCAAAGAAGGGTATTATGATGTTTTCTGGGGTAATTGATCTGAATTACCAAGAGGACACAGAATCACTACTGGAGATAAAGAAAAGTTCATATGGTATAGATGAGATTCCTTAGGCATCTTTTAATAATACTCCATAATTATTGCCAATGGAAAACTAAACCAACCATGGAGGGTGGGGCAGGAGGGTAGAATGCTATGGAACTCTTTGGGCAGCAGCTCAGTCAGCTGGAGTCTGCAAAGGTGAAAACATGGGGCCCTTGACAAAAACTGTGGAGTGTCTAAGGTGGCTGCATTAGTTGTTGCCTTCACCTGTAGAAAATATAGCTAAGGTCCTCTGCAAAGGAAGCTACTGGGGACCATGTGGCACCTACCTCATAGCAGATACTGACAAGCCCACATTTCTTCTTGGTTCACATTCTTCAATTCTCAGCTATGCCAATCTCTTAGTGATGTCGGTGGATGAAACCAAAACAGGTCCTTGAGGCAGTGCCCCAACAAGCTGTGGAAACTGGTTGCTCATCCTGCTCTCCTTTTTCCTGTAAAGAGAATTTGCAGGCCAGGGAATTCCCTCTCAGTACTGGGTAGTGCTAGCATAGAGGATGGGTTTATGCAAGCAAAATGAAACTGTTCCTTCTATCCTCGCTGCACAGTCATTCCTGGGACTTTTTATCCATTGTGTTGCCGCATCTTCTTAACTGAACTCATGAACTCTTACAGAGCTATTTTCATTCATGGATAGCTGTCTACTAGGTTCTCCTCCTCTGTCATCTTGCTGACATAATTTGGTGTTAGTTTCAAATACCCGAAACTCTCTGACAATTGTACTGAAACATAGAATAACTATACAAGGCAGATATTAATCTAATCAATATATAATAAGACTTTCTTATTGAGGAACAGGCTTTACAGGGAGCATATGTATAATTTATCACAATTGTAGTGAGCTAGTTTTGTGACTCTTGAGGTAGATAAACTCTTGGTTAGCCATAAACGTTCCTTGAAGGCATGCTGTAGCATCTTTTATGAGAACAAAATGACAAAACAAATGCAGAGAGGGTTGTGCCTAGAGCAATCCAGGCTGGGGACACCAAGGAGAGAAAGCCCCTTTAGTTGCTGGTGTCCCATATAAGCAACTGGTAGCTGGAACATGCCCGGAGATGATCAGCCAGGTGTGCTACACTCCAGATTTGATCCTGGGTAATTCACATCTGTTGAAGTGGAATATGGAAGGCGGGTAGATGTTTAGGACCTCACCTTAAAAGTGGGATTTTCTGGAAGCCCCTGAGACCCAGATGTTCAGCAAAGATTAGCATCTGCCCAGCAACAGGAGGTTGTGGATCAGTCTCAGCTACCTACAAACAGAGTCCCCAAAGACAGGCAAGACTAAACCCTAACTGCTGTAACTTCCAATTTAGAACTCTGCACCAGTCCTGCTATGGGAGGACATTATTTATCAGCATTACCCGGCCCCTCCCATACTATACTGTGAAATGGAAAGCTGAGAGCCACTACAACCTGGTGTGGCTCCTGACCATGATAACTGGCATGTCTACGAAGAACAAAGAAGTAGGACTTAAGAACCCCTAGACTTTGACTCAGTTTACAGATCTCATAAGTAAATGTTTAAAAAGCACAATAGCATAAGCAATGAACATCCATTCTTGCCAAAAGTTTTGACCACATCAGTGGAAACAAGCCTTTTATTTTTCATTAAGAATTTTTTTCTATTCCCCCTTTTCCTTTTTTCTAATATTATTTTATTTATTTATACATGTATTAAAACATCATGATATCCCATAAATAGGTGAAATTTTATGTGTCAACTCCCCCCAATTTTTTTTTAATTCTAACGATTTATGTGAATACTCTTACTCAAGAAGAGATTGACTTCATACTCTTAACTTCAGGCTGCTTGTAACAATTTTTCTGCAAAGTATAGTATGAACAGAGGAAGGAAGAATAAATTTGCATTGTAGAAACCCGAAAAACACTATTGCAGCCAGCTGATCAAAATTGACATCAACAGTGGTATCACAGTGGACACTGTAAACCCTTGATAGGATACAATGAGAAATGCACACAACCTTGGTGATTGTCCTAAACACAAACAAACATCAAGACCCTATTACGCTGGCCTAATCATGAGAAAAGAGTTAATAAAATTTCAACTGAGGGACACACTACAAACTGCTTGACTCATGCATATGAAGCCTTCCGAACCCTAGGAGAGTCTGAGAAACTGTTAGTTAAGAGGAGTCAAAATGACAGGAACATTAGATGTACTGCGGATTCTTTTTTTTTTTAAAGAGAGAGGTGAGAGAGAGAGAGACAGACAGACAGAATTTTTAATATTTATTTTTTAGTTTTTGGCGGACACAACATCTTTTATATGTGGTGCTGAGGATCGAACCCGGGCCGCACGCATGCCAGGCAAGCGCGCTACCGCTTGAGCCACATCCCCAGCCCTACTGTGGATTCTTAAATGAGATCTTGGAACAGAAAAAAAATACATCTTCTGTAAATGTATAGGTGTTATAAAAAGTTTATGAAAAAAAAATAAATGATCAAGATTCAACCTATAAAAGTGGAATAAACTACCAACACATACCATACCATGAATGAACACAAACATTTTGCTAAGTAAAGGAGCCAGATGTAAAAGACTACCTATTATCGGATTCCACTTATATAAATTTGTAGAAAAGGAAAACCTGTAAGGAGAGAAAGTAAGATAGTTGGTATCAAGGTTGAACATGGGGATGGACTTCAAATAGGTGCAAGAGAATTTGGGGGCTAAAAAATGTCTTAAAACTGTATGATTATTTTTATTGCACATATATATAGATATGCTAAAATAATTGAAATGTGCCTTTTTAATGGGTCCTTTTTGTGGTATGGAACTTATACCTGAACAGAGGTGTAACACATACCACAACAAAGCAGTGAGGTATAAACATGACAAGAACAACGTAACCAGCAATGGGGCAAATGGGAGATTCACTTTCTGAAAAATGTTGTAAAGGACAAAACATCACTTATTTATTACTTTTGCAAAACAAATCAGAACTAAATATAATCTTGTCTTTTCAACCCATATTGAAAGACATTCTATAACATGAGCAACCTATGCTTCTAAAAACTATGTGAAGAAAGACAAAGGAAAGCTGAGGGACTAACTTACAGATAAAAACAAGATTTAAAAACACTGCCAACAAAATGCAATGTTATTCTTAAAGTAAATCTCGAATAAGAGAAATAAATTTGAAACATTTAAAAGACATTATTGGGGCAACTGACAAAACTGAAATGTGGAATAGACACCATAGTATTGGATCAAGGTTTGAAATTCTAAATTTGATAACTGTCCCATGATCAAATACAAGAGAATGTCCTTTTCTTTTAAGAAGTTGGTACTAAAGTATATTGGGTAAGGAAATACTATGTCTGCAATTTGTCATCAAATGTCATTTAAATACTTACTTTATTGCACATGACAGCAATTGCATTTTTTCAAATTGAAGATTTGTGGCCACTTTATGGGGAATATGTCTATCAGGGCCATTTTCCCAACAGCTCAGATAATCATTAGTATGTTTTTAGCAGCAAAGTATTTTTTTTTACATTGAGGCATATACATTATTAGACATAAGTCTATTGCACACATAATAAATTTCAATATTGTATAAGTGTAGTTTTTATTTGTACTGAGAAACTATACATTTACTATATACTGGAAACAATAGTATATATTCATTTTGATGAACATTTTTGTTATTATGAAGTATCCTTCTTTATGACTAGTACTGATGGAGAAAACCTACTTTATCTGATATTAATATGGCTACAACAATTTTCTTATGATTATTATAGCAAGCAGAATATTGCCCATAGACAAAGATGTTTGTATCTTGGTTCTAAAATCTCTAAGTGTTACATTTTATTGTAAAAGGAACTGCGCAGATGGATGTATAGAGAGAGAAAGAGTCGAAGAGCATACAAATGCTGTTTGACTTGCAATGGAAAGATATCCTAATAAATCCATCAGTTATTGAAAACATCATAAGTTAAAATTTATTTAATATGCTTAACCTACCAAACATGATGGGTTAGCAACACAGCACACTGTGGAGGATCAATTGCTTACTCATGATTACATGGCTGACCTGGGAGTTCCTGCTACTGCTTAGCACCACAAGAGAACATTGACCCATGTGTCATTAGCTCAGGAAAAAGTTAAAATGCAAAATTCAGTGCTATAGTCTCTAGCAGATTAAAAGTAAATACGAAAGACGTTTATGATGGAAATAACAATTGTTTTAGTTTCTTGTTGATGTTGTAACAAAGTACCACAAACTGGGTGGAAAAAAAA
This sequence comes from Callospermophilus lateralis, assembly GCF_048772815.1. Taxonomy (NCBI): domain Eukaryota; kingdom Metazoa; phylum Chordata; class Mammalia; order Rodentia; family Sciuridae; genus Callospermophilus; species Callospermophilus lateralis. The sequence continues at coordinate 107,387,726 of NC_135311.1, read as the reverse complement.
TGAGATGATTTGTTATTTTAGAGTCCTGGATGCCAGAAGTCTGAGGAGGGTCTTTCGGGGCTAAAATCAAGGTGCAGGTGGGTCTGTATTTTTTTCCAGAGGCTCTAGGGGAGACTATACATTGGCTTTTCCAACTTCCAGAGGCACTGCTAATGGCTGTATGTATCCATCTTGGCTTCTATCCTCACTTTTTCTCTGACTTTGACCCTCTTATCACTCTCTTTTTAAGAATCTTTTTTTCCTTTTCCTTTTTTTTTTTTTTTCCGGTACTGGGGACTGACTCCATAGGTGCTTAACAACTGAGCCACAAACCCAGCCCTCTTTTTCATATTTTATTTAGAGACAGATTCTTATTAAATTCCTTAGGGCCTGGATAAGACACTGAGCCCAGCTTTGAGCTTGCTATCCTCTTGCCTCAGCCTTCCAAGTCCCTCAAATTAGAGGCATGTGCCACCATGCCCAGCTTTGAGAATCTAGCTGTAATCTCATCTAGATAACCCAGGAAAAGATCCTTGTATCAAACTTTTGCAATAAAAAGTAACATTAATAGATTTCAGAGATTAGTATGTAGACATCTCTGCATGAGCAACATTCTGCCTATCACAGTACTCAAAAAAAATATGTGTCTACATTAATATCAAAATAGACTTTATCAATATATACCACTGGTCATAAAGAAGGATATTTCAAGATAATAAAAGGCAATTTCATCAAAAGACATAAAACTCTTGTCTAGCATGGTGATGCATGCCTCTAATCCCAGCAACTGGGGAGACTGAGGCAGAAGGATCACAAGTTTGAGGCCAGCCTCAGTAACTTAGCAAGGCCCTAAGCAACGTAGTGAGACCCTGTTTCAAAACAAAAATAGAAAGGGCTGGGGATATAGATCAGTGGTAAAGTGCCCCTGGGTTTAATCCCAAGTACTGAAAAAAAAAAAAAGACATAGCTCTCATAAGTGCCTAAATGTGTATCAATGAAATAATAGAACATCAAGCCCACATAAGAAAAGACTGACAGGGTTCCAAGCAGAAAAAATGAAGAATTTATTTCCTCATTTATTATTAGAACAAATAGGTAGATCATGTAAAATACAGAAGATATTACCTACACCAAGGGTTAGCAAACTTCTGGAATGTTCTGATAGTAAATATTTCAGGCTTGCAGGCCAGTCACTGTCACAATCACCCAACTCTGATTCTGTCATGTGAAAGAAGGTAGAGATAATACTTAAAAAAAAAAATGAATGGGCCTGGTGGTCCATGCAAACTTCATTCACATAAAGCAGCTGGCCAGCAGGCCCTGGTTTGCTCAGCTCTGAACTTCATTATTAATTAAACTAACCTAATTTGAAATTTATAAAACACATTATTTTAGAATTCATGTTGTATATTCAACAAGGTGAACAATATTCTGGGTCATAGAATGAGTCAATAAATTTCACAGAAGTGAAATCATGCAGAACATGTTGTTGGATCCCAGCAGAATTAAATGCAAAATCAATAAGAAAAACTTGCAGGCAATCCCACAATGTGTGAAAGTTATGTAAAATATGTTAAAAGTAGCTCATAGATTAAAATTAAAATCTCCAGGGTAATTAGAAAAGATTCGAACTGAATAATAATACAAATGCATCATAAAATATTTGTGAGATGAAACCAAAATAGAACTAGTGGAGAAATTTACAACTCTAAAGGCTTATATTTTAAAATAAAGTGGTGAAGAACGTCAAATTATCTAAATCCACAACTTGAAAAGTTAGCAAAGAAGAAAAATTAAAATGGAACATGACAGAAGGATGGAAGCTTAATGTGGGAATTAATGAAATGGAACAAAACATCCTGTTAAGGAAAAAAAGCCAAAAATATGTTCTTTAGAAAAATAAGATATATAAACCTAGAAAGAAAAAAAATCCCACAACTTACCAGGATTCAGAAAGAAGTATTGGGACTTAGGATGTAGCTCAGTGGTAGAACACTTGCCTAGCATGTGTGAGACCCTAGCTTTATCTCCAGCCCAGCCAAAGGAAAAGAGGAGATATCACTATAGTTCATAAATATTGACAGGACATAATGAGAAATTTTATGCCAAACAGTTGACAAATAAATAGTGAAACAAATTCTTTAAAACAAAAATTACGAAAGAAGCAATAATATCTGAAGTATCCTATACTTGTTTTTTTTTAATTGAATTCAAAACAAAACTTTTGAACAAATAAAATTCTAGCCTTGATGTTTTTATTTGTGAATTTTATCAAATATTTAAGACAGAAATAGTACCAATCCTTTCAGAAAATGATGGAAAGGTAACATTCTCCAGTATAGTCCATGATGACATTTTTAACCCTGACACCAACAAGCTGACAATGACACTACATAAACATAAAAGACCTACAGGACTAGAGAAATGTCTGAAGAGAGGTGCATAGCTCTCACCTACCTCTACAAAAAGAAGATCCAGAACAAGAAATAGCTGCACTTTGAGGTGAGTGCCACTGGAACTCCTCAAGGCAGAGATGGGATCCCTGTAAGAGGTGACAACCTGGGGTAGCGTAGGCCTGATTCCCCAGAGGAGGGGAAAAGATGAACCAGAGAATCCCAGTGGGATCCACTGCTATAAAGGTCAACAAGCCTAGTGACAGGAAAGCTCCACAGTCATCACAGTCTTGTAGCCCAGTTAGGGGAGCGACCTGGAGATTTCCCAGTAGTTGTTTCAAAGAGGGAAATTGCCTTCTCTCCTTTCCAATGCCCAGAGCCCAGCTGCTACAGGGGGTGACATGGGGAGCAGAGCTACGCTGCCAGCCTGTCATCAGTCCTATGTGACATTAGACCTGAGAGCAACATGTTAATGCTGCGTGCTCCCCAGAGCTACCATCTGCCCCCATTAGTCCACAGCTGGCCCAAGTCACCACTGGGCCTGACGGTGACCACTGCATGTACACACACACACACACACACACACACACACACACACTGCTCTCACTAATGAAGAAATACTCCATTCTATGACCCCGAGCCACCACTCCCATTATTAGGACGGCCAGCCAATCGGTGTGCCATCCCTATGGCTGCGTGCACCACCCTGACCTCAGGTTCTAGACAAGCCCTCGCCAACGTGGCCTCTGCAAGACAGAAGGGCTCTCTGACCCTGCCATGGTACATCCTGTGCCCAGAATCTTTAATTAGTTTTGAAGAAGTTATAGGAGCAACTACACTGCAGAACTCAACTGGAATCAAAGATAACGTAACCTAACAAACAGACACCCTAAGACACATCTTTAGGAGAAATCCATGCCCCACAAAAGGGACCTCATAAATTGGTGGAGACAACTGACACCCCAAATGCGTAAATCTCAACGTAGGGACACAAGAAGTGTGAAGGAAACAAAGTACCTTGTGCCTCTCAAGGAGCACATTAACTCTCTAGCAAAGGATACCCATGAAATGCCTGATAAAATATTCAAGAGAATGATTACAGAGAAACTGGGATTCAAAAGAACACAGAAAGATAATTCAGTAAGATTAGGAAGATAAGTTGTGCTGCGAACTAGAAATGCAGTGAAAAGATTGAGATATTAAAAAAGAATCCAAGAGAAATTTTCAAAAAGAACAAATAGATCAATAAGTTTTAAAAAAAATACAGTTGAAAACCTCAACAACATGCAAGATCGAGCAGGGGAAATAATTTGAACTTGAAGACAGGTCTTTTTGTCTTTTGAAATATAATAACCACAGCATATTATAATCAAACTGTAAAACATGCTAAAATAGCAAGAAAAAAATCACCAACTCACGTTTAATGAAAATCCCATTAAACTAACAATATTTTTCTCATCAGAAGTCTTACAGGTCGGGAGTAAATGGAGTGATATACTACAAGATCCGAAAGAAAAACACCACCAACCAAGAACAATTTACCCAGCAAAGCATCCTTCAGAAATGAAGAAGTAATAAGTATTTTCCAAGATAAACAAAAACTGAGCAAATTCATCACTACCAGACTGGCTTTACAAAAGCTGTTCAGGGAAGTCTTATATTCAGAAACAGAGAAAGACTAGTACCATCATGAAACAAGTGAATACAAAACTCACCAGAATAGAAGATCCACAAAAGAGAAATAGAAAGAAATCTAACTTCATGAAAATACTAAAAGACCAAACAATAAATATGAAAAAGAGGGAGGGAAAAGACAAAGCAAACAGGAGAAGACTGACCCAATAACCAGAGCAAATCATAGCTCACCAATAACGTTTACTGAAAGTGAATTAATTTACCCGACTAAATGATACAGATTGACTAACTAAAAGAACAGCTTGGCACACAGCTGCAATCCCAGGTATTCAGGAACCTGAGGCAGAAGGATCGCAAGTTCAAGGCCAGCCTCGGTGATTTAGTGAGACCCAAACTCAAAAAAACAAAAAGAAAGAAAAATGCTTGAGATGTAGCTCAGTGGTAAGAGACCCTTTGTTTTTATTCTACAAAAACAAAGCAAAAAAACAAAAATAAATGAACAAGAAAGACCCAATAGTATGCTGCCTAAAAGGGACTCACTTCATGAGTAAAGGCACACACTGAAAGGATGGGAAAAGATATTCCCTGTGCCTAATCCCAAGGCATTTGATAAGGTTCAGCATCCTTCATGATAAAAAACGCTGAACAAATTAGGTACCACAACGTAACAAAGGTAACATATAACAAATCCAAAGCCAACTTCATACTGAGTGGCAGTGAGCTGAAAACATTTCCTCTAAGATCTGGAACAAGTCCATTCTCACTGCCCTTATTCAATAGGGTAATGGAAGTTTTAGCCAGAGCAATTAAGCAAGAGGAAAAATAAAAGTCAGGCAAATAAGATGGGAAGAAATCAAGTTATTCTTGTTTGCAGATGATAGTATTCGGTATAGGAAAAAAACCCCAAGAACCCAACAAAAGACCATTAGGATTAATGAATGAATTTGGTAAAGTTGTAGTGTCCAAAATAAATATACAAAAATCCAGTACTAGTTTTATATTCCTATAATGAACTCGCTGAGAAAGAAACCATAAAAGTGATCCCATTTACAATACCTACCAAAAAATAAACTAGGAGTGAATTTAATCAAGGAAGCCCTCTATGATGAAATTTACAGACAATTGATGAATAAAATTGAAAAAGACACAAAAACAATGGAAATGCCCAGAATTGAAAGAATTAATTTTATTAAGATGTTCATATTTGTGCTTTAGGAGCCTTTTTAAGGAAGAAGAGGCCTAATCCAACATGATGAAGATTTGGACCTACTTTTTCTTCTATTAGGCACAGAGTCTCTGGTCTAATTCCTAGGTCCTTGGTCCACTTTTAGTTGAGTTTTGTGCATAGTGTGAGAGAGAGGTTTAATTTCATTTTGCTACATATGGATTTTCAGTTTTCCCAGCATCATTTGTTGAAGAGGCTATCTTTTCTCCAATATATGTTCTTGGCACCTTTGTCTAGTATGAGATAACTGTATTTAAGTGGATTTGTCTCTGTGACCTCTATTCTGTACCTTGGTCTACAAGTCTATTTTGGTGCCAATACCATACTTATTTTGTTACTATTGCTCTGTAGTATAGTTTAAAGTCTGGTATTGTGATGCCACCTACTTTACTCTTCTTGCTAAGGGTTGCTTTGGCTATTCTGTGTCTCTTATTTTTCCAAATGGTTTCATGATTGCTTTTTCTATTTCTATGAGGAATGTCTTTGGGATTTTGATTGGAATTGCATTAAATTTGTATAGTGCTTTTGGTAGTATGGTCATTTTGACAATATTAATTCTGCCTATCCAATTACAAGGGAGAGCTTTCCATCTTCTAAGATCTTCTTTAATTTCTTTAGTATTCTGTAGTTTTCATTACATTTCTAGTGGGACTGCAACTTTGTGCAACTAATCTGGAAAGCAGTATAGAGATTCCTTAGAAAACTGGGAATGGAACCACCATTTGACCCAGTCATCTCACTCCTTGGTTTATACCTAAAAGACTTTAAAAAAACAATATACTAACAATGATGCAGCCTTTCAATGTTTATAGCAACACAAATAACAATAGCTAATTTATGGAACCAACCTAGATGTCCTTCAATAGATGAATTGATAAAGAAACTGTGGTATATATAAAAATGGAATATTACTCAGCATTAAAAGACAATAAAATCATGGAATTTGCAGGTAAATGGATGGAACTGGAGAATATCATGCTAAGTGAAGTAAGCCAATCCCCCAAAACCAAAGGCCACTTTCTCTGATAAGTGGATGCTGATTAATAATGGAGGTAGGAGGGGGAGAATTGGAGGAATGGAGGGACTTTGGATAGGGAAAAGGGGAGGAAGAGGAAGGGAGGGAGAATGGGGGCAGGAAAGATGGTGGAATGAGATGGACATCATTACGCTAGGTACATATATAAAGTCACAAATGGTGTGACTCTACTTTGTCTACAACCAGGGAAATGAAAAGTTGTGCTCCATTTGTGTACTATGAACTGAAATGCATTCTGCTGTTATGTATAACAAATTAGAACAAATAAGTTAATTAATTTTTTAAAAGATGTCCAAAATGACAGATTCAAAGTAATTCCCATCAAAATAACCAGTCTTCACAGAAGTAGGAAGAAAAATCTTGTAGAAGTACAAAAGACTCCAAATAGCCAAAACAATTTCATGCAAAAAGTTCAAAGCTGTAGGTATCACATTATCTAGCTTCAAAATATAATACAAAGCCATAGTTACCAAAAGATCATGGTGATAGCATTATAACAAACACATAGATAATGAAACAAAATAAAGATCCAAAAGGAACCTACACATCTTCAGCCAGCTGGTTACTGACAAAAATGCCAAAATACATAAATTAAAGGAAAGGGAGCCTCTTCAACAGATGGTGCAGTGAAATCCACAAATCCATAAACAGAAGAAATTAGGTTCCTATCTCTCATCCTGTTCAAAAATCAATTCAAAATACATCAATGACCTGAATAGAGGAGCTGAAACCGTGAAACTGCTAGAAGAAAACATGGAAAATACCTCAAGACTCTGGGAGGCAACGATATTCTTAGAAATGACCCCAAAGTTCAAGGAACAAAATAAAAACTAGGCAAATGGGATTATGTTATCCAGTTAAGATGCTTCTGAGTAGCAAAGGAACCAGTCAAAAGAGTGAAGAGACAACAGGTGAAACAGGAGAAAATATTTAAAAACTATTTATCTGACAGGGGATTCATATGCAGAATATATAAGGAACCCAAAAAGCTGAACAAGAAAGTATAAACAATCCAACTAAAAGATGAGCAAATGATGTGATTACATGTTTCTCAAAAGAAGAAATGAAAGTGGTCAAGAAATGTATTGTTTATATTATTATTATTAGTAATAGTAGTAGTAGTAGTATTAGTATCAAGGATTGAACTCAGGAGCTAAGTTGCTGAAGCTGGCTTTGAACTCACAATTCTCCTGCCCCAGCCTTGAAAGCTGCTGAGATTACAGGCATGCACCACCAACATAGGACAAGAAATGTTTTTAAAACTGTTGAATATCATTAGCCATCTGGCAAATCGAAACCACCATGAAATATAATATCACCTTAGAATGGTATCATCAAAAAGACAAAAAATAAAACAAAACAAGGATGTGGATAAAAAGGAACTCATACAATTTTGTGGGAATGTAAATTAGTAAAACCACTATGGACAAAAACATGGAGGTTACTCAAGAATCTTAAAATAGATCTGCCATATGACCCAGGTATCCCACTATTTGACATATTCAAAGGAAATCAAATCAGTGTAGCAAAGAGATGACTGCACTCCCATGCTTATTGAAGCAGTATCCACATCTACAGCAGCCAATATATACAATCAAATTAGATGTCCATCAACGGATGAATAGACCAAAAAAAAAAAAGTGTGAGAGATATATATCACAGTGGAATATTATTCAGGCATAAAAAGAATGAAATCTTGTCATTTTTATTAAAATGGATATAAGTGGATTATGTTACATTGTTAAGGAAAGAAAAAGACAAGCCAGGTGTGGTAGCACATGCCTGTAATCCCAGCAGGTCAGGAGGCTGAGACAGGAAGACTGGGAGTTCAAAGCTAGCCTCAGCAAAAACGAGGCACTAAGCAACTCAGTGAGACCCTGTCTCTAAATAAAATACAAAACAAGGCTGGGGATGTGGCTCAGTGGTCCAGTGCCCCTGAGTTTAATCCCCAGTACCCACCTCCAAAAAAGACAAATACCACATATTTTCTCACTCATGTGAAAGTTTAGAAATAGTCAATGTGAATGTGGATTAAGGATTACTGGAAGTCTGGAATGATGGGGAGGGTTATAGAGGAGATAAGAGGCACCAAAACATGGTTAGATAGGAAAAATAAGTTCTGGTGTCAACAGCACAATTGGTGACTACAGTTCACATTTCACGATAACCTATTATATATTCATGAAGAAATATGAGAAAGGAGAGTTAAAAATCAATCACCAAGAAATTTGATAAGGGGCTGGGAGTATAGCTCAGTTGGTAGAGTGCTTGCCTCGCATGTACAAGGTCCTGGGTTCAATCCCGAGCACCAAAAAAAAAAAAAAAGACAAAGAAACTTGATAAGATGGATACATTAATTATCCTTATTCAATCTGTACCTGCTCTGTTTGGTGGACATATCATACTGCACCCCACAAATATATACAGTTGATACAAGGCATAAAAGGAAATGTAGAACATTATCTCCTATGAGCACAATCACAATAATTGTTCACAAACTATTAGCAAATCTTAGCCAATAAATTTTTTAAAGGGTGATGAAAACATCAAGAGTATATATGATTTAGTAAAGAAATGAGAGATTTGTTTAACTTTGGAAAAATAATTTATGTTAGAAAAATAAAGGAGAAAAAATCACATGATCATTTCAAAAAAACACAGAAAAATATTTGACAAAATTAAAAATGAATTACTAATGGAGCTGGGGTTGTTGTTCAGTGGTAGAGCACTTACCTAGCATGTGTGAGGCACTGGATTTGAGTCTCAGCACTGCATATAAATATAAATAAATAAATAAATATGCATTGACAACTAAAAAAAATTTTAAAAATGAATTACGGCGCTGGGGATGTGGTTCAAGTGGTAGCGCTCTCGTCTGGCATGCGTGAGGCACTGGGTTCAATTCTCAGCACCACGTAAAAATTTTAAAAAAATAAAGATGTTGTGTCCACCTTAAAAAAAATAAATATTTTTTAAAAAATGAATTTCTAAGAAAAACTCTCAGTAAACCAGAAATAGGAATGAACCTGTTTAATCTGATAAAGGGCAACTCTGATGAACCTATAGATAATATCCTGCTCGGTGATAAAATATTATGCTCTTCTCCTAAAGCTGAGAACAAAGCAAGGATGTCACTTCTCACCATTTCTATTCACCTTTGTACTAAAGAATCTAAGGCAACACTAGAAGATAGGAAAAGCAAATAAAAGGAATATAGATTGGAAAGAAAAAACTCTGTCATTATTCACGCAGGGGGGAAAAAAGCTTACGGAGTTTATTTTAAAACTACAAGAACTAAAAGAATTTAGCAAAGTCACAGGATAAAAGAGTTAACGCAAGACTTCTTCCATTCCTGGTTCCATTTACATTCCTTTCTATAAAATAGAAAGCAAAGGACAATGATTATCAAGAGCAGCACAGGCAGAACCACCCCTGGAGTCACTGTGACAGACCCAGTTAGACAGGTGCTAAGAACCAAGAACCAGAAGACAAGAAAACCAGAAAGTACTCAGTGAGTTTGGGGCATGGAGAAGGGACGGGTGGAAAGCATTACCAGAAAAACAGGAGGTGCTGACCAACAGACTCCACCGCTGCACACCCTCTGGGGCTAAATCTGGGCAACTGGATCACAGACAGGGAATGGAGCTGGTGCTGATGGAATTACACAAATCTGCGTTCCGAGGCCAGTGTCTCTTAAAACTGAAGAAAGGGGTGGCCATGGTGTTCTTTTCAGAAGTGACTGAGACTGCAATTTTGGGTTCTCTTGGGAATATTTATTTGTCTCTACACTGACTATTGCCAAAGCCAACTCCTGAGTCGTGAGTGAGAAAGATGCACAGGGAAAAGAGCAAAAAATACTGTCTGAGGAAAATCTTGGTTTTATTTTTGAATTGTTTCAGGAACAACAGTAAAACACCCCAGGCAGGAGTGTGAACTGGTAAGGCTTAGAGCACTCCAGAAACGCCAGGCCTTCAAAGGGGCCTGGAAAGATAAAGTGGTTGAAGATTCAGTAATGTGGCCAACAGACAGTCTAAGAAAAGATATCTTCCAGATCGTAACTCAAATAACCATTCATGAAGCATTTATACAGTGTCATTAGGTGGCCAGGCACATTCACGCACAGTACTGTTCCACAGCAATGTGAAGTGCCTCACAAAGATAAGAGCAAAGTCAATGAAAAAAAAAAAAAAAACTAAACATGTTTCTTTAGAAAAGTCAATAAAAGTAATAAATCTGTACTTGGACTGATGAAGAAATGGGGTTGGAAAAGCACAAATAAAACCATGAAATGAAAATATCCTTACAGTCCCTCTGTTCTGTCCAATTGCTTCAGTGCTACTGCAGTGTGACTTAATGAGCCTCTTATGTTCTAGGCCTCAATATAGATATTCCTAAATGAGAAACACTGTCAAAGCCGCTACCTCTGCTTTTATCTTGGCCCTGGAAGAGAGCAGTGGGGTGGGAGTTACCTTTCTGAATATCCATATAACACATGGACTTTATTTAGTAAATCATTCTTTTTTATACTGGAATAATATTCCATTTTATGGTTCTACCACATTTGATTTATCACCTTTAATTTAGAAATATTTTTTCCTCTGGAAATGTAATTCTGGTTGAAAGCTTCTTTTTTTAAATTTTTTTAAATAATTTTTTTAAAAAATACTGACAGCGGAATGCATTGTAATTCTTATTATATGTATACAGCACAATTTTTTGTATCTCTGGTTGTATATAAAGTATGTTGACACCAATTCGTGTCTTTATACATGAACTTTGGATGAGGATGTCTATCACATTCCACCATCCTTGCTAACCCCCTGCCCCCTCCCTTTTTCTCCCTCCCCTCTTTTGCTGTTTAGAAAATGATGTTCTGACTTAGTTTTCAGGGAGAAATCTACATCTATTCTGATCTTTTTCATCTGTATGCAATGTATATTCTTGATCTTTCACTCTGTGGTCCCAGAAAGACTGTAGGATACAAAAATCAATCACTGAATTCTATCTTTGCTATTTCCTGTGAATATGCCATTATTAAAAGTTAAAAATTCTTAATGGAAAACTTACTTCTTCTCATAAACCACAAATAACTATAGTCTTGCTCGGGCTCCATAAATAAATGCTCATCATTCATTGAATGACATCAAGATTGCAACTCTATCCTTTGATATGTATCAATAGGACATAAGCCAAGAATCCACAAAAAACACCTGAGATATGGAATAATTTAACTTTAATTTATACTGTTACACACACACACACACACACACACACACACACACACAGAGGCATAGCCCCACCTCCCAATGAAAATTATTTTTTTAAAGAGAGAGAGAGAGAGAGAAGAGAGAGAGAATTTTTTAATATTTATTTTTCAGTTTTCGGTGGACACAACATCTTTATTTTATTATGTGGTGCTTAGAATCGAACCCAGTGCCCTGCGCATGCCAGGCAAGCGCGTTACCGCTTGAGCCACATCCCCAGCCCATGAAAATTAATCTTAACATTTTCTGGTATATTTTCATCCGGTATTGTGTATATGCTAAAAATGGATGATTGTAAACCTATAGCCTGTATGAGATTACCTGCAGGCCATGTTAAACACAAGTCATAATTCAGTTTCTTCTCCTTTGGAACTAGGTGGAGATCAAGTATTTGCATTTCTAAAAAGGTCCCAGGTTGTTCCCAGGAAGTTTTGACACTACTGACATGGGAACCATGCTTGAAGAATGACTAATAAACACCATGATTTCGTCCTTGTTTGTTAGTACTTCATAATATATTATAAAGTTTTTCCACTACTAACTTTATAATATACAATGTAATTTTAATAGGTTTATATATTTTCAATGTATCTAGATTCCATAATTTATTTATTTTACTTCATCCCTTTGAATATGATAGATGAGCCAACAGGTATTCATTGATGAGTTATAATTACACATAATGGGTTCATTGTGATATATTCATACATGTACAATCTGGTCTGTTTAATTTCCTATTCCTTCCCCCTCCACCTCCTCTCCCTCCCCATGACTGGCTTCTTCTACTTTACTTGTCTCCCTTCTATTTTTATGCAATCCCTGTTTTTCCTTTCTTCTCTCTAGCTTCCATGTATGACAGAAAATACGGGACCCTGGTCATTCTGAGACTGGCTGATTTCCACTTCACATGAATTTCCATAATTCATTTTTAAATTTCCATAACTTGTTTTAGCTCAAAAGGAGCTCTGCCAACTCCCTTTCTCTTTCAGTCAAAATTCTTAATTAATTGATAAAATAAAACTAAGTAGTAAGAAGAAGAACAAAATATTACCTCTGTAAAGAAAAAAGCAAAACTGGAAGGTGCACCTAACATCTATGGACAAGTGAGCTTCTGAAGAGTAAATACAGGAATCGGGCAGGTGGATCCATTCCCTCACCTCAAATCCTACATAACGGATCCCTTCCATAAGAACTGTCCAAGGGCATTGAGGGCACATGCTGTTTGCAGCAAACAGAAAGGGATCCCCAAGAAAGGGATCTGTGGCTCTGTCCATCAGGACAGGAAGGAAGCAGACTTTCAGGACAGTTCTGTTCCCACCAGCATGACTCTGCTTAGCCCCATAGTGCTAAGCACTTAAGTCACTTCTAGTGCTCCTTTGGTATAAACGAGTTATAACAGATATCCATATACATCATGGTGTGGCTGTACCTCTGATTCTTTGGCTAGAAATACTTCTGACAGGTGGCAATTGTGGGCTAATACCTTAAGGCTTTTCATGCATATTGTCCAGCTGTCCTCAGAAAGGACAGACATTTAACAAAATCACTGCGTTAAGCCTCACTGTGAGCAAGAAACAAGCCCGAAGAAGCTAAGCCGATGGGACAAGGGCCGTGTTCAGGGCTGGACCAGCTTTATTTTACCGTAAGCTCAACTGCAGTCCAACGCAGCAGGAGCTCTCACCACTTACAGAGGCAAAAACTGAGGCTTAACCAGGTTAAGGCACTTGGTTGAAGCCACGTGGCTGATGACTAGTTCATTCATTCAAATTGAGGTTTCTCTGGCCTCCTTTATCATGCTCTGGATCCCAGGTGTTCAAAAAGAGATTTACAGGGATTACATCATGGTTTAAGTCACATGAAATCAACAGGTAAAGAAGGCAAAGATGTGTCACCCCAAAATGTCATCCCAAGTTACGCTCCTCTGGCAAGGGATGATTTGGAGCTGAGGCGCATGATTATTTTGAGTGGAGAAATAGCAGATGAGACACCTCCACTTTACTACCTAGGACTAGGCTAGAAAATTTCCCATGAAAAAAGTATCCTCCCTGTACCTTGAGGAGAGCACCCTCATCACAGAGGCTGGGAAGTGAAGCCAAAATGAACCCCTGAGAACTCGCTCACTCCACTCCCAGAGATTCCTTACTAACTGCCCCACAATGTACTGCCCCTGGCCCAAACCCCTTTGTCTTAGCTCTCCGTGAATGCATGATTTCTTTTCTAAAAGGCAAAAAAAAAAGTTTTCTGCTCTAGTCACTTCTTTGGGTCTTCATTCTCTTTCAAAAAACCCCATATGCATGTAAAGACTAATAAGATATAAATGCTGTTCTCCTGTTCATCAATCTTACGTCAGTCTAATCATCAGGCCCAGCGGGAGGCCTTAAAAGATTAGAGAGTTTGAAGGAGAATCCTGCTTCTCAAACTGGAGTCTCAGCTCCTTCATGGCTCTCTGCCTGGAAGTGTTGTCTATTTATCATTTATTTATTAAGATGAAATGCTTGGAACCCAGAGTGGGGCTAGCAAGAAGGAACATAGCCATCGGCAAACAGGTGGCACTCAGGGACAGCCTGGGAAAATCCCTTCCTCCCCGGGTTGTTACCCACCAAAACCTTCCCTCTTCTCCCCACCCACTTAGTGGGGTTTCCCCAGTCCCAAGGACTTCCCAGTTAAGATTTCATCTCACCCACCACAGAAGCTAAGAGGAAAGAACTGTGAAAATGGATACGACATATTTTCCTAAAAATGAACTCTCACGGACAGTGAGAAAGTCTTGCACTCCTAGAAAGAAAATCCAGTTATTCTTTCAAGGTTGGTGATTTCTGACTTGCCTGGCACTGTGCCAGGGATAATACCGGGAGCAAGATCAGGCCCGTCCCTGCTCTGGAGTTATTGGAAGAACACAAATCTCTGAGAGCCCGAAGCTAATGGTGGGTGCAGGAGAGAGCTCACTGAACAAAGGCAACAGCATGTGTGAGGGTCCTGTGGTGGGAAAGAGCATGGTGTAGTGTCAGGGAAATACCACTGTGGGTGGGGCCCAGAGAACAAAGAGGAGGGAGATTCAAGGTGAAATGAGACGGTAGGGGCAGACCCCAGGGGACTAGAAAACTGCTTTCAGGAGTTTTAGGTTTTCCTTGTACAAGGAAACCTCTGAAAGGTTTGGAACAGAGTGTAGGATCTGGGCGTGACAGGCACAGATAGACTTTTGAGAAGGCCTTTGGTTTTCTTCCAGGAGAAGGATTGGAGACAGGCAGACTCAGGGAAGCTGCACCTGGTGAGCAAAGCTCCCCAGGAGGGCAGGGGCAAGGGACACTAGCTCACTCGCAGGCAGCTGGCTGCCTTGCCTTGTCCACTATTGTCCCTGCCCAGTGCTGCCTTGGGGGAGCCCTCGCTCTGTCCTTTTTTTATTCCGCCAGGGCTGAAGCCTGCTTGAGAAACCCTGGCTTTCTACTGGGGGTCTGCACATAGAGGGAAAAACACACACCACAGCCCTCCTTCCCCAGTTTTAAACTTTTTAACTTAAAAAGTCTAAACCAATGTTTCAAAGAAAAGTTCTCTTTTTTCAGCAGAAAAGCCAGACGCTCAGTGGGTTTTTCACAGCCAGGCCTCCACTCTTCATGCTGTGACTCAAGTCCCTGGGGAGTTGGCCATCTCCATTTAAGGGACAAGTGGAAAAGTTATCCCAGGCCTTGAGGTGAGAGGATGGTAAGACCCCTGAGGGCAGGACTTGATTCTCTGCAGAACCTCCACAGCCAGAGCTAAAGAAAGAAACATCTGCTGAGGCTGATGCTTCCAATCAGACATTCCTCCCCTCTTAAATATGGTTTTGCTGAGAGTAAATGCCAAAATTTATAGCATTGTAATTAGATAGGATTTTCAAACATTTATTTTTTAGTGGTACTTGGACACAATACCTTTATTTCATTTACTTTTTTTTATGTGGTGCTGCAGATTGAACCCAGGGCCTCATATGTGCTAGGCAAGCGCTCTACCGCTGAGCCACAACCTCAGCCCTAGATAGGATTTTGATAGAGTCAAATCAATTATAACAGATAACCTCTTGGGTTTTGATTCTCTGAGGTACAAACTATTTCTCTTTGCCATTAGCCAGAGTTTTTAATCCATCTGTTAAGAACATGTAGCCAAAAATAGAATTAAGTGGTCACATCTCTGGAGACTTGATTCTGGGTTGTCATGGTAACATAAACTAGTACAAGTTCATAAACAAACAACTCCCCATGCTTCCCCAAGAGATTTTAGATCATGTATTTTTGAAACACTGATTTGAAAAACTTCATCTACAGGATCTGCCACATAATTGATGCCAAATAACTAATATACTGATTGATCAATAAATTGTCTTAGTCTGTTGATCAGTTAAAACCTGAAATACAGGCAAAGCTGGAGTCTAACAAACATGACTTATGACTTGATCGTAACCCACTGTCTCCTGCCTTTCCCCACTTTTCTCTCCAGGCATTCAAAGCTCAGCCTTTACTAAGCTGTGAGTCCCCTTTGACATCTACAGGAACAGATGTGTGTGTGTGTGTGTGTGTGTGTGTGTGTGTGTGTGTGTGCGCGCACTTCATTTATTTACCTACCTTGAAGGAGCCCCCTCATGCCTGCCCTTCCCCTGAGCCCTGCAGCCCTCCAGCCCTGGTGGGAGCACAGAAGTCTCTCTCCCAGACCAGGGATGGAGAGGATCCTCCTCCCTGGTTCAGGCCCAGTCTATTTTTTGTCCAAGTAGATTTCCTCTCCTCAAGAACCAGTCCCCTCTTCTTGGACCTAGCCAAACATGTTATAAAGGTGAGTGATGTTATTCTTGAAATTCTGATTAATTGCAATCTTCACATGTTGAACAGGTACCCAGCACTTCCTGCACATTGGCTTTTACTATCCCTCTGCTCAAACCCTGTCTTCTCATATTTTTAAACAAAACCTTACTTATTCTTCCTGTCCAGCTCAAATCTAACCTTTTTTAGCAAGCTTTCTATTAAGTTCCACTTGATGTGATGTATTCCTCTTCAAAGTCTTGCATCAGTATCTATGGAATGAATGGCCCACCTGCATGAGCATCTGAATTTCCCACACAAATGGCAAGCTATTTGATCCTGCCACACCTTGCTTTCTTCATCTGCAAATTTTCATAGAAACGCCAGGAGGATTAGATCACATTAGAAAGTGCTTTGCACCTGGTGTGTGTTCACAAATAAAGATAGCTATCAGTATTATTTATATCTCTAAAACTAGCCAGGCTCACTTGTCATGTTGTTTATGGATTCTTCTTTGCTTCTTCCTTCACTTCCTATCACTCCTCGATTGTGAGAAACTTGGGAGACAAACTGAGAATCCATCAACAGAAGCCCAACCTCAAAAGGGGGCTGGGATGGAAAGTGCTAATTTAAAAAATTGGAAGTTTTCTAGAGTTCTAGAATCCAGAAGTTACTTACTGTATGTGGTTATCTTTATTTAAAATTAAAATTGAACTAAGTTAAAAACCAAGTTCCTCAATCATACTTACCACAATTCAAGTGCTCACTATCCACATGTGGTTAATGGCTAACATTTTGGACAGCACAGGTTTAGAACATTTTCATCTCTGCAGAAAGTCTTATTGCACTGGACTGGTCTAAATGCAAGATACGATGACATACCATCCAGTGGTGGGCCAGACTTCCAGCTGCCCCCAAACAAAGTGTGGTGCAGGAGGAAGCTGCACCAGAAGTCAGAAGACCAGGGTCAGGACTTCCTGTCACTCACTGCCATCTGACCTGGGACGAGGAACTCAACTCTGAGCCTCAGTTTCCTATCCTGAAAAATGGGGAGGAAAAGAGAAACAACTTTTTTCTGATTACAAAGTTTGTGGATATTAATGGTGCCACAATACTACACCAGATTTAAATAGTAGTGTCTTTCTTTTAAGGTCTTGAACTCAGCCCAAATTCTCTACCCCTATCTCCTGCCCCAGAGGGAATACGGAGTTGGAAGGAAGTTAAAACTGTACCATGCTCACCTTGACTGTCCCATGGGATCAGAGAGCTGCCTGTGCTTGCAACTGTAGCACCTGCTCTAAGAGGTTCAAGGATGGGCCACCTCCCCAGACAGACAGTGAGATCCATGAGAGATGTTAAGTCCTGTTTCTCTTTGAGTTCCCACCACACACAGTGGGTACCCACTGAATGCTTGTTGAGGGGATTGTGAGGAAGGAGCCCAACCTCCCCCATGAAACTCAGGTACAGGATGATGAAGGAAGAGCAGTAACCTTGTAGCTGGGAGCCTTGGTGGTTCTCAGACCAGCCACAGTGTCACCCACTGAGGACCTGGAGAAATTTCTGGCCGGATCTCCTGTTTCTTTGGCTGCACAGTGAGGGTCCTGGCCCTTCTCCTAAGAACTGCACAGATCTCGTGAGTGACATCAGTGAAGGAATGATGTGCTGTTTAGACTATAAACAGTGGCATGGTTGTGGCTCCTGGGATCCCCTAGTATCTAATACTCTCCATTCATGAGGTTTTTTTAAAAAACTTCAGATTATTGACAAAATACCCAAAATCTTGAAATGAAATAGGACCACACAATTGAGTTCTGAGCAGCAGCTATTAGTGGGAGTGTTATTTGTAGTTTCTAGGAAGTATACAGTGGAGTATGGGTAGAAGTGACGGCTGGAGTTGAGCAGCTGTGTTAAATAGGGAGCTGGGTGAGAGTGCAGCAGCAAGGTAAAAGGAGACCAGTGCCTTAAATATTTGTGAATCAGGAGCTGAGCTTGTGGCTCAGTGGTAGAGTGCTTGCCTGGCATGTGTGAGGCACTGGGTTTCATTCTCAGCACCACATATAAATAAATAAAATAAAGGTCCATCAACAACTAAAAACATTTTACAAAAAAAATTTATGAATCCCCCTACAAGTCTTGTTCCATCCACCTCCAGACTTTGACCTGAAAATATTCTTGCTTAATCTACTTTTTAAATTTTATTTATTGATATTGACTCTTTTTATATCATTAGATATAATGATATAAAATATCATTATAAATCATTATAATCATGAAAGCCTGGAATATAATTTGCTTTAATTCAGTCCCCAACACTTCCCCCTCCCCACGTTCCTCTCCACCCTCTTCCTCCTGTTCCCCTCCCTATACTTTACTAATATTTCTGCAATTTATTTGTAGTTTTTTTTTTTTAATTAGTGTCTTATGGACATACTTGATGCTGGGATTCATGGTGCTGTATTCATGTGGGTACATATGAAAGTTCAGCTAGATTCATTCCACTGGTCTTCCCTTTTCCCAGCTTCCTCCCCCTCTACTACTGATCTTTCCTCTATTTTGATGAAATTCCCACTACCTTTTTTTTTTCTTTTCTCTCTCTCTCTTTCTCCCCACTCCACTTGCCCTTGTTTTGGATCAGCCTCCACATATCACAGAAAACATTTGACCTTTGACTTTCTGAATCTGACTGGTTTCACTGAGCATGATAGTCGGCAGTTGCACCCATTTACCACCAAATGTCATAATTTCATTCTTCTTTATAGCTGAGAATTACTCCTTTGTGTATAGATACCATATATTCTTTATCCATTCATCTGTTGAAGGGCACTTGGGCTGGTTCCATTGCTTAGCTGTTCTGAATTGAGCTGCTATTAACATTGATGTGGCTGTGTCACTGTAGTAAGCTGTTGAAGTTACTTATAAAGTGGGCAAGTATTACAGCCAACCTGAATCCCAGCTGATATATGTGGTTTTGCTGATGACAGTTTACTTGGTTTATAGCTTTGTACTTATGAAAAGCTTTCAAGGCAATGGTGGGAATCCATGTGATATTCACTCTTTTATATAATAAGAAATAATGAGCAGCACATCACTGTATGCCAGGCCTGTGCCAGGTACGAGGGTCAGAAAGGAATCTGATAAAGCCCCTGCCTTCCAGGAGTCCCCCACTAGCAAGGGAAAGAGACAAGCAGTTACAACACAATAGCACAATGGAAAGGGGTTACAAAGGGGGAAGCCCAAGCAAGGATGAGTGTCACATGACACAAAATCTGAGAGAGGTCATGGTGTGGGGTGGGATGGGAATGTGGGCAGAGCAGGGAGCTCCACATCCCCGTCTCTGCCTCTGGGCGTAATCCCTGCCTCCTCTGAACCTCCTTTGGTAATTTCCTCATTAGAGGCAACTGGGAACTTGTCCCCTGTTTATTATTTTTAATGGATTTTATTGGTGCATTTTAATTATACATAATAGTGAGATTCATGGTGACACATCTGTTCATGAACATAACATAATTTGGTCACTTTCATTGCACAGTGCTCACCATTTCCCTGCCTGATCCTCATTCACTCCACTGTTCTCCCTTCTATTTTCATGGATTCCCCTTTTTAAATTTCTTTTAATTTTTACTTTTTTATTATTATTCCTTTTTTCTGTCTACCTTCCACATATGAGAGAAAACATTAGACCTTTAACTTTCTGAATCTGACTTATTTCACTTAGCAGAGTTCTCAAGTTTTATCCATTTGCCAACAAATGCCATAATTTCATTCTTCCTTAAAGAAAATGTAGTATATGGACACAAGGGAGCTCTACTTAACTATGTCTATTTGTCCATTGATAGACACCTATTTGATTTCCATAAATTGACTACTGTGAATTGTGCTGCTATCAACATTGGTAAGCATATATTGCTATAGTATGCTGATTTTAGTTCTTTTAGATAAATACCAGGGAGTGGAATAGCTGGCTCATATGATGCTTACATTCTTAGGCTTCTGAGGAATCTCCATACTGATTTCCAAAGTGATTGTATTAATTTGCAGCCCCACCAACAATGTATACATGTCTATTTTCTTCACAGTGAGGGTTGGATAATCCTTGGAGAGCTCTCCAGAGCCTTGTTGCAAGGGGGGGGGGGCAGCAGTTTCTGCTTTCCAAAGGGCTGGTGACAAAGTTGGGTGGTAGAGACTCAGGCATGAAGCCGCCTCCCAACATGAGTTGAGGCCTCTTGGGTCTATGAGATTTGTTGGGGTCAAGTAGCTTCACTATGTCAGGGAAAACTGAGGCACAGAGCTACGTGGAGCTGTCTCACCCACCTATAGGAGCAAGGAGAAAAGTAGGAGCTTTGGGGTGGGGCACTCCTGAGCAACCCCCTGGTCTGCACTGCACACTGTTTATACACCTTTAGGTGACCCTGTCAGGTAGACCATGCTGTCCCCTCTTCACATACAGAGAAGCTGAGGCTGAGGAGTGAAAGTCAGCGGCGCAGCTCACACCCTAATTCATGCAGGGGCTGGGCATGGGTCCAGGGAAACTGCCTTTAAAGCCCCTGGACTGGACCTTTCATGCCTCTTCCTGCTGTGTCCTAACTCCTGCATGAGCCTCTGCGCCCAAAGAACAAATGGAGCCTTGAGGACAACTTAGTCTGCTGCACTCTAGACTCCGGGTCACTAGAAACAGCTGAGAACACCTCATTTCACAGAAGAGGAAGTGGGGTCCACAAAGGCAAGGAGACTTGTCCAACATCACTAATGTGCCGGTGACAGAAATGAGGCTCAATCCCTACCTCTTAGGATCCTGGGTCAGATCAGTTTTTCCCTGCACCTCTACTGCCTTCTGCCCCCTGGGCTCAGCTGGTCCCACCTGGAATGAGCTCTGCGTTCTCACAGAAATGATGTCTGCAGTGAAGACATCGGATGTCCGGCACTCAGCACCCTTCCATCTCTCCCTGCTCTGTGTCCTCAAGGAGCCTCCAGCTCAATGGATCTCAGGTCACAGCGACCCAGCAGAGACACTGCTGCCTGGAAGAGCTCAGCGTAGGGTGGGGACAGACAGGACCAGTGATGTCAGTGCTGAGAGGGGAGCCCAGGACCCATGAGCAATCAGGTGGCTCACCTCCTGGGCTTCAGGGAGGGCAGCCAACAGCAGCCAGAGGAGGCAGGAAGGACAGAAACCCTCTGCCAGTCAGAGGACACTGGGGTCCTGGGTAGAGAGGATGAGGGAGAGCAAAGGGGGATGCTGGGGCCTTTCATCCCCTTGGCTCCGTGCTCAGAGCAAGGATCCATCTTCAGACTTTGCTCCAGACTCTGCCTGGCCTTCCAGCCTCCATCCTGTGGGAGTCAATCCCCCTTTTCAGAATGGCCCCAGGCTAGAGCCTCTTCCCCCTATAAATCACTAGGTCGTGGGACACATAAAAAGCTCTGCCATAACCCCCCAAATCTCTTCTCCCTTGACTTGATATGGGGGTGAAAGAGCCCACCTCCTCCCCAGACAGAGGGGGGAAGGGAAGGTTTGCCACCTCTCCCCAACAGCTCTCCCCAAGGCAGCAGCCTCCCTCAGACTCCCAAATGGCCACATTAAAGGTTAGATGTCAGGGATGCCAACACAACAGCTCCTCTGAGAAGCTGTGGCAGAGGTCTCTTGCAGACCTGGGGGGAGTGGCTGAAAAATAGCTGGAATGACTGAGGAAATGGAGGGGAGGGGGGAGCATTGGGTAGGAGGAGTCTCAGATTCCAGCTCTGTTCTTGGGAAGTCTCAGCCAAGCCAGCCAAGAGTCCCGCAGCCAAGCATGGGTCACATGTCACACATGTCAGTCACTCTCAGGCACTGGCTGGAGCAGCTGGGAAGGTGTGGCTTTAGGAAGAATGCAGTGTTCAGTCCTGAGGGACGGTGGCCAGAACAGCAACCTGGGTTGGGTGCGTCTCCATGGCCACCGCAGCACAGGCCCCTCAGGTTCTGTGTTGTCTCCAGAATCCGATGAAGAGGCACCTCTGATATTATTTTCAACCTTCAGCCCTCAGCCCAAAGCAAGACATTTCAACACCCGTTCTATGCATATGATCTCATTGAATGTTCCCAACTGATCAAGGTACCTGTTATCATGTCACTTTACAGATGAAGAACTTTGGCTCTGTAGATAAACACTCTTCCCAGTCATGTGGGAGTCACATTCAGTTGCTTCACTGAGCTGCCAGGCCAGGCCGTGCCAGGGGTGTCGTGTTCCATCCCCAAACCCTGCCAGGAGCCCAGGAAGCAGCCTTTCCTCCCAGTGTAAGTGGCATGACCTTTTTTCAGCCACCTTTATGTCATCCTCCGTCATCCTATGAGATAGCTTCCATCTGCATTTTACAGAAGAGAGGAAGTGGAGAGAGAAATGTGAAGTGCCTTGTCTCCGTCACCTGCTGGAGAATAAAGGGGCCTCAAGGAGCCTGGGCTTGTCTGACTGTAAACTCTGTTCTCACCATTAGGCCACAGCTTCCCCAGACAAGCTCCCAAGACAGACTGCTGCCCTTTCCATGTCTCACACACAGGTACGTGCAAATATGTGTGTTTGTGTGTGTGTGTGTGTGTGTGTGTGTGTGTGTGTGTGTGTGTGTGAGAGAGAGAGAGAGAGAGAGAGAGAGAGAGAGAGAGAGAGAGAGAGCCCATCATGCTTGTGCAGGAGCTGTAACCCAGTTCAGCACCAGGTCCCTGATCTGTTAGTAGCTCAGTTCTTCCACAGCCTCTGGAATTCAGTGTTCACTTCCAGATCTGTAAGTCGAGGCCACACCCCTATCAAGGTAGCCTGCTGGACAGAATCTCACCGTCCTTTTCATTCATGTGACCCATAACAAGTCTCACACATGTGTCAGGAGGATGTGCGTGTGTGTGTGTGTGTGTGTGTGTGCGTGCGTGCATGTGTGTATGTGAGCCTGTCACATCTGTGCATGAACTGTAGCCCAATGCCAAGCTCTCCTTCCCAATCCCCAAACTCCCTAGGCTTCTGTGTGTCTACCACCAGGCACCACCTCCTTCTGTCTTTGTGTGTGTTATTTCATTTTACTTTTTCCCAGCTTATTTAATAATGAAAATCAAACACTTTAATATGGGATGATTTGATGCACAGATCATGCACTGTCAAGTGATTACATCAATCAACAGGCTATTCCTGCCCCGTTACCCTGCTGTGTGTGGTGAGAGCACTCAAGCTCTGCTTTCTTGGCTGATTTCTAGTATACAATATGGCATTATTAAGCACAGTTGCCATTGTACATTAGAGCTCCAGAATTTTTTCATCTTGCAGTTGAACGTCTGTGCCCTCCTCCTGTCTTGAGAAACCTGTTTGCCCGGGTGTATGGGAGTGAGGTTGCCAGTAGCAGCCGGGACAGCACCTCATTCGGAGTCTTGTCTCCTTTCTCATCGGACCCCTGGGGCCTGGTAACGCTGACCCCAGAGCAAGCTCTCTTTCCTCCAGGACCATACTTTGCAGAGGAATAGACACTGTCCCTCAGAACCCAAGACCCAGTGGACTGGAGTGAGATTTCAGGGCTTTCCCCTCTCCCCTCACCTCGGGGAGGAGCCAGGGCTCATCCGGGCCTTACCTGAGCTGTCAGGGCCGCTGGGCGAGGTCAGGCCAAAGCTGCATAATCCTTGGAGCTGAGACTGAGAGGTTTTGTACAGCCCAGGTTGTGCAGACAGGGATCAGTCAGGTCTGGCAGGGGTAAGTGTTCAGAGAGCAGAGTCTATAAAGCTCCCTTATTTTCTTCTCTTTTTTCCACCCCTGGATCTGGGTTGCCTTCTTTCTCTGTTTTATCCCTTTGCATAATAATCCTCCTTCCCTCTGGAATCAAGCACCCAGCCTGACTACACAGGGTTCTTTGGTCTTGCTTCTCTGTCTAACCCCAGAGAGAGAGCACAGGCACTGCCTTATCAATGCTGGGGTGTCACTGGCATTGTGTTCTCAAGGAGTGATGCCCCTGGAGTTGTGAGTGGCGTGGACTGACACAGAAGAATTTCATGGAGCTGTGTTTGGATTTGAACTGAGCTGAACACAGGTCTATGAAAAGAACAGCGTCCCAGGGCAGAGAAGGAGGGGCGAGTGAGGCTAGGGTGGCAGGACAGGGGCTGGCAAGGTTTCTAGAACTGGGGCCCAGAAACAGGGGGGCTCCTGTCCCCAGCCCAGCCACCTCTGCAACCTGCTCAGAGTTCCCATCTGAAGAGGGAACACAGAGCTGCTTCCTACACCATCAGGTGAGACGGCCCTTCCAGACTCTCGCTCCCTAGAGGAAGGCCAGGAGGGAACGGATAGTGGTATAGAGAAGCTTTTAGAGTCGGGCAAATTTGAATTCAAAACCCAAACCAACCATGGAGACCTGCCAGGGCGGAGGCCAGTCAGAGGTACAGCCAGAGGGACTGCACAAGATTTTTCTTGGGGAGAAGAGCATTGGCAGGAAACCGGGAGCATGCAGGCAGCAGCAAGAAAGAGGCCCTTCAGGTCTCTCTGACTCAGGAAAAGGAGATATTGCTGGCCTGCTGTTTTCCATTCACCTCCTCCACCCTTGTGAAGCCCAACTTCTGACCTCTAGGAGCTGCAGTGTGAGGAGGAGGGAGAGGTTTTAGGGAGCAGGAAAGTTTTGACTGGAGTAGGACTCTTCTGAGAAGACTCTGGCTCATGGACTGGAGGAGGGAGAAGGTCGACTGTTTCCTGAAGACACTTCCTGTGGACTACCCAGGATCCCTCAGCCTGGGGAACTCTCCAGTGTACCCCAGACAAAGCACCAAGTTCAGTTCTTCCACAGCCTCTGGAATTCAGTGTTCTCTTTCAGATTGTGTAGGCTGAGGCTTTACCCCATCACGGTGGCCTATGGACAGGATCTAAGAAGATCCCCCAGTCTTTTTAATCCATCTAGTCATAACACACATGCGCGCGCTCACAATTCTTGCACAGTCTTTGCCCACCCCAGTTTGCAGGGCAATCCCAAACCAGCACCTCCCAACCACACCACAGCTGAAGCTCCTGCCATTTCCATGTCTCAGGTTGGAGTCAGACACTGGTCCTCAAAACTGAGGGGGATGCTCCCAAACTCTCCAAGTTTCCCTGCCACAACTCCTGTGTGCCCAAATCTGCTGGTTTAGAATTAGGCAAAATGTGCGGGTACGGAGGCTCAGCCTCAAGAACCCATGAGGTGGTGGGGGACAGGGGGCATGTAGGCAGCAGTGCAGTCCTTGGGGTCAAGGTGAGCCCTTCCTGGTGAGGAAGGCAGGAGGAAGTGCAGACTCAGCAGTCTTCTGCTGTTCTCCTCTTCTCTTCTCTTCCCTTCTTTCTTCCTGGGAGCCTTCACTGTGGCACCTTCAGTGACCTGAGCTCAGTCTTGTCTTTCTCCCTTCCCTGATTAACACCCAAGGCTCTTCCAGCCTCATCTCCCTCTGCTCCTCCACTCAGCTCACCGCCAGGGACTGTCTGACCAACCCTCTATGACATTTGGCCCCTCACATTTTCCTGATGTTGCTAACTCTTCTCCTGTTCCCCTTGCTCTTCTCATTTATCTGATAAACTCTTATTCATCATCAGATGTGAAAGACATTTACTCTGCAAACACTTTGAGCTACCCTTCTGGCATCTAATGCTAATGGTTATGAATTCTTCTGACCCTGTCCCAGCTATGAACTAACCTAACCTTCTTTCTAGATCAATGTCCCATTTCTTGGAGTACGGTGTGGCCTATGCCTAAAGTTCTGGTCGGAGGGCTGGGAAGAGAATGTTTAGAACCCTACCTCTCACTTTCCTTATCTCAGAAAAGGAAAGGGCTCCTACACCCAGCCCTGGGATTCTCATGGGATGTTGGGGGTGCCATAGGTTCAGGGCCAGCAGGGATCCTTTACCTGCTCCAACCTGAGCCCCTGGCCTGTGTATGTAGCAGGTGCATATAAGAGGATACTAGACTGAAGTGTCCCAAATGCAGCTGTTTGGGAAGGACCAGGTAAACGAGCATGCCTCGTGCCAGGGCTATGGCCTCCTTAGTTTCTTCATATTAACCCCAAGAGCAGGCAGTAGCTCAGGTTTACAGAGGGTCTCAGAAGCACATCCTAACCTCATTGGCAAGCCAGGCAAGGAACAGTCGCATTAATGAGGACACCTAGGCTGGGAGATGTTCAGCAGTTTGCCCAACGTGATCTGCATTTGGTGAGAGGTGCAGCTGGGACTAGAAGGCGGGCTCCCTGAGTACCCAAAGCTGGTCTTCCCTGAGCCCAGGGAATTCTATGTCCTCTTCAGGGAAAACCCACCCATTCCATCTGTCACAGCACAGGAGAAGGGTGTGGACCTGGCATCAGAAGATGTGAACTCTGGTCCTGCCTTGCACAGAAGGTCCTTAGAATAACTCTTGTCTCTTCCTAGGGTTCAGTGTCCTATAGAGTAGGAAAGAGAACATGACATCCCCACGGGTTACACGTGAGAGTTCATGAGGTGGTGGCTGCCTTACAAGGGTCTTGGTGGCAGCTTCCTTTCTCTTCCCTCATTTCCTTCCCACTGGGTGAAGGAAACTTGCATCAAACAGATGATTTAGAAAGCTGGATTCCAGTCCCAGCTCTGGCTTTACCTCCCTAGGCTTCAGTTTCCCCTCCACAGAGCGGGAGCTTGAACACCTTGATTTCTGAAGTCCCTTCAAGCTCTTGGGATCTGTGACTCTGTTCCTTTCCCCTCCTTCTCCTGCTCCTGCCCCTCTGAGGGTAGTGAGGGTGTATGTGCATGTGTGTGTACCTGTGTGTGCATCTGCAGGGGCAACAGGGAAAGGGAGGGGGGCAGGAGTCCTACAGATGAGGGGCAGTTGAGAGTAACTTATGTGCCAGCTTCAGAGCTTTCTCCAAGGCTAATGGAGCCTGGGGCTGATTAATTATTAAAGGAAAGGAATTAATCCAGGAGCGCCTCAAAGTCCAGCCAGCTGGGGACTGACTGTAGCAGACGAGCCAGAGCTGGCAGCAATGGGGCCCGGAGCTTCAGGGAACCTGCTCAGGACGGAGAGAGCTCCGCGCTCAGCACCGGGCCCTGAAGTTAGCCTGCATGCCTATGACATTGGGGTGGTGGTCACCTACTTTGTCTTCGTCGCTGTTGTGGGGATCTGGGTAAGTGGGGCCTGAGGCCAGGGCCTGGGAAGGGAGGTGGGAGCTGGAGGCAGAGGTGGGCAGAAGGAAGGGGATCACAGAGCCATAGGAAACTGAGATGGAACTGACTTCAGGAATCGTCCTCCCCCACCTAAACTTCCATAGGAGGGAACTGAGGCCCAGAGAGCACTGTGGCCTGCCAGAGGTCATTCAGTGAGCCAGACGCTGACCAGGCCTGGAGCCCCTATGTCCATCTCCCTATCTTTATGCAGCTGACACTTTTGGTTCTAACATCTCTGACCACTCTGAGCCCCTCTCCTGCCTTCTCCAACTCAAAGACGTTCAATGGGGAGAAAATTTGACTGCCAGCCCTCTGTCAGTCCTGTTAATATCTGGGTCAAAGAGCTGACACCCAATGTCGTAGGCATGCAGGAAAGGGCACCAAACATATTCCAAGGTCCCTCTGTTCCCCATTGATCCCAGGAGTTGTGGCTCTGGGCAGGAGCTGGCTTTGATGTCAGGGAGGCCTGAGCTCAAATCCCAACTCCAGCAATCAGAGTCACATGACCCTGGGAATATAGAAGCCTCTGGGATCTTCAGTTGTCTAATGTGAACATGGAAAGTAAGATCAATGCTGTAGAAAGTTGTGATCATTCAGTGACAGGACACATCTAAGCACTTGGCATGGTGCCTGACTGCTAACGTCACCATAACACTCTGCAGAGAGACCAGCACCTTAAGACAGCTGCCAGGCAGACTCTGATCCAAGTCCCATTTAATCACTGCCTGGGCTGTATCGAGGTCAGGAACACTTTCTGAGCTTCAGTCCCCTCCCCTGTAAGGGGAAGTGACAGTCCCTGCCTCCCAGATCTGGTGCAAGAAGAAGTAAGCAGGCAGGTGCTCAGTGGCTTGTGGGAGGTGGCCAGAGGGAGAAGTGCCAAACCTGCTGTGGGTTGGACAAGCTGTTTCCTGCCCGGCACTGCATTTTCTCATCTGTGAAATGAATTTGTGTCCCTCCTATGGCCTCCAGGAAGATCAGAAGTGAATGTCCAAGCAAAAGCTTAACAAGCACAAGGCCCTCTAGTCGCTAATTCCTTTCCCCTTTTCCTTCTTACCTTCAAGGATCTCTCGAATCTCAGACCCAGTCAGAGAACTGCTGCCCTCTGCATTGGAGTGCATGCTTTGAGTTCACCCTTCTCTGCCCGCTGCATTGGCCTAGGGTCCCCAGAGAACAGGCTTGCGCTCCTCGCTCCCCTTCATTCTTCAGAGCATGGCCCCAAACAGGCTAGCCACCTACTGGTTCCCACCATGGTCCCGATGGACTTCAGGCCAGGCCAAGGAAATCCCCCAAACAGAGCCCATCATCCTGACGAAAGCCCAGAATCCCCGTCAGACAAGATGGAATGGCTGCCCCTCTCTGGTGTGGGAGACCAGGTGGGAGGAGAGGAGAGGCGGTCACTATGCACCAGAGGCTGAGATTCCAAACCATGTCCTAAAGGCAGACGCTGGGGGGAGGAAGGAAGGGGACACTGATTACCAATGGACACACAAGCACAGCATTGGCCATTCATGAAGACCTTGGACACCCTTTACTCCTCTGCTCTTCACACCAGATCTGGGGGAAGGTGCCAAGGCTCACAGAGAGGAAGCAGCTCTCCTCAAAATGCACAACTTAAAATGGCAAAATCTGCCAGCACTCAGGCAGCTCTGCCCTGCCTCCGTCTCACCCTCCACATCCCCTCAGTGCCTGGGTGGAGGACAGAGGCTGGGAGAAGTGCAGGAAGTCTTTGTCTCTTGCTGTTTCCTTTCCAGTCATCCATCCGTGCAAGCCGGGGGACCATTGGGGGCTACTTCCTGGCGGGAAGATCCATGAGCTGGTGGCCGGTGAGTGGACCTTTCTCCCTTCCCTCCCCATGTGGAGGCTCAACTTCCCTCCTCCTCCCACCACCCACAAACTCCTCTCTGCCTCTCTCCCTGGGCCAAGGGAACAGCTTCCCACTCCAATCCATCCAGCAAACAAGTGACCTCGCTACCCAGGACAAGTGTCCCGTGGACACCTCCTAGATTCGGCACCAGGGCTTTCAAGAGCTCAGAGGAAGCCCCTGAACTGCAGGCAGTGGCATGGATTAGAGGGAGAGGTAGAAAAAAACTGGGGGAGGGGGAGGTGACACATCAGCTTATAGCAAAGACCAGGCAAATGAGGAGAATCAGCAGAAATCCCAGCCACCTCAAGAAATCAATCTCCAAACCGTCACAGAATCCCCAATCTCTCCCATCAACCCACCAGCATTTCCACCTGTCCTCAGAACTAACTTCCTCCTCCAAGAATGGGAAGGAGGGAGGTTAGCCCTGCCCCAAAAATCTAACAGGAAAGTCATCAGTTGGGTGGATACAGAAGCCATCTACACACCCAGGCATGTCCCACTCACACTCACACCCTCACACTCACATACTGACAATCACACCCTCAGTCACACTCTCACACATGCACTCCTACCCCTGCTCACACATTCACACTCTCCCAATACCACACTCGGACTCACACGCACAGCCCCAGCCACCTTCCCACCTGTCTGGGTTCTCACCACTTTCCCTGCCCACCACTACGCACTGAGAGTGGGGGACACCCAGGGGGTGCAGGGCTCTATGGTAGGCATGGGTATCACCAGAGGCAGGAAGAACCAGAGGCAGGGACTTCTCAAGCTGTCGAGCATGATAGAATCCCCAGGCGGTGGGGGTATTAGAGGGCCTGGAAGCTCACAGGGACAGGGACAGGGACAGGTCACTGGAGCTGCTAGCCACACCCACATTGGAGTGGTTCTGCTCGGCCAGTGCCCACTAATCACAGCCCTGGAAAGAATTCAGGTCAAGACAAAAGCAGGACAGCAGGCTCCTCTGACAGGGTCGGGAGAGGGCCTAGGAACCCAGGCTGACTGCCCATTTGCTTGCAGAAGGCAGAGCTCTGGGTCCTTCTGTGGACATGAGGAAATCCCAGGCTCCGAACAGCAGGGTCCCTGTATGCCCCCCACACTGTGTGGGACCCATGGGGAAAAGAGGATGTGCTGCCCAGGGCTGGGAACTGTGCCTCTTGCACCAAGACCTGGGTTCAGCTTGAGGATGGGCTCACAACCACCCCTCAGGGCAGGAAGGTCTGTCTACTACTCCTGGAGCTGTGTGTCTGGCTGTCCACCAGGTCCTCAGACTGTGCTCCAGGAAATGCAGATGGCTAGAAAGCTAGGAGCTGAAGGAGCAGCAGCCATCCCTCCTCTAGAGACTCAGATGTCCTCCTCCCCTTGCCTTCTCCATGACCTTGCCCAGGTCTCCTGAGTGGGGTGAGGTGGACAAGTCTCACTGCTCATGGGAGACACTCTTCCTCTGAAGCAGGGGGCCCAGTGCTCTCTGCTCTGGTTAGGTGATCCAGCCCCACTCTGCCAGCACCCCTGGGCCACCTGAGAGTGAGAATGAGTGTGTGTGTGTGAGTGCATGTGAGTGCACACATAAGTCTATGCATGTGCGTGTGTGCATGTTTGTATGTGTGCGTGAGTGCACAAGTTATGCACATGTATGTTCATGAGGGTGACTATGCGAAAATGCATGTGAGTACATCATGTGTGTGGAAGTGAAATGTATATGTAAGTGTGCATGTAAGAATGTGGGCACATGTCTGTAAGGTGTGTGCATGTGTGAGCCTGAATATATTCGTGTGCGCGCGCGCATATGAATTTGGAGTACATATGTGTGTGCACGTATGTGTGTGGGTTTGAGTGTGCGTGTGTGAGCATATGAATACAAGTGTGTGCACATGTGTGTTAGTGCACCTCTGTGTATGCATGTGACTGCATGCACACATATTGGGGTGGAGGCAGCTCAGGGGCCTCAGCAACATCAGGCCACACGTCTGTCTCCATGCCTTTAGCCTGTTCTGCCACCTCATCTCTGAATTTCTCAATCCTTTTCCTTTCCTAGCACCTCTGGGAACAAGTGTTGGGAAGAGGTGAGTGTCCAGATTTTATAGCTGAAGAAGACAAGGTTTTATGAGAGAAAGTAATTTTGTTAAGGTGACATGGGGTATAAAACTGGAGCCTAGCTCTTCCCTCCAGCTCCCAGTCCTGTCCCCATTGTCTCCTCAGGCCTCTTCTCAGGACTCAGAGACCCTCCCTCTGCCCCCAACCCCTCCCAGTCCTGGATCCCATCCAATAATAAGACATAACATCGAACAAATATTTATTAGGTGTCAAGCACCATTTGTCTAATGGTTACAGGAGCCAGAAAGCCAGGATTTGAACCTTCATTTGGTCATGTATTATTAGTTCTGGGACTTGAGCAACTTACCGATAGGTAAGTTCCCTCATCAGTAAAATGGGGGTAATAAGTGTGTTAATTAGTTTTGTGTTACTGTAACAAATACTGGAGATAAATAATGTATCAAGAAAAAAAGTTTATTATTACCCACCTCATGACCAGGGAGCAAAAGAGAAAGAAGAGGAGACTAGGGTCTCATAATTCCCTTCAAGGGCATGTTCCCAGTGACCAAACACCCCTTACTGAGCCAGGCTTCTTAAAGATTCCACCACTGTCAAATAGTGCCCCATGCTAGGGACACATGAACCTCTGGGGGATTTTTATTTGAACCCCAGTAATAATAGTAACCATGTTACTGGGTTGTCATGAGGATTAAATGAGTGACAGTATACATAGAAGCATCAACAAGCACCAGCTGCTCTGATGATGGGCACATCAGTATCATTATTGTGCCTTCTGCTGCCTTAGAGGAACTGGTTGTCCTCCTGGAGAAAGAGGAACTCAGCCCAGAGGCTGGCCTGGCCTGTGCTCAGTATCTCGGCCCCTCTGTCTGCCTGTCCTGGCCCTGGAGTCAGCAGGAGCTAAGGGCATGGCAGGGCCTCCCAACCTCCTGTGGGGGATTCCGTGCCCTTCGCAGCCTCCTTCTCCCTGGACATCCTTAGTCTGGTGGCCCCAGGGCAGAGCGTTGCCCTTCCTGTACGGGCCTACTTCCCCTGGCTTCCCTTTTTCCTACTTTGCCACATATTCACTGGGTAATCTGGAGCCAGTGACTTCATTTTTCCTGACTCAGTTCTTTCTTCTGTGAATTGGGAAGATTAAAACCCTCCCTCCAGGTAACTGTGGAGATAACTGTATAGGGACATGAGAAGTGTCCAGTGTGGTGCCCAACAAATAAAGCTTTACATCTCCTCCTCTCTGCTCATAGTCCTGATGCCAGATTGTTTTGAATTGGCCCTGACCCTTGAATGCATCTGTGCCTTGCAGATCGGAGCATCTCTGATGTCCAGCAATGTGGGAAGCGGCTTGTTCATCGGTCTGGCCGGGACAGGGGCTGCTGGAGGCCTTGCTGTGGGAGGCTTTGAGTGGAATGTAAGAAGCTGACCTGGATGGTCCAGGATAATGAGGGTCTGAAACTCCCTCCATCCCTGGCCTAGGGCTGAGAGAAACCTTAGAGGTGCTTGGAAGGTTGTATGGTAAATTGAGAACCCATTTTATAGATGAGGGAACCAAGGCCTAGAGGAGGCAGAGGGACTCAACTGAGGTCTGGAAGGGCTGGGTTTGAGCCCCGGGTCCTCTCCCTCCCTGCTCAGGGCTCTCCCACTGCACACGCTGCCCTCCACCTTCCTTCACCATCTGGACCTTCTCCCCGCTCTCCCAGGCAACCTGCCTGCTCCTGGCCCTCGGCTGGATCTTTGTCCCCGTGTACATCGCAGCCGGTGTGGTCACGATGCCTCAGTACCTGAAGAAAAGGTTCGGGGGCCAGAGGATCCAGATTTACATGTCCGTCTTGTCTCTCATCCTCTACATCTTCACCAAGATATCGGTGGGTACCACTCAGGAGCCCAGCCTGACCCTGAAACTGCTGATTGAGGGACTTCTGAATGCAGTGCCGTGGACTTGACGCAGAGAGGGAACCGGCAATCACAGGCTGGATGGAAGGAAGGGAGGGATGGGAGGAAGAAAGGAAAGAATGACAATGGAGAGACAGAAGGAAGGAGGACCCAAATAACCTATGTGCTCCCCCAGATAAAGAGATGAATGATAAAGGTTTGCAGGGAATGGCAGCCCCAACCGTCAAAGAACTCACAGTCTAGAGTTTATCCATTCATTTATGCTTTCATTACCTGATTCTTCATTCAGAAATTAACTCTTCATTAATTGCCTAGAATGCAAACTCAGGAAACAAACCCAGACAGGTCAAATGATGAACCCAAGTTAACATAGAAGGCCAGTCATCCTGGAAGTGGAGCTAAAGTTTGAGTCCCATGACCCAGTCCAGGTCCTTCTACTCTGCCATGGTGTAGACCTATGATGGGCTCATAAGGCATGGGATGTAGTCAGCAAGCCTGGACTAATGGCAAATAAATCATTCATTGCCAGGTCCAGGGCTGAAAACTCCTTAAGGCCCCTCTTCCAACAATCCTGCCAGCTTAGGCACAGCCTGCCCCCCTCAAGTCCCCCAATAAACCCAAACACGTAGGTTTTCCAGAACTCATGACCACCAGCACTAGGGCTCCTGCCACACTGAGTCACCTGTGGGTTCATCCAGCAGCCATGAGCATCTCTGTTCTATCAGGGACTCTGTTCTATCAGGGAGCATCAGCAACCTGCTAAGTTCCTACTCTCTCCTCCTAAATATCCTCTTCTTCTCCTTCCCTAGCTCCCACCCTCACTTCCTCAATTTCCACTTCATTCCTTACCATTCCCTTCATGGCCAACAGATCAGTCTATCAGCCAATTCAAATTTTCTTAGTTGCAAAGCTTTACGCAGAACTCCTTTGCTTTAAAATCTCCACAATTCCCAGTATACGCAAGATCAAGCCATACTCCTTGCTGTGGAGCTTCAGGCTCACCTTCATTGTGCAATGAAGGTTGAGGGTGCCTCATGTGCTGAACTGGTAGGTGACATACACACAGCAGCCATAACGAGGGACTCAGGTGGCTTTGACTTGTGGTCCTGGTTCTCTACAGACTGACATCTTCTCTGGAGCCCTCTTCATCCAGATTGCCATGGGTTGGAACCTCTATCTCTCCACGGTGATTCTGCTGGTGGTGACAGCTGTCTACACCATTGCAGGTAAGGGAGAGAGGTCCTATGAGTCTGCAGAGACTGAGAGACCCAGAGAGAAAGAGAGGGACAGAGGACATAGAAAATTGATCCTGAGAGAATGAAAAAGAGGAAGAGACAGAAACAAAAAGGGGCTGAGACAGAGATGTGGGATAAGAGGAAAACCCAGAGAAAAATCCTAGAGGAACAGACTGAGTCACACAGTGGGATACAGGAAGAGGGGGTGAAAGGGAAAGAAATAGGGAAACAGAGCCAGGCAGATAGCCCGGGAGAGATGATAAGACTGAAAAGACTGCCTATGTTAGGAAGCAGGGTACAGACGAAGGAACTCTTGCTGGACCAGAGTCACCATGCACTGTCCCACCCTCTCCTGTTTTCCCCAAAGCATCTCACACGTGGCTGTGCACCCTGGGACACTGCATAGGACAAACTGACTTATGGCTAAGTTTGCCTTGAAAGACAGGAGGCATTGGGATGGGAGTTGGGAGGGAAAGAAGAACGCATTCCTGGAAGAGCTAACAGCACAAGGAGGAATGGAATGAATAGTAACGGCAATAGTAAAGGAAGCTATGGCATCCTGGCCACAGTCAGACACAACCAGATGCAGCAAAACTCCACATAAACACATGGGCCTGTGACCAGCCTCTATCCTCCCAGGGTGGGATGGAGGGGAGCTTTAGGTGCAGGGAAAGGCAGGTGGCCAGAGTCCACTGTCCACAGGGTCTGTGTCTTCTTGGGTCTCCCCAGCATGGCCAAGCACAGGCAAGGCACCTAGAGAAGATCCCCCTGTTGGTGCTGACTAATGAGGCTTCTCCTTGGTCCCCAGGGGGCCTCACAGCAGTGATCTATACGGATGCTTTGCAGACAGTGATCATGGTTGGTGGAGCCCTGGCCCTTATGTTTCTGGGTAAGGAAGAGGTCCCAATACATCCTATCTTCACCCTTATATTTCTCTCTGATCTGTCTTTGTCATTAGCACACCTTGCTTAGAACTTTCCAGAGCATGGACCCATGTCCCCTTGCTAATCCAGAGCTTTCAAAAAAGCAGGATTCTCTCTGCTCCAAACCAGGGATCTTGAGCCTGAAACCCCATCTCCCTTCCTGCTTCCAATCCTCATATTAGTTCCAACCCAGGCTCATCTTCATTGTGCAATGAAGGTTGAGGGTGTCCCCGTGTGCTGAACTGGTAGGTGGCATACCCATGGCAGCCTTAAGGTAGGTTATAGATCTGGGAGCTGCGAGCACAAGCTTAGTGGGGGCTCAGGACTATTTCTCTCACTGGGTCTCTCCCCACAGGTTTTCAGGAGGTGGGCTGGTACCCAGGCCTACAGCAGCGGTACATGGAGGCCATCCCCAATGTCACAGTTCCCAATACCACCTGTCACCTCCCACGGCCTGATGCTTTCCACATGCTTCGGGACCCTGTGAGTGGAGACATCCCATGGCCAGGTCTCATTTTTGGGCTCACAGTGCTGGCCACCTGGTGTTGGTGCACAGACCAGGTAAGGGTCCCAACAGGGCTTGGCCTGGCCCACCAGGGATTGGGATGGATTCCTGCAGAAAAACCAGGTGCCTGGATGCATAGAGATCTGGACCTCTTTCTGGGACTGAGTCAGGGCACAGGCAGTGACCAGTGTCAGGGCTCACATGTGGCTGAGCTGAGCCCCTCCCCATTGTGAGCAACCCACCCCCATTGCTGCCATTTCAGGTCATTGTGCAGAGGTCTCTATCCGCTAAGAATCTGTCCCATGCCAAGGGAGGCTCGGTGCTGGGGGGCTACCTGAAGATCCTCCCCATGTTCTTCATTGTCATGCCTGGCATGATCAGCCGGGCCCTGTACCCAGGTAAGAGCTAGTGCTGCTTTGGGGGCTTTGGGATGCAATTTGCAAGGGGTTTTCAGAGAAGGTGCTCCTAGGTAAGGTGGGGCCAGAGCAAGAATTAGAAAGCATTTTCTACTCAGAATGCAGAGTAAGCATTTTAAGTTTTGTGGGCCAAACATGTAATAAGTACTTCAGCAGATGAAATTTGTATTTGAATGTCATTTTTATATCCTGTTTTCCCTTTATGGGAATTAAAACCAATAAGGCTTTCTTGGCCCCTTCCAGGGATATTTGCCTTCATCAAGATGTAAGACCTAAAATCCAAAGAATTGTAATGTTGTACATGGGCAAGAAATTTTCAAGAAACCAGACATCACTTGCCCCTTACCTTCTAGACAAGGTCTAGAAGTTTCCAGTGAACACTTTCTTATAGTGTCATGAAGCAAATAGTGGGCTGACCTTGTGAGGCACCAGACCCCACAAGTCCAACTGCCATCCCTTCTTCTTCAGATGAGGTGGGCTGCGTGGACCCTGACATCTGCCAAAGAGTCTGTGGGGCCCGAGTGGGATGTTCCAATATCGCCTACCCCAAGCTGGTCATGGGTCTCATGCCCATTGGTGAGTCCTGTCTCCCCCTCTCCATTCCAACCTGCGTGCCTCCTCCAATCTCTACTGCCCAGGAGGAATTGCCCTTCAAACGGATGGGAAGAGGGAAAAGAAAATCCACCTCTGCACCCCATTCTCTAATACACACACACACACACACACACACACACACACACACTTCCACAAATATCTGTAACACACCTGCCCTGTGTCCTGGTGTTGGAATGCAGAGATAAAAGAAAGGCAGGTCTCTGCTCTCAGGCTTTATGCAGTTTCCAGGTTACTTGGACTCACCAGGGTACAGCACAAGGTCACCAGTGTGGCAACCCAGTGGGACAAAGGGAACCCTAAAGAGCCATAGACCCAGCCTTGGGGGAGTGTCAGGAAGGAAGAAAATGGAGTTGAACTTCAAGGACTACCTCAGGCAAAGGTGGGGAGATGTTGTAGGGAGAAGAGATTGCTCGTGCAAATGCCCAGCGGGAGGAGAGAGAGCGTGGTCTGAACCAAAAGGAGCCCAGCATGGACTCACCAGGGAGAAATGTCATGGCCAGGTGAGCTCTGCAGCCTGTCCTTTTCTCTGAAGGCAACGGAGGGGACTGTAGACCAGAGCATGGATGGCTGGATTTGTGCTTTAGAAGGCCCCCTCTCTGTGGAGGATTCAGTATGGAGACAGGCTCTGGGGAGGCAGGGGGCTGTCAGTGAGGTGTCTTCAGTGATCCAGGTAAGTAGCACCAATTACTTAACCAAAGCAGAGGTTTTGGAGCTAGAGAGAAGCCATTTAAAGACATTGGTGAGGTAGAATCAGTAGGACTTGATGTATTTCAGGAACAAGAAAGAGGGATCAAAGAGGCCTCTCAGGTCTTGGTCTTTAGAAAATGGATTAATAATGACAGTGCGACTGAGGACCTGGAAGGCAATCGATGAGTAGTTATTCCCTCCCTCTGGTAAAATGAGAAGTAAAGAAACAGCGGAGGTGGTAGGAGGCCCAGCTAGGTGACAGCAGCCAAGGAGGGACTGATGGATGGAGAGGGAGCAAACGGAGCAGAGGTGTCTCCTGGGAGAACTCTTATTGCCCAAGAGGAAAGCAGAGGCCCAGAGTTTGGAACCTTGAGTCAAAGGCACCTGTGAGTCTTATAGAACGTGATTAAATACATGGACTTTGGGGTAAAGAGTCCTGAGGTGGGACCGGGGCTGGGAACTCATTTCCTCAAGAGATAAGCAGTCCAGAAGCTCATCAGAGCTTTGTTCAAGTGGGAAAAAAAGTGGCCCCAAAAGAGTGAGGGAGTAGTCCTAAGAGCATCCATTTAGTTGGTTACTTGTGGAGTCAGGAAGCAAACCCAGGCTTCTACTTCCCAGGCTGGGAGTTAGCCCACCACCACAATATGTCATAGAAAACACTTTTTTTTAAAAAAAAAAAAAAAGTAAAAACACTACAAACAAATAATTATAAACATTCACCTTCCCCACCCCCACTTACAGGAACCCGATAGCTGTTTACAGCTGTGAAACCCAGACTGAGACATCGAAGCTACAGAGAACCTTAAAGATCCCCAAGTCTTACACACACCTTATAAGGAGACCAAGGCTCAGGGAGGGCAGATGAGTCACCTGCAGAAGCAGAGCCTGGCCAGAACCGGGACTCTGGCATCATGGGCCTCCTGATTCCATATCTGTGCTAGATGGGAACCTCACCAACGGCTTTCCTATCACATCCCCACCCCAGACGCCTGGCTCTGACACTGCTGCAGCCTCCATGGTCCTGACAGAGCCCTTACCGGCCAGCTGTCCACTCCCGCTCATCTCTCCGCAGGTCTGCGGGGCCTGATGATTGCCGTGATCATGGCGGCCCTCATGAGCTCGCTCACCTCCATCTTCAACAGCAGCAGCACCCTGTTCACCATTGACGTGTGGCAGCGCTTCCGCAGGAAGGCAACCGAGCAGGAGCTGATGGTGGTGGGCAGGTGCGCTGGTCCTTCCTTCCATCCTCCCAGAGCACCCTCCTTCTGTAGGAGATTGTCTGGGTCTGAGCCCTGGACAGGCAGCCAGAGTGCTAGGTTCTAGGGCTGACTTTCTATGGGACCACAGGTAAGTCCCCCCTCCATCTCTGGACCACTCCTCCCTTCCAGAATAATGGAGACTTTCGCATTTAGACTTTCTCTTGGAATGGATCAACAGGGTAATTGAGAGAGGATGACAGAGCACTTGCGAAAGGAAAAGCAAACTGTGTAAGTGGGAGGAAGTTCAGCAAGCAGCTCATCCTCTGGGGTCTTTCAGACCAACTCTGGCTCTCATCTCCAGGTAACTGGAATGCTGTGAATCTAATCATCAGTCTCATCCCAAACACCGCCAGGTGTCATATCCACACCAGGATGAGTCATGTGGCCCTGGCTTCAGGGTGCCCACGGTTTAATGAGAAGGACAGAAACACAGATAACAGTGAGTTACCTGCATCAAGGGAAAGTTGTTCATAGGAAAGTTGTCTTCACGTGATGCAGAGCCTTGAATACTATGCTAAAGAATTTGAACTCATCTTGTTGGAATCAGTTTGTGCTTTTAAAGGCATAACTTGATGGATGATTTTATCTAGTTCTTAATAGGATGGGGATTTATAGTTTGTATAAGGTTAAGGGTCCTTTTTTGAAATCTCTGCTTCAAAATTTAAGGTTCCCCAACCAGGACTTCTGGAGTGAAGGTGTTCCCCTCTTTGGTGGGTAGGCACATAGGTACTTAAGCTTCGACATCTCGCTCCTGCCTTTGACTCCCTGTTCTTTCCACCTGGATGCCTTCTGCCCAATGGAGTTCTGGCCCTAGCACAGGAAGTAATCATTGCCAGATTGGAGGGTAGGGCACAGGAAAGGCATAAGCAACAGGGAGGCCACTCTGGTAGCCATTGCTCTAGTGGGGCCTGAGAGAGGGAAAATGGGAGGAAAAGGAAAGAGGACCATATGTGCTCAGGGACCTTCCACAAGTGTCCCTTTATCTTTTGCCCACCAACTGCCTAGTTTTGCTGAGATTTATTTAATTCATCAGTGGAATGTGGGCACCATCTCCTGGTCATATGTATTATTGCATCCAGTATATCCAAAAAAAAAATGTTTTTTCAACTTGTTTGCACATCTACAAAATTATTCATCAAGAATGCTTTGGGGCCAAGCACAGCGGCACACACCTGTAATCCCAGCTTATCAGGAGGCTGAGGCAGGAGGGTCAAGAGTTCAAAGCCAGCCTCAGCAAAAGCGAGGTGCTAAGCAACTCAGTGAGACCCTGTCTCTAAATAAATTACAAAATAGGGCTGGGGATGTGGCTCAGTGGTTGAAGGCCCCTGAGTTCAATCCTGGTACTGCCCTCCACAAAAAAAAAGAGTACTTTGGGGACTTAGGACTGAGTGAGAATTAGTCAAGGGGGAGTCAGGAGAAAAAGAAAAAGGTGGAGTTCTTGCCTTAATCTTAGTGCCAATGTAAAGGAGAGAGTGGGGTTAGAGTTGAAGAAGTCTGAAGAAGGGAGAAGTTCTTGGAGGCTGAAGTCACCCTGGAGAAGGGAGCTATTCTGCACAGGGGCTGGAATGCAAAGAGCAGGAAAGGTGCGCTAAACAGAGCCCAGAGGCCTTTGACTGGGGTAGGTGGTGGGTAGAAGGCATGAAGTATTCCTTAAACAGTAGGTGAATGACATGACCTACAAGGCATCAAGCCAGGCACCAATGGCACAAGCCTATAGTCCTAATGACTCAAGAGGCTGAGGGAGGAGGATTGCAAGTTCAAGCTCCGCCTCAGCAACTTAGCGAGACCATGTCTCAAAACAAAAATGGTTGGGGATACACCTTAGTGGTAAAAGTGCCCCAGGGTTCAATCCCAAGTGTCAAAAATAAATTTTAAAATAAAAGACATCCAATATGCAAGTGCTGAGATTTTACAAATCTGAGTCTCTTGGATTCTGAAACTCTGATTTAAGGAATTTTCAGTCTAAATTCCTGCATCTTAGTATTTGAGA
Organism: Callospermophilus lateralis; assembly: GCF_048772815.1. NCBI lineage: Eukaryota > Metazoa > Chordata > Mammalia > Rodentia > Sciuridae > Callospermophilus > Callospermophilus lateralis. Next base: position 107,346,851 of record NC_135311.1, on the reverse strand, counting down.
TTCTGACCTAACCTCCTCTGATCCCCTCTCTTCTCCCGTCCTGGTGTCTGTGCGTCACCTTCACCTGCTGCAGGTCACGCCCACCCGAGTGTGCCTCACAGCACCCTGTGCTCTCCCTGCAGGCTGTTTGTGGTGTTCCTGGTTGTCATCAGCATCCTCTGGATCCCCATCATACAGAGCTCCAACAGTGGGCAGCTCTTTGACTACATCCAGGCTGTCACCAGCTACCTGGCTCCACCCATCACTGCTCTCTTCCTGCTGGCCATCTTCTGCAAGAGGGTCACAGAGCCTGTGAGTGCAGTCCTCCTCTCTCTCCCTGTACAGCAGAGGGTCTAGAGTCCTGTCTGTCAATCTGCTAGTTTCTGGGACCTTGGACAAACACATAAGCCTTCTAGGTTTCCATGTCTCTGAACATAGCTCCAGGTCTAGATGCATTTGTCCACTCCACAGTTATCAATCTGGTTATGACAGTTCCAGAGATGTCGTGGTTTACAAGGTTCACAGAGGTCTGTCCTCACGGGGCCAATTCACAGAGGTTATAGAGATTAATGCTCCCTGCTAGCAATTGTCCACAAAAGGAAGAGATGCCACCACAAACTGCTACTATATAAAGACAAAGCACAGAAGGACCAGAATCCATGGGAGGATCCACACACAGAAGGGGAGGCAGCCTCCACCAGGATCAGGGCAGGGTGCACTGACACCATCACTATGAGTTGGACTGAAAGGAGTAGAGATTTTTTTGAATGGTCAACAAACAAGCACATGAGAACAGAGAGAACTTTCCAATTAAGAACTCAACTCAAGGTGGACAGGAGGCCAGCTGTAGGATGTACATAAGCAAACATAATAAAGCACAATGATTGTTGGGAGACAGAAGTGCACAAGCTCTTAACCAATAGGACTCCTGGGAGGAGGGTAGGGAAGACTTCCTGGAGGAGGTGACAGAGTTGAGCACTGAAGGGTGAATGGGAGGGGATGAGCATTCTGGACATGCCTGCACATCACATGTGTGACTGCACTAAAATCTGATAGTGGTTGAGGGAAGCTAGAGGTATTGGAATTAGAACCTTGAGTACTCCCTGGAGTAGCCTAGAAGAGTCAGGCCCAACTCTGTTAGCTGTGCCATGGGACATCATGGACATGACTCCCCAAGACCAATGTGAGAGCTGAAGTTCACCGAGAAGGAGATCATACAGACCCCTCCCCTGGTGGCCTGTGCAAACAAGGCGTCTGCTGTCAGCAAAGGTCTCACCTTGCTGACAACCGTGGTGCACAGCAGGACCAGTTGAAATTCTGGGTGTGTCTGTTCATTCCAGAGTTTTCAAGTCAGGATTAATGTCTCATTTTAAAAACATACATCATCTGACTCTTTCATACTTGGAACAGGTACAGGTTAGGGACAAATGGAATTATAATAAATGAGTGGTACCAGAGTTTTTCTTGGGGAAAAAAAAAGAGAGAAAAAGAGGAGGAAATCTCTCTTCTGATTTCTGATTTATCATATTGTCAGTTGGGAAGGGGATACTAGTGTTCCTGGCCTATTACAAAAGCACATCCTATTCTATTTGATTACTGGCCATCTATTATCTAGAACTTACCAATTTATCTTTTCATAGAGCACAGAGGAACACTCCAAGCCAGCAAGGTGGAGGCATTGGTTCAGAGCCATTCAACATGGACCCCAGTGGACATCGTAGTCCAGTTTTGAAGGCCCTAGCCTTTTCCGTACACTGCTCTGCCTGCCTTTTAAGTCAGGACAAAGTCTCAGCATTAACGGGGAACTTGCTAAAATGGACTTGCCCAACACTCTAATAAGCCAGTGGGAGACAGATTTAGAAACACAGCAGCCTTTAGGTTCCCAGGTCCCCCTCTCTTGCTTCTCCAATGTCACCCCTGCCCATGTCTGCCCTCCCACAGGGAGCCTTCTGGGGCCTCATGTTTGGCCTGGGAGTGGGGCTTCTGCGCATGATCCTGGAGTTCTCATATCCAGCCCCAGGCTGCGGTGAGGTGGACAGGAGGCCAGCCGTGCTGAAGGACTTCCACTACCTGTACTTTGCCCTCCTTCTCTGTGGACTCACTGCCATCGTTATTGTCACCATCAGCCTCTGTACAACCCCCATTCCTGAGGAAAAGGTAAGTGTTGTGCTTATACTGAGCCCCCCAGAAATGCTTCCCTGTTTCCTATCACCTGGAATGTGCTGGTTTTCATCTTGTTAGGTTATGGTCTCCCCTGCTGCCATATAGATGTCCTGGGGAGCAGGAAACTCATAGGTTTGTGAATTTCCAAGAGAAAATAACTCGTCCAATTAAAAAATCACTCAGTGAATACACTCTATGTGCCAGGCACTGTGCTGGGGTTATAGAGATTAATGCTTCCTGCTAGCAATTGTCCACAGGAGGAAGAGATGCCACCACAAATTGCCACTATATAAAGATAAAGCACAGAAGGACCAGAATCCATGGGAGGATCCATACACAGAAGGGGAGGCAGCCTCCACCAGGATCAGGGCAGGGTGTACTGACACCGTCACTGTGAGTTGGACTGAAAGGAGTAGAGATTTTTTTGAATGGTCAACAAACAAGTACAATGAGAACAGAGAGAACTTTCCAATTAAGAACTCAACTCAAAATCCTCAACTCTTCCACACTGACTGATTTGCCAGTCCTGGAACATGGATGACCAGTCTTTGGGGCCTTTTTCCCCTAGAGTCTGTGCTAGTTTGCTAAGGCTATTGTCCCCAATACCACAGACTGGGTGGCTTAGACAATAGAATTTTTCCTAGTGTTCTGTAGGTTGGAAATCTGAGATCAAGATGACAGCAGAGTTGGTTTCTTTTGCAATCCCTCTTCGTGGTGCCGCAGTCCGGCTGCAGCAAAATAGCCGGGGGGGGGGGGGGGGGGGTGCCCAGCAACTTGTGTAGATTGATACAGCAAGAGTGGCAGCCGTTTATTGTAGGACAGGAGGGGTATATACACATTCCACACAGCTTATCTAATTAACATAAACTAGATACAGCAGTCAACCAATAAGGAATCTCCACACTTAATGGCTCGCTGGCATTACTTCACAAACCACTCCCTCTGGCATTTTGCCAGGCGCCATCTTGACTTGTTTACAGACCCTCCCTAACACATGGCTTGTAGATGATGTCTTTTCCCTTCTTCACATGGTCATCCCTAAGTCTGTCTGTGACTTGTCCTCCTCTTTGTTTAAGAACACCAATCACATATTACCTCATTTCACTTTAATTGCCTCTTTAAAGCCCCTACCCCCATGTGCAGTTTTTATGGTTGGGATCTGAAGTGTTTCTGAAAAGATAATGTATTGAAGGCTGGGTCCCCGATGCAGCAGTATTCAGAGGCAGGGTTTGTGGCAAGTGATTGGATCATGAGGGCTCTGACATCACCAGGGCGTCAGTCCAGTGACAGCTGATTGGAGGTGGTGGAAACGGTAGGCAGGTGAGGCACGGTTGGAGGAAGTAGGTCCAGGGGACCATGCCTTGGGGCCAATATCTTATCCCTGGCTCCTCCCCCCACCTGCTGTCCCTCTCTCCTTTCTGGCTGCCGTGAGCTGAGCAGCTTTCCTCCATTATACACTTCTGCCATGATGTTGAATCCTGGATCCAGCCAAGTAAGGATTGAAACCTCTGAAACAATGAGCCCAGATAAATCTTTTCTCCTCCAAACTGTTTTTTTTTTTTTAGGTACTTACCATAGCCATGAAAAACTAATAAATTATGTTAGCAGTGGTCATATTATGAAATACTGGAGTTCAGACTTTAACATATGAATTTTCAACCAATGACAGAGCCCATGCCAGAATTTTGTACCCGAGACATTGGGTGGAAATCACAACTGACACAATCACCTGTAAGGTGATTCATTGATTTTTTTTGTGTGTGTATTGAATTGAATTGAATCCAGGAGTGGTCTACCCCTGCACTACTACATAGGTCAGTTTTAAATTTTATTTCGAGGGTTTTGCTAAGTTGCTCAGGACCTAAGTTACTGAAGCTGGCCTCAAAACTTGAGATTCTCCTGCCTCCGTCCCTGAGTCACTAAGATTACAGGCATGTGCCACCATATGCCAGGCCGGTATGGCGCTTTAGAGTTTGCATGGCAACTTCATACTGTTGGTTTCTATGAGCCGTACAAACAAGCAGGACTCTCACAGATGAGCCTTAGAGATGGACTCCTCCTGAGCTCCCTCCAGAAGCCACCTGTCACTGAGTCTTCTCCTTTGTTTGCCTTTGTGCTCTTCATGCTCAAGTCCTTCCCCACTGAGAATATCTCCCTGGATCCTACAGGTACTTCTCCCTCCCTCTCTTTCCTCCTGGTTTTTCTTTTCTTTTTTTTTTTTTTTTTATCCCCGCCCTTCTGATCATTTTTTACTTCTTCATGGGCTTTTCTTTCTGCCCATAACCATTATTTTCCCTTAGAAACCCATTTGTGGCCTACAATAGAATTTTCACTCTGTGATATCCCTGGGTTATGAATTCAACCACTTTCTACATTTCAGTTCTCTATCTCCAAGCCAAAATCCTTCTCCCAAGGTTCAAACCCCCACACTCAACTGGTTCCTGGTGACATAAAATGTCTTCATTTACATGCTCCTAGTGACACACAGTGTAAGTGAGATTTATTATGAGATGTGGACAAAGAAGCTGCCCATAGAGAGGCACCTGGGGGCCTGGTGCTGCAGGGGAAGGAGGAAGCTGGGAGCACAGCAGGAATCAATGGCTCAACAAGCAAACAGAGCTCCCCACAGGGGAAGAGCCTGGTTGCAAAGGAGGTGGTTCTGAACGTAGGGGTCCAACACCACTGGTGTCAGCCAGATAGCCTGCTGTGCAGGTCTCCTGGGCCATGAAGAGGGAGAAAGAGGAACACCACCAGGGCCATCCAGGGGACATATGGGTTTTTTCTCCTCACTGGACTTCTCCTCCTGGAAGTTCTACATATTCTTCAAACTCAGCTTCATATTCATGTGTGAGCTCCCGCTTTCTCTCTCCACGCCCCCACCACATCTCTCACCAGCATGAAAATTTGATCCTGTCCTGTGTCCTTTATCCATGAGGAGGAACAAGACCCATTTGATCATCCAAGGCAGGAACCCACAGGCCCAAGGCAGCTCCCTCCTCTCTCCCTCATCTGACTCCTTCAATAGGTCACCACATCCTGAAGAATTTACCTCCTAACATCCCTTAGGACCGCTCCCTCCTATCCAATACCACAGGAAAACAAGATTTCTTGTTTCACTTTTGGAACAGCTTCTAGGTTGGACCCCTTCAATTTCCTCCAAGAGATCTTTAAAAATCTCAGAACTTTCACAGGGCCTACAAGGAGCTGAGGCTGTTGTTTATTAAATATCAACTCCTCAGCCTGACCTTTGAAGCCTTTTGTAATCAGGCTCCTGCCTCCCTATCCAGCCTGGCTTCTCTCAGTCTGTGAATTCCATGAGGCCAGGTCCATGTCTGATTCTGGTCTGTCTGCCTGCACCCGGCACAGACCTGCTGGAGGTCTGTGCTCAGATCTAAAGGGGCAGCCAGGGCTAAACCAGGCTTCTGACCCTCAGTCCTGGCCTTGTTCCTCTGAGGGCCTCCCATGAATGGGGCCTCTTTCTCTGCAGCTGGACTTCCCTCCAAAGGCACTGACTCCTGATGGCATACCCTTTCCCTCCAGCTTGTTCGTCTGACCTGGTGGACAAGAAACTGCACCCGCCCTGAGCTGGAGAAGGAGGTCTGTGGGAATGAGGAGCGTGCACCAGGGCTGGCAGAGGGGGCACCTGGGGAGTGCCCTGCAGGAGGCGGAGCAGCAGGGGACCTGATGGAGGAATTGGAGCAGGTTGGAGGTAGGCTGAGGGCATGCTAGGGAGGTGCTTCACAGAGGAACAATGGGGACAGATGCCATGTCATGGGCCTCCAAGGCCCCTCTTGGGGGTCACTGGGGATGGGGTCTCTGAGGGAGCCCAATAAATCTCATCTTCTTCCCTTCCTTTGTGACCATTAAACTATTTGAGAAAGAAGTCAGATTAGTAAGATAGATGGGACCAAACCATTGCCCTCATTACCGACATAGTGTACATGGCAAGATTTGGCTTATACCCACGGGGAGGTGTGCTCCCTGATGTTGAACTCCAGCATTAGACCTAGGTGCTCTCTGGTCACCAAGCAGACCTAATCAAATAGCCCAGCCCACCCTGCGAAGGAGAGTTGTACAACCAAGTGTGCCCTCTTATCCTTCCCAAATCTGCCAACAGCAAGGTCCTTTCACCTCCCTAGGTTGAAGAAATATATGGCAGAAAATCAAAAAGAGTTCTACATCTACTGCGTTCTCTCCACGTGGAAGGGGATGTCAGCCATGGCAAAGAAACCCTGCCCTGTCCCCACCTCCACTCATTTATTTCCCACTGGGTTTAGCACTTCAACCTACAGTCACATGAAGGCATGACTGTCCCTGGTAGGAGGAGAGCAGCCACATGCCCAAATAATTGTGTCTGTCTGCAGGAGTTACATCAGAACAATCCCCTCCGGGGCGGGGGGGGGGGGTCTCCTTGAAATGGGCTTATAAACTGCGCCTCCCAGAGGTCCTGAAGTGTGCTAGAATAGTACATTCATTTCATTGTTGTAAGACAAAATGCAACTGTCTTAGACAAATTGCAGCTTTCTCCTTCCTGTGGTGAGATTGAATAATATTAAGACATTCTTATGATAGAAGGACATTATTGAGATTTCTCAACTATAATATTCCCAAGGAAGATTTCAAAATCCAAAAAGTTATAGCAGTCTGCAAGGTAACATCCCAAAAGCAATCGGTCTTGTTCTTATGAATTAAAAATTCAATGAAATTTAAGTCCTAAGTTTATCTCCTGCCTCACTCAGAGGACATCCCAGTGCCTGGATGGAGTTGGGGTTCCTTGGCAGCTGCTTTCCATCGGATTTTCAAGGTTCTGTCAGGCCTCAGACAATGTCTTAATTCTACACCAGCCTCAGGGGTGCCCAGCTTCCCATAATTCTGGCAAGTTTAAAAGCACAGACAAGATTACCAAAGCATCATTTGGTTGGCAATGCTCTGCCACTGGTTCTTGGGCTTTTGCCAGGTTCAGAGGGCCTTGTACTGTCCCTGAGGCCCAAGCAAGCTCCTATGTTTCTTGAGGCCTTCAATCTGGAGAAATACCCACTTTCCCAGAATTAATCAAAAGCTCTAGATCCCCACCAAGGTTAAGGTTCAAAGCTTCTTGCCCAAGCCGCAGCAGTTAAACGGCAATGGCCCACTATAAAAAGCTGTCTATAAAGCCAGATAATCCTTTACAGACCTCCACCGTCAAAACACACATGGACTCACTTCAGAAAGAACCACCAAAGATCAAAGCCAAACTTCTTGATCTTAGTGGTTGACCCAAATACTTCAGGTATATTTTGCTTGGCAAAATGCAATTCCTTGTCTCTTTTTCAAGTTTGTGGCCAATGCACCAGATGTTGGGGTCTCAAAATCATCATTGAAAGGACTAGGTCCTCTCCCCTAAAAAGCTTCTGGTATGGGAAGACCCTCCTGCAAGGAGGAGCCCTGCATAGGTGAGGCAGCTCCCAGGAGGAGGAGGAGGAGGAGAAGGGAGGGGGAAGAAGCCACAAAAATCTCCCAGAGAGAGCGAGGAGGAGGCAGCCTGTACTACCTGCAGCTAAAACCCAGACCAGGCAGACCAGACCCTCACACTCCCTGGATGGCCTCCAGGCCCAGGGCAGAGCATCTCTGGAGAGCAGACAGGAATGAATGCCTACGCCCTGTAGGTGGCCACTCCAACAGGAGGAAGAGAAGGCTCTGAGTCAGCCACAACATCCAAGGAGAGAAACCCATGCGCCTCCACACAGGCCACTGGGGAGGAGAGAAAGGGCAGGGAAGGTCCTGCTGCTGTGCAATGTGTGCAGTCTCCTCCCTGGGAGAGAAAGGAACATCCGTAATCAGGAGGAAGCAGCCCCCGCAGAAAGGCCCACGGGCAGTGTAGGCCAGGCAGCATCATTTTGAGTCAAAAATAGAAATTTAAGGGCAGTGAGTTGATCTAAAAGAAGTATATACATCCCAGGTTGATTTTTGCACACTGTTTAGTAACTGCTTAGATGAAGTGGACTTTTTGGGTCTGTGAATTCACACACAAAACCCTGTGTTTCATCTACCTCAGGGACCACAGAGAAAATCAAAGAGACAGAATATGGGCCAGCTGGTAAAAAGCCCAGCACCAACAAAATGTTGAACTCATCTTGTTCTTAGTGTAGTTCTGCAGCTGTGTGACCTTAAACAGGTCTCTTCCCGTTCCTGAGCACTTTTTCACCTTTATACAATGAAGGAGACAGGTCAGAAGGCATCCAGGCCCCTGGTGTCTCTGACACTCTGTGGTTACGATAAACTCTCCAAGCACCCCATCCCAAAGCCATTGGATAATGAAGTGCTCATTCCCAGTGTTCTTTGCCATCTCCATGAAAGCCTTTTTATATTACTTTTATATGGTATACTTTCAAAAAATTTACTTTCTTTGTTTCTTTTAAACTTAGATTTTTTTAAAAATAAACTGTGCTAGTTTTAGTCTCTGAGTGGGCCCTCTGCACCCTGGAGGGGGGGCCTTGTGCATTTCCAACATTATATTCCCCAGAGCCTCTTCTCCCTAACCAGCTCTGGTACTTTTTAAGTGCTGCCAAATCTCCATTTTCATTCCATGCCCAAAACTACTCTTACAAGAAGGGGGCATATGTCACTGAGGCATTTGGGGGAGAAAGTACCAGCAGCTCAGAGGAGTGGAGTGGACTGTATTGGCCTCACAATCTGCTGAGGCTGAGCTGGCCCTGGAGCCAAGAGTTCCTGGCCTCCAGTGCAGTGCCTGTGTCTGTCTGTCCTCACAGCAGGGGCAGCAGTCTGTCTGGCTCAAATGCTTCTTCCTTCCTTTAGAAGATTATGTTCTTCCTCTGACCTCATTCTGGACTCACACTCTGATTCGGGGTGAACTGTGTTGTTCCCTCACCTTAACACACCACCCCCCTGCAAAAAGATGCTTCAGCATCATGAATGGACGCTGTGGCCAAGGCCAGAGCTCAGCTGAGATCCCAACTCAGTGTAGCCTGTGGTTTGCACAAAGGGCCCCTCCCAACTTTTAGGGCACCCACCCACTCCTTCAGCTTCTCACCATCTCCCACCCCCACTTTCATCATTTGCTTGCCTCCCTCCACCCTGCTCCCCTTCCCCTCTGGCCTTCTCCTCCCAGCCCCACACAGGTCCTGGGGAAAGCTGCTCTGGAGCTGGTTCTGTGGGCTCTCCAGGGTCCCTGAGCAAGCTCTGAGCCCAGCAGAGAAGGCTGCACTAGAGCAGAAACTGACCAGCATCGAGGAGGAGCCATTGTGGAGAAGCGTCTGCAACATCAACGCCATCCTCCTACTGTCCATCAACATCTTCCTCTGGGGTTATTTCGCATAACTTCACAGACCTGGCTTTGGCCAAGACAGATTCAACACAGAGACAGGCTCTCCTCTCATCTGCTGTCAAACTGGAGGCCATAGAGGCTGAAGCCACAGGAACCCCTGAAGAGCATTTAATCCAACCATACTTGGCAAGTGGGAAACAGAGGCCCGTCTTACATTCCTACCTCAAAATCAACATTTCCACCCTCTTGTTGAGTCTACTCTGGAATCTTTTGTATGTGAGTCTTGAGGTTAGAAAAGTGGAAAATACAAGTGGTGTACTAGCAACAAATTTGCAAAAAGTCAAGTGTCCCTTCACCGTACCTTTTTCTTTTCCCCATCTAGAGCCCCTATGTCTCTGTCTATTCTCAACCCCTGGTAATCTATTTGAAACCTGAGTCTACTGAGAAGGGCTTTATATTTCCATTGGTGGCTCCACAGTTGTGGCCGTCAGATCCAAAGGAGTAAGGGGTGAGGGTGGAATTTAAACATGATGACAGATGGCTCTGGAGTAGGGAGCTCTTGGAGAAGGGACTCGTCTTGGCATTATCACAATTCGTCTCACTCCTACACTCAAACCTAACCCTGCCCAGTTTCCATGGCCGCTTCAGAGAACTTAAAGTCCAGTTGGAGGGAGGTGATGTATTGAAAGCAAGGAGAATCAAGAGATGCTGCTTTGCATCTCGAGGTAGCCCTCAGGGGCAGCACACAGCCCGGAAGCCACCGTCTGTGAGCCTCGGTCCCTCTCCCTTTGCCTGTCTAGCCTGGAAAATACCTGACTTGCTTAAGTGCGCCTTCTCCAGGAAACTGCCCTGACACCCCAGTCAAGATTGCCCTCCTACTGTCACAACCCCTGGACCTGCTTCTATCTGGGCAGTGGTCACACTGATTGGTGATGTCTCCCTCCTTGATGGTGCACTCCAAGGACAGGGGCCAATGGCTATGCCCAAAGTGACTTTGTACCCAGAATATCAGGTGCCAATAAATACTTATGGACCTAATAAATCCTCCAAGGTCTGGTGGGTTTTGTGCTGTCACTGGCTGGGCAGAGACTTGGGGAGTCGACAGGTTGGGAGGCATCTACTTAAGGAGGAACCCAAACAACCGAGTGTCAGATGGCGAGAACGAGATTGCTGCCCCTGCCACTGACAGGATCCGGGTGAGAAGAACCACCTTCCCCACCAAGCAGGGGCTGTGCCACTCCCCTCTGATCCTCTTCAGTGCTGCCTTTGATCATCACTGCACACCAATCTCTGATCATGCCAGATACAGATACAATCCTGTGTCTCTGAGGTGCAGATGTAGCCAAGTCTGTGACTACACCCAAATTTTGGCTCCCAGCCTTTGGACCTCTCATGAGACATGAGGTTTCTTCTCAGGTATCTGATCGCTGTTCCTCACTGACGCTGAGAACTCAGCTTTTCCCTGATTTCCCCCAAAACCATTCAAGCAAGTCATTTGTGGACAACAGCTTATACTGAAGGTTTGGGTGGGGAAGGTCTATAGACCACAGAAGCACACTCTAAAATTGAACATGGACCATCCTATTTTAAACATTCCTCAGCAGCCCCCTAGGATTCCTCAGAGATCTCCTCCACCTCTTCTCCAATCTCCTGCTGCAGGAGGGTTCTCAGTCCTCTCTGTCCCTGTCCCTGCAATTCTCTCATGTCTCCCCCTCCTTCTGTTTCTGGTTCTCCTCCTTTATTATGCCGAGCCTCTGCTGGACTCCAGACCCACCTCATCTGACTCACAGACCCACAGGCACGCTGTTGAATGCACAGAACAGAAGGAAGGACAGCTGTCCCTGTGCCTGGTTAATTCCTATCAGTGCCTCCCATTTCAGCTCAAAAGTTACATCCTAAGAGAAGCCACATGTTACGGTATGGATATGAGGCATCCCTCAAAGATGCAGGTGTGGAAGGCTTGGTCCCCAGTGTGGTGTGTTTAGAGCTTTGGGAATTGAATGATCGGATCAATGAGTGGGGAGTGGCTGGTGCAGGGACTGGAAAGTAAGCAGGCGCCAGCTAAACCTCATCATCTCTTCCTGCTCATTTCAGCACCCCTGGACTTTTACAGTTTGTTTGTTCCTAGTTTTCCTTTTCCTAGTTTTGTTTGTTCCTAGTTTTCCTTTTCCAATCCATCCTATCCAGCTCATAAAACCCCACATTTCATGGAAAGGGAAAACTGAAGCCTTCTGGGAGGAATGGGACTTCTTAAGGTCATACAGAGAGTCAGCAACAATTGCCCAGGCCTTTCAAGATGAAAGGTGTTTCACAGGTGGCATGCGAGCCAGGTGTGACATAGGAGAGGCTGGAGAGAGCAGACATTTGAAGCACTTATTCATCACCGGGCCTGGGTTTGGCCTACCATGGCATACAACTCTCACAACCATTTTTATCTTCATAAATGTGTCTATTATGTTCTCACTATTTAGAGGGGCTTTCCAGTTCTTGTCCAGCCTTCCTTCACCTATCCAACATCATTGTCCATGTAGCTCCTTTTCCCTGACCTCCTACCCCACACCATCTATCTCCTAGGATAGGAATCATTCTTCCAACAGACTTTTCCTGCGGCCTCCCCCAGCTATCCAGTTTGCTTTGTGTCCTTCCTCTGAGTCTCACAGGCTCCCCTCTATTTCTTTCCACCGTAGTAAGTCTCTTGTTCGTGCTATATTTTTCTCCGTGCCATGGACTGGTGCTCTTCATAGGGAGTCAGTGTGTTCACCCAGGGACTGCATGATGTGAGGGCATTTAGGAAGTGCTCAGGAAATGTCCAGTGAAGAGTGGATTCATAAATGTTAACTTTACTCCATAATATTTTGACTCTTTTAATTCCTAAACATAACCAAGAATAAATGATGAACAGTATCTCTATAGACTAGAGTTACAAGGCCCTCCCGGGTCTGAGGTCCCATTAAATTCCTATCACTCCTAGAGGAGGTAGGCAAGTGTCTCACCTTTTGTAGAGAGGCCAGTCTCACCCACACCTGACCTGAAGGACAACACAAAGTAAAGGGAAAACAAGGCAGCCTCTTCTGCTTTGGAGTTCCAAGCCCTGGGTCTCCACATTAGAATGCCTTTAGAGGGATCTGAGGAGCCTCTGGAGGCAATGTCCCCATTTGTGCCTCAGTTGCCCCAATCTCCAATGCAGCACATCAGCCTCGCTGACTCTGGTGCTCCCCTGGCCCTTTCCCAACACTGCCACCTTGAACACGCTCTCTCCTTCCATCGGGGTGCTGTTCTCAGGCTGATGTCTCAGTACCTACCTGCTCAGGGATAAGCGGTCACCTGGCCTGTTCAATGTACGCTTCAGCAGTCCTTGGCCCTCTGTGGTGGTGAGGTCAGTGACTTTGCAGGATGACGCCAGCTACCTTACCAAGCCACTTGAAGGGCTCTGCCTTTCCATTGGACCAGTTGGCAGTCACCACAGAGTTAGATCACCTCTTTCCAACCTTTCAGGGTCCCCACCCCAGTTCACGCCCCTGCATGAGGCAGGGACCAAAGGCTGGCATTCTAATTTGAATTCTTAATTTTGCTACTACATGCTTTGTAACCCCTTCCCATACCTCAGTTTCTTCAACCTTAATAAAGGGGTGGGATGCAGAGTTTTGACCCTTCTAACATTGACATCATATGCTTTGAATTCAACTCCACATTTGCCTTCTTGGGGGCAGCGAGTGGGTGGGTAGGTTGACATGCCAGCTTGAGTGGCAACAACACAAATAGAAAACACTGAAAAGTCATTTTCTGAGAATTGAAATGGGTTTGCCATGAGCAATAATAACATTAAGAAGCAGCTTTGGACTGTGAAAGGACAGTGTTTAAAAACAAATAGTGTTTTTAAAATACCACGAAGAAATGTATTTTAAAGTGATTTGCAATTGAGTTTGGATCACAAAAGTACTCAATTTAACACATGAGACTTACAACTATGTCCCTGGGTGTGAGAGCTCACATCAGTCAGAGGCGGGTGGAAACTGCTGGAAGCTCAGGCAAAAGCAATGTCAGTTTTCCATTAACCTAAAACGAGTGTCTCTCTAGAATTCTAGCTGTAAGTAAGATGACTATAATTTCTCTTTTTTCCCCTCCAGGGTGAAAAGTTGGAAGAATTTTAAAGGTTATATATAAATATAAATCCTAGAGACTTAAATTGAGGCAGTTACAGTTTACTTTCATATTTCAAAATCAAATCTCAGCTTTAGCACTGATTCACAAAGTAGAAATGTCAGGCTTTTTACTGTGATCTCATATTGCATCTACAGCTTTCATTTAAAAAAGTTTAAGAAGAAACCAACCTTTATACCTTATCTCCTGAAGAGAATAAAAAAGCTTTGGTCCATCTCTCAGTGTGTTTGTATGTAAATTTTAGAAATACAAATGTTCAATATGAGAACAACCCCAGAAGCAGGCTGGTGCAGCCCTCATTTCCTCCTTGGCCCCAGTCAAAACTTTCTCATCAGCCTCTGGCAGGCAGGTTAGTTGGCCCTATGCTTGCACACTGCCTATGATGGGGAACTGGTGGCCTCCCAAGACAGAGTGCCCATCACTGAACCACGGGAACAACTGAAAAGTTCTTCTTTCCCAGTTAGACACTGCATCCCTGCAGTTTCCAACCACTTATACAAACTGAACAATATGAAGAAAACTCAAATGAATCATTTGCTTCGATATTACATTCTCATTATTTGTGATTTCTTCTTAAAGGAATAATTCACAAAGGTGAAAACTCCCTATAGAAGATTAATAAAACTGGTATTTAAAAACAGCCTCACAATTACTGTATAAAGATGTCTCCACATCAATCATCTCATTTAGTCCTCAACACCACTCTAGGATGGCAAGTGATTTACAAATGGAGAAACAAACTTACAGAGGTGAAGAGCTGTCCCTAGTCCTGCCACTTAATGGCCAAATTGGTCCTTGAATTTAGACTTCTGATGCCACATTCAGCCTTGCCCCTATTTATGCAGAGTTCTTGTGGAATGCTGCTCTTGACTAGGCTTATTGAATAAATATTAAAAATAAATCTACATTTCAAACATAGGTCATATAAAAAGGTAGGGAAGTAAGCAAGATTATTGCAGAGAATTGCAATAAAGAGTGAAATTAAAGGAAGGAACAAAAACATTGTGGGAAAACAAAGAAAAGAGCAAAGAATTAACTGGGGAGATTGGGGAAGACTTCATGGGAAAAGACATTTATCATGAATTTCAAAATTTAACTCCACCCCCACAAAAGCACTACAAAACAAAAATGTATGAACAAAACAAGTAAGCAAAAGAGCATGGCATTGGGAAGGCAGTGAGGTGGTTGGTGAGGCAGGTGCATAGGGGACAGGGCAGTATAAAGCAGGCAAGCCTGGGGATGAGGAAGAAGTGATACTGAAGACACCGAATGCCACCATAAACTGGGTGCCATGGTGTAGCAAGAATGGGACAGTGTCAGGGAGGGTACAGAGAAGGAATATATACAAGTAGCATCTTATTTGATTTAGTAACATTATTCTGGCAATATAGAGAAAATAAATTATAGAATCAGAAACTTCCAAGGGATGAAAATTTATGAGATTTTTGCAGGATCACTGGAAATAAAAAGAAGAGTATATCAATGCATGAATGGTCAAACAAAATATGGTATATACACACAGTAGTCCTCATACAAATGAGTGAAATTTTGATACATATTGCAACATAGATGCATCTTAAACACATGCTTACTGAAATAATCCAGACACAAAGGGATAAATATCACATGATTCCAATTATATGAGTATCTAGAATAGGTAGATTCAGAGAGACAGAAAGTAGAAGTTACCAGAAGGGGAAGGAAGGTAGGGACAGGGAGAGTTATGGGTATAGAATTATGTTCAGGATGATTAACTCATTAATATATACAACTTTAATGTGTTTTTTTTTTTTTGGTACTGAAGAATGAGGGGCATCCTTAACCAATAAGCCACATTCCCAGCCCCAAGATTTAAATATTTTAGTTAGAGACAGGGTCCTGCAGAGTTGCTTAGAATTTTTTTTATGCTTTTTATTTTCAAATCATTTTTATTAAAAATAAAAATGAAAAATAGTACATTACAAAAAGATAACTAGGGTCTATATTAGGACAACAGTGGTGAAGGATGAGGGAGAACTGAATTTAAAAGGCAGTTCTGAAGTAAAATCTGCAGACTTAGGGACTCCAGGAGAAATGAGAGAATCAAGAACAATTCCCAGGCTTCAGAACTGGAGTATGGATGCCTTTATACATTCAGAGCAGAAAACAGACTTGGTCTTGAGAGGAAAGAAAAAATGATATTTCATTTTTTAGCATATTTATTTTGAGGTATCTTTTGGATATCCCACTGGCATTGCCAAATAGTTATTAGTACCTCTATAGCCTGGTGGAGTGATCAGGGCTGTAAGCCTTCTTTATAACTCCTGCTTGGGAGAAACAATACCCATCTCGTAGACTTAGTATTAGATCTATGGTTTTGTGTTGGTTTGGTGATGTAGATAACTGGGGGCTAGTGAGTTACTTTAGACTTTATTTGGGAGAATTGGAGACTGAGTGGGTGTCTGGGTATGCTTCTGCAAGTGGGGTTGGATCTCATATATTATGATAAAATTGGAGGAGAAGCACAGACAGGGTGATATATCTTCAAGGAAAGATATGTCACCCCAGCTGCTGGCAGTTCAGTGGAGAGGCAGCCTCCAATTCTAGCCTCATCAGGGCCTGCCTCACTTTGCCAGGAGTCCCATTATCTGGAGAGTAGTCCAATGACTAATAAGTATGAAGGCACTGGCTACAACAGCCTCACATGAGACAGCTCTGATGGGCCATTTTAGTGCCAGACCTTACCACAGGTTTGACCAAGGCCACTGTCAGGCCTGCATCTCAGCTCAACTTCTCCCTCTGCCCAATTTCTAGTCCTTCTCTTTCCTCCCACTGGTATGGATCTAAAGGAACTCCCCAGTCAACATCCTGCACAACAAATTCCAGCCCAGACTCTGTGAAGGGGTCTAAATGTCTCACCAAGCTCCTCAGCTTTGCCTATTTGTAATACTTGCTATAATCCCAAACTAAGCTGATGAGGTCTCTGCATTCAGACTCTAACTGAACCACAGACACCTATATTTTCTCCATGTACTGGGGAGTAGCTATTAGCTCTTTTCTATTTTATCAGATAGAGTAACAGGCTTCAATTAATCTAGCTGGGCAAGTAACAAAAAGACTATCATGGGCTCAGCAAATAACTCCATCCAACCTGCCCCAAAGACCCACATAGCAAAAGCTATTAAGCCTTATGTGTTTTATTTTCTTTCTCCTACAACCCTGAAGTGTTTGCTGACATCTGAAGTCTGGTAATAATCATCGTCCTCTAGCCATGTTTCTGAATCTTCAGCCAAATTCATGGCTGTCCCATTTTCCGAGTCAGACGGTCTAATCAACTAACCCATTCTAAATAGCCTTGCTCCTGGATATAAAAGAGGAAGAAAAAATAAACCTCTATAAGCTTCAGGGTCACAAAACTGATGGAAAATATTTCTAATGGAAATGCTGGATGGTCACAGAACAGAGGCCTTAATAAGAGTAAATTTATTTGGGACTCCTATGCAATAACATTAATCAAAAAAACTAAGTTTGTTGGAGAGGAGAGGTTGTTCATTTAAAAATTTTTAGGGGAATTTAGTTTTTTGTTTTGTTTTTCTTTGATTTGTTTTTGTATATCTCGTGCATATTTCAAAAATAAATTTTGAAGCCCAGTAAATTAAGAAAAATATGTCTTGCTTTCTACTCATATTAATTTCAGGGACACATAGTTTGTCTTTTTTAAAAAAAACAAAATAGAGATGTGTAAACTTATAAATAAGAGGAAATGTACACGAATTCATTTTTTACAATTATAGCTGTCTAATGAACAATAGTTAATTTTCACTGGACATTAATATGTTCCAGACACTGTGCTAAATATTGTGCACATATTATCTTGTTTAATTCTTCTAGCCTAACTGAAACAGGCAGGACCTTGGTGCACAGGTGGCTCCCACAGTGCATGGCAGCCCTGGGGCTAGGTATTATTTCAGATATGGAAACAGGTACAGCATAATTCATTTTGCCACCAACTCATACAATTGCTTCATAATACTGATAGGACTCAAATGAGACTGATTTGACCAAGTCCATGACTTTAACTGTACCTCTTACTCTGCCATAAGATAAAGATCTATGGTAAGACAGATAGCATCAAATTGGTAACCTGGTCCCAAAGTCTACTCTACAATATGAGCAGCAAATTTGAGGGGAAAATAAGTTCTGAAATAATATGTGCCAATTGTCAGCCAGGAAAAGAAAAACTCCAAGTAAATATTAATGCTAAAAACAAAATCAGATTGAGACAGATTAGTGTAGAGGAGGCAATCATTGCAGACACAAATGACTCTACCCTACCTCAATAGCCCTGCGTTGGTTCTAGTAAGATACACTACTGGCATTTGTATTGTAAGCCAGAATCATCCAATCTGTACATTTATGAATCAAAGCATCACATTGTGTAGCTTAAATAGACATACTTTTTGTTATTAATTATATATCGATAAAGCTTATAAAACAAATAAAACATATTCAGTATGCTTAAAAAGAACAGAAAATGTGATAAATTTAGAAGATATTTGACTTATTATACTTAAAAGAATAAATTAAAATATAACTCGAGAGACAATTTGAAAAACTCAGATATCCAGGACTCACTTTTAAAGATCACATAGGAAAGGTTTTTACCATTTTAGATGGTAAAAAACCTATTTTTAAAAGGAAGGCAAACTTTCTGATGATATTAGATATTATTGCCTTTTCCAATTCAGATTCAACATAAACACCATTATTTTTTAACTAGCTCACCTCTGACTATAAACTAACATAAGGTAGAACATAAATGATCTTAAAACCATTTGAATGGTGTATGGACAATCCTGACCAGAGACTTCCTGGTGAGAATATGATGGTGTGTTGCTAAAAATAAAGCAATGATCTAATTTATGTTTCTTCCCCCACACCTCCCACCCAGTCTTAGCATTTGGTTTAATAATCAGTGCTAAATAATTACGATTTCTATAATGTGTGCTGTTACCAAATAATATCAGTACTATTTTAATTATAATTGTTCACCTCTAATAAGACTTTGGATGTCATTGGACACATCTTCTCTTCATTCCTCAAAAACATAATAACTTAAAGGTTAATTGCTTCATAACCATGTATAAGATAACATGCCAGAGTATTATTCAGTGTTTCCAGTTTGCTGTTCTACCTTCTGACAAATTTCATAAAAGAGAAGGGAATGAAACTAACTTGCATTACATACAAGATGTTGCCTCCGTAAATGCCAGAAAGAGAAGCAAAATGAACAGTTGGAACATATGGCAGTGAGCTGACAGCATAAAGAAACTAGTTCTGCCTGAACAACAAGGAACATCTTGAAATGTTCAAGACATATGTGTTTTAGGAAGGAGACTGAAGTGTTTCATAATAGAAGCAGGACAAAGTGAACCATGAGTGCTGAATAAAGTTTTAATTAAAAATGGGTTTTTAGACTTCAATGTGAATATACAATATGCTTCACAGATGGATTTTTATATTTAAGCTTTATCCAAACCAAAATAGTAAGTGAGACAAATAAAGCTTCTGAAAATGGCACTGAGGCTAAAATGTATGTAAACAATGGAAGGTTCTGGTACAAACAAATAAGGATGGAAGAACATCCCTTCTGTCATCCATTTCTGCTTGCACACTGCATCAGTAGATCAGATGACCTACCTTTGGTGTAAGCACATTTCTCCCCAACTTAAACACACACACAATATGGAAAGAAAAAAAAAAAACTAAGAATAGTGGAGTGGTTAAATTGCTTTGTGGTATATCAATATATCAAAGCAATATTAGATAGACAGTAAGAAATGTTATTTATGTATCATTTTAGAAAACTATGTAGAAAATAGTATGTACATCAACATCGTAGGCCACAAAATCTTTCAAAAATGGGTAGAATATTGCAGTAAAATGTATAAAAGTATTACCAAGTTGTCTCAGTGCTCTTACTTTCATATAACTATTTCTCTGAACCTTTTAATGCTTATGTGGTGCCACTTTTTAAAAATCAGAAAATAATATGAAAAGTCCAATTAAACTTAAAATACTTATTTGGAAAAATGTATACAAAACAATAATGATTCTAAGTTTATCATAAACTATTTTTATATTAATATTTGATGATTAAGAAATGGGGGCTCTTTTATCTATATAGTTTAATTCCTAACCCAAAGAAAAGAATTATCCTTGCAAATTGGCATTTGCAGATAATGAATGATGAATATCCACTAAAAACACAGGCATCTAGCAGATGAAGATATAACAATAGTGCTACTTTTGTGCACACCGGGCCAAAGGCCATATTTCCCATTTTGGGGGAAAATGAAGTTTAAATCAAACATAAAAAGATATATAAAGCTCTTTCTAATGCATTTAAACAACATGGTTAAAGCTGGAAAATCTCTGCCAATTAGTGAAAGTTTGAAAGTATCTTACTGCCAGGAAATACTTTCATATTAGCTAATTTTTATTTTTTAAAAATTCAGCTGAGCGTTAAGTTTTTGGGAGATCTTTAGGATGGATTAAGTCAATTCAGAAATTCACACTATCTGTGAAAGTTTCATTTCTTTAGAGGCCATGTGTCCTTACTGTCCGCACTCCCTCACAGGCCCTGACACTCTAGCTCCAGCCAGCCATCAACTTGTTGCCCCAGCCTTTTTCTAACCCTTGCGTATTTAGGCTGCTGCTCCATCCACCTCTTAAAATACTTTTCTCTTTTCCTACCTGAACCTGAATCCGACTCAACCTTCAGATTGTACTCTGCCACTCGTCTGTACTCTCAAAGCCTTTTCAGACAAATGACTTTAGTCTCTATCCTTTGATCTCATACTACTCATAACTCCTCAGCAAATAAAGATTCCTTTGATATCTCTTGCTGTATTTTCAAATACTTATCTGATAAAGCAGAATGGAAATCCTGTGAGAATATTTAAGAAGTCATCACTTTTGGGTGTGTTATTTACATTATTCAATGCACAAGTGCTCACTAAATATGCTGACAAATGAAAAATGGCCCGATAAGCACAGGCCACAAAACTCTTACCCTTGACCTTAAAATGGTATTTTGAATGTCGCTTAATGATACTACAAGAATGAAATGGCATTACTTGAATATTCAAGGACTGTTCAAGAAGAGGGAAAAATTCGAATTCTATAATAAGGCATCCAGAGAAGGGCCTTGATGTGACTTCAGCATACATTTCAATGTTATCTTGGACCCCAATTTCACTACGTATTTTAATACCCTAACCATACAACACTTCTTTCAGTTCTCTGAATAAACTGGGATTCCTTGTGCCTCTATGCAAGCTCTAATGCCCTTCCCCTCCTCTTCTAAAAAACATTCCTCAAGATCAAGATGAAGGGCTGGTTCTTCTATGGTATGTTCCTTCATTCTTAAGGAAGAGGTTGCTTCCACATTCACGCTGCTAAGTGTCCATCTAACATCTCTACCATGCACATTTGTAGTGTGCATATCCATAATACACCTAACATTTTACAATACCACGTCATGTGTTTGTGAGAAGGCAGGATATAGCTTCTTATTTATTTTACATTTGCCTAGTGGTACTCATAATTTCTAGTTCATAGAAGGACTCATCTTTTGCTTAATGAATGCATAAATGAATGACCTTGTTAATTGCTTAGATGAAGGGGAAGAAATAACAACCCAGGATTTAAAAGTTAGCCATGGATAATGAAAAATAAATATGATTCCCATGGAAATCAAGGACCAACCATTGTTCTTATTGGAGCCCAAGCCATTTTGTTCCTATTTTTCTAAAACACAAAAGACCACTCACATGATGAAGAGGCTACAACAATGAAAATGTTTTAAAAGAAGGAGAAACTAAAAACAGGAAAAAAGTCCCGGACAAGCTGGGTGAGCATTACAATCATCTAGAGAAATTTCTTAAAATATATTTTTAGATTTTCTGTATCAAGATCTCTAGAGGTTGAGATTTTTAACATGAGTGAGTCTGATCAGTTAGGAGTTGGAACCACTAACCTTGAAAACAAATAACCAAAGCCACACAGCTTTAGTCCTGGCTGTTATGTAGTCATGTACATTTAACTAAGATGAATATCATGTATGTCTCAGATATTCTAATTCTGAAGCTATTCCTAGGGAAAATCTTTCCAAATTATTATAATTTCCTATTACATATGGTAATAAGATCACTGGATTTTTTTTAAGTCCTACAGGCTCTCCTGTACTAAACCTTTCTAATACAACTAACTGCTGACAAGTTACAAATTGACTAGTTTAATGTTCCTCCCTGTTCAATGTAGCAGAGATGGGTTAATAAATAGTAGAACTGACCAAAAGGGAGAGTTAGAAGTAAAATAACAAATGTTCGAAGTTATTCACAAACATAAGATGTTCTAAACAATGGGAAATGAGCCTCCTCCATTATAAAAATGGGTAAATCACTGTGAATCAAATATAAATGCTTAAAATCCCACATTAAATTCAATGCCTAAAGAAAATCAAATAATATAGGGGAAAGCTAATGTATTTATGATACAATACTAATATTTGGGTGTAAGCCTTAGTTCAGTTCCTTATAATTCCACCATGTGACCTATATTTAATACATGCTTAACCCAAACTTGAGTTTTGCCCCTTGATAAAATGTAAGTTATAATTCCTGCCCTACCTAATTCACAGGATCTAAATCTAGCAGTATGACTGTGAAGGTCATGTACATACATATTATGGAAGGATACAATAAAATAGGTAAAAGTATGTCAAGATGATAACTGACCACATACAACACATGCTATTATTTATTAAACGGGCTAGCAAAAATAGCCTTTCCAAAGCTTTAAATGTTTGGTAGGTAAAAATTCAATAAAGTCAGATTTTTTTTTCTTTTATGTTCCCAACATAAAATACTTCCTAACTCAAATGCTGGCATCTTTCCCCTCATTTGGCAAAAAAGCAATTCCCCACAGGGTTTCCAGTGGAACTGAAATGATTTTGACTGTTTTTGTTTAAGATTATCAACACAAACCTTTCCAAATCATGCAGCGTCTATGCCAAAATGCATTCTTTATGCAGCACAGTTGTAGGAATATATCATATGTGAACCACTGCTGGGCCACAGAGAATGGGATAGCATAATTTTTCCTATATTTTAGGAAAATTCAAAATATTTTTAACATATCCTTGTGGGATAGAGTGGTAATTTCTTTTCAATGTAACTTTTTATTTAGCCACAAGTTTATTTAAAATAGGGAAGGAAAGGAATACTAAGTAATTGTTTCAGAAAATAAATATTTAGGTGGGTTTAATATATTGTAAATTATATAACAACCACTACCACAAATGTCATTTCTAGAGCTCTTCTGTGCTAAGCCTTGTTTTAAGCACTTGTTTAATTGTGAACTAATTTAATCTTCAAAATAATCCAATGGTATTGAAAATATATTTGTTTTACAATGATCAAACTGAAACACAAAGACATTAGATAATTTGTCTAAGGTCATATAGTTAAGTGACTAAAGCAGGATCTGAATCTAGCTGTATGACTATGGATGTCATATATATAATCACTAGGCTACTTTTCTGAGAAGTGAGTAATTCATAACTAATAAGATATAATAGCTAAAATAAAATGCTCACATGTGTACACATATAGCCTTATAACTTAAAAATTAATTTAAAAATTCCTAAAAGTTATAGAAATCTTCATCTAGTTGAGAAGATCCAGGGTCACTTCTATTAAACTAGGATGATTAATTGCTAACTTTAACATCCTCTAAGAAGAATATGGTTTTTTTTTATAAAACATCTAAATTTTATAAAACATCTAAATCCAAAACAGATAAAACAAACCTCCTAGAATTAAAATTAGTTTCAGAGGACATAGTCTCAAAACAAATTACTTTTATTTCAAAAATAATATCTTAACTAATGAAAAGTCACAGATAAAGTTCAAAGGGATAATATTTTCAGAAACTGAATTAATGTTTAGTTTCAATTGTACAAGGTACGTGTTTCTTTTTTAAAAAAAAAAAATAATGATGGTGGAGGAATTATCTATGCCTGGGTGGATTTGAGTGCAAAACAATGAAACTATTGAGAGGAAAAAGGAACTAATAATTTTTAGGCATCTACTGTTTGTTAGATACAATACTAGTCACTTTGCATTTACTACCTCATATAGTCTTTAAAGTACCCAGCCTTGGTGGATATTATCCCTATTTATAAGTAATAAAATTAAGGTTCAAGATTTCTGATTTCACCACAGTACAAAATTCAAACCCAGCTGTAAACTGTCCTTTACGCTAAATCATACAGCCTACATAAATTAACTAGAAAACTTATAGATCATACAAAACACTGAATAATTTGGTCTTGTATCTTTAAAAATTTGTAAATATTTCTCCATATTTATTCACATAGCTCATCTCCACTATTTTCCTCTACTCAGATCCTTAAGATCTTCCAAAATGCTCTCTCCACTGACTTAGACTCTCAGTAGTTGCAGTCACCCTTTACTGAGCCTCATGCATCGCACCACATGCTCCACACATACTGACTCTTCAAAGGATCTGACAGCTATATGAAATGGCTTTCATTCTTACAAATGAGAAACATCTTCACAAAAGTTCACTTTAACATAGAGGTGACAGAAAAGGTAACAATGATTCTGTTCGGCTCTAGAGTCAATAGTTTTGCTTCTAGGCAGTATGGAACATTCTAAGCTGCAGACTTTAGCTTCCCAGATCATTCATAAAAGCAAGGTATTATGATTATATGTCTGGGAATGGTCAAAGATACTTGCCCATTTAATCCTATTACTTCTCTGGAGAATGAAGGGCAATAGTTATTAATATCCTATTTCATAAACAGACAAAAATGAAGTCCAGAAAAGTTGGAAGTACTTTTTCCTACTATGCAACATTGTTTTCAATCCCAGATAATGGAAATATGAATATATTAGTTGAAAAACCGTATATGCATAAATTTCCTCCACTCTTTGTTTGCAAAACTCACTAATTACACTTAAAACAACAACAAAAAAACTCAAGTAAATTAGTGAAGAATTAATTACCTTCATTGATAAGCAGAAATCACTACCAGGATACACTTGTTTTCAATTCAATTATATATGTTCCAAGACATTGTTTTTCACTAAGGGTTTTTTCTAAGATCTTCTTTCTGAACTATATCATAAACACAGAAATTTCTTTAAACTTTTACTTTAACAGAAATGTAATGAGGCTTGACTATGTCATTGCTCAACTAAAGAACATTGCTGGAGAAACATACCCAAAGGAAGGATATCTAAAGGAAGCATTTCCAAAGTCCTGTATGTGGAGCTATCCTATACATTAACTATGGTCTCTATGAGATCTTGGATCAGTTAAAATACATCTTCAGGCAATGTCCTTACATTTTAATGCATTAAGTTTTCATTTGAATCCACTTAGCTTCTTTCTGAAGAGGTATCAGCTCCACCATTTTGAAACAAGAACTATAACAAGTGGAGTTTTTTTAAACTGCTAACCTATTATAGAGGCAGAGTTGTATTTAGATTCAAGTCCAACATTACCATTTACTAGCTGTTTTTTACCACTGACCAATTACAGTAGTTTGAAACTGAGGAGTTTCCTCATCTGTAAAACTGAAATTTCACATAACTCCCCTAGGTCATAGACATGTTGTGAAAATCAAGTCAGATAAGGTATACAAATCACCAAGTACAGATTACAGCCTTGAGTGAATATTAGTCTAATTCCCTTGATTTAAGAACTTCAAAAATATATACTGAAGAGGCATGGGGATTAAAACAAAAACAAGCACTTTCTCACTCCCCCACAAACCTGAAAACATTCAAACACTATACACATCCAAGCAGAATACATTCTCTTCCATCAGGCTCATTTACATTATTTAACCCAGCTTGAATACAATATACTAAAATTTAAGATATATAAAAGATTGCATTTCATTGAGACTATTTTACTTCAATATTCACATTATACCTTTTATGAATTAAGATAGATAAGCACAGGTTCTAGGACGGTTATGTATGAGCGCTAGAAGATACAATTCTTCAGTCAAAAATGAACTGCTTTGTGAATTACAAAAGATAAGACATTGGGAAAAATGATTTTTAAGGGTCTTCTTGGGAACTAAAAAATTTGCATTTCATAGAAGGGATTTAAATTCCATTGCAATATAAGGTGCCCAGAACAATTGTACGCAATTTCTTCCTCGATCTATTGCCTAACACTATACTTATCATCTCTTGCAGTAGCAGTTTAGGAGGTGGTCCTACTCATATAATAAGCTCTGTGAATCTTGGTTAGACCAACAGACAAAAAAGCAAGTCATTATACTTTTTAAAAAATAATTCAAGTATATCCTTTTGAAAAACTATGCTACAGAATCATTAACTAATTGAATTGAGGAACTATGGCTTTCTTCTTGAGCACCATGGGACAAACCATGTTTTTTCTACTCCTTTCCATTTCTTCTGTCTCATGGCTGCAAGCACTTGCTGAGAGTAAAGGGTTATCAGTCAGTACATCTCAATTCTTATATCTGGACAGAGTTAGACTTTGCATTGCTTTTAATGGCCCATCATGAATTTTTTAATGCAGTCATTCAACAAATATTGAACATCTCCCATGAGCCATAGGATACAGAGATAAATGACGTGTGACATCACTGACCAGCAGAAAGAGTTAAGGGAGTCACTGATAATTTGGTTTGTTAAGTGCTATAATAAAGATATGCCTAACTTATGGTGCTGGTGATACAAAGATGAAGAAATGCACCTGTAACACAAGAGCTTACACAGAATATCCAAAACTGAGTCAATTCATAGATATTAACAGATTTTTTTATAAAATTTGTCTGTCCTACTATCAATACTCAGGGTAACCTCCTTGAATTTTGAGTTCAGAAACCTATTAGGTCCAGTACACAGTGGAAACTTTATACCCCTGGACCAACATCACCTCATTTCCTTATGTACTCTAAGGGCTCTCAACCACCATCATCCTCTCCCCTCCTCTTACCAGTTTGTTTTGGATTCCCATAGAAGTCAGATCATGTAGGATTTTTCTTTCTGTTTTGCTTAATTTGCTTCACACAGTGTCTTCCAGCTTCATCCACATAACAAATGTCAAGACTTCCTTCTATTTTAAATGGTGAATAGTATTCCATTGTACATACACAATTTTCTTTATTCATTCATCTATTGATAGATATAAAAGTTGATTATATATTATGGCTATTTTTAATAATGCTGTAAGAAAAATAGGAGTGCAGATATCTCTTGGTGACCCCAATTTCAATTCTTTGGCTATAACTCTTGAAGAGGGATTGTTGGGTCATATGGTAATTTCATCCTTCATTTCCTGAGAAAAATTTCAAACTGATTTCCATAGTGACTATGATGTATATTCTCACAGTGTACAGAGGTTCCCTTTTCTCTACATCAACAACACTTGTATCTTTTGTCTTTTTTGGTAATGGCCAGTTAGCACATAATTTTTTAAGAGATTATTCCACATTTTGCATTATTGACACCCTTGCCAAAGATTACTTGACTACATATGCAAGGTTTTACTTTTGGCCTCCTTCCTCTATTTGTTTATATCTGTGGGGTTTTTTTTGTCAGTGCCACAGTGATTTACTACAGATTTTTAATATAATTTGAAGTCAGAAAGACTAATATCTCCAGCTTTATTCTTGTTCAAAATGGCTTTGTCTATTTAAGAACTTTTATGTTCCAAATGAATAGATTGTTTTCTCTAGCTTTGTAAAAATAAAAAAAGCCAGTGGGATTTTGATAAAAACTGCATATGGAGATGACTTTGGATAGTATAGGCATTTAACAGTACTGTATCCCAATCCATGAACACAGCCAGGCTCAGTGGCACATGCCTGTAATCCCAGTGGTTTGGCTGATACAGGAGGATCCTAAGTTCAAAGCCAGCCTCAGCAACTTAGCAAGTCCCTAAGCAACTCAGTGAGACCCTGTCTCAAAACAAAATATAAAAAAGGGCTGGGGATGTGGCTCAGTGGTTAAGTGCCTCAGAGTTCAATCCTTGGTACCAAAAAAAAAAAAAAAAAAAAAAAAAAAAGTTCCCAGTCCATAAACATGGTATATCCTTCCAACATTAGTCTTTTAAAATTTCATCAATGTGTCAAAATTTTCATGTACAATTTTTCACTTCTTTGGTCAATCCCAGAGACTTTTTAAAAAAACTTACATGGTATTGTTTTCTTATTTTTTCTTTCAGATAGTTCAATGTTAGTGACTATAAATGATACTGAGTTTTATGTGATGATTTTGTATCCTGCAGCTTAATTGAATTTATTAATTCTATCAGATTTTGTGTAGATCTTTAGGGTTTTTAATATATATGATCATGTCATCTGCAGAGGTAATTTTGCATCTCCTTTATAATTTGGTTCTCTTTTAAAATTTTTGCCTAATTACTCAGACTAAAACTTCCAGTAATATGTTGAACTACAGTGAAGAAAGGGGGCCTCTTGCTATGTCCCAGACTACAGAAGAAACATTTTAAAATTTTTTCCCATAAATTTGTCATAGTCTGGACCTTAAGTCCCTTAAAGGCCCATGTGTTTAAAGGTTTGTTCCCCAGAATGGTGCTTTTTGGGTGGTGGTGGAAACTTTAATAGGTGGGATCTAGTAAAAGAGTTTAGGTCATTGGGATCATACTCTGTAAAAAGACTGTGATATTCTGGTCTCTTCTCTTTTTCACACCTGAGCCACAAAGTAAACATCTTTGCCCCACTGCATACTCCCCACCATAATGTATATCCAAACCTCAAAGCAGTGAGCCAGTCATGAGCTGATACCTCCAAAATTGTGAGCTAAAATAAACCTGTGTTCTTTTAAAGTCGATTATGTCATGTATTTTGTTACAATAAGAGAAGTTGGAGTAATATAAATGCTAGCTATGGGTCTTTCATTAAGTTCCTTATATATATTTCTTGTTTTATCATGAAAGGATATTGAATTTTGACAAAGCCTTTCAGCATCTATTAGGATGAACATTTGGCTTGTATTTCATTCTTTATATATCACATTGATTTATTTTTGTATATTGAACTATCTCTGTATCCCAAGGATAAACACCATTTGATTCTGACATATCTTTTTAATGTGCTGCTGAACTAATTTCCTAGTATTTTACCAAATGTTTCTGTATTTTTGCTCATCAGAGATTTGTTTTTTGTAGTGTTTTTGGTTTTGGAATCAGGGTGATGGTAGTATCACAAAATGAGTTTGAGTGTTTAGCTTTCATATTTTTTGAAATAGTGTTAATTTTCCTTGTATATGTGAAACAATTCACCCATGAAGCCATTGGATGGTGGGCTTGGTTGAAATTCAAGGAGAATTGAATTTCCTGTAATTGGTCTAGTTACTTCTTCCTGATTCAGTCTTGAAACTTTTTGTTTCTGAGTGGTTGAATTTATCCTTTTTATATAGGTTACTAAATTTTTTGGTATATAATGTATAACAGACTATTATATCTTTTATTTCTCTGTCATCCATTGTAATGTCTCCTAATTTTATTTGATATTTTTTCTTGGTTATTCTAAGGGTTTGCCAATTTATTGTTTCAGAAAAGCAACTTTAGTTTTGTTAAATTTCTATCTGCTACTTTGTCTAAACTCTTTTATCTCCTTCCTTCTGCTAAATTTGGGTTGTCATGTTACTATGAGATCTTTTCCTCTTTTATAGTCACTGGACACTCTAAACTTTCCCTTTTGTACTGCTTTTGCTTCACCCCATAAATTCTAGTAAGTTGTCTTCACTTTCATTTGTCTCAAGGTATTTTTCTAATTGCCCCTTTAGACCAAAGCCCAATGATTAATCAAAATGTGTTTAGTTTCCATGTGTTTGTGAGTTTTCCTGATATCTCTCATCAATTTCTAGTTCTATTCCACTGTGGTCTCAGAAGTTTCTTGATTTCAATTGTCTTAAATTTGTTAAGACTTTTTCTGTGATTTAAGATGCCAAATACTCTGAAGAATGTCCCATGTGCATTTACAAGCATATATTTTGCTGCTCTTAGTTATAAAGCTGTTTATTTCTGTCAGCCCCATTTATAGTGGTATTCAAGCCAGTTGTTTTCTGATTGTGTAGCAGGATATTCTATGCACATTAAACTAGGTGTTTTAGGCCTCCTAGTATTATTTTGTTTCAATTTTCTTATTCCAATATATTTGCTTTATACTTTAGGGTGCTCTAATGTTGGATGCAGATAGATTTATAATTGTTATATTTTTCCATTGACTCGAATCTTTCATTATACAATAATATTGTCTCTATAGTTTTTGTCTTAAAGTCCATTTTGTCTGATATAGTATAGCTGCTCCTGTTGTCTTTGGTAAGCACTTGGATGGAAAATCTTCATCCTTCACTTTCAGCTTTCATACCTAAAATCTCTCTTGCAGAAAGAATACAGCTAGGTTTTGGCTTTTTATCTGTTGAACCCAGCAACCCCATCAGGGTAGTGCCCAGGACACATTGTCCATTAAATCCCTCACTAGACAAACCAGAGGAAGCACAGGATTGGACATCTGTGCCTCCGCCAGAACAGTACTAACTCCAGAAATGGGACTTCAAATCATTCCCACAGGGATAAAAATACCTCTTCCCAAAGGAACAGTAGGCTTATTATTGGGACGCAGTTCTTCTACTCTAAAAGGACTTATGATAAGTCTGGGGTAATTGATCCCGATTATGAAGGTGAAATAAAAATTATAGCCAGTTCTCCAAGGGGTATATCAGTAATTTCACCAGGAGACAGAATAGCACAGTTACTAATAATACCCAGTCTACATGATAAATTTTCCAGTCATACTGTAGAAAGAGGTTCCAGGGGATTAGGCTCCACAGGTGTAGACTGGGCTATGCTGTCTTTAAATTTAGATTCTCATCCCATGCTAAAACTAAATATTCAAGGACATGAATTTAATGGGCTACTGGATACAGGTGCAGACCTTAGCATCATCTCTCATCAAGAATGGCCAAAACATTGGCCATTACAACAAGCCACTCAAACACTTCGAAGCCTAGGAGTGGCCACTAATCCCCATAGAAGTGCAATGGTATTAGATTGGAAGGATCCTGAAGGATGTGAAGGAACAATACAGCCATATGTATTGGATCATCTTCCCATAAACTTATGGGGACGAGATGTCCTAGATCAATTAGGTTTGACATTAACAAATAACATCAATTCAAATGTGTCCACTATTAGGGCTAGACAAGGTTTTAGGAAAGAAAAAAGATTAGAAGAACAAGAACAAGGTATAGCAGCACCAATACAAATAGATCAAGGAACAGACAGACATGGGTTGGATTTTCAGAAGGGGTCACTGAGACAATAAAAGGAGGTTGAGAAGCTTGTGGGAAGCCGGTGGTGGCAGTTGGGCTCTGAGGGTTTTCCTGAAGAGCTGAGTGGTGCGGTGTGTGTGTTCTAAAAATAAAGTTCATTTCCTTTGACAAGTGACTCCTGAATTATAATGCCGCATATGTCTTTTTATAGGGAAGTTTCATCCATTTACATTTACTGTAATGACTGGTGAATAAAAACTTGCTACTGCCATTTTATTAACCTGTTCTGATTTGCAACAATTTTATTCCTATCTTCCTGTCTTCCTTATTTTTCATAGTGATTTGGTTTGATTACCTTCTCTTTATCTTTTGTATATCTATACTTTTTTCCTTTGTGATTTATTGTATGAAACTTCTGGTATGTAGCCATCTATTTTAATTTGCTAACAACTTATGATCAATTACAAACAAAACAATTTTAGCTTCTTCTACATATACTTCATGTTTTTGAAATCAGAGTTTGCTTTTTTGTATAGTGAATTGTTTACTGAATTTTTGTCATTACAGTTAGTCTACACACACACAATTTCTTTTTTGAGGGGGTTAAGGGTACTGGGGATTGAATCCAGGGCCTTGTGAATGTGAGGCAAGCACTCTACAAACTCAGCTATATCCCCAGCCCCTCAATACTTTTTTTTTTTAACCTTTATATTAGGATTATTAGCACACCATCATTACAGTGTTAAATTAGCTCCTATTTCACTCTATATTTGATTTTATCTGTGAGATATTTTCATTTCTATCAAGTTGCGATTTAGCATTCTTTATATTTTCCTTGAAGAACTTCCTTAAGCAGGTAGGACAAACACCCTCTGTTTTTGTCTGGGAAAGATTTTATCACCCATTCATTTTTAAAGGATAGCTTTTCAAGATACACTATTTTTCAGTTATTTCACTGCTTTAATCACATGAATCCTGGCTTCCTGGGTTTGTTAAGAAATCCACTGATAGTTTTTATAAAGGTCCATTGTATTTTGGTAGTTTAATTGTAATGCATTTCATTGTAGACATCTTTTTATTCAACCATTTTGGACTCTTCTGGGTGTCTTGTCTTCTATTTCTCTTGAGTCTGGATGTCTACTTCCAAGGTTTGGAAAGTTTCAGTTATTTCTTTAAAAGCCTGCTGCCCCTTTATATCTCCTCCTTCTTTACCTTTTAAAATGCATGTATTGGTTATTTGCACTGTCCCATTAATACTATATATTTTTCATTTTTCCCTCCAACTAAATAACCTATTTTTTAATTCAATAGTTCTTTCTTATGTTTAAGTCTGATCTTGAAGCTCTCTATTACATTTTTTTTAGTTCATTGTATTCTTCAGCTTGAGAATATTCTCTTTTTGGGGCATCTGAACATTTTGTTCATGGTTTGTTTTCCTGGTTTTGTTAAATAGTCTGTGTTATTTTGTTATCTTACTGAGCTTCGTTAGAATAATTATTTTGAATTTTTGTCAGGTAATTCATGTTTCACTTTCTTCCATTTGTTTAAGATAAATTAAAATGTATTGTATACTTTTGATGGTATCATGTTTCCCTGTACTCTTGCATTGGAGTAATCAATTTGGAGAAATCAAATTTAACAGACTATCTTTGGTAAGAAAATACTGCCAGGAGGAGCATGAACATGCCATGGCACCGGGACTAGTGGTACATGTACAGCCAAATGAAGGGACATGCCACAACTTCAGATCTGCAGGAGGGTAGGAGAAGTGGCACGATAGCTCAGGCAGCGGAGGTCTAAAACACTGACCACAGTGTGGTCCTCAGCAGTGAATACTGTGGGGTTTTGTGGTATCCACAGGGGTTTTGGGGGGTTCCTTGGGGCTTTTGAGGCCAATAATGAGTGCACCCACATAGGGAAAGGCCAGAGCTGATGATGTGAGGATGTCTGCAAAAGCTAGAGCCAGTAGTGGAACAGTGAAAGGTGGCTATGAGCTGGAACATGTATAGTGGTTCAAACCAGCAGTGTATCAATAGCAAGTACATATGCTGTTGAGGGCTGGAAGAAGGCAAGCATACAGTGATAAAAACCAGCAGTACTTTATGTACTATAGCCAAAGCCAGGGCTAACTAAGTGCATGCCTTCAGTAACAAGAACTGGTCACAGGCATACAAGGTAGTTAAAATTGGTATGGGTAATGGGGTCAGGGCCAGTTGTATGTAGTAACTGTACTGGAAACCAGTGTCAGTATGTCCACAGTGACACTGGCTGAAGCATCTCCTATTGGGGTAGGTAGTAGTCCAGGCACCTGGATCCATGAAGGCAAAAACCACAGGCTGTCATAAACAAAAGCCATGGATGATCCAAAGCAGTTGAGAAGGCTTTTGAGGTGCTCTGAGTCAAAGGCTACTGGGGTCCTCTCAAAGGTAGGCCACCTTGGAATTTTCATATGTCCAAATGACACAGAAATTCAACTTCTAGGGTATGTATTCACAAGAAATGAAACAATATGTCCACACAAAAATTGAATATAATATTCATAGCAACATTTCATAATGAGCCCAAAATGAAAATTACCCAAATGCCTTATCAACTGAATAGATAAACAAAACATGGTATATATTCATACAATGAATTATTTACTAATAATAAAAAGGAATTAAATAATGAAACATGTTATATTTTGTATGAACCCTGAAAACATCCTAAGTGAAAGAATGTAGACACAATAGGTCACATATTATATGCTTCCATTTATAGGAAATGTTCATAATAGGAAGAGAGACAGAAAGCAGATTAGTGTTTTCCAAGAGTTGAGGGGAGAGGGTAATTGTTAAAGGATTTTTTTTGGGGGGGATGATATTTTGTAATTAGCTAGTAGTTATGTTTGCATAATTCTGTGAAAATAGCAAAAACTACTTAATTATATACTTTGAGAGCTAATTATATCTTAATAAAGCTATTATTAGCAAGTAAACACAATGATTCTCTACTTGCTCCTGGTTTTTAATCAGGAGCTTAATCTTTGAAATCAAATCCAACTACGCTGCCTATGACTTCCTGATCATACACATTAATCAATTGTACAATTATATAAATGTTAGACTGCTAAAAATATTATTTTAAATTAATCACTTCAATGCTTTGTATGTGACACAACTGAGTTTCAAGAAGGATAAATGATTTTAGGGTACAATAACTAGTAGTAGAACCAGGGAAGATTCTCCCAATGGTATGTCATTATTTCTTGGCTAAATTAAACATTTTCTTTCCTACAACTCCCTTTCTATTTAAAGAAGAAGATATATAAAAGAAAGAAAAAAATCTTACTTATATTTCATAGTAAGCCCAATGATTATTATCACATTTATGGGAAATAAAGGATAGGAATAAACAATTGCACCTTTCTGCTTCTATGAATGAGGAAAATACAACTATATTAGTACTTAAAGGTTTTACTATTTTAAAACACTATAATACAATAAGTGAGAATAACAGAACAACAAAGACCAATCCTTCCATTAAGAAATGGAAAATAATCAGATGCAGCAAAGATGCTGTAAATCTAAGAATATGCTCCCATTCTTCATAGATATGCCAAATTTAATCCATAGGAAAACAGTCATCAGTTTCTGAATTTTCTTTTTTGAGTTCTACTTTTTGTGGCCCTTCTCTTAGCTAATAGCAGACATAGGTACAATAAGTAATTTTCATGTTACTTATTCAGAAGATTTTCTGTGATAGTATATAATATTGTCTTTGATATACAAATTTGTTATTTTCATTAAACAGCAACTTTTAAAACAGAAGAATTTTTCATCTTCTTCCAGAAAAAAACACTAATTTCCACTGAGGATATGCTATTCTAAAAAGAGCATTCATTATTCAATGCGAAAATTCAAAAGCTTGTTGTGCAAAACATTATTTAACCTACAGCCAGAGGGTAACTCCATTTGTGTAGTGTTAGCATTTCATCATTTGGTGTCCACATGTACCAGAGATAATAGCACTTGGGGTGCAGCAATGGGGAGTTGGGGAAACAGGGAGTAGTGGCTGTAACAACATTGTTATATGCTATATTTAGGTTAGGAAATTCTGGGTTAATTCAATAAATATTTAAGAAGTATCAATTATGGGGCAGACTTTCTACTAGATACTGTAAAAGGTTTATCCAGAATTTTTAAAGTCTCCCACATGGTAGTTTTCAGTATGATTATGGAGACCCTAGGACCTAACTTGGCTGACAGCCCCAGTTTATAAGTGCTGCCCCCACACATTAATAGCATCCCTTTTCATTCCTGTCATTCTATGTAGGACTCTATAAGACACATACACATGCATCCACATGTGTGTGTTAAACCAACTTTCATAAAACTTACATGACCAATAAAAAATTATATCTACATTCCTATAAATATCTCTTAGAACCATGGTCTGGGTCCACCGAACATGGTTTAACAGCCATACCATTCCCTTTATTTGACAGCTGAGGAAACTAAGGACTAGAGAATTAAAGAGATTCAACCAGAAAATGGCAGAGATGGGAGAAAGCCTAGGACTCCAGCTCATATTGCCATGCCCTTTTCTATATATCACAGATTGCTATACTAAAACATTCTTAACCTGAAGTTAAAAGTTCTATTATTAGATAACAAATGTATATTGTTTCCTAACACAAAGTTATCCAATTTCCCATTTTAATTTTAATTTCAGTAGACTGCAAGTCGTTTCTTTTTCTCTTTAAATCACAACTGTGGACTTAACCAATGATACAGTCAATGAGAAAATATCTTGTAGTCAACTCTTCAAGCTTGTAAATAAATTTTACTTATTTTTCACACTCTGGTGAATTTGGCAACTGACTTTTGTTTCATATCTTCAAAGTGTCACTGGATTCATAGGTTATGTGTTGAATGGGAAACAAGGAGCTCATTTTATTATTCAACCAATACAATTTTGAGTGCCTACTAAAAACACTCTGCCATATTATTTTATTCCCCTATGGTTCCAAGTGTCCATTAAAGTGAGGCTGCTTCAAAATGCCAAAGAGTTTAAATTATAAGTCCCTTATTTTTACTGAGTTTCTACATACTTGATAATATAGGCTATTTTCTGATTATACTTGCATCAAAAGGCATGGCCCTTGAAGAAAATTGTGTAAAGCATTCTATCTTAAAAATTAGTAAATGGTTTATACATGGCCGCTGCTACGTCTAACTCTTACACATTTTAGGTATCTTATAAAGTAGTTCTTCTAAAGAAGAACTAAAGAAAAGAAGAAGTAAATGATTATATAAGCTTTCTACTATCAAGTATAACTAAAAAGAACAAATAAAAAATGAATTTTAAAAAAGCTATTTCTTATGAGCTAAGAAATATACCTAGAAGAAAAGTAGAAACTATCAGTTAAAACAGGATTTAAACTCTTGGGAAATTCATTTTATATATCTTTCTGTTCATTTCTAAGTTAATATTAATTAAAAATAAAAGAAAAATACAAGGTGATTAGGGCAGAAGAACATTTCTAGAGAGAAACTGTTCAATTTGTAGATGGTGATGTGAGATATATGTGAGAAGCATGCTCTCAGAGATTGAAGTTGTGATTGTGTGGCATAGCTCTGACATCTGAAACAGCACAATCTCCTGCAATAAAAAAGGCTTGTTTATGAAAGTGCACCATTTGAAGTAATAAACTTGATTCAGTGTTAACTATTTTACTCAATGAACCACCTGTTTTTAAAAAAAATGAATACAGATATTGATCACATCAAACGATTTCATTGAGAGGTTGACACGGACATTCACACAGTTTATCATGGATGGTCTCAGAAGCTTTCCTGTGTATGAGAAACAGAACTACAGGCCTTTTTGTATAAGTTCCTGTACATCTTGTCCATGCTGTTCTCAAAGACGGGTCGGTGGGATTTTCCCTTATTGTAAGAGGCTGCCCTGGACCAGTATTCACCATCATCCAAATGGAGAGAGCCATGTGGCCGCTGATATGAGCTATAAAAACAAGGATATAAACAATGGTGAAACCAAAAGGTTTAAAACAATGGTAAAAGTAAATTAGAGGTAGTACTATTTAAACCTAACACTTTTTTTTATAGGAGTGTGATACTTGGCAGGGGTAGGGAGGGAGACTGAAAAATAAAATACGCTAAAGGCTCTGCATCAGATACTGACTCTCTAAAAGGGGAAACAGAACTATTTGTGTGAAAAAGTTACAAAACAATAAATGAAAATTTCATGTTAAGAGTTAAAAAGGAATTCAGAAAACAGGTACAGCTTGGTAAAAGCAGCACACAGATGGTCTGGTATGACCAGTATGCGAATAGCCTTTTAAAGTCAGTCTGGAACTGTGGGACCTTGGGAAATTTATTTAACTGTCTAGAGTCTCAGTTTTCTCAGCTATATTTTTACAATTGTTTAAAAATTAAAAATGATATATATATATACATA
Source organism: Callospermophilus lateralis (assembly GCF_048772815.1). Classification (NCBI taxonomy): domain Eukaryota; kingdom Metazoa; phylum Chordata; class Mammalia; order Rodentia; family Sciuridae; genus Callospermophilus; species Callospermophilus lateralis. The sequence goes on along the minus strand of NC_135311.1, from coordinate 107,309,468 downwards.
TACATATATATATTATTCTTTATATATGTATATAAAGTTCATTGTATAGCACTTACCTCGAGCACAAAGTTATTGAATAATGAGGCATTGAATTAGATACTTTCTATAAATTTATCAATAAATATCACAACACTCACAAGTGGATAGAGTTAGAAATTAAAACTAAGTGAGGTTAAATGATTTGCCTAAGAGCACTCAGCTAGAAAGTGACAGATGAGAAAGGAGACAGGTCTGTGACTCCAGAGCTTTTCTACTACGTCACACTGCTATTGCCCTCAGGAAAATGGAGAAACATAGACTGAAGATGAAACACTTATGAAACATAAAAATAACACAGAAGAGTCTGACTTTGAAGTAACAGGATCTACTACAGTTTTAAGCATCTGGAAAAAAACTAAAAGAACAGATATGTAACTAATGAAATAGATCAGGACTAGGTTAGGTGTAATATTCTTTGATGGGTTGGTAATATTTTTTGATAATATTTGTTGAAGATATTGAAGTTAAAATTCTATTGTCATGAACATTAATTTCTGGCTTTAACATAATTTGCTATAGATAAAACATCAATTTCTTCAGAGAATCTGAATTTTTTTAAATAAATAAAATCAACCTACTTCAATAAGTGAAATACTTATTATAGATTAGACCACTTAAGTCTCTTAGAGATTATGACATTTGTGTCATATGAAACTGTATTTTTTGACCATTAAATGTGTCACTTTCTTCATATACTTAGATCTTACTTCATGCAACCAATTTCTTCCCCTGACTTATCAGTTCTGTAATATTATAGCCATTGTCTGTGGCAAAATAGGAATTCTTGGAGCTCTTTATCTGTAAAGAGAATTTATTTGGCTTGATGTCAGTCTTCATTGTACATAATAAAAATGATGACATAAAAAGATATGGAACTTCCACATGAACACCCTTAAACCCTGACACTGTCAATTGAAGATGTAGAATAATGTAAATACTTACACATTAACTTTATGTAAAGTTTGGCATGACCCAGAGGGATTATGCAACTTTAACCCATTAATTCTATTCCTAGATACCCAGAAAAGTCTTTACACATGAGTAACAGTATGTATGTATAAACATATTCATAATAACAATGTTGGGAACAACCTAAGTATCTACATTAGAACAGATAAATAAAAATGTGATTTGTGTCCTATGCAATGGCACATACACAACACAGATATTGTCCTATACAATAGCAAAGGATACAGCTGCATGAATAATTGTGTGTGAAAATGAAAAACAAGTAGGAAAAAAGCAAGCTGTGAATACTACACATAGTTATAATCACACTTATGTAAAGTTGGAAACAAGGACAATTAAATACGTTAACACTTTTGGATGGGATACATGTATGGAATAACTCTAAAGAAGAATATGACACAGCCACATCAATGTTTATAACAGCACAATTCACAATAGTTAAACTGTGGAGCCAACCTAGATGCCCTTCAGTAGATGAATGGATAAAAAAATGTGGCATATATATACACAATGGAATTTTACTCAGCAATAAAAGAAAATAAAATCATGGCATTTTCAGGTAAATGGATGGTGTTGAGGAAGATAATGCTAAGTGAATTTAGCCAATCCCCCCCCAAAAAACAAATGCTGAATGTTTTCTCTGATATAAGGAGGCTGACTCATAGTGGGGTAGGGAGGGGGAGCATGGGAGGAATAGATGAATTCTAGATAGGGCCAGGGGTGAGAGGGAAAGGGAGGGGGCATGGGGTTAGAAATGTTGGTGAAATGTGATGGACATCATTATCCAAAGTACATGTATGAAGACATGAATTGGTGTCAACATACTTTATATACAACCAGAGATATGAAAAGTTTTACTGTATATATGTGTAATAAGAATTGTAATGCATTCCACTGTCATTAATTTTTTTAAAAAATCAATAAAAAAGAATAAGAGCAAGATTAACAGAAAATTCTTAGTAGCATTTATATCTGTGGAAAAAGACAAAACTTTTGAGGAACATATGGCTTCAAAATTATGAGTTATTTTCTACTTCTTAAGCTAGATTGTGAGTATCCATTTTATTGTTAATACATGAAACTTAAGAATATTCCTCTGCTATTGTTGATATTTCACAATAAAAAGTCTGAAAAATTTTACTTTCATATACCATGACAATAGGTCTCTTTACTTCGATACTTTGCTAGAATGGAATTCTTCCATACATTTTCTACTATTTACTAGATCCTAGTGAGTTTTCTTTACATTTGGTATCACTTCTTTCACACTGGATAATTTTGAAAATGAGAGCATCTCTAGATTATTAAAAGTATTTTAAAACATGTTATAATAATACATATACATTCAGTTTCGAATAATATCAATAGTCTATAAAATTTCCAAAGACCTTAGCCATGTCTCAATGCTAATGTTTTGAGATAAGCAGCATATGTTTTTCATTAGCTGTGCACAAAAAACAATCTAGACAATTGAACATAATTTCTTTCATACAATTTCTCTCCAGGTCTAATTGCTGTTGTCACTTAAAACACTTTAATAATTTGATTTACGGTATAAGAGAATCACACACACACACATTATGAGATATATCTGTATGTACCTCATACCTCTGCAAATATATTGGCCAGCCTAATTTCTAGAAAGGCTCTGTCTCTCATCCTTAGGAGTCTCATGTGTTGTTTTGTTTATTTATTTGTTTTCTGTTTGTGTTTATCTTCTGTAAGTCGTTAATTACTATTTCACAAAAGGCAGATTCATTCCTGTCTTGCTGTCTGTTGTTCACAATCACCAATAATAATGTACTTCTCCAAACTATGGTTGGTTTACTTGTTTGCTGTTGTTGTTTTAAGTTTCCAGGCTAATTATAACCTAATAAACCTAATCAACTGAATTTCGAATTTTTCGTATATACCACTGCCCAACTCTCTGAAAGATAATATAAAGACTACCAACTTTTAAAATCATGGTATGGGTTCTTCCCAGTTTGAAAATCGAGCTCTTAACACATTTCATAAAGTACTATATTGTGATCAGACACAGATTTACTACTGCTTTGGTTGCATTAGACAATAAATGTCTCAAAGTTGCTTTAAAATATTATCTTAGTGGCTTGTAATGAAGAAATAAAATTCATAAAGTCCTTTAGGACCAACTGTGATTCTGAAAAAGTTCTGTGAAGAAGAGCTAAAGTGGACAGAATAGATAATTCTAATGTTCCTTGATCTGGAAAAATTTGGCAGGAAGTTTATTTTTACTTAAAATTTCAAAATTTTGCAATTTTGTAAGCAGTACTGTGGCTTTCTGGAGAAAACATGAAGTGATTCAACCTGAAAGTCTGAATTGCAAAATGATGTTAAAAATGCAGAGAGGGTCCTAATATGTAAGTCTATGGCTTGATGTAAACAAGGACAGTAAGAACTGTAAGCATAATATTTACTTCCAGACTTGGAAGCATTGTCTCTCTAATGAATTCTAAACATGTTGAATCAATTTTGATATTATTACTGGGTGTATTAAGTTTAAAATGTATAAGTAACATTATTATAGCATAGGCTGACTACACATCTCTATTTTACCAAGAAGATCTCCAGTACTCATTTATGAAAAGCATTTAGGGAAGTTCCTACTACAAATTCCTACAAAATACTGCATCAGGACTATATTCTATAAAATAATTATCTACAAAGCAGGGACAATATTATCATTTGGTTAAAGACAGTAAGTTTTTCAGTAACTTGTGATTGCTACTTCAACAGAAAAAACCTCAGTTAAATTATGATGGTTATGCAATTAAATTATGACAATTATTCTATTAAGAAAAAGGACAAAAAAGAACAAAGATCAGGGAAATATGGGAACTGAGCAGTTTCAAATCCCAAATTATTGACATATGTACACAATTTCAATTTGTAATATTACATATACATAATTTAAATTTGAAATTTGAAAAAAATAAAATAAATAACTTCAAATAGAAATTATGTTCATGTGTATGATATATGTGTGTGTATTATATATATATAAATGTGTTATATATATATAAATGTGTTATATATATATAAATGTGTTTTATATATAATATATATAAATGTGTTTTTTATATATATATATATAAATGTGTTTTTTATATATATATAAATGTGTTTTATATATATATATATATAAATGAAATACACATGGCACATACACACACACACCAAAAAAAGAGAAAATGCCTAAGGTTATAGAAGCACCTCAGATGAGAGAACAACTAAAGAATGACAAAGCATTCACTAGATAGACAAGACGACACAGATTATTTCAGGGATCACACACTGTAACAGAATCAAGACATACAATGAATTACCAAGTATAGCTATAGAAGTAAGAAGAAATCAAAATTGTCAAGAATCAAAAAGAGAATTTAATCCTAGAGGAATGAGGAGCCTATAATGACAAGATATAAAAAGAATTTCTACTATAAATAAAATTGAATTAATATTACTCTAAAATTTCTTCAATTTCAAATATTTTTTCTATGCATCTAAGAGGACACATGGTCATTAAACACTTAATATTTTAATTCATCCCTTTGGTTTTACTAATGTAGTTTAAACTCAGTATTGTTATCAAGTTCACAGGGAATATTCCATTTGTTTTCCTTCTTCTTTTCTGAACTCCCTCCCATACCTTCAAGGGAAAAGAACTAGCCATAAAACTGACCTCATGTGGAGCACAGCCAGAATACTTCAGAGTATTCTCATGTCCTAACCCCGTTAAATAAAATAATGAACTTATTTTTTAATTCCTTAAAAGTAGCCATATTAAGATATAATAATTCCAGGTTTGGCAAATAATATCATGGAAAACTTAATCGTGGCTCCAAAGCTGCCTTGGACTGCTGCTTACCATTTCCCCCATGTCATCATCTAGTCAGCAGTCCCCCATCTAATAACATTTAGACAAGACCATAAGTACTTGCTCTGTTTATGAAAAATCATAAAAATCATAATCCTTAATGAAAATTTTATTATTTTCTCATGCCCTATTTTAAAAATTAAATTTGTATAGTAAGAATGGGTAGTCTCAGAACCATCTGTTGTCTACTCATGTTCTTTGAAGGGGCTACTAATTAACTGAACATGTTTTCATACTTTTTTGGTACAGGCATTAAGTACATTTTTCTAATTACAGTGGCTATATATTTTTTAAAGATGAATACTTGTTTATTCTAATCATAAGAAACTTTTCTAGACTCTGAGCTACAATTTTTATAACACTTTGAAAAAAAATTTATAAATATCAATATATTTTTCTAGACAAAATATTTTTTAAAAGAAAAAGAAAAACTAAACCTTAAATATTTAATAAAAAGAACTTTTAAAAAGGACTTTATGATATTTGATTTGAAAATACAAAGTCTAATGAATTTAAATTAGAATTAAGCAACATTTTCTCACTTAAAATGAAAGTCAACTTTCCATTGTGAATTTTACTAATAATAGCTTTCTGGCTATTTATTTATGACATTTTGGTAGAGTCATAAAATTGATCATACAGTGATCAATGTAGAAGTAATGAAATTTATAATCAATCCTGTGTTGTTTAAAAGCATAAAGCCCAAATTTAAATTATTTAGGTTGAGTTTCTGTTATAATTTTATAATTAAAATATTATATTGAGCATATTCCTACTATCAGTATCCTGGAAAATATGCACATCTAAATAGAAAGCAGTTGTTATCAATAGCAAATTTTATGAACAACACTGCTAAACAGTCATATTCTATTCTATTATTATTATTTCTCTCTCCTTTGTGGCCAACTCCTATCTATATAAAACACTACCCCTCAACCTTTGTCTTCAAAGTTAGGGCTAATGCTCAAAGAATGCATAACAATGTAGAGAACTTTAAATATTCTGAAAACTGAGGAAATATGAAGTATATGTAGAATGTACTAAAAAGAAAAGAAAAAAGAGCATCCTAGGGAACTGGGACTTGGCAGGCTATCATAGCAAATGACTAAAAATTTTCTAGAAAATAAAACTCAAAATTGAGAAGCAAGCCCCAAAAGGTAGTAGATTCCTTCCTTCTGCAAGCCACCTAGAACCCACAGAATTAAAAGTAAGGAGTCATTTATTGATTCTTAGAGAAAACTGTCTTTCTATAATGAGTTTCATGCACAAAGGTGATGGCAGACATGGGGCAATTATAATAAATATCCAATGCTTGGAAGATGAAATAACAAATGCTCTATACTTTGTGGATGATGACCATAATATACATCTAGAGTATAAGATAATGTTAAATCGTGAGAAAAAAAACAAAAGAAATAATTTCTTTTAATTAATATGATCAATGTAATAAATTGTTTTCATTATACTTTTAATTCTTTTTTTTTAAGAGAGAGAGAATTTTAATTTTTTTTTTTTTTTTTTTTTTTTTTTTTTAGTTTTTGGCGGACACAACATCTTTGTTTGTATGTGGTGCTGAGGATTGAACCCGGGCCGCACGCATGCCAGGCGAGCGCGCTATTGCTTTAGCCACATCCCAAGCCCTACTTTTAATTCTTTAAACATGGTTTCCTCTAAGCTCTTTGAATTCAGTTGCCTTGATCTACTGAATTCAACATTGATGACTCCTCAGATACAGATTCTAAGAATTCATTGTTCATATAATATGGGTCATACTTTCATGTTTCTTAAATGTCTCAAAATTTTTGTTGAAAATGACATTTTTGGTGGGGGGTGGTATTGGGGATGGAACTCAGGGGCACACAACCATTGAGCTACATCCCCATTTTGTATATTATTTAGAGACAGGGTCTCACTGAGTTGCTTAGCACTTCACTGCTGCTAAGGCTGACTTTGAACTTGGAACCCTCCTGTCTCAGCCTTCTGAGCTGCTGGGATTAGAGGCGTGTGCCACTATATTTGTAGCAACTCTGGATTCTGACTTCCCTGTCAAGATTATTACCTTTTATTTTGCTTGTTTAAAGATTTGCTTGGACTGATACTCTGTATTCTTATTTCTCTCTCCCTGTACAGTTGCTGGTGTCCTTTGCTACTTTAAAAAAATTTGTTTCTATTTGTTTTTTTTTTTTTTTTGGTGGGGGGCGGCAGATACCAGGGATTGAACTCCGGGTCACTCAACCACTGAGCCACAACCCCAGCCCTATTTTGTATTTTTATTTAGAGACAAGATCTCACTGAGTTGTTTAGCACCTCACCGTTGCTGAGGCTGGCTTTGAACTCATGATCCTCCTGCCTCAACTTCCCAAACTGCTTAGATTATAGGCGGCGAGTCTGGCTTCTTAGGGACTACACCTGGGTTAGCATGGCTTAGTGACCAGGAAACAATGGGTCAGAGCCTGTAAACCTATAAGGCTTCCATCTTTTGTCAGTGGCTTGGAGAATATATTCAGTTTATCAGCTTGTTCTGGATTTTATTTACTGCCTCTCTCAGGCTTCACACTCAGTTGTGAATTATTGGCTTGCCAGGCCCCTTCCTAGTCCCTTACAATCATAACAGGTTTATTCATACATATAACCTTCCAAACAACCAGAAATAAGCAGAACTTTATCAAGGCCCACTTTGGTTCCTGAATCTTTATTGTTTGTCCTAAGCATTAAGACTCTAGGCCTTCCCTGACTGCCAGTAGGATCATTGCTGCTTCTGCATGCCCCAGCACTTGGCTCCATATGAACTTCCTGGTCTTTTAACTTGACTGCTTTATTAGTGCTTCTGTGCCACAGAGCTAGGGAGCCAGTGGCTGTGGGGGGAGGATGAAATCTCTAAGTTAAAATGCCACACTCCCATGGTTCGGTAGATTTTCTAGACAAATGTTTCTCAATCTGTTACATGTCTTTGGTCAATTCCCAAGTTTTAAAATTTTTCTTGATAATTCTGGTCAGTTTTATTTTGTTTCTTTTGGGGGAAGGAATATGCTGTGCTCCTCACTTCATTCCAGAGGTCCATACAGACCTCCTCTTAACCACTGTCAATGGGCACAGGCAAAAGGCTGATTAAAAAGCTGAGACCCAAATGCCCTCTTTACTTTTGCTGTTGGAAACCTCAACAATGGGATAATTAATGTAGGTTCTCTCATCTTTAATATGAGAAAATCAAGTGAGAGTAGATTCTTGGCCTAGAATACAATATGACTTGGGAATAAAACTCAAATAATATTTTGATCACTAATATGAAAGAAAAGCACTCTGGAAAGATTTTAAAGGTCTGACTACTCCCTCCTACTGCATGAGAGAGGTGGCAAGGATTATAAAGTGATCTCAAAAATGTACAAGCAGAACTTTTCTGATATTCTGCTTCACTCTCTCATATGAGGCGCCTGGGAAATTTAAAAATCTTAGTCATTAACATTGATTGATAAACTAGAAAAAGAATCAATATTGACTTTTATGGCAAATTTTAAATCAAGAGCATTGCTTTTTAAAATATGGTATTGGAATCATCTATGGTATTTCTTAAAATGTATACATTTAAATCTCATGTATATGCAGAAACTAGAATCTACAGGGTAGGAGGTAGAAATCAGTATTTTTAAGAAACAACTCAAGCAATTAGTAAGTATCCAAAAGTTTGAAAATCAGACCCTTTTCGGTATCATTTCTAGTCTCACCCCTTACCCAAATTATAATTAATTATATGGATTAAGCACCCCACATTGGGAAGGTAATTCATACAACAGTCTAGGGAATAAAGCTAAAAGAAAAAAGAATTTAAGATAACCTTTTTTAAGATATGTGCTCTCTTAACCTAACCTCTTTTACGATATATGCTCTCTTAACCTTAGTTTTCCTCTTTGGATAGCTCCCCCTCCTTCAATTCATCCATAACATAAAACATACCTTGATGGGAGGCCCAGGTTGCCTCTTGCTTGGGAGGCAGTAAAACTATTGGCAATGTTGTCACACTCATGCTGGTGTAAGGAGCAAAAGGAGATGTTCATAGATGTTCTAGCCTCATTTACTGATGGTAAAAATCAGCCATTTGGTTACAAAATCCCACTCCACTATTTGGAGCTCTTAAATTTGTTCTTGAGGAATCTTATGAAGGTAAAAGCCCTATAGTAATCAGTGGTATGATGCTTTGACAGCATACAACCACAATTTACAGTTTTTGTTTGGTTTTGCTTTAATTTTGGTACTGGGGATTGAATGCAGGGATGCTTAACCACTGAGCTACATCTCCAGACCTTTTTTTATTTTTTATTTTGAAACAGGGTATCACTAAGTTGTTGAGGCTGGCCTCAAACTTGTGAACCTCCTGCCTCAGCCTCCTGAGTTACTGAGATTACAAGCATGTACTGTCACACCTAATTTACAGATTTTATTACAATATTTCATGCCAATTGACAACTTTTTTGAAAGTTCTCATGGAATATGCTAGTACAACTTTGCAAAAATATTATTGATAACATTCTTGAAATTTTAATCTAAGAGAACAGATATTTTTCTTATTTATTTAAAAAGATTTAGTAATGTTCTAAAATTACAAAACCTTTTTTAGGTTAGAATAAATTATGAAATATGTGAACTTCAGTGCAGTCAAATAAATATTAAGTATAGGATAAAAATTATCACCATAAACTAGCTATATATATTTTATTTAAAAAACTTCAGCCAGGTGCCATGGTGAACACCTGTAATCCCAGAGGCTCAGGAGGCTGAGGCAGGAGGATCATGAGTTCAAAGCTAGCTTCAACAATGGCAAGGCACTAAGAACTCAGTGACACCCTGTCTCTAAATAAAATAAAATACAAAATAGGGCTGGAGATGTGGCTCAGAGGTTGAGTGCCCCTGAGTTCAATCTCCAGTACCAACAAAACAAAACAAACAAACAAAAAAAACCCTTCAGTAATGTATACATATTAAAATATTGTGATAGGAATTTACATAGTAAAAAATTTTTTAAAATTACCCTTTTGAATAAAAAATTTTTAAAAATTCAGCAGATGAGAAAAACAGGCTATTTTTACGTCAATTATAAGAAAGATCTTTATACACAGCATTAACTAAGCCCATACCTATATTCAGGGTCACTGTCATAGGCAGAGTCTCTGTATAACAGCCCTCTTTTCAGCTCCAGCTCTTCGTCTTTCTCTGGGTCTCTCTCATCCTAAAAAATTAAAAAAATTTTCATCAATTCATTTCTCATTGCTTGTAATATAATGCTTATGTTTCTTTGGAAAAGGCTCTTCTTCTCCATTATGGAAAATAAAAAAGTATGATTTTATCTGTTGTTATGTGAACTCCAAAATGATTGTACTTGCCTTCTGAGGCATAAGTGTTTTGAGAAAACATAGATGTAAGCATGTACCTGTGACTTTCAAAGAAAATGACTTATAATTGTTAATCATAAGCCAAAATGCAATTAGAAATCAGTAATGGCAAAAATGAAAGGCAAGTTAATTGGAATGAATATATATGTCTTCCCCTCCTTGTACAGGCAGTCTATTCTTCTAAGTTAAGGGCATAAGAAACAGAATCCTGAGAGACTGCTTTGAAAGTACCTATGATAATTTTATATAATCTAATATCAAGTTATCTGTATCAACTACTTAGCCAATACCCTTGGCTCTTTAGTCAATCAAGAACAGAAAGAGAACTGATAACAAGAGCAACTAGTAAGCACAAATAAATATTTATATTAAGAAGGAGTCCATTCACATATGTAAGAAAAGAACTGAACACAGATTATGATGAAAAATTATTTAAAAATTTTGTTGATGTCATGAAACTGCAAAAACATTATTTACTATAAAAATGCGAGCAATAAATAACAGGGGAAGCTTAAAAATCCCAGAAAACATACATAAAAATTTAGATTGTTATAGCTTCTAATTTTTATCATTATGAAGTAATTTCATTTATTTCTATTGCTGTTTTCCACACCCATTAACATTCATTATGTGAATATGGAAAACATAAACATAACATTTGGTCTATTCTTAATATAGTCAAAATATCTTTTAGTTAGTACTCAAATGGTATATATTTATCCTTTTATTTTCAAATGTTCCTTTAGATCTTGGAGCATAGGAGGAATAGACAAATTCTAGATAGAGCAGAGGGATTGGTGGGGAAGGGAGGGGGTAAAGGGTAATGAATGATGGTGGAATGCAATGATTTTCAAAGAAAATGTATGAAGTACATTTTCAAAGTACATGTATGAAGATATGAATTGATGTGAATATACTATGTATACAACCAGAGATATGAAAAATTGTACTCTATACATGTAATAAGAATTATAAGGCATTCTACTGTCATATAGAAATTTTAAAAATTACATTAAAAAAAAGTATTGGAAAAAAAAAAAAGCAGATGTTGTGTATTTTCATCCAGTCTGGTAAACCAAAGGATTTGAGCATTTTTTCTTTAACAGCTAGAAAACATAAAGGACTCTAATAAGCATAAGAGACATGACAAAGGAAACAAATAAAAGGAATGGCTATCTTAAGAATAAGAACACAATCAGTAAAAACTCATGGAGAGCAGAGGTGTCCCTTTAGATCTAGATCAAGGTTATCATGTAGTGGAATTCTGCTTCAGGAAACAAAAGACATTACTCTCATGGCTTTTCTCTTCAAGTTTTAACACCTTATATAAGATATGTGTGTGTATGTGCCTGTGTAGATGTGATACTCACATATACATGCACACATATAATTTCTAAAATGTGTGTATCATTTAAAATACACATATGTAGGTCTGTTGTGAGTACTTGGCATAAACTTTTTTTTTATTGTGGCAATCACATATCACATCTTACAAGCTATTAATTGTGTATTGGTCCCAATTTCTCCCTTTACATATATTAGAATATTTGTTGAAATCTGGAAATTTTAACTAGTATGATGTGGCATATCTGGGAAATCAAATATTTCCTTGTTGATCTGCTGATTGTTTTATCCATTGTTGAATACAGGTACTGAAGTCTCCAAATTTTATGTGGCATTTATTTCTCCCTTCGGTTTTTTTTCCTTCTATTTCAGGGCTCCTTTTTAGGGATATATATATATTTGTAATGGTCATATGTTCCTGATGCTTTGACCTTTTTATCATTTTACATTTTTTTCTTCATTGTAACAGAAATTACTTTTAAAGTCTATTTTGTCTGATAGTAGTATAGTCATTTTAGCTAGTTTATGCTGTTTAAATAGTGTTTATCTTTTTACATTCAGCTTGTTTGTGACAGTGTATCTAAAGTGTGTTTTATAGTCAGAATATAGTTTGATCAAGTTTTTCTTTTTTACTTAGCATCCCAATCTCTGCCTCTGGAGTGGTTAGTTCATTTAAATTTCATATAGTTACTTATGAGGCAAGAGTTACATATGCCATTTGTTGTTTTCTGTCTTTTTTTGTTTCTCAATCTTTTAATTACTACCTTCTTTTGTGTTATATTTTCCAGGGTACACGTTTAATTCCCTAATAATTATATTTTCGTGCATTTTCTTAGTAGGTTCCATGGTAGTTTACATTAATATTAATTAAATTTCCAAAGGATTTGAAGACTTTTCTCACAACCCCTCCTTGTTTTTGTATTTTGTTATTTTTATACAAATCAAATATTTATCTAAAACTTGCTCACTTACATAGATGTTAAATTACTGTTTCATGAGGTCATATTTTAAATCAAGAAGGCAAAATAAGCATCATCTACTGGCAAAAAATTTACAATTATGCTTTCTTTTATATTTACCTATTTAGTTATCTAATCTATTGCTCTTTATTTCTTCATGTAAATTTGAATTACTCTCTAGAGCCCACAGCCTCTAGGACTCCTTTGGTATTTCCTTATAATGCACATCTGTAAGTGATGGCATTTCTGCTTTGTCTGCCTGAGAATGTCAGTATCACTTACATTTCTGAAAGATAGTTTGGCTGGATATTTATGGTTGATGGTTATTTTCTTTGAGCACTTTGTCACCCCAGTGCCTTCTGGACTCCATAGTTCCTGAAGAGTTTTAAAACTTATTCAGGAAGAGGGATAGGTGATGAGTCCTTTCTCTCTTGCTGCTTTTAATATTTAAGAAAGGGGTAGAAAGAGTCCCATGAAAATAGAAGAGAGATAAATGGAGTAGAGGAAGGGGGTTAAGGGAGCAGGAAGGAGGGAGAGACCATAAATTATTTGTCCTTTAAAGTGTATAGCTCAGTTATGTCTGGTTTTTCCTGAGCACACACAAAGCCCTGGGATATATGCATTCTTAATGTATTAAGAATACATTAACAAATTTGTATGGTCTTCTAAAATCCCATGAATATGAGGGAACTTTTCAAAGCCCCTATGGACATATCCAGCTTTTCCTTTTAATCTTTTGCTTATTCTACTGTTTATCCCAACCACTATCTCTACCTCTTCAAACTACTGTGAAGTTAAGCAATTTCTTGTAATTATTTTCAACAAATGTCTCCAGTGTAAATATTTTGCACTGGGAAGGCTCTCTTTGACTCAAAGAAAGACAAAACTGTAAGTGGGATCTTTTAGGTAATTTCCAGAGAAGTCAAATAATGATTGTCTGGGAATGGTCTTTGAAGAAACCCCAACTTTATTCTTCCACCACAATGGGATGAAGTGACATAAGACTACAATATGGACAAGGCTTCAATACATTATGCTATATATAAAAGGCTAGTCATTAAAGACACATATCATATGATGCCATTTAATAAGTCGTATCCTAATGGTCATCTAGGAACTCAAGCTGGTAATTGCCTATGAATGGAGGAGAAATGGGGAAGAGGACAGTTTTTTATTTGACTCCTAATGGGTATAGGATATCTTTTGCAGTGATGAAAAAAGCTTTGAAACTAGATGTAGTGACGATTGCACAATTTTTTAGTATGTGAATTACTTTTTAAAATAAGATGTCTTTTTAATAGAACAATACGTAACCTTAATGGATTTTATTATCTCAAGCAGATAGATATACATTTCCCCTGCTCTGTCTGGTAATCTAGATTTTTTAAATTTTTTTTGAAAGCAGGGGCACTTGACCACTGACTGAGCCACATCTCAGCCCGTTTTTAATTTTTGATTTTGAGACAGGATCTTCCTAAATTGCTGTGGGCCTCACTAAGTTAATGTGGCTGGTTTTAAACTTGTGATACTCCTGCCTCAGGCTCCTCAGCCACTGGAATTATAGGCATGTGCCATTGCACCCAGCTAATCTAGAACATTTTACAGACGAAAGAAAGAGGGTAAAGAATACATTAACATTTTTGCAGTGCTTGTTATGTTTAAAAATGTAATATACTAGGACTTTAAACAGAGTGCTATACCCTATAATAAAAGCATATATACTTTCTACAAGTACACACAGAATAACTAAAAGTGATTGTTATGCTTGTTCTTAAGAAATATTAATAAATCTCAAATAATTCTAAGTCTGTTCTCTAGCTGAGAAGAAATTAAGTTAGCTGTCAATAATAAAGATAAGAGAGTATTCAATTAGGTGGAAATTAAGAAAAACATTTCTAAATTACCATGGAGTCAATGAAGAAATAACAATGGAAATTAGAAAATAAAGTTTCTTATTATATTCAACATAAAAATTATCGGATGCACCTAAAGGAATGTTTAGAGGGAAAATTATATTCTAAAATGTAAAGATTAGAATATCAAAGCTCAAAATTAATAACCTCAGCCTCTATTTTAAAAGCCTAGGAGAAAAAACTAGGACATAAAACTATTAACATAAGTTAATTTAACAGAAAAAGATCTGTCCTAGATGAATAAAAAATTTCACACTATTCCCTGAAAAAAAAAAAAAAAGAATAAAATGAACAATCTCTAAGTCAAAATGTGAGGGTGGGGATTAAAGTTGAATTACCATTGTCAGGTTTGAAAAGGGAGATGCTTATATACTTACAGATTATACAGATGCTTTTAAAAAGAATATAAAACTCTTTCAAAAATCTTCATATCATTCTATTTAATAATATGAAAATTTTTTTGCAAAACTGATAGAAGTGAGAAAAGAAAAACTAAAAAAAACTGAATAACTGATGTTGAGAAATATTGAAAACTATCCCATACTGGTAGATTTGTTAAAAATGCCCTGAAATAACACAGACTCTATTGAGACTGGCTGAGAATCTTTCCCAGCTCATTTTTATGAGGCCAGCCAAAACCTAAGGAAAGCATTACAAAAAGACCAATCAATATAAACTTGGTTAAAAAAAAATCTAGCTAAAATATTAGTGAATTTAAACCAGTGATATATATTTTCAAGAAAATCATGACCATACGATTTTTTCCAAGAATACAGCATGGTTTAACACTATTATAAAATAAGTAATACACTACATTAAAAAAATGAAAAAAGCAGTTATTCACACCTCAATAGATTCAATGTAATAAAACTTTGCATTTATGATAAAAAATTTTAAAACTTAGAAAATAATAGAAGAAACTTATAATTTGACAAACAAATACAAACAAAAAATAAAAAAAGAAGAACAACTCTAGTAAGCACCATGCTAAATGTTGAAGTATAAAAAGCTTTTCCTTGGATAAATAAAAAAGATAGTATTATCCTCTATCACCACTTCTGTTCAATATTGCTTTTGTAACCCTACATAATTTACTAAAGTAATAAAGGACATTTCCATGTAAATATATTCAAGAATGAGTATTTGAAGAATATACTTGGTCATAACTATAAATAAGGGTAAAAATTAACTTTGATCCAAATCTCAGATTATTCATAAAATCAAATTCAGATGCACTGTGGATCAAATGTAAATGGAACAATGATAAAAGATTTTAAAAGTAGTTTATTATCTTCATAACTGTGAGTAGCCCAAGTTTCATTAATATAGAATTAAGAAAGCCCTAACTAAAGCACTAATCAAATGGAGTGGAAATAGAGCTATATTTAATTAAGTACTTCATCATGAAAAAGACTTTGTTAAAAAAAAATGAACAGGCGATTGACTGGAATATATTCATAATATAAAGCATACCCACCAGAAAATATCCAGGAATGAAAATAAAAGTATTTAAAAGATTGCTACAGTTTTGATCTGGAATGTGCCTCAAAGACCCATATGATAAAGGCTTGGGACTCAAAGTTTGGTGCTGTTGGAAGGTGGTGTAAACCTTTAAGAAGTGGGACCCAACAGGAGGATTTAGGTACTTGGGAACATGCCCTTGGCCAACCTCTTATTGTCTTTGTATCCTAGCTTCAATAATTGGAACAGTTTGCTCCACCACGTGCTCCCAACATGATTGTACTACCTCACCACAGGCCCCAAAGCAATGAACCAACCAACCATGGATTGAAATTCCTAAAACACCAAGCCAAATAAACCTTTTCTCTTTTTAAGTTGATTATCTCAGGTGTTTTACAAAAGTGATATGAAGCTGACTAACACTGAGATATAAGGGATACACAGAACCAGTTTGACATAGATAAACTGAAATCTCAGAAGAAGAGACAAACAATTTGCGGAAACCAAGATAAAACAAGGTATAGATTTAAGAAACATGATAAATCCTAGATATAGAAACAGAAAAATCACATTGAAGTGTGTAATATAACACAGCTCAAAATAAAAGACAAAAGTTCTTGAAAATAGCTAGAATAAGAAGATATTAGTAGCAGTGTGGTTGGAACTTTTAGTTTGAAATGTAAAATGTGAAACTAGAATACACATAAATGTTCATCAAAGGATATACATAAGAATGTTTATACTAGCACTATTAGTATTAGGCCCAAATTAAAACTTCAGACTATAATAATTAAGTTACACTTTTGAAATAATATAAATCAGGAATAAGTAAACTCTTTTGGCAACGAATAAGAGTAAATACATTTTGATTTTTCAGGCTATAAGATCTCTGTCACAATTCTTATCTCTGCTATTATAGTTAAGAGAGAACACATGAACAAATGAGCATATACATGTTCCAATAAAAACTGTGTGTGTGTGTGTGTGTGTGTGTGTGTGTGTGTGTGTATAAGAATTTGCCTATAGGGCATGGTTTGCTAATTTCACCTACAAAGCAATAAAAATGAAACACATGCATGTTACAAATACAATGATGAGCCAAAGAAACCAGAGACAAAATCATGAGATTTTGAACATTCAAAACCACTCAAAAATGATCTATAAGTTATATATTAGAATGGCAAGGAGCCTAGAAATTTAAAAAAGGCCCCAGAAACATTTTGGGAGTGCTGGTAATGTCAATCTCTGACCTTGATGTTGTTCACATGGGTTCATTTTTGAAAATCCATTTTGCTACACACTTGAAGATTAAAGTACACAATGTAAAATTTTTTAAAATATAAAATTACCTAGGATAGCAGTGCCAAAGACTTATGAAAAACGTCTACAACAAAAAGAAATGACAAGATAGTTGTCTCTGAATTACCAAATCAGAGGCGATGGGGGTCAAGCCACCAGTAGTAACCAAAGACAATTGGCCTCTGCATCGGTGAAGAACTCAGAGGAAAACAATATGGAATCTCCTGAACCTGATCACTTAAAAAATAACAAAATAGAGTCTCACTCAAAAGCTCTGTGGGTCAAATTAAGTACAGCCAGTGAAATTGGGAGAGATTTTTGCACTTCTATAGTAATGAGTACAAAATTCTGAAGGAGCTATAGTTACCCAACACCCACATTAACTCTCAAAACATATCAATGTTGCCTTTCAAATTACAACTTTATACTGAGTAAAAACCACCTAGCAACGAAATCCAACTTAAACAGGAAAATAAAAGAAAAATGTTATAGAAAGCAGCAGAGAGAGATAAAGTCATGAGATCTCAGACTCTAAGCTGCATACCTTAGGACAATTGATAAAAATACCAAAAACACTCTCAACCTACAAATTCAGAAAAGTTAATTAAAACTTATCTTCTTTCTAAAATTTTAGGAAAACATAATTTCACAAAGAAAGATCATCATAGAGGGGTTAAATTCTATGAAAAATTTAAGAGGAAAGAAAGAAAAAAGAACAAAGAAAGAGCAAAATAGTCTTCAATGAAAGTACGCCAGACTTTTACAAAATAGAATGAAAAATGTACTATAGTATGCCCTCATGACATGGCAGTAGACTCCTCCAAGACTGAAGTCACATATTCTGTCATTTCTGCAATAGCCTACTGGTTATGAAATAAGCCCCATTCATGCATGGTGAAAGGAAAATACACAGTGGTGAGAATGCCAATAGGTAACAATTAATGGAGAGCATGCAAGAAGCATATTATGTTGTAATAGTAAAACGAAAAAGCTGAAAATCCTTAAAAATTAATATATGTGTATACACACACACACACACACACACACACACACACACACACATATATATATATAAACATGGAAAAATTTAAAAATAAACTGCTAAATTTCAAAAAAAATAGAAATTAAAGAAAAAGAATATCAGTTACCAATACACAGAAATGATTAACTTTGGGTGAGATGGAAATGCTTACTAATCTGATTTATCAGTATACATCATGTACATGTATCAAATTATAACACTAAATCAAATTATCATATTGTATACCATAAATGCATATAAATATTATGTCTTAATACAAAAAAACCCTTAAATTTAACCATTTAAAGATGATAAAACACTATTTTAAGGAAAAATAATTTAAGAATGAAAAATCAAACTAGAAGAAATGTAAAATGTGAATGCAAAAAAATCACAGTTCATGAGAAAAAATAATGACAAGGAGGAAAAAATTTTAATATTAGGAGAAATGGGGATATGAAAAAAATTAGAGAGAAGGAAAAATATATATCATACAAATAGAATCATATATATAATTGGACTTCCTGTAAAAGAAATCAAAGGCCAGGGGAGAGGAAAAAACCCTAAAAACTGTAATTCAAGAAAATATTCACAAAATATTAAAATTATGTAATGAGGGAAAAACAATCAGTACAGAATAATCAACACCTTGATATATTCCAGTATATCTACTGAACTTTTTAAAGGTAAAGAAAAATATACAAAAACACATTTGAATTTCTAGTGTAAAAGACCAAGTAACTTGTATATAAAAAGAAAAAAATGGGTTTTCAGCAAATTGGATAGAAACTCTGTACAGAGACAATCAAGTAACATTTAAAATAAACAAAATGCAAGCTAAGCAGTTTTACATTCAGCCAAAGTAAAGGTATGAAGGCTAAGATGTCACTATCAAGGACACAGGTCCCATGAACCTTTCCCCTTAGGAACTTATTAGAGAAAGGGCTTCAGACAACTGAAATGACTGGAGAAGATACTGACATAAAAATAAATAAAAATGTGAAATGTTTTTATGCAGAACTCTAAGTGAGGATTATAAAAGGAAAGAATATGCTATGTGGCATAAATGGCATATGCTATGATTGTAGATAAATAAAGTTATAAAAACATAGAGGAAGAGAAAATGTGGAATGCTTATGTCCAAACAATTAAGTGTTTTCAAAAATTTATCTTTGGTAATACTATTTTGTTCTGAAAAATTTTATTGATAAAGCAAATGAGATTATATTGTAATATTAATCATCTCTGATGTCATTGAAAATCAGGTGAGGAAATGTACAAGATGACCCTAGAATTGTTAAACCCCAGTAGGACTACATCCAAAGACTTTGGAGTCAACATGAAGAGTTTCACTGACCAAATTTTAGCTTATTTAAATGCACAAATAAGGACAACAGCTGAAATACAACAAAACACAACAAATATGCTGGAATCTATAAATTCACAATAACCTAAAAATAAGAAAACAAATTGGTCACCTTTGGAAGATTGTTAGAGAACAAAATATTGTTCTTTTTGTTGTTGTTGTTCTTTCATGGAAAAATAAAGAAATAAATTTTTGTTGTTTTTCAAATACGAACAGTGCAAAATAGAAGGGAATAAGGAATATAAAACAGGTAGTATTAAATAGAAAATAGTAGATTTCTACCCATATATCAGCAAGTACATTAATATGAATAGATTAAATACTTCAACTGAAACTTAACTGTCATATTGTATAAGAGAGTCAATATATGTTATTGAAATTTCCTTTATTAACAGAAAGGTTAAAAGTACAAAGATGAAAGAAGATATTCCTTGCAAAATACTAACCAACTAGAGGAGTTGTAGCTATAATAATATGCAATAAAGTAGAACTTTAAAAATACTAGAAATAAAGATATTAATGATAACAATTTACAGTTATGTTTCCCTTTAGTTCCACAATATAAAAAGGCAAAATTTTAGAACAGGGGTAATAAAATAGGCTTTTTTTTTTTGGTACCAAGGATTGAACCTAGAGGCAATCCTTGAGCCAAATCCCCAACTCTTTTTATTTTGAGACAGGATCTTGCTAAATTGCTTATGGATTCACTAAGTTGTTGAGGCTGGCTTTGAACTTGCAATCCTCCTGCCCTAGCCTCCCAATCTGCTGGGATTATAGGCATGCAACACTGCACCTGGCAAACAAGCAGATCTTAATATTTTTTTTCAGAATGATCCCTTTCTTGGGGGGCAAGCAGACAAAAACAAATCAGTAAAGATACAGAAAAACTGAACCACATTAACAAAACTGACTTAAATGCCACATACCTATAACTGTAACAACATAACAGACATTACAATGTTGTGAAGCCAAAAATAAACTCATAAATGAAGGTCATAAATGAAGTGTCAACAAATTTCAGAAGACAGAAAAGTTAAAGTATATTTCAAACTGCAGTATAATGAAGCCAAAAACAAGTAAAAGAAAAAAAAATAAATCATCCTTCCCCTAAAAAAGGTTTGAAAATCTTGCAGAATATTTTTAAGTAACTCAAAGGTAAAATTAAAACTTAAGGAATGAGAATATTTTAAACCAAAGGGTATCAAAAATGAGATTAAAACTTATGTTATAGAGCTATGGGGTGGGGTTGTGACTAAGTGGTAGAGCACTTGCCTAGCATGTGTAAGGCACTGGGTTTGATTCTCATCACTGCAGATAAATAAATAAAATAAAGGTCCATTGACAATTTAAAAATATTTTTAAAAACTTACAGGATAGAGCTAATACATTCCTTAAAAGGAAATCTATATTTGTAAATGCATGTATATATTAGGAAAATGCCTGAAAATTAATGCTATAAATAGCTACCAAAAGTTTGCAAAAGGAAAAACAACAAATTAATTCCAAAGAAGAATATTATAAAGAGCAGAAATTAATAACATAAAAATATATACAACACAGCTAATAAAACCTATAGAGTTTTCTGAGAAACAATGGTAAAATTTCATAAATCCCAGGTGAGACTGACAGTTACAAAAGTATTTCCATTTTACTATCACTATTAGATTAAGTGATTTTAAAGAATAAGTAATATTTATTAAACACTTTCTATTTTGCTATCATTCTCCACTTTATATATAATCTAAATCTATAAAGAGTTATAAGAAACTTAACAAGGAAACTAGCAAATAACTTGGGCAAAAGACTGGCTTCAGAGTCTACATAGAAGAGCACTGACTCAGTCCACTGCCAGGGATATGATATCAATTCAGTACACTTCAGCTAAAACTTTTTAGTCAACATTAAGATAGTAAAACCTAACTGTACTATTCCCTGGCAAATCACATAACCTTTCTGATTTATTCTTTCATCATATTGTTTGGACAATCTTATAATAAATTCTTACTCTTCCCACAGGCCAACTGACCACTTAATGTTACCAAATTAATTTCTTTAATGAAAAATCTAATGATGTACTTTAAACATCTCAGTAGCTCTGTATTTTCTAAAGAAGCTGCCAATTAGCAGCTAGTCTATGAGCTTTGTTGGGTCCACAGAATGTTTTATGTTTTTAATTTGAATTAGTTGACAATAAATTTATACTTGTAAAAATAATTGGAAGATCTGGCAGTGCTGTAGCTGATATTCTACAAAGCAACAGTTAACTAGAGTTGGGAGGTTATATCCCTTACTGGCCTAACCCCTTGAGTGCATCTGACATCACACAGCTCCTGGCTTCCACAATAAAGTCTAAACTTTTCACCTTGACCTCACATGATCTGGCCCAACAAGAACCTTTTGCTTTAACTGGATGTTCCTCAGCTTCCAAATGTGTTTTATTTGAAGAAAGATGCATTTATAGACAGGGTAGATTGATTGTACTAAGCCATATGTATTCTCTTAATACTGCTATAAGGCACGAGAGCCTGGGAATTAGAAGTAATAGTGAAATGAACTTCGTTGAAGTGATCCTGTTTTACATGACTTAAATTTTATTTGAAGAATGTGTAAAAAAAATATTGGATGTTTACTCTTTTCCTTTAGTCACTGGGTTATATTTTAAGCAGAATCTTGCATTATTTTGCTCAAGATGGGATCTCTTAATTTTTTAATAATTATCAAACATCTGATATATTGTTTTATTCATCTATTAAATATTTAATGATTCATAAATTTATTCATAAATAAATCACTTAGAGACTGATATTTAAATAAATTCTTCATGAAGTAACAAAAGAATCACATCTGAGGTGTACATAGCTCTGAGGGTATACCTTTGTCTATGGGTATTCAAGTAGGACCAACATGGATTTCAGTCTGACCTGTCTCCAAGGAAAATGTGTAATTAGGGCTTACTTTTATGACTGTTTCTGAACAAATATGGTTCTGTGAATGTTATGTTTATATATTTTATGTTTATGTTTGGATATACGTTTTATGTTTATGTTTAGGAAAATGCCTAAAAATTAATGCTATAAAGAGCTACCAAAAGTTTGCAAAAGGAAAAAAAAACAAGGGTTTATATGCATCTGGGTGTTCTCTGGGTTTATCTCTGTGGAAGTCAGTGAAAGTCAACGGGTATAACCTAGATTCAAATGCTGGCTACAATTATTTAATTTATATAATTATTTCATGTGTATAATTATTGAATTTATACAGGTCACTTAACTTTTCTTGGCCTTAGTTTTTTCATCTTAAAATAATATTTTATTCTTAATAGCACTCTTATAGTTTAGATTTGAGATACCCCTCAAAAGCTTATGTGTGAGACAATGCAAGAAAGTTAGAGATGAAATCACTGGGCTATAAGAGCCTTAACATAATCAAGTTCATTAATCCACTGATGTGGATTTTTAACAGGGAGGTAACTGTAGGCAGGTAGGGAGTGGCTGGAAGAAGTAAATCACTAGGGATTGCTTTGGGGATTTATATTTTGTCCCTGGTGAAAAGAGTTCGTAGGCTTCCTTATTGCCATGATCTGTGCTGCTTTCTTCTGCCATGCCCTTCCCCCATGATGCCTGCCTTACCTTAGGTTAAAAGCTATGGAGTTACCATCTATGGATTGAGACCTCTGAAACTGAGGGCCAAAATAAACTTTTCTGCCTCAATATCATTTTTGTCAGGTCTTTTGGTCGCAGAGACAAAAAGCTGACTAAAACAAGCACACACTTAAGATTATTGAAAGGAAAAAGTGTGATAATACGTGCACAGAACCTGGCTTATAGCAAACATTATTAATAGTTATTACCTGTTAATAAATTTTAGTTTTTCTCTAGAAGAAGAATGACAATTCCTGTTTATGTCTCTTATTATACTAAATTATACTATAGCACACTGTTTTCTCTCTTTTTTTACTGTTTCATATTAACTTATCCAGTTATTAAATAATCATTGGATTATATAAATTCCTATGAATAGAAAATTTGATATCTTAAAAATATCCCCAGTCTGTGAACAGTGAAAAGTACAGATGTATGGATTTGGTATAAAAATTCTCAAAAAAATTCTATATGAGAGTTGGGGATATGGCTCAGTTGGTAGAATGCTTGCCTTGCACGCACAAGGCCCCGTGTTCAATCCCCAGCACCACAAACAAACAAACAAACAAATACTATGAGTGAACACAGGAAGAAAGTAAATCTTAGATCTAACTTTAAGAGTTTGTGCTCAGATTGCTCTTAGAAGATATTCAGATTAGTGTCTAGTGTAAGCTAGCATGAGCAAACCTATGTTGTCCATTCAAGAAAGTCAAGCCAGAGGTAAAAATAAAGTTAATTTTAAAAAGTGGTGTGACAATCTTCCACCTCTGAGTAGGAAGAAGTAATTTGCACAAATGTGTAATTTTTCTCTTATTTAAAGGAGTTAGAAAGCTACTTCTATTAATAGTGCCAAGATTCCTGAGAAGAGATAACCTCAAAGGTGAACTAACTGAAGCTGGCTTTTTCCCTGGGGCATTTTGGACTTTGAGCCCAGAACAAATATCAAGAATGTATGCTTTATTCAATCACTGTCCACTGCTGGAGAACAAAGAAACCAGTAGGGTCTTACTAGTCTACAATGCTAGCCAGACAAAATTAAGTATTTGAGAATTCAAACTCCAGTGAGAGTGATGGCTGAAAAATTGAGCTGACTGTTCCCTCAAGACAATTGTAGGATGTCTGAAACTGCAAAGGAAGAGGACAAATACTAAGTAGAGGGCAGAAGGGAGTTTCATGCTGTCTTGTCTGAGAAGGTAAGAATTATACACAACCCCTGCAAAAGGAAATGGGCCTGAAATCATGCCAAGGCTTACTTAAAGGCCGAAAGTGTTCAAATTAAGAACAATTTATTATATTTGGGGATACACATTTAGATTCACAGAAAAGTTGCAAAAGTAACCACATAGACTACATAGAAACTTCACCTTTCATTGAGGTTCTCTAAATGTTAACATCTGATATATAGTACATCCCATGAAACCAAGAAACTAAGATTGGCACAATACTATTACATTAGCTGCCATTATTCGGATTTTATCAATCTTTCCAATAATGCACTTTTTCTCTGTTACAAGATCCAACATAGGATATCATGCTGCATTTAGTTACCATTCCTCCCTTAATCTCATCATATCTGTGACAAATTTCTTAGTCCTTCCTTATTATTTATAATCTTGACACAGCTGTATATAGCAGTACTTGAAGAGCACTGCTCAGATATTTTATGGAAAGTCCTTCCTTGGTCTTGTCTGATGTTTTCTAACATTTAGACCAAGGTTGTGGCTTTGGGAGAACAATATTATGGAGAACAGTCTATCACATGACATGACCTTCAAGATGTACATAATTATCAAAATGAGTTATTAGTGGTGATGTTAACGTTCATTGAAAGAAATATTCTGTCATGTAAGAATGTTGAAACCAACAGGGAAAACAACAGAATAGCAAAAAAAACAAAAAACGAACAAGTTAATAAAAAGGAAAATGAATTATTTAAGTTTGATTAATTTAAATAAAACTACAATAACTTACAAAAAATTAGATTTTTATTCTTAGACAAAGGGACAAAAATACAAACTTGGAATTCCAAGTTTCCAAACACTAGACAGTTATTTTTTTCTTATCTCTATGTGATCCAATATATAAGATTTAAAAATATATGATTAAAATTACATAATGTGCTACTTGCAAGATACACATTTATATATAATTATAAAAAAGTAGATGGAAAAATATATATAATTCAACACTAGCTGAAAGACAGCCACTATAGCTATCCTAATACCAGACAAATACTGTGAAACAAGGAATATTATTAAAGATAAAGAGGGACTTCATGGTTAAAAAGTTCATAGTACAGTCTGAAATCTGTATCCAACCAATGAAATAGCTTCAAAATATATAAAATTAATAGAACTAGAAAGAAAAATAAACCTCTATTATGATAATTAAACCTTTCTTGAAATTGAACATCTAGCAATCACTGTATAGAAAAAAAATTCAAATAAATGTAAAAGAAAACAAAAAGGCTCTTATAAGAAAAAAAAAACAGAGGAAAAAGTCTGGAAATTAAAAAAATGCTAACCAAAAGGGAAAAATAATGAATTATACTCAATAGCATTAAGAACTGCTTTTCATTAAAGGATATCATTGAGAGAAAAATTGTAAAACACAAGCACTTATGTCAAGAATCTATACTGAAATCTTAACTAAAAATTAAAGGTTGATAATCCATTAGAAAAATGGGCAGACAACATTAACGGCATTCACAATAAAGGACATTCAAATCTCTAATAAAAATATTCACTTGATATCAGGAAACAGCAAATTAAATCACTCTATGTGATAAACTACTTTTCACTTATCTAAAGACCAAAATACACATACACATACACACACATACACACACACACACACACACACACACACGCAAGCATGCACACACACGCACACACCCACACGCACACACCCACGATCAATCAAGTTGCAATGAAGACATTGAACAAGTTAGAACAGTTCCACTCTGGTAGTGGTAATGTCAACAGTTAGAATCATGTGCAAATTTCTTCAGCAGTATCTACTAAAACTGAATATACACATATCCCTAACTTAGTACTCTCACAGATAGGTCTATGCCCAAATAAAATATATGCAGTATCACTCAAGGAAATGTGCAATCTTCTCATTGCAACTTCATAACAGCCCAAATCAGAAACGATCCAATATCCATCAACAGAGAAATTAATAAATAAAAAGCAGGATTTTCATACAATGAAGAACTCCTACTACAAACCAAACAAAACAAAAAACAAAGATATCTGAAATGTCTGAATGGCAAAAACAAAGTGAGCCAAGTCAGGAAAAAGGGGACTAAACACTGTAGAGTGTCACTTATATAAAGTTCAAAACAAGGAATGCTTATCTTGGTGTTAGAAGATAATGTTTTGTTAGAAGTCAGACAATGTTCACTCTTAGAGTAGCAGAGGCTGGCAGGAAACAGGGGCTTTTCCAGAACTGATAATGTTTTGTTTCTTGATATGGTAAATAGTTTACATGAGTTTCTTGATTTTATTACAGTTCATCAAGATATTACTAATGCTTTATGCATTTTCTATATGTATATTATGCTTTGAAAACAAATTGAATCTTAAAAATAATTACATATAGATACTTAACATTGTAATAATTATAATTCATTAATTTTAAATGTATTAAACAATTGATCCCAGGGTTAAATCATAAGCTTCTGCCAAACATGAAACTGACGATGGTTGTTTTTTAAATTGACAAATGAAATAAGAAATAAAATACAAAAAGAGCATGCTGTCATTATTTCCTGTCATGCATGTAAATGTGTTTATCTTATCACAGAAAATATTCTCATATTTATATTCTCTTAATAATAAAATGATAGACCTAACCATCTCTTTTTATTCCTTAAATATTTAATTAATATACAAATCAGTTGTGAAGTTTCTTCAAAATATAAACTTTCAAAACCCCCCCTCTCATATTCTACCACTTAGAAACAAACCTATTTGTAACAAATGGAATTTCTTTATATCGTACCACAGTACAGAACTTTCATGTTTTGAAGACTGTGAAATAATTATCATGAAGTTACTACTTTCTTTTTTTTGAGTGTAAAAGATTTATTCAAGTGAGAAGAAAAGAGACAGAGCTCCTACAGGGCGAGAGGGTACCTAATAGGGATTGCCTAGTATTTACTCTTTATATGATAATCATCACTAACACTGTTTATATTTCTGATGATCTATGTCAAAAATTTTGCATGACCCAGGTCAAGTAGAAAGCTAGATAAGTTGCTTATAGCAAGCCCATTAACTTCCCCCAAATGGAGTATGCTTTTCTTTATTTCCACTGAATAAACACTGCAAGCATTAAGCATCTTAGGTAGTTTTCTTGTCCTGTTATAAAAAGCCTTGAAGAGAAAATTTTAGAAACTAACATATAAATGTCCTGGATGAGCCTGATGTGATTTCAAGACATTTTTTACCCGGTCATGGATCTCATCGCAGTTTGAAGGTGAACACCAATCAGAGTGGAATCTGTAAGCAAAAAAACAAAAGTAAATTGTAGACAAAGGGACAAAAATACAAACTTGGAATTCCAAGTTTCCAAACACTAGACAGTTATTTTTTTCTTATCTCTATGTGATCCAATATATAAGATTTTAAAATATATGATTAAAATTACATATTTTCTTCCTTTGATCAAGGATGATGGGAAGACATAAAATCAGGTGCTAGTTCTCAGCTATGCTATTAAGTCTTCACAATATGTACAATAAATAAATAAATAGTCCTAGTAATTAAGTTTGATGTGCATTTGGGAGAAAATTCCTATATAACTGTTGTCTTAGTGATTTCCAGATATAATTCTTTAGAATTTTATCTCTAAATAAAGTTTTTTGTATTAGAATAACAATTCCATGTATAATGCCTTTAAAATTAGTTCTTATGCTCTAGTAATTTAATCATATTCTCTTAAACTATGCAGAACAAATTCTTTTGTTAAAAAACCTTAGTTTATGAAATGAAATAAAATGTGTATAATAGATGAAAATTTTATTTAGAGTCCAACCATGTTCCTTTTCCTTCAGAACACAGGAAACAGAAATAAAATGGTCCCTTCTCAACACAGGTGAGGTCACCTCTCTAGTCTTTGCTAATAGACAACTGTATTTTTTTAAAAAAGAAATAAATATTTAAATATGAGAAAAATATGACTTTTATTAGAGTTTATGAGTTGAAATTAAAGATGCCACTTAAGATGTAAAGCCTCCATTCCTCTTTATTTTGTTCTCAAATTCAAAACTAGAATCAGTATAATTAAGCTATTTTGTTTTACCCAAATAACAACTAAAATATCTGGATCCTTCTAATTATAAAGCACTTATATGAAGTGTTTTTGGCAATTCCTTGATAAATAAGTAAATAAAATGCTAATAAGTTGCTTAACTCTGCCTTTTTTCCTCCCATTATGTTCTTAAAAATTACAACGCTCTACTGTCACACAAAGTACAACTATTAAGCAAGATAATCTGTTTACATTACCTACTTTAAAGAACACAATCTAAGGATAATTAATTGTATCTAAAACTTGATCTATGACATATGTAAGAGCAAGTTTTACAGCACCTATGCAAATGCATGGACAGAATAGTTACCTGCAGTGTATGTAGTACATCTTGGAAATCTAAGATGCAACTATGCAACTCCAAGTGAAGCTCTCCATACCATTAGAGGATCCACTAGTCTGTGCTATGGTGTAAGGAATACTTGCCTACTGATCTTTAACTCAATTTACAAAAATCATAACTTTAAGCTGATTCAAGCTAGTAGAATATGCTAATGTTTAAATTTAATTTTATTAATAGTTGTGAATTCAAATATAAAATTTAAAGTCATAATATTAATATTTACACTTTGATAAGAAGTGCTTCTGAAATACAATCAAAATTGAAACCATTTTATGGTTGGCTAACTTTATTTTTTGAGATATTTCTTAAGTGGGTTCAAAGCAAAATCGACCTTCACTATAATAAAAGTTTCCATTTACTTAAAGCCATGGATAAAGTTTTCTAGAAATCTGTTTATTCATATACATGATTAAAGAGTTAGCATTTTCCTGCAATCTTAAAGTAAGTTTATTTACTGCAGTGAATGTTTATGCACATAAACTCCTACAGCTGTATGTTCTGTCATACAGCTTCCAGGAAAACTTCCAATTTTGCCTGAGACATAAATCTACATTTACATCAGTTTAAATTGTTTATTGATTTCAATGGATTATATAAACATCCTGCAAATATATTGTTTAGTGATCTAGAAAAAAACACTTTCAAAGAATGTCTTATATTTGAAGATGTGGTACTTTGTGCTGAAAAGAATAAAATGTTTCTGTTCCGAGTAATATGTCTTCATGATATATCATGGACTAAGTCTAGGGTTTTTGTTTTGTTTTGTTTCGAAAATGTACTTGGAATAGAGGTGTTCTAACTTGGTGAAACTAAAAAAATGTTTATCAAAAGCATGCCTTGGAGAGTACAACAAAATATTAATTTAGGTAAAATGAAAGCTAACTATTTTAAAATTCTTTTTCTTTTTTTTCTTTTGTGCCAGGTATTGAACCTGGGGAGCTCAGCCACTAAGCCACACCCCGAGTCCTTTTATTTTATATTTAATTTAGAGATAGGGTCTCATTAAATTGTGGAGGCTGGCTTTGAACTCAACTACTAAGTTATCCCCTGCACTGAAATATAAATAAAGGAACAGCTGATCTCAGCTACCCTCAATGGAAAAATATCTAAGTTATGGTATTTGCCAGTAAATTTATGGAACTGAAGAACAGCATTCCAAGTGAAATAAATCAAAGTCAAAAGTTGAATTTTTTCTCTCATGTGAAAGCAATGAAGCAAATATATTCCATGCATGTATGATTACATCAAAATGCATCCCACTGTTGTTTATAACTATAACATAAAAAGTAAAAAATTAACATAGTCTCAGAGGAATTTAAAAGATGGAATAAAATTATATACATGGATGATATAACAGAACTAAAATTGGTACTATACTACAGAGATTTATAATTGGAGAATTCAATAAATTATATTCAGGGGTAGAAAAACAATATTGATAAAAACATATCCAAGGAGATACATGTAAAAAATTATTGAAAACCTACAGATGTGATACGGATCTAATTAATAAATCACAATAGCATATAATTAATAAATTAGATAAAAAGAAAGCTGTACCCACTGTTTGTATGTGCACCTGGGTAGATATGAAAATCAAAAAAATGTCCCCTGATATTGATATGCAAGTTCCCAGACTTCACAGAAAAACCTATTTAAAAATTTCTCTTGAACTCTGCAGTATAGCTCTGCAGTATAATTTAAGGTCTGGTATTATGAGCTTCCTGCATCACTTTTCTCACCAAGGATTGCTGTGGCTATTCTGGGCCTCTCATTTTTCCAAATGAATTCATTACTGTTTTTTCTATTTCTATGAAGAATATCATTGCAATTATAACAGGAATGCATTAAGTCTATATAGTTCTTTTGGTAGTATGTATTTTGACCATATTAATTCTGCTTCTGATTTTAATTAGTTCCTGTCTTCCAGTGCTTTTGGTATTGATTTGTTCTTTTTCTAGGGCTTTGAGATGTTTACTTGTTGACTTTATGTTCTTTTAAGGAATAAGCTCCATGCAATAAACTTTCCTCTTAGTGCTGCCTTCATAGTGTCCCAGAGATTTTGATATGTTTTACTGCTATTCTCATTTAACCCAAGTATTTTTTTTATTGCATCTCTGATTTCCTCTGCTACCCATTGGTCATTCAATAGCATACTATTTAGTCTCCCGGTTGTTAGAGTAGCTTCTATTTTTTTAGCATTTATTTCTAATTTCATTCTATTATGATCTTATAGAATGCAAGGAATTACCTGGGTTGTTTTTGTTTTGTATTTGCTAAGAGTTACTTTTGGCCTAAGATATGTTCTTTTTAAGAGAAAGATTCGTGTGCTGCTGAAAAGAAAGTGTATTCAGTCATTGATGAATAAAATATTCTACCCATGTCTGTAAAGTCCACTTATTAATTGTATTTTTTAGTTCTATAGCTTCTTTAGTTTTTGTTTTGAAAATCAATTAAGTGGTGAGAGAAGCACATTAAAGTCATTCATTATTATTATGCTGAGATGTATTTTATTCTTGAGATTGTAAAGAGTTTGTCTGATGCATGTAGATACTCCATTTTTGAGGAATGAGGAATTTATGACTGTTATGTTTTGTTGATGTATATTTCCCTTAAGAAGTATGAAATGGACTTCTTTCTTTTCTGATTAACTTTGATTTGAAATCCACTTTATCATATTTTGAGGATGGAAACCCATCCTTGCTTATGAGATGCATGTGAATGATAAGTTTTTTCTACTCCATACTTTTACCTTAAGTCTGTGGATGTCTTTGCCTATGACTTAAATCTCTAGGATCTTGGTTTTGAATCCAATCTGCCAGTCTATTTCTTTTGATTGATGAGTTTCAGTCATTTACATTCAATGTTATTATTGTGAAATGATTTTTAATCCCTGTCCTTTTGATTTATTTCTGGTTTTTAATTTGAAAAGTTTCTCCTTTCATTGACTATTCTTCTAGTTAAGTTTCTCCCTTTACTGGTCTTCAGTTTTATTTTTCATTTCTTCTTCATGAAATATTTTATTGAGTTTGTTTTGGAGGGCAGACTTTCTAGTTCTGAATTAACGTTTATCATGGAAGATTTTATTTCATTGTCAATTCTGAAGCTTAATTTTGCTGGTTATAGTATTCTTGGTTAGCTTCTAGTTTCTTTCAGAGCTTGTTAAATATTTTTCCAAGGCCTCCTCGCTTTGAGCCTCTGGGTTGAAAAATCATCTGTGATCTGGATTGGTTTCCCTGTAAATTTGACCTAGCATTTTCCTCTGGTAGCCTTTAAAATTCTATCCTTCTATAGGTTAGACATTTTTACAATAATGTGTTTTGGTTTGGGTCTGTTCTAAAATATTGTATATTTGGAGTCCTGTGTGCCTCTTGTATTTGATTTTCCATTTTATTCTTTAGGTTTGGGAAATTTTCAGATATTAATTCATTGAAAAGAATGTTCATTTCCTTAGTTTGTATCTCTGGGCCTTCATCTAAATTTGTTCTTTTCATGTTATCCCATATTACCTGGAAGTTCTGGTTCATGGTCTCTTAACATCTTTTCTCCATGGTCAAATATATTTTTCAAGATTATATATTTTTGTCTTCATTGCCTGAAACTCTATCTTCCAAGTTCTAGTCTGCTGGTGATGCTTTCCAATGAATTTTTAATCAATTTTTTTTTCGATTCCCCCCAGGATCTTTATCTCTTTACAGAAGTGATCTTTTGCTTCTTGTATTTTTTCCCCTTACATTATCTTTTAACTCTCAGATAAATTTAACTATGAACATTCTAACTCCTTCTCTGACAATTCTTCCACTGTGATGTCAATTGATTCTGTTATTGGAGTATTTTAGTTTGTTTGGGGCGATTTAGTCCCTTGGTTTTTCATGTTGTTTGTGTATCTATTCATCTAACAGTTGGTTTTGAGGCAGTATAGTTTCTATACTATAGATTTATAGTGTCCCTGAACATTTCCAGTACCTCACAATTTAGAGGTAGACAGACAGATGGCAGCAACAACCAATGCAAACAATTTACAGCATTAAACCAAATAGATCTTGCTATGAAATCTACAATGTTGATTGTTACAATAATCAGAAATGACATATCAGTTATTTCCCACCATAAAAACAATAGAGATTGGCTGCAGAAAAAGAGAAACCTATAAGTGAGAGGAAAGAAAATGTCCAAAAATTTTCAAAAAGCAAAGATTATAAGAATAAAATCAATATAACAAACATCTTAGCCCTCAAAATATTTATGAAAACTAACACCCTTCAAAAAATGCTAGAAATAAGAAAAAATAAACAGATACAATTTATATATATATATATATCAGTTAAAGTGAGAGCTCATTAAGAGGAAAGAAGAAGAAGATATGATGGTAGGAAAGGGTTTATAGATTTCAAGAGGTGAATAGGGCAAATGCAAAGGCGACATAAGATGTTTTTGAGGGGGAAGAAAAATAGAAGTAAAAGAATTAAAGCAGAGTGTGAGAGAACAATAGAGTTTAGCTGTTAGCAAGAAAATGAGAGAGAAAGGGAAACAGAGTTGTGAAACAGACAACAGAAAATTAATCCAAAAAATACTAATCAAAAACCTTGACCCTCAAAAAACAGAGCATAAAAAAGCTACCTATAAGAAATGCTGAAAATGAAAAAAGCAGAAACAAATATGCATGAGTACAAATGTATAAATATCCATCATGTATCAATCAGTACACATTCAAAAACAAAATAACAGAATAGTCAATGAGAGTACATGCACATGGTGCCAAACTGCCTTTCCTTGTCAGCTTCCCTTCAGGATGGTGTGAAGAGCTGTGGAAAATGATTTTGGTTTCATTTCCTGGGTACAGTGACTGCTGAGTTCTCTGAGATAAGCTTCTGCAAGTGAAGCTCAGAGGGGGGAGGGGATTTTGGGGGGTGGGGCAGGATTTTGGTCTGGTATTGCCCCATGTGTTTCACTGTGTTGGGAGTTTTCAGGCCTTAATCAATTGACGCACTATTAGACTATCTGGCACTTTTCTCCCCAGGGCTCCACTGTGGGAAAGGGGCAGTCGGTCCTTCACTATTTATATTGCCTGGGGATACTGGCCTTTTTTGGCTCTCAAGGACAATTTCCAAGCACTGAACTCAGTCACTCCACCTCTTCAAATTCTCCCTGCCACTGGTCCTGCAGTTGCTGGGTTCAAAGGAGTAGGGGAAGGCAGGCTTTCTCTGGCCTCCACCTGTATTTCTCCCAGGCAAAATGGTTTCTGTGCCAGAAATGCTCTGTGCCAGAAATTCTCCTGATTTGCTAGACTGAGTTTAGATCTCATGGTGGTATCAGTCAGATTCATTTATTGCTCTCAGCCCTGAATTCACAGATTATAAATTCGAAGTCTCAATTGGCGATGCAGAAGGTACCAAAATGTCTCCAGCTTGGGCTCCATGCACAGCAGGCAGACCCGAGTGCCTTTCATGCACCAGTTTAATAAGCCCAATAGCCACTGGGTCGGCCCAGAGCAGGTTGCCCCTCCCACCATGGGACTCCCCACACCAAGACTTTCCAGCAGTTTTTAGTCTTTTCTGACATTATATATTAATTTTTCCTGCTCCTACCAAGATCTCAGCTCTAATTCTCTTCCTTACTCTTGTCTAATGTACCAAAAATTTCCCAGTGTTTGAGGCTTTCTGTCCAGTATTTAATATCAGTGGAGTGCTCTACTCATTTACCTCCCAGAGGAGGAGTTGTTTGCTGTTTGAGTTCTGAGTCACAGAGCTGTAAGAAAAGCTACTTCCTGTTAACTTGCCATCTTGTCTTCTCTCTTTTTTTTATTTAAATTTTTATATTTATATATGAAAGCAAAATGCATTACAATTTTTATTACATACATAGAGCACAAATTAGAAAAAGCAATCATGAAATTCATCTGGAAAAATAAGAGACCCAGAATAGCTAAAGCAATCCTTAGCAGGAAGAGTGAAGCAGGTGGCGTCACTATACTATAGAGCAATAGTAACAAAACAAGGTATTAGCACCAAAACAGACTGGTAGACCTATGATACAGAACAGAGGACACCAACACTAACCCTCAAAATTACAATTATATTAGACTAAGGTGCCAAGAACATGCATTGGAGAAAAGATAGTCTCTTCAACAAATGGTGCTGGGAAAACTGGAAATCCATATGCAACAAAATGAGATTAAACCCCTATCTCTCACCATGCACAAAACTAAACTCAAAATGGATCAAGGAATTAGGAATACAACCAGAGACTCTGTGTTTCATAGAAGAAAAAGTAGGCCCTAATCTCCATCATGTGGGATTAGGCCCCAACTTTCTTCTCTCTCTCTTAACTTCTAATGTGTGTGTGTGTGTCTGTGTGTGTGTGTGTGTGTGTGTGTGTGTGTGTGTGTACCTATGCCAATAATTTAACTATCTACTTAGGCATGATTCTAATGGACAAGAAGCAACATTAACCAAAATTCTATCTAGAAGGCCAAAATGCCTCCTATATATTTTTTGAATGCTTACAAATTCTATATATATTTTTCAAATGCTTAAAAGGCTTATAAGGAAACAGAAAAACCTATCTGTTCACACAGGTATTTTAATGTAGCAACCTAACTTATAAACTCTTGTTTGAGTCATCAGTTTTACGCTTAATGTTGGATATACTAAACCTTTGTTAATTATGTCTAATGTCCCTAATGTGCTGTAGGAATTTAGTGGTTACTTCATCTTTTTTATACCATATAAGATAAACTGATTTTCAAGTTGCTAAAAATGTCTTAGGTTTTCAAATTTCTATGTTTTTAAATAAATATAGTTGCCTATTTTAAAAAATGACAAAAACAGTTTTCTAAGTTACTACTTATGACAGAAATAAGAACTTTCCTATTATGAAAAGAAAGAAATACAAATAGAAAATGAAAAAATAAAATTATTTCTGTTTATAGATGATATGATCCCATACTTAGAATACTTCAAAGGTCCTTCTAAGTGTTCTTCTATGCAAATTCAACAAAGTAGCAGGATACAAAGTAAACATAAAAATCAATAGCTGAATCTTCTGGGAAAGAAATCAGTAAAATAATTTCATTCAAAACAGGTTCAAGGCACTAAGGTTATGGTTCAGTGGTAGAGTGCTTGTTTCCCGTGTGTGAGGCACTGGGGTTCAATTCTGAGTACCACATAAAAAAAATAAATGAATAAAATAAAGGTCCATCAACAACTAAAAATATACATATTTTTAAAAAACAGATTCTAATAAAATAAAATACCTAGGAATAGATGTGACCAAGGAAGAGAAAGATCTCTACAATGAAAATTATAGAAATCTGAATAAAGAAACCAGAGGATGGAACCCCCGTCCCCGCCCCTGCCATGAATGGGCACAATTAAAACTGTTAAAATGGTCATACTACAAAAGTGATCCACAAATTCAATGCAATTCCTATCAAAATACCAACAATATATTTCAAAGACTCAGAAGAGCTAAAACAATCCTGAGCCAAAAAGAACAATACTGGAGGCATCATAATACATGATTTCAAATTATACAATAGAGCCAAGGAAAGAAAAATAGCATGATACTCACATGAAAACAGACACATAGACCAATGAAACAGAATTGGAGATATAGAAACAAACCTATGCAGCTATAGTCATCTGCTTCTTGACAAAGGTATCAAAAACATACACACAAAAAAAGACAGCCTCTTTAACAATTGGTGCTAGGAAAATTGGCTATCCATATGTAGAAGGGTCAAACTAGATTCCTATCTCACCCTGTACAAAAGCCAACTCAAAATGGATCTAAATATTTTGAACAACCAACAATAAAAATTAATAAAAAAAATAAATAAATAAATTTTAAAAAATGGATCTAAGTATAAGACCAGGAAGTTTGAAACTATTAGACGAACAAATAGGGAAAACACTTCAACATATAGATATAGGCAAAGACTTTCTATGTAGGACCTATATAGCTAAGGAAATAAGAGCAAGAATCATAACTGGGATGATATCAAATTAAAAAGTTTAGGAGCTAGGGTTGTGTCTCAGAAGTGGAGTGCTTAACTTGTGCATGTGAGGAACTGGGTTGATCCTTAGCACCACGTAAGAATAAATAAAATAAAAATTGGGAAGAAAGAAGTAAAAGTTTTTTAAAAAATTAAGAAGTTTATACATAGTAAAGGAAACAATAGCACTAAGAGACAACCGGTAAAATGGGAAAAAAATCTCTGCCAGCTACTCTAGAGGGTTAATATCCAGAATATAATGATCTCAAAAACCTTGGCATTAAAAAAAGCAAATAATCCAATCATTTTGCCCACAAATGGGCAAATGAATTGAACAGACACTTTTCAAAAGAAGAAATACAAATGTCCAATAACTATGTGGAAAAATGTTCAGCACATTTACCTAACAGGTAAATATGAATCAAAACTATATTGAAATTTCATCTCAGTCCAGTTGGAATGGCAATCATCAAGAATATAAATAATGGGCTGAGGTTGTGGCTCAGCAGTAGAGCACTCACCTCGCATGTGCAAGACCCTGGGTTTGATCCTCAGCACCACATAAAAATAAATAAGTGAAACAAAGGTATTGTGTTTAACTACAACCAAAAAATAAATAATTAAAAAAAGAATACAAATAATATATATTGATGAGGACGTGGGTTTGAAAGGATCCCTTATACACTGTTGGTAGAAATGTAATTTAGTATTGTCACTGTCAAAATCAGTGAAGAGGTTTCTCAGAAACTAAAAAATAGAACTACCATGTAACTGAGGTATATATCTCCTTGGTATTGATCTAAAATAGTTAAAATCAGCATATTTTAGAGATATATGCATGCACATATTTATCACAGCACAATTCACAACAGCGAGTCTGACTCGCTATCTGTCAATGAATGAACTGATAAAGAAAATGTGTTATATACACACAACAGAGTTTTGTTCAGCCATAAGGAAGAACAAAATTATGTCATTTGCAGGAAAATGGATAGAACTAGAGGCCATAATTTTCAGCAAAATAAGTTAGACTCAGAAAGTGAAATATACTTTATCTTATAAGTAGAAGCTAGAGAGATTTTTAAAAAAGGATGCCATGAAAGTAGAAGAAGATGATCAGAGGGAGCAAGAAGAGAAGGGGAGGGGAGGTACTAGGGAATAAAACTGATCAAATTATGTATCCCCCCATATATATAATATTATATATACATATAATATATTAGTGGCATATATATATATATGACACAATGAAGCCTGCCAGTCATTCTATATAGTGAATATGTACCAGCAAAAAAGAAAGAAAAAAAAAATATTCTCTTGGGGAGTTGGGGGAGGTAAACTTATTTGAGAAAATTAGATACCATCTGCCACCAATGCATAAATCACCATTATAATTAATTGGAAAATATAACTTAGGCTATTTTTATACTCAAAACATGCCTATAACATTAAATCTCTATTAATCTACCAAAATGATCATATGCTCTAATTTTTACTTTAAAGTAGTACATTTATTACTTAGGTTTAAAGATACCCATATCTGATAAATAATCTCACTTCTAATGAACTGGGCTGGAGAGAAATATCTCTTGGTATACAATATACTCTAAACAAAAATAATTTAAGTAAACCTCAAAATCAGAAGAAATTTTTACACATAATCACTTCACATGCATAAGTTCTGACTTTTAATTCTAATGCTGATCATTAAAACAGATTAGTAAGGAAATAGATAATACACATTACCGTTCCCTAAGAGAAGCTCTATTTAACACAGGGCTCGGAGAATGCTTCGGCACTGTTGAGGGTGCTGAATGAACTAGTAAGGTCCTCGCTGAATGCTGGGGCTTTCCACACGACCTTGCACCCAAATACTCTTCACACTTTTCTAAAGAGTCATCAAAGTCTCTCCCATGGGGTGTCCTGATAACCTATTTAAAAATATTATACATATTTATTTATACACACATATATTAAACACAATATATGGTAACATTATATATATAGTAACATTACACATAAAATACACACACACATATACATACTACTTTTATAAAATTCATAAAACAAGTATTTGTCTCAGCCATATTTAAAGATAAATTTCAGAATGTAGTAATCATAATCACTGTATGTTTCCTTATTAAATAAATCTTAACTGTTCACTTCACATTTATAAAATTTATAAGACTTCATTGATTCAAAAGGTTTTTGAGTACAGGGAGGTGTATTTAAAATAAAAAATACACATACATAAGCCCAACAATAGCTATAAGTTCAAACAGAACTTAATACAAATTCTAGTTCTGAGACTCACTCCTTGTTCATTTGGGGATTAACAAATAAACAAGTCAGGATGGACAAATGAATAAATTTCTGCCTCAGAATTTATATTCTAGTAAAATTTATATCTAATAAGGAGACAGATTTAACACACACAAAAATGTTGGAGTCTGTAAACAAGTCAGGATGGCGCCTGGCATTTTGCCAGAGAAATGTTGGAGTCTGTAAACAAGTCAGGATGGCGCCTGGCATTTTGCCAGAGAAATGTTGGAGTCTGTAAACAAGTCTGGATGGTGCCTGGCAAAATGCCAGAGGGAGTGGTTTGTGAAGTAAAGACAGCTAGCCATTAAGTGTGGAGATTCCTTATTGGTTGACTGCTGTATCTAGTTTATGTTAATTAGATAAGCTGTGTGGAATGTATAAATACCGCTCCTGTCCTACAAAAAACGGCTCCCACTCCTGCTG
The DNA here is from genome assembly GCF_048772815.1 of Callospermophilus lateralis. Lineage (NCBI taxonomy): Eukaryota > Metazoa > Chordata > Mammalia > Rodentia > Sciuridae > Callospermophilus > Callospermophilus lateralis. The sequence goes on along the minus strand of NC_135311.1, from coordinate 107,269,774 downwards.
TATCAAGGTACACAAGTTGTTCGTCACCCCCCGGTTATTTTGCTGCAGCCGGACTACGGCACAAAAACACACTTTGATAGAAATAAAAATAAAGTATGGGGGCGGGGAGCTGGGTTTGTGGCTCTGTGGCAGAGTGCTTGCCTAGCACATGTGAGGCACTGGGTTCAATGCTCAGCACCACATAAAAATAAAGGTCCATTGACAACTAAAATATATTTAAAAAAATAAAGTATGTCAAAGGATGTTACATAACATAAGAAGTAAAATAAGAAAGGGGAAAAGAAGTGCTGATGAGTGGGCTGGGAAAGGCATGCAGGGAATGAGCTGTAATTTTAAATGAGATAGTCCATGGAGGCTTCATGGAGAAGTCAGCACCTCAGTAAAGACTGGAAGAACTTAGGAAAAGAAAAGATCTAAGTCATGGAGACATCTGTGGAAAGAATGAAGACAGATTTAGATAGGCAGCCACTATGGATAGGTAAATCGAGTTGGGTCAGATCAAGGAGGTCAATTTGAGTAAGTCTGAAAAGTTGGAGACTGCCCTTCTTCCACCCTCTCAAGAAAACCTGCTCTTGCTCCAACCTGTTGGTAAGGGACCTGTCCCAGGAATTGCCCCTCTCTACAGGGAATTCTAAAGTTATTAATTTATGTGTGTTGGGCTGCTCTATCAGCTCCATGCCTCCCTTTAATCCATCTACTTCTCACCTTTTGGCCATCCCACTGAACATCTCCTGGGCCTAGACACATAAGCAGGAAGGAGAGAAATAGGAGGAAGAAAGCCGGAGAACAAAGGAAGCCAAGACATATAAAAAGGCCAAACACTCTCGCTTCTTGGGATACCAGGATACCAACTATGGCCCCCTTCTCCCTCCCAGAGAAGTCTATGTTATCCCTTTTTAAATAAGCCCTGCTTTATATGCTTGCCTTGGTGTGCTTCTCTAATGTTCTACTTCAACATGTGAGGAAGCAGAATTCCTCACGGCTAACCAGACATATATCAAGAGCAGCACAGAAAGAGGCAAAAATAAATGCAAAGCTCCTGGAGGGTGGGGAGGCGGATATGCTTGATATATTAGCTAGGAAGCCAGTGGAGCCAGACTGAGTAAGAAGTGAGGTCAAAAGGTAGGCATGAATAATTTAGGTTTCTATTCTGAAAAGGAAAAAAATACGTTCTTTTTTCTTTCCTTCTTTTTTAATAGAGCCTCCCTGGATACTATGTTGAGAGCAGTCTGTGGAAGGAGCCAATGGCGCCTGGCAGGCGGGGGGCGGGGGGGGGGGGCAGGAAAATCAGAAAGAAAACAATTATAACAAAATCTGTAAAAGGATGCTGGTTTGGACCATAATTACAACAATAGAGATGAAAAGTGATCAGATTCAGAATGCATTTGGTTTTTTTTGTTTGTTTGTTTGTAAGTTTATTTGTTTGTTTTAAGAGTGAGAGTGAGAGAGAGAGAGAGAGAGAGAGAGAGAGAGAGAGAGAATTTTTTTAATATTTATTTTTTTTTTAGTTTTCAGCGGACACAACATCTTTGTTTGTATGTGGTGCTGAGGATCGAACCCAGGCCGCACGCATGCCAGGCGAGCGCGCTACCGCTTGAGCCACATCCCCAGCCCCTCAGAAAGCAGTTGGAAGACAGAACCAACTGTTTTGCTAATAGACTGGATGATAATAAAGTTTTTTTGGCTTAAACAACTAGAAGTGTTAAGTATGTGTGAATTAGTTAACACCCCTTTTTTTCTTTTATTGGACTACCAGGGACTGAACTCAACTACTGGGCCACATCCACAGCCCTATTTTGTATTTTATTTAGAGACAGGGTCTCACTGAGTTGCTTAGCACCTCGCCATTGCTGAGGCTGACTTTGAACTTAACATCCTCCTGCCTCAGCCTCCAGAGCTGCTGGGATTACAGACATGCACCACTGCACCCCAGCAGTTATACCCTTTGGACAGGAAGAGTAAAATATCAGGAGACTAGTTTGGGATATATTAAGCTTTATATACCTATTAATCTATTAATTAATTACCCAATATATTAGAGGGAAATTCAGGGGAAAAGTCCAGGATGAAGAAATAAATGAAGTACTAGAATCTAAATGGTATTTTAAAAACATGGCACTATCACCAAATAAGTGAATATAAATAAGAAGGAGAAAACATTTGAAGAATGAGCCCTGGGAATAGAAGCTGGGAAGAACAAAAGATTAGACTGATGAGTAGTCAGGGATGAAGGGGAAGAAATGGGAGAATGGGAAGCTTTGGAAGCCAGTAAAGAAAATATTTTAAGTAAGGAGAATAAATAATTGGGCCAAATAATGCTGCCATGGTTTCAATACAGTTTTCCCTTCCAAAATGCATGTTGAATTTTGGTTCCCAATATTAACAGTGGTGCAAGGTAAGGGCTTTGAAAAGGTGATTAGATCCTTAAAAGAGGTTAACGTCTTTAAAATGGAGAGAATTTTCACCTTTTAGGACTGAGTTACTGTAAAAGCAGGTAGTTATAAAACAATATCATCGCTTATGCTTGTCCCACATTTCCATCAAGTGATGCGGCAGTCCAAGGCTCTTCCCAAATGTAGCCACCTGGTGGTAAACGACTAGCCTCCAGAACTATAGGCCAAAATAAACCTCTATTCATCGTAAGTCACCCAGGTAGCATATTTTACAGCAACAGAAAATGAACTCAGATAACTGCTGATAGTTTAAGTAAGAAAAGCATGAAAATGGACCTGTGGAGGTTAGTAGTTTTAAGAGAGTGGCTATGATGCAGTAATGAAAGTGAAAAATCCAATGTTGAATTCAAGAGAGAATGAGGGAGAGGAACTGGATTCATTCAACAAAACAGTTCCAGCCACTGTTCTAAATGTTGGGACTATAAGAGTAAATAAAATAAAATCTCTACCTTTAACACCAGATTGTCTATCAGTGTTATTTATAAAATATTTGGTCTTTTAGAATGCTCCCTAATCCTTCTCAGACCCATTACCCTTATAGGTAAAGTAAAAAATAGCTACATTATAGACCTTCCATAAACTATTTAAAGAATCGTGCAGAATGTCTAGGTGTATAAAATACACAACAAATTTAAGCTATTTATAATCAAAACATCAGTACATCACAGCTTTTTGCTTCACCACCACCATAATTTTCATCACTTTTCATAATTATAACATATGGTGAGCCAGTGGCAGCTGAGAGAATCATGCTTTCATCCCAGAACCAACTTTTTAAAGTTCAAATGACAGTCCCAAATAAATGACCAATAAGAAATACACAGATTATACTGAAATAAAAAAGAAACAAGAAAAATTTATCCATTGTTCATTGTTCAAAGAGACAAAGAAAAAAACACAGTGAATATCAAAAAACATTGTCAACGAGGTTCATGGTCAATACAATAATTGAAAATATTAAGAGATTTACAGAAAAGGGGAAAGGGTTTTATCTATTATGCTGTCTCCACAATTATAATAAAATATGATCCACTTGGCCTACAGAAGGAGATTATTTTCTTTTCATTAATTCCAGTGCCAATTTAGTCATGTTGGCTAGCAGACCACTTCATTTTCTGTCATTAAGTTTTCTTCCCAAACTATTCAACAATGTTTTTTAAACAGTCTCTTTAATTTCTAACAAATCTCTTGAACATGTTAGCTAATACTCAGAGCTAGAGAGATACAGAACTTTGAACTTGCAATCCAGATGAAACAGGGTGTAAATAAAAAAAAGATAATTGATAATATGTCCAAATGTCCAAAATGTCCCAATGGTGTAACTACAAAAAGAATTCAAAGTGGTATGAAGGATAGAGGTCTCATGGAAGAGATAAATTAGAATCAAATTTACAAATAGAGGAAAGGAAGAAAGGGCATTCTGCATAGGGAAAAATGAACCAGGTAAGATGAACGAGACTAGGATCACTTCCCTATCTCCATAGGAAAGTAACAGAGAATATCACGGAGGTAGAATAGTGCTATCGGTTAGATGTTAGGTGTCCCCAATGTGTAAGCCAATGCAAGAATGTTCAGAGGTAAAAGAGCTATAACCTAATAGTGCATTAATCCACTGACATGTATTAACTAGGTGGTAACTGTAGAGAAGGAGTATGTGGCTGAGCAAAGAGGCCACTGAGGGAGTGCCTTTGGGTTTATATTTTGCCCATCATAAACAAAGCTCTCTCTCCCTGCTTCCTGGTTATCATATCCTTAGCTGCTTTCCTCTGCTCTGCCCTTCCATATGACATTCTGCCTCACTTTGTGCTGAGAGGTATGTAGTCAGCCAGTCATGAACTGAACCTCTGAAATAATGAGCCAAAATAAACTTTTACTCCTCTCAGATCTTATCAGATCTTTTGGTCACAGTGACACAAAAGCTGTGTAAAACAGAGGGCACGATGTAAGAGAACTTTAAATTTAATAATATTCAACACTTGTTAAGCATCTTCTATGTGTAAACTATAAACAAGATAGGGTATTTACAATCAAAGATAAACAGAAGATTTCAAATGAATTACAAACCAGAGTAGGAGAGATGAAAAACAAGTAATGATTAAAATAATGAGAAAGGAAATTAGAGCTAAATAAATATACAAATAACTGTGTAATGGGACACAGACAGATACAATGTATTATTTTCCTAGAATATGTTCTTGCTTTGGAAAATATTAAGCTTAAATGTAGAGTTAAACAGTGAAATGAGGGGAGTAGATCTTTATATTTTACATAAATTGTGCTTTTTTTGTTGTTGATATCAGGAATTAGACCCAAGAGTGCTTTACCAGAGTCATATCCTCAACCCTTTAAAAACAATTTTTTTTTTTCCAGGCAGAGGCTTGCTAAGTTGCTGAGGCTGTTCTCAAACTTGCAGTCCTCATGTATCAGCTTCCCAAGTTACTAGAATTACAGATGTATGCAACCTTGCCCAGCTGAGCCAGTAGATCTTTGAAAAGAATCTACTTCAAAATTTCGACTTTAAGCTTTAGCTTTGAGTTTCTGTTAGGTTATTATTTCTTTTCAAATTACCAAATTGGATTTTTTTTTCCTCTTTGGTAACTTCTTAAAATCATTGGCTTAAGAGTTCAAAAAACTAGGTTTAAAACTCTGCCAGTTAAGAGATCTTGAGCATCATTTACCCTATCTAAACTTTAGTTTCCTTATCTATAAACTAGAATTATAATGCTACAGGTGTGTCATAAAAATGAGATACAACTAGTGAAAACATAAAAGGGGGCTTTTGCCTCAAGAGAATAATATTTATTTCTTTTGTTTATAGCATTTATATTTTACATAAAGAGGCCTTTTTTTTGCACTTATGCAAGCATCTTTAAATATCTTTTCTATATCTTACAAATGCAATAGTTTCAATATTTTAGTGCTAAAATGTATCAAGAATACAAGTTAAATATTTTAAACCAGTCTAAAACAGTTACAGATTTTTAAAAAATATTTCATATACTAAATTCATTGTAATTAATGATATACTCTTCAAATCTGTTATACCATTTGGTTATACCATACTTAAGATTCCTGAAAAGTTACACAGTAAGTTAATAAATGAAATAATATTATAGCCATATTTTTTTTTATATTTAGGAACATATCAAGGTAAAATTAATGGAAGCAACACTTGACTACTAAGTAAAATGGGAACCAGGAAATTCACTTAGCTAACAAATTGTTGTTAAAACCTACTTAATGCCTGGTATAACATGATCTAATATTTCTCCTTTGTCAAGGGCAGAAAAATTAAAAAATTAAAAATTCAAATGAACTATCCAAAAAGTAGTTAAGAATAGAGTTCATAGGAAAGAAGAATAGTACATGTGTAACTTAAAGTATTGAAAGAAGGTACTTTCAGTATGATTCTGAAAGGGAGAGAATTAGATATGGGAAATTAAGATCCATTTCTGATTTTTCTGAGGACATTCCTTAGTGAATCTTATATCAACTGAATGATCAATACTTTCTTATCTGACTTAAAAAATACACATGCTCACTAACTGTTTTGGCTGAAGGTAGACAGTTTCTTAACACTAAAGTAAAATTTAGAATAAATTCTAAAGTAATGCAATAAAAATGATAAGACAATGATTCTCAATATATTAGTTCTTGGTGGGGGTAGGCCCTCCCTTCTGAAGCTGCTGTTTCCATGTACACTATTTTAATCCTCCCAACAACACTATGAGATAGGTGCTCTTTACACAAAAGGAAAAGGAAGCAAAAATCTAATAGCTATTAAACAGTGGGGGGTGGGGCAGGTCTCAGGGCTGTGATACATGAGGGATCTTTGGAAGAAATGAATGCAAAATTCTCAGACCAAGCCTCATAGGATTTATGTCAAGAAATGCCCACAGAAGATGGGCTCACATCCAATATACCAACAGTTCAATACATAAAAGTAAGATACAAACTGACAAACTGTTCCTAAGAAATAAAGAAAACATCTTGACTAATCCTCTTAGCATCAACTGTTATAGTCTGGATCTTAAATGTCTCCCAAGGGCTCAGGTACTAAAGATTTGTTTGCAATGGGGTGCTATTGGGAGCTGGTAGTACTTGAAGAGTAAGGACCTGGTGGGAGATATGTATGTCACTAGAAATGTGCCCTCAAAAGAAATTGTTGGAACCTGGCCTCCTTTTCTTCTTCCCTTTTGCTCTTTGGCACATGATGTAAGAAGGTTTGCTCTACAACATGTTTCCACTGCGATGAACACACTCCTTGCCATAGGCCCTAAACAATAGGGCCAATCATAGACTCAAATCTCGAAACTTGGGAGTCAAAATAAACCTTTCTCTTTATAAGTTGATTATCTCGAGGCTTTTGTTATAGTAATGAAAAGCTAACACAAAAATGTCAAAGTACTATTATATACTCTATGATATTTATAATTCCAAGTATATATGGATTTTATTAATATCTCCCTGCCACACACACACACACACACACACACACGCACGCACACACTACAATGAAGTATCCATAAGGGCAGAGATGATTGCTAGTTTTGCTAAATTTTTATTTCCAGAATAACAATTTTAATCATAAAATCTTTTTTTTTCCTGAGGACTGGGGAAGGACAGGGCATCTAGGTATGATACAAATTCCTAGTTGTCTACCATAATTCATTTTTCCCTCCCCCTGAGTAGAATGGCTGCTAAGAAGCAATCTCTGGATCAGGTAAGGGAATGTGATTAAAACTTGGCCACAAAATGTAGGCAAGAATGTCAATTCTAGGAGCTGGGGGATTGTGGCTCAGCGGTAGAGCGCTCACCTAGCGTGTGTGAGGCCCTGGGTTTGATCCTCAGCACCACATAAAAATGAATAAATAAAATAAAGGTCTTGTGTCCAACTACAAATAAAAAATAAATATTAAAAAAAAGAATGTCAATTCTAGGCCCAGGCTTTTAAGAAACAGATATGCCTTCTCTCATCTTATATCATATGAAAAATACAGCATGGCCATAGAGTTAAGCAAAGCCATATAATGTATCAGTGCATAGAGAAAACAGCCTGCAACTCAAACACATCATAAATTTAATTGTTATGGGAGTAAAAATAAATTCCTGTTTAAATATTTAGCATCTGAAGTTTGGAAGTTCATTTGGACTACAAATAACTTTCTCCTGAGCAATTCAGAAAATGTTATCTTAAGGTACTGGCCTAAACAGAGATCTAAATATGCACTGGTATATTTGTCAAGAGCAGGCAGCAAGAGAATACATGTTTTGTAATGGAAAATTTAAGATACATGAAAACAATGGAAAAACATTTAATTAAACTGTGGTCTGCAAAAGCTTGGAAAACAAACCATATAATTTTCAAGTTTGCATCTCTAGGGAAATAGCGCATGAGAAAAAAAAAAAGTAATACTGTGTGTTGGGTTTTATTTGTACTTAGAGGTCTCAAGAAAGTAATGAACTCACATGGAATCTACCTAAGTATCCATCTGTCGATGAATGGAATATATAATGAACTACATTTGGCCTTAAAAATCAAGGAAATCCTGTCATTTGCAACAACATGCATAAACTTGAAAGTCATTATGCTAAGTCAGATAAACCAAGGACAAAAAGATAACTGCTCCATGATTTCACTTTTGTTGTGGAATCTAAAAAAGTCAAGCTCATAGAAACAGAGAGTAGAATGGTGGTTGCTAAGAGAAAGGATAGGCAGCAGCAGGTAATAGGAAGAGGCTGGACAAAGGATACAAAATTTCAGTTAGAATGAATAAAATTTGGTGATCTATTGTAAAACATGGTAACTATTAATTAGATCTTCAATGTTCTCATCACACACAAAAAAGTAATAGATTAGTTGAATTTAATCATTTTATATATATATATATATATATCAAAACATCAAATTGTACCACAAGACAGATAAAAACTCTTACTTGTCAATTATACCTTAATAAAGCTGGCAACAGAGAAATGAGAAGCTCAGGAAAGAAAGTATGAGTAGAGAAATGAAAGGCTATAGAAAGATTATAGTTAAAATTGAGGAACTCAGGGTCAGAAAAAGTGAAAGCCAACTGCTTCTGAACCCCAAAAGGTATAATTGAAAAAGACTTTGAGCAAAAATGTAATAAAGATTTTTGAGTTAAACAAAAGGACTAAATCCTAAAACAAAGGTCAGATTAAGGGGGATAACTTCTAGTCACTGACTGCTTCAGATGGCCTCAAATGCCAGTCCCCAGTGGAATATATAATGCCAGGTATGTGAGAAAACTAAGAGGTTAAAGGGGACCAGAAATCAACCAAATTTAAAATCTTTTAAATTTTTACTGAAAGTCAGTATGCTTCTTAATTCCACTAAAATGATTTCCTTTCTCTTTTAAAGAGATATAAGGGAGGGCTGGGGTTGTAGCTCAGTGGTACAGCACTTGCCTGGCATATGTGAGGCCCTGGGTTCAATCCTTAGCACCACATATAAATAAATAAAAGATCTGTTGACAACTAAAAATATATATACTTTAAAAGAGAGAGAGATAAAAGGGAGCTGGATGCAGTGGCACATGCCTGTAATCTCAGCAGCTCAGGAGGCTGAGGCAGGAGCACTGCCAGTTCAAAGCCAGCTTCAGCAACTTAGTGAAGCCCTAAGCAACTCAGCAAGACCCTATCTCTAAACAAAATATAAAAAAGGGTTAGAGATGTAGTTGTATGGCTAAGCTATCCTGGCTTCAATCCCCAGTACCAAAATAAAATAAAATAAGACCCCTTCTTCATTCCTGAAAAATTCTCATTTCCTTCAAATATTTCAGGACTAATGAATAGAAGTGAATAACTTGTTTATTTGAATGTTTAGCACTGAAAGGAAGGAGAAAGAGGGGATAATAGAGATCAGAAAACATGGATTAAGTAGCATGTTTTTGTTTTGTTTTTTAAGAGAGCTTTCCAAACTCTGTTTTCTACCATTTAGATGGGGTTTAAATTTTTCAATTCAATTTATAAAGTTGTACCTAACCCAGGGATATAATCAATATATAAAAGCAATTTGGAATCCATTATATAAATACAAAATTATAATGTTTATGCCCAAAAGAAATAGAGCCAATAGTTAATAAAATCAGAAAACCAAAGAAGGTATTAACCTTATTAAGTTTAAATGAGATCAGAAGGGTGGAACCTAATCTTATAAGATTAGTGTCTTCATAAGAATACAACAGAGAGCTCAATGTCTCTGTCATCTGAGGACACAGAGAAAAGAAGGTTGTTTGGATGCTAAGAAGAGGCCCTCATCAGGAACCAGATTAGCTATAGCACCCAGATCTTGGGATTCCAGTCCTCCAGAACTATGATAAAATAAATTTCAATTGTTTTTGCTACCCACGCAGTGTACGTAACAATTTCAAAAGCATGTCCCTAAGTATTTGTAATTACACCTTCATAAAAGTCTAATATGCCCCTAAGAGAATGACACAGTCCTCACTGAAAACTAATGTATGAAGTAGATACCCACAATACCCAAGAAAATATGGAACACACACAGGAGAAGCCAATGATTCAAGTTGCAGTAAATGGTAGGATAGAAATGAGACTAAAAACTAAGTATTTATGAGAGAAGCTGATTAGTACGCCTCCAGAGTAAAGAGAATTAAGTTTAAGCTTAAAGAATAGATAAATACTCGGAAACTAGAAATCTTAAAAACAGCAGCAGCAAATACAACAAATATGGAGAAGTAGGAAACATAGAAAGAAGGATGCTCAGGTGGCATTATCCTTAACATATACCCTGTATTCCAACTAAACTAATAATTTCTCTTTTCCCCCAGGACATTGTACTAATTCAAAATTTCAAGATTTCTTCATATTCCTTTCCTTCTGAAGACACTCCTGTCTTTATTTTACTTTTTCCATGTTCAATGCTGTAGATTTACTTATATGAAAATTTACTTTAATATAAAAACCTATCTTTCACAAATTTACTGCTCTCTTCAAGTGAAGCCCTAAAAGTAAAGAATCCATAGGAGAAAGTAGAAGGTAAATAAAGATGGATTGAAGGGTAGTTCTTGAAGTACTACACTTGGAAGTGTTCCTATAACCTTATTTCTTTCTTTCTATATTTGGCTTACTTGCTTTCTCCTAATCCACTCACATGATTCACATATATTAGGAATATATACTATAGGTCAATATGTTAGATACTAGCAATTATCAATAAAAAGATCAATAAGGTCCAAGCTATCCTGGCACTTACTTTTAAAAAAGATGCTAATAAGGAAATAAATAAATGTTAAATTATAAATTAGAGAAGATTATTTGAATGAAATAAACAAAGATCTTCTCTTAAAACAACTAAGGAAGCCTCCCCATGGATCAATGCAGGACACTGAACACCATACATATCAGTGTGCAGTGTGCCCATGGGCATGAGTATACACATTCATATTACACATATCAATGCATTTGTGTATATGTGTATTTATCTATGAGTGAATAATCCTACATAACAAAGATGGGTCTGGACTAGGTTAATTATGCCAGGCCCACACTCCCCTAAGGACAACCTTAAACAAGGAACAACCCTAGGCAAACACTATGCATGGACAGCCCTTTCTATATTTGCTATATGTATAGTCTATACCAATCAATGGCTCTCAAGTGAAAATGTTTAGATATAGGTGGAAAGAGTACTCCATAAGAATCACACAGAAGCTTGTTAAAAATGGGAAATTCCAGTCTCCAAGCTCAGCAATCTCAATTTAGTAGGCCTTGAATAAATTATTATGAAGTTCCACCTGGATGATTCTGACACTGGTAGATTTTGGCCCCTTGTCAGGCAGGGCCTTGGCTCATGAACTGTTCAATATTTATTTTGTCACAGCCAAAGCATGGCAAAGTAATATGCTATTCAGTATCAGTAAGCACAAAATAGTTTTCAGGTAAAATAAATACAGCTATTAAAATAAAATCTGTAATTTTTTGTTTTGTTTTCTCCGAGTATAATAACACTTATTATTAAAAAACTTTTACTTAGGGATAGAAAAGGAACTGTAACAAGGTACTTCTCAAAATGTAGGACATGGACTTAAGTGTTATGGCAGATGATTTAAAATGGTACCCCAAATGGTTTTAGATGGAACATAGGATTATTCTAAGTGGTACATGGATATACCTTAAATAACACTGACTCACAGGAAAAACTGCATTATCTTTTTAATTTTCTTTCAATCAGAAATCCTCAGCTATTGATATATCTTTTACACCTCTCTATCATTGCTTGTCTCCTTTTAAGAAATAGAGAGCATGCCTTTGGATATTTGGCAAACACTAATATCTAGCCAGAATTTTGCAATGTTTTTCTGTTCTACTGCATTTTTAAAGCTATAATCCATTGCTGATAAAGCATTAGACACTGATTTTTCATTTGTAATAGTGTGGTAAATAAAAAGTAAATTTAAATCAAATAGAGTAAACTGAATACAGATGTTACAAAAAATATAGGGGTATTTGTTACTGACTGAGGTTGAAATTTCTTCTGTATGAAGTATTACTAAAAGTAACAACCAATTTCTCTTTCTCTGTCATGCATAATAGTTAATTCAAATGAATAATCAAAAAGCACAAAATATTGGTAGGAAGACATTCAGTGAATGGCCTATTGCACCACTTGACAGAGCTGCCAAAATAATGACTTTCCATTATATGGCAATGATTGAGTTTGCATTTTTACTAAATTGATATGATAATCCATGTCTGGCTGTATAGATCAAAAATATGCTGTTGTCTGAAAGACAGGACAATTGCTATTCTGTAATTTATTCTACACACCTTATAATCCTTGGATCTGCAGCAGCCAAGATGGGAATGCTCTGAAAAAAGGATGTACGAAAGAATTAAAATTTGACACCAACAAAAAGAAAATTTGGTTTCATCTTTGATTTTTGCTATTATCATTGTTTGTATAATTATAATACAGAGAAGATTTAGAAACACTTTAAAACACTTCAACAAAAATTCTTTCAACAAAGTTATATAAACAAAGATGATGAAGAAACAAAAAGAATTTGTACCAAGTGATTTCACAAATGCTATTTCTTAAATATGTGAATACAAACAGGAATAATTTTTAATCTGATAAGCCAATTTATCTAAACAAAATGAATAATATTTATTTGATAAACCAGTTTCTGATTAAATACCATTTGTATTTATAGATTTGACAGATATTTTTGAACTACATGAGTTCCTACTCTTGGAATCCATGCCAGAAATCAGTAGGCGAATCCCACTCCTTGGTATATACCCAAGACTTAAAATCAGCATACTGCAGTTAAACAGTCACATCATTGTTTATAGCAGCTCAATTCACAATAGCTAAGCTATGGAATCAACCTAGGTGCCCTTCAACAGATGAAAATGTGTGCCTACTTCAAACTTTTAAGAGATCTGTCCCCATAATCCTTTTGCAGCACGCATCCACCATTATTTATCCAGTGCCCATGAAATATTTTAAGGTTGGTCTCTGCTCTATGTGAATCTCCATCAATCAAAGGGCAATAAGTTTATCATAAGTCAATTTCTATGAACACAAGCAATGCTAGGATATCCAGCTTTATAAAATAACGCCAGGGTTTAATTTCTCTCAGGGGATACAAACTTCTAAAAAGGAAAGACATATAACAAAGTGTTTCCTGTCTCTTGCTCACTTGTGCTTCATTACCCAAAACTGCTTATTCCACACTCTAATCTAGTCATCTCTGAGTATTCCATGGGGATTGATTCCAGGACCCCCTGTTGATAAAAAAATTTGTGAATGGTCAAATGTCTTATAAAAAAGGCAGAGTATTTACATATAACCTATGCCTATCCTCCTAAATACATCTTCTCAAAATGACTTACACTATCTAAAACTATGCAAATACTATACAAATAGTTCTTACAGTATTAGAGAATAATTATTAGAGAATAATGACAAAGAAAATCAGAACAGATTCTGTTACAGACACAATTTTTTTTCTGCCAAATATTTTGGATCTATGGTTTATTGAACCCAGGGATGCAGAATCCATGGATACAGAGAGCTGACTGTATTTTTATCATTCTCATTCCTGTGGCTATCATTACTATCTGAAGTGAAGCACAAAGTAGGTTTCCTGTTAACCACTAACTGGAAGAGTAATACTCACCAAAGAATATGCAGAAATGGCTTATAAATTTTTTAAAAACTCAGTTCTATTAGTCATTAGGAAAACACAAATTAAAATCATGAGATAGGACTACTCACTCATTAGAATCGTTTAAAAAATGACAACACAAATTTTTTCAAGGATACCGTAAAGTGAAATTTCATACATTGCTAGTGGAAATGTAAAATATGTGGCCATTCTGAAAAACAGTTGGCAATTTCTTAAAAAGTTAAACATAAACTTACCATATGAATCAGTAATTTCATTCTTGGTTTTATTCAAAAGAATGAACATATATCTACACAAAGACTTCGAAGAAAATGTTCAAAGTAGCTTTATTAGTAACAGCCAAAGGTAGAAATAATCCAGGAGCATAAGGAGGGAATGCAAATGAGTATAAGGAAGTTCTTGGGATGATAGAAATATTCTAAAAATGGATTGTTGTAGTGGTTTCCAACTGTGAAAATTTATTAAAAGTCATTTAATTGCACACTTAAAACAGGTGAATTTTATGGTATTCAAATTATACCTAAATGAAGCTATTAAAAATGTTGAATAAAAAAATAAAGAAATTAAACCAAAGAAGGATTCCTTAATAAATGATACTGTTTAGCTGTTTGTGCTTTATAAGAAACCCAAACAGGAACACTTTTAAATGAACGCTGTGACAAATGAGATATTTTTTAATAAGTATCTACATTATAACTACATGCTCTTTCATTCTAAAACATTAACATATTACCATTTATTGCTTTCTAATCAAGATGTAACCGATTAGCATTTGGAATGCTATTTCTAATTTATTTTATTTTACAATAGTAACCATCAAACAAAGGGATTAGTTCCAGTTTGCAAAGGATTACAATCGTATTTAGAAATAAAACTCATTAAAGAATCTTGAAGAGACTAAGAGAACTCCTCAAGGAGTCATTGTCTCAAAATCCTAAGCAAAAAAAAAAAAAAAAAAAAGTGGGCAGGATGATGGCCCTTGGTCTTCAAATACAAAAATGAAAGGATAAAACTTCCAAACCAAACCAAACATTCTTGCATTGCAAGAGACACTGTTTCTTCAAAAGGACTATAAAAATTACAATTAGAATATGCATCATAACAATCCAAATAGAAACAATGTACTTAAAAAGTAGGGAAAATAGGAGAAGATTGTTGTAAAAAGAAGGAGCTTAGGCTAGAAGACCTAATCTAGACATGCTCATTTTGTAACATTCCAACAAGTCACTTAACCTCTCTAAGCCCTTGTCATTTTTCTGGTTATATTTTTAATTAAATATATCTTCACATGATTTTTATGAGGACTCAACAGATCTATGTCCAGGAAAATAATATCCTATGAAAACTTGAGAATTACTGAACAAGACAATTTGGCAAGAAAATGTTCAGAATTTTTTTTTTTTTTTTTTTTTTTTTTTAATACCAGGGATTGAACCCAGGAGCACTCAAACACTGAGCCAGATGTCAGCCCTAGCCCTTTTTTTGTTTTTATTTTGAGACAGGGTCTTGTTAAGTAGTTTAGGGCTTCATTAAGTTACTGAGGCTGGCTTTGAACTTGCAATCCTCCTGTCTCGGCCTCCCAAACTACGGGATTATAGACATGCACTATAGCACCTGGTAAAAAGATTTTCTTTTAAAGTAAACTCATAAGTGAAAATTCACTATGTTTACGAGATCTGACCTTAAGAAATCCCCACCAAGTACATAGTTGATATGTAAATAGGTTGAGAAACATGTAAATAGTTGAGAAAAACCCAAGACAGAAATAGCTCAGCTACCATATCCAGGACCAAAAAAAGCAAAAAAAAAAAAAAAAAAAAGGGTGGGGGAGAGTCAAAATATAGAAGAACTAAAATAAGAGAAACAAAAAAGGAAAACTCTCCAGGCTCAGTGGTGTGTGCCTGTAATCCCAGAAGCTCAGGAGGCTGAGGCAGGAGGATCATGAGTTCAAAGCCAGCCTCAGCAAAAGCAAGGCACTAAAGAAGCAACTTAGTGAGATGCTGTCTCTATATAAAATATAAAATAGGGCTGGAGATGTGGCTCAGTGTTCGAGTACCCCTGAGTTCAATCCCCAGTACTCCCCATCCCCCCCAAAAGAGGAAGGGGAAACTCTTCACAGTACAAAGCAAACAAATATGCAAAGAGCAATGGGAATTTTTAAAAAATTATAAACTGTTTTCAAGAAACAATCATCAACTTATGTGAAAAAGGTCAGTGTAGAAGTTTCAAAATCTCAAAGTATATTCTCCACAATTATAAAGGAAAAAATAACACCTTTATGCTGGAGAAACAGAGCAGAACCATTGGAATCAAATGAGCAAAATAAACATTGCCAGTAACAAAGCAACATCACATACCTCCCTGATTCAATGCAATGCGAATGACATCACTTCTGTTGTATTCTGGGGAAAATAATCTAAATCTAATCACGAAGGAAAAAAATCAAACAAACCAAATTGAGGTACATCCTACAAAGTAATTGGCCTATGTTCTTCAAAATTATCACTGTCGTTAAACACAAAGGAAGACTAAAGAACTGATCCATAGTAAAGAAAATTAAAGAGAGATGACAGCAGAATGCTGCCAAGGGATTTCTTTTGCTATGAAAATACTTAAGATAACTGATAAAATCTGGTTTTAGGTGGATGGATAAGTTAATATTATTATATCATTGTTATTCTCTTACTTTTGATAATTGCATCACACAAGATAATGTCTATATCAGTCTGTTAAGCCATTCTGCTCTAAAAAAATACCATAGATTAAGTGACTCAAACAATAGAAATTTATCTCTCACAGTTCAGGAGGCTAGAAGTCGGAGATCTATGTGCCAGCATGGGCAGGTTTTATTGAGATTACTCTTCTTGGCTTGCAGATGGCTGCCTTCTTCCTGAGTCCCCTTCATGGCATTCAGAGAGAAAAAACAAGCTCCCTGGTCTTTTCTTAAAAGAACAATAATCCCACCATGAGGACCCCACTCTCATCAGCTCATCTAGGCTGTTTCTGAATACCATTACCTCAGGTGTTAGGGCTTCAACATACAAATTATCAGGGAATTCAAATGAGTCCATCTTCATGTCCCTATCCAAAACATATGCAAACACACATATGATGGGAGAGTTACTTTCCACTGGTTGTTCATAAAGTCCATAAGTTTCTTCCAAGAAGGGAAGCAGTGTAACATCTGTTTCTTATTTCACATAATATGCTATTCTGGATATAAAAGATTTATTGATTACCACTCATCTATGTCCTATTAATGCTAAAAAACAATCAAAAAATAAGCATAAACTGCATGTTCTCAGAAAAGAATGTCTCATTTCCTCATTTGAAAAAAAAAAATCTACACTTTAATTTAGAAACAAGTTAGCTCTCTACATGTTATGATTCTATTTTTCTTTCACTGTATTTCATTTTTCTTCTATTACTTTTTCAGTGAGTAGTAAATTTATTTATCTATTTATTTTTGGTATTGGGGATTAAACCCAGGGCACTTACCACTTACCTACTCCCTAGTCCTTTTTTGCTTTTTAATTTTGAGACAGGGTCTCACTAAGTTGCTTAGGGTCTCACTAAGTTGCCCAGGCTGGCCTCTAAACTTGTAATTCTCCTGCCTCAGCCTCCTGAGATACTGGGTTTATAGACATGAGCCACTTTTTCCTGTAAGTAGTAAATTAACCTTAAAGGCTGCTAGTGAATACTTGAATGAATGCACTAGCCACTGTCTCCAGATATTAACAGTCAAACATCCTTCATTAAACAGTGTTATTTATATGTCTATCTTCATAAAAATCATCTTTATATTGAACTTAAGGAGAAAACTGTCTAACTATAATGCCTGGGGCAAAAGATTAAGAAAAAAAACTTATAACTTAAAGAACATTACAGGAAATATAAGGGTACCACCAACATAGTGGTGAAGGCATTAACTTCCTTAACAAGCCCCCTAACACTCAAGAAGTAAAATCAAGGTTCAATAAGTGGGACGGCATCAAATTAAAAAGCTTCTCCACAGCAAAGAAAACAAGAATGTGAAGAGAGGGGCTACAGAGGCTACAAGAATGTGAAGAGAGAGACCACAAAATCTTTGCCAGCTAATTTTCCATGAAGATGAAATGAGTTCTTTCTATATTCTGAAAATAGTAAGAATTCAAAAAACATAACACACACAAAACAAAAAAAAAAAGAAAAAGAAAAAGAAAAACCAACCAAATAATCAAGAAATAGGTAAAAGACCTGAATAGATATTTCAATACAAATTACCAAAAAATATGAAAAAAAATGTTTGACATCCTTAGCAATCAGGAAAATGTAAATCAAAACTACACAGATTTTATGTTTTTAGAAAAATATATAATAATTCTTATAATTATATTGAAAGCTGATCCCTATACTTACATGCTAAGGCATATAGTATGGTAACATTTCCCATATTATACTCCTTCTTTATATAATATGTTGATTATCAAAAGAGTTAAAGTTATTTTTTAAGAATGTCAGGTTTATCATAAGTGGTAGAACAAGCATTCAAATATCTATCTAAATATAGGGTCAAAACCCATAACCCTGATCTTTCTACTATGGTGTCTACAACTTGATTAATTCTATTTAACTCAAGTTAGGAAGAGAAAAGTGTCCCATAATGAAATAAAATGTTGAAAAGAATAAAAAGAAAATGTTGAACAGAACAAAATTAACCAAATTACATTTTACTAGAAGATATCATAATCTTTAAAATACTAAAAATATTTTTAATCTCAAAGAAGGACATGGTTTGTAGCAACACAGAAATTTTCTTATTTTTAGGGAATACCAATATGGATGCTCAACATGTCATAAAAAGCTATACTTTACCACATCATACAATAAAACAGCAAAGTATTTGCTTTCCATAACCGATGCCAAGTTAAAGTCCCAGTTGTACCTCAGATAACTAAATTAATAAAGAAAGATAACTCCTAGCTTACCATTGTGCATCCTGGACCATCCATCTCTTTCACAGTCTCTACCAGAGGATCCAAATAAAGTATCAGTCCTGGGACTTGGAGGATCAACCTAATGTAAGCAAGATTTTCAAGATTAAAAAAAAAAAAAAAGAGCTAAAACATTCCCAGTCTTCACACCCTTCAAGTTTAGTCAAGTATTCTGCTATACATTTTTAAACAAATTGAAATTAAATTCCCCCCAATTTTATATATATACATATATATTTTATATATACACATAAATATTTATGTTGACTTTCTTTATATGAACAGATCTGCACTTGAAATATCCACTACGTCACTGCCTTGTTTGTTTTGCATTACAATGTTTAAAAAAGAGCAATCAAACTTATTTATAAAACAAATTTATCCATTGGCTGATTATCTCCTTAGCATATATGTTTTGAATTCAAACTGTTTCTACTTGGCTGTGTTCAAAGCCCAGCATCTAAGATCTTTATAATTTACAGATAACAGTCAAACACATTTTTAATGTGTTTGACTGTTATTATCTGTAATTATAAAATAGAATGATGTAAATGTGTAAAAAATAATTAAAATTATTAAAATAATTTTAATAAAAAAATTAAAACTTTTGTGCACCAAAAAAGGAGTAGAAAACCAACCCATGGAGTCAGAGAAAGCATCTATAAATCCTACAACTCAACAACAAACTATAGTAGAAAATGGACAAAAGGCTTGAGGAGACAAATCTCCAAAGAACACAGACAAACACAGGAAAAGATGCTCAACATCATTAGTCATAATGGAAATGCAAACCAAAATCACAGTGAGACACCATACACACTAAGAAGGCTATAAGAAAACAAAACAGGGCTGGATGTGTAGTTTAGGGTAGAGTGTTTGCCTATCATGCAAAGAGCCCTGGGTTAGATCCCCAGCACCAGAAACACAAATAAACAAAAAACCCAAACAACAACAGGAAAAAAAAAAAAAAACTATACACACACACACACACACACAAAAAAAAAAAAAAAACAGAGAATGTGGAGAAACATAACATTGTTGGTGTTATGATACAGCCACTACACTTTGCCAAGTTAAGAATTAAATTACCTTATGATACAGCAAATCTACTATTAGATATTTACCCCCAAAGATTGAAAACCTTATAAAATTTGTGCACAAATGATTCATGGAAGCACTATATATAATAACCAAAAGCTAAAACCAAAGCAAATGCCCATCAATAGATGAATGGATAAAACAAAACATGACATGTATTCTTCAATAGAATATTATTCACTCATAAGAAAAGAACCAAGTAGGAATACATGTAACACAGATGAACACCAAAAGCACAGTGCTAAGATAAAAATGCCAGATATAAAAAGCTAATATTGTATGAGTACATTCACATGAAATGATTGAACAGGCAAATTCATAGAGAGAAAGTAGATTGGTGGTGTCCAAGGTCAAGGTTAGGGATGAATGGGGAATGAATACTTCATGAGTACAAGTTTTCTATTTATTGTGATAAAAATGTTCTGAAACCAGATGTTTGCAAAACATTGTAAATATCCTTACTACCACTGATTTGTACATTTTAAAATAGTTAAATTATCTATTTTATAATAGGTATATTTTAACACAATAGAAAAATTACATGCATATATGAAAAATAAAAAGGCATTGTATAACTCTTCTAGGATGGTTGTGACAGTTTGGAAGCATATTAATTTATTCCTTAAATCAGCTTCTTTAAAGATAGATTATTTTTCATACCATGAACTACTTGTCTTTCCTAAAAGTGTTAACATTTTAAATATGCATGTATCAAGTTAAAGTTCGGTTACCAATTTGCTAGTGTTTTTTAAACAATAAATGGTCATAGAGGAAAAATAACTCTTTTTACTACATACACTTGGAAAAAATCCAGTTTTCTATTCAATAATGTCTAAGTGTAGACTTAGAAGAATGTACTTCTATTCAAAGAAAATTTGAGGGAAAAACCACTTAAATAAAAATTGCAAAGTTTATGCCAAGCAACATTAGAATTATCTCATTTTTAACACTGCCATAAAAAGTAATAATGAAACAAACATTTAAGAGCAGTCATTGCTCCAATGTTTTTTATGTGTAAGCCAATAAACTTGTTTACTTTGTACAGATACTTTTCTTAAGATGCTATTATTTACTCATAATAGAATATAATACATTCATTCAAATTAATTTGTAATTGTGGGTAGACAT
The DNA here is from genome assembly GCF_048772815.1 of Callospermophilus lateralis. Taxonomy (NCBI): domain Eukaryota; kingdom Metazoa; phylum Chordata; class Mammalia; order Rodentia; family Sciuridae; genus Callospermophilus; species Callospermophilus lateralis. The sequence continues at coordinate 107,248,939 of NC_135311.1, read as the reverse complement.
AAAATGAAAGTCATTTTAAAATTGACATCAATCAATCATACAACAAAACACTACCACTGTATTGTAATAAAAAAAAGAAAAAAAAATTTGAATGTTTTTCAAATGAAAGCAAAAAATGTGACCAGAACATATAATCAAAAATCTATAAAATTCAGACAAATGTAATCATAAAAACCTTATTAAAATATAATCTTTTAAATGTATCTATTACAATATAAATTTTATTTTTTACAGTTAAAAATCCATTACTTTGATTTAAAAGAATAAAGAATTGATAGTTGAAATATAAAGGTGGAATAAAATGTTGCTTAAGGAACATTTAAATTGTCACTAAAATGTATACCAAAGAAAAATCTGAACTTTCAGATGGTGCATGTTCAAAAAGAATAATATTATGTCACCTGAGAAGTATATTTATATGTTGGATCAACTAATTTTAGATTTTAGAGACTTGAAAATATTTTAGACCTATCCAAAATGTGGTCTTGCCATTACAGAAAAATCTTGAGGTTTGAAACTATATATAGTAATGTATTACTTAGTATTCTTTATTAATTTGAAAGCTTTTGGTAAAGAATTGCTTTTAGGATTAAAACACTTTATAAAAATTCAGAAATCTATGAAGATTCTGATAGTCTTTTATTGAATATTCCAATTATATACCCTTAAACTTAGCCAGAATCATTTGACTACTACAAGGGAACAAGGTTCTAAATTTCAACCATATGAAAATCAGTTAGATTTTATATAGAAAGATCAGTATACCCTGCCCTTAAGTCAACATATATAGAAAGATCAGTATATATACTATATAGAAAGATCAGTATACCCTGCCCTTAAGTCAACATAGGCCTTCCTATCCCTATCAAACACTGATTTGCATCAAAGATTCATTATACAAAGCTTTCTCAAAGGACATAATTTCAAAGGACACCAACATTCCATTACAAAATTTTTAAAAAGCTTAAAAATTGAATGTCTTAGTAAATCTCAAACATTCATTCTAGTGCTTTTTCATAAAGAATATTTGGTTCTCCTTTAAAATCCTAGTCTCATTTTGGTGTTAATGTCAATGACAACCAAGTTCAATTTGTAGAGTTATTAAACTGCTGTATAAGAAGAAAGGAAATGGATACTCAGAGGATTTAACATGGCATTCAAAATGAAGCTTGATTTCTGTCAGGTTTAAAGACTGAAAAAGCATGTTCTTTTATGTTAATTTTTCATTTTAGATTATTGGCTAACCCAGTTCAGGAAAGAATTATTAATACAAACTAGAAATTGAAAGACAGTTTAGAAAAACATTCTAGTGGCACAACAGATATGCTCAGTTTCAAATGGAAATGCTTAGGAGAGTACATACATGTCTAATCACAAATGGAGGTTTATCTGTTTCTTTTTTGAATTCATACGGCCCCAGATTTAAATGGGCCAGCCGCCGCCTGGTGTCTTCCGATAGCTCACACATGCGTCTTTTTGTGTAGGGAGATGGAGAGTGTGATTTTGAAGAAATTGTAGGCTGTTCGTAGCTTTTTGCATTTACACAATATTTATTTCTCTCAGGTGACTTGGACTTTTTCTTTTGTGATCTAGATGTTCTACTTTGCAGTCTGCCGTGTGATTTTTCAACTGGAGCCGAATGGTAAATAAATTTATCCTAAACACAAAAAATAAAAATTAACCTGGACAGAAGATATTTTTTAAAATCCTACAGGTAGAAAAAAACTTTTAAAGTAATTTAACTAAGACACCAAAAAATCTATCAAAGCCAACTGGATCATCAGTCTTTCCTGTGCTAATCCTGGGGAGATGTCAAATCAGTATTCTACAAGATAACTCTTTGTATAGTGATTGATAAAGTATATTGTATCAAAATTCCTTCTTAAGTCTAAGAAGTACTTTATAAAAATTAAAGCCCAATATTTAATCATTTTAAAAATCCAAGAAACAAAGTCAGAAAAAAATTGTTTTTCTGTATACTACTAAAATATTAATGCAAACATTGGGTATCATTTATATTTAAATATTCAAATATATAGGCTATACAATTTATAAGAACTATGTTTAATATTGTTAAAAGTACACATATCCAATTAGTTTATTATGAAATTGTTATGAAAACTGGAAAAATGTTTCATTCATCCTGCTATAATCATATAAGTATGCACAGCATGAATCTGAAGAAGTACTTTATACCTATTTTAATGTAATATATTGTTTTGGTTACATAAGGTAGAAAGGATTTTAAGAGCCCTTCCAAGCTATAATTTTACAGATAAATGACAGATAACCATACCATTTTAATTATGGTTCCATATTTTTATAAAAGTAAAAAATGTATAAAAAGCATATAAACTTTAATAACTTGCAGTTTGTGTTGTTGTAAACTGGGAAGCAGTCAGTTTTTGAAGTTATAAAGCAAACTTTAGCCAGGCATGGTGGCAAGTTGTCTGTAGCCCCAGGTACTTGCGAGTGGAGGCAGGAGGATGGCAAGCACTCAGGAATTTGAGACTAGTCTGGACAACACAATGAGACCCCCCCTCTAATTTTGTTGTGTTATTAGAATTAACATTTTATTTTAAAAGATTCTGTCTTTATAAATGACTTAATAGTTGGATTATAAGTAATGTCAGATTTCTTCATTATCTAATATTATAAGAAGCTTTTCAATTAAGAGAAAATGAACAGTTGAAAATCTTCAAATGTTTTCCTAACTTTAATCATTTGTAAAAACCAATAATCCTATCTCCTCCTGTACTTCTTCAATTGCACTTCCTATTTGCTAAGAGTATCTAAGCAATTAAAATACTAATGTGAATAGAAGGGAGAAGAATAAATAAACTTTTTAAAATAGGCCGGGCGTGTACCGCTCACCTATAATCCCAGTGACTCAGGAGACTGAGACAGGATAATTGCAAGTTCAAAGCCAGGCCCTAAGCAACTGAGCAAGACCCTATCTCAAAAAAAAAAAAAAGGGGGGGGGAGGGCGCTGGGGTTGTGGCTAAAGTGGTTGAGCACCCCTAGGTTCAATCCCCAGCACCAAAAAAAAAAAAAAAAAAAAAAAAAAAAAAACCCAAAACAATTTAAAATTTTTTTAATTTAAAAAATAAGATAGTATATAGGAAGGAAAATATTTTTTTCTAAATAGAAAAAATAAGTGTTATGAATTTCATACAGACCATCTGCATCAAATTGTTTCATCTTTCTTTCTTCTGTAGTTCTTGTTAAACTCTTGGACCTCTCCCACTTTGTTCAATGCCTTCAAAAGTTCAGAATTTTTCTCTTTACCCTCATCCACCTTTATGACATCATCCTGACTCATAGAAGAAAGGATTCTAGCACTAGAATGAATCTGAGATTTACTAAGACATTCACTCAATATCTTTGAAAGATCTTGGCATTAAGCTTCCTGTTTCTCAGCTTTATTTCTTCTACAGCATCTTGGATTTCATCAATATACACACATCCAAAGCATCCCCAACTGTTCACCTAAAGCTCTTTTCCTCAACCTACTTCTTTCACTGAGATTTGCCTTCATAACCTCCTTAGTACCTAGACCTATTTGCTGTGGTCCTTTATACCTTTTTAGTATCCAGACCCAGCTGACTTCATAATTATCCCTGTTAGCAATACTTAAAGTTCCTTCTTAAATACCCAACTCTGATTATACCAAACCTTGAATAACTAACCATATCTTCTCTCTTCATTAAAGTTTTTGAATGCTGCATACTATTAGAGGAAATAATAAACTACATAGTATCTACTAAAAATACATGCTGTCTAAATCCTACACATTCCTTAATGCACTCTGTTCATGCCTAATAAGATTTAAATTAGGGCTGTGCTATACTGTTTACAAAATGACTGCCTGACTAATTTCCTTTCCTGTATCTACACCTAAGATAGCTCTTCCTCCTATGATATCCCTGTTTGGCCATGTAGCTTCCTTTGGCCAAAAGGGTCAACAGCACATTTGGTTTAAGGACAGATATGAAATGCAGTTGTCCACTCTTAACTCCTGAAAACCTTCTTGCCTTCACATCAATGAACTAGATATCTCCCTTATTTTTTTTAAAAAATGGCCTTATCAACAGTCACAAAATTCATTAATGATATGTTATATGCCAGGCACACTGAATATATTCCCTAACTTAATCTTTAGAGCTGGTTTAAAAAGAACCAAAACTCAGAAAATTTCTAAAGCTTACTTTCTAAATATTTTTTTGTTTTTGTTTGAGTCCTGGGAATTGAACTCAGGACCTCACACATACTAGGCCAGTGCCCTACCCTTGAGCTACATATATAGACCTAAAGCTAAATTTTCTTAAACAAATCTTACACTGAAGCCTATTATCTCACATCCTGACCAAAAAATACCCCCAAACAATGAAATTCCAAGTTAAAAAAAAAGAGAGAGAGAACATTGCCAATAATTTTCAATGAAAAATGGTAGTTTTTAAGTGCAAAGCAACTACTGATGGGTGAGGGCTTTGCATTTAGAAAGGGCTCTTCCACTAAGCAAGCTGTACAGTTAGAAAGTCTACACTTTTCTGCGTGGATATTATACTTCAAACAAAAAGTTAAAAAGAAAAAAAAAAAAAAAAGCTTTCCTACCCATCCATCAGATGGAGAACATCAGCAATTTAGAAAGACCTTGTCTCAAAATAAAAAAATAAAAAGGACTGGGGATGTTATTCAATGGTAAAGTGCCCTTGGGTTTAGTATCAGGTACCATTGGTATACACAAATATTCTTTCTCTCTCTCTCTCTCTCTCTCTCTCTCTCTCACACACACACACACACACACACACACACACACACATCTCAAAAAAAGTAAAACATCTCTGTAATTGCAAACAGAATTTTTAGGTACCTAACAGATTTGTTCAATTTGTATGTAAGAAATAAATAAGTATAGTATGACTCTGAAATACTAAATATCTTGCTAAACAAAATAAATCTATCTAAAGCCCAGTGTGGTAGCTCACACTTGTAGTCCAAACTGCTTTAGAGAGTAAGGTGGGAGTATTGCTTGAGTCCAGAAATTTGAGATAAGCCTGAGCATGATGATGAGGACCCTCGCTCTCAAAAAATAAGAACAACAATAATAATTCTATGGCTATACTTTACCTCTCTGGGCTTAGATGGTAGTTATCATCCTTAGCAAAATTTACTTAAAAACTGGTGGTACAGTAAACGAACATCCTACTCCTCCATGATAAGCCCAGGACTGGCCTGTTGAATCCTCGGGGCTTCATATATTACTGGTCTTTCATCACAGATATGTCATAGTTACCTAGTCATAATGCAACTTACAAGTGGGTGCCTAGAAACTATTAGATACTCTGTGGAGAGGTGGTATGTCCATCATCAGACCACCCTCTTAGTTAGAAGTTAGACCAGAATGGATATCTTAGCTTATCAAAGGCAGTTTTCACAAACAGAAGGTATTTAGGCTAGAATGTCTAAGCATTCATTCTTTGAAGCATTAGTATGGCCGCTAAACTGAGTAACAGTCCCTCAGGGAACAAGACATTCAAGAAACTAACAGTTTGAGAACTTCTGTCATTTGCTAAAAGGTATCCTTGAAACTTCATACAGGAATCTGTAACTCATATAAGACATTTGGAAGTCTCCAGTCTAATATTCTACAGGACATCTTTTTCCAACACCTTTCTGGCAGCCTAATTTCCTTGCATTAAAAAAATAATAATAAGCCATTAAGTAAAAATAGAGAAGGCAAAAACATCCTGGCACCTCTATCATGTGTACCAAGCTTTTCATTCTCGCATTTAATAAGATGTAACCAAACTTAAATACTTTAGTTAATTGTTTTAAACTAAAGATTAAAAAAAGAAAGTGAAAACTGTAGCCAAAAAGCAAGATAAAGTTTGCAAAACAGGCATAAATATGAACAAATAAATTATTCAATACTTTAAATAAATAATTTTAACCTGAGTGCGGCACTTCCTTGAACTTATCAAACATTCAGTAATCACTGAAGTTGTAGAAAATTCCAGCTTTGGAGCAATTCCCTGGGAGGGGAAAAAAAGAGAGTTGTTAGACTCCATTTAAAATAGATAATTGTTAGTGATGGCTTAAAGTAACAACTACTTGTCAAGTCCAAGACTTTGTTAAAAGATCAAAACAATACAGCAGTGCCAAATTTTAGCTAGAAAGTGTTTTATCCATGATGATTTAATTATAAGTGATTATATTTTTATGGAATAATTAAGATTCTTTTTACCAGTATCACAGTATTTCCTGGTTGAAATGTTTTAAGATTTGTAAATCATGATATAATATTAAGGTAAAAATGTGATATTATACATAACGAACTTCAGTTCTTTTAATTTTAACAACTTAGGACATGTTTAACTATATAATAAAGAAATTGAACTAATATGTATAACACACTAATAAAATTAAAATAAACTGAAGAAAAAAGACTCAGGAGGCTGAGACAGGAGGATGATTAAGTTCAAGGTAATTCAGTGAGACCTTGTCTCAAAATAAAAAATAAAAAGGGCTAGGGATAAAGCTCAGTGGAAGAGTGCTCCCAGGTTCAACAGTCCATTTCACAGAATGAATAAATTAATGAATTAATTAAAGAAAGACTCTGAATAGTCTTTAAAAACTTAAAGAAAATCACAGCTCCTAGGTATGCAATTTTTTTTAAAATAAAAGATAAGTCTCTACCAATTCTTTCAACCTTTTTTTTTTTCCTGTAATATAGCAGATATTAAGGTCTATAGAATTTGGCTTCTATTACTAATTCATCAGCTAGAACACAGTTCTGAGATAAGTGGAAACAAAGGGGTAGTCACAATTACCTGAGAAAATATTTGGTATGTACACAACCAAACATTAAAGAGTAACACCCATGCCCAGAGCAGTTTCATTCTAATATAATGGGAGAGAAGCAGACATTTACTATGGCCTCTACGTATGGACTATACAAACCCCACCTGTGACAAATGGAGTTTAAAGTTTCGAATATCACACCTATAACAGGAAAGGTAAATATAAATTGCCTACAAATTAAGAGTCTGTTTTCTGCAAACACCTTTTATTAATAGCATCTACTCTACCAGCTTGTAAGTTATCTATTACTATGTATCACTCCAAAACTTGCAGTATAAAACATTAGCAATTACTTATTATCTCACATATTTTCTAATGATCAGGAATCTGGTAAAGATTGATTCAGATGTCTCTGACTAAGAATCTCTTCTGAAATTGTAGTTACAATGTCACTAGGGCTGCAGTTATATGGAGGTTTGACTGGTGCTAGAGAATCTACTTCCCAAGGAGGTTTATTCACATGGCTGTTAGATGGAAGCTTCAGTCTCCTTGCAGTTTTGGGGCAAGATTCACCTTTTCATCATATATATCTCTATACTGTTGCTGAGTATCCTCATGATAATGACTGGTTTCCCCAAAGTGAATGATCCATGGCAAAGCAAGAAGAAAGCTATAATGAACAGTCTCAAAAGACAAATACTGTTACTTCCACCACATTTTCCTTTTTAGATTCACTAAGTACAGACCATATTCAAGGACAGAGGAGTTGGTTACCTTTTCAGTGGAGGACTTATCAAAAAAATTGTGGATAGGATTGCAAGGTGGGGTGGTGTACACCTGTAATCCCAGTGCCTCTGGAGGCTGAAACAGTAGGATGTCAAGTTTGAGGCTAGCCTCAGCAATTTAGCAAGGTACTAGAAACTTAGTGAGATCTTGTTTCAAAATTAAAAATAAATTTTAAAAAAGGACTGGGAATGTAGTTAAGTTGTAAAGTGACCCAATATAAAAAAAAAAAAAAATTGTCCATAGGTCTGAAACCACCAGTCTGTTCTCTGACCACAAAATACATTTATTTCATAGACTAAAAAAAAAAAAAAAAAAAAAAGGAGGAAAAAGGTATTCTTATCATTTTACAATGTCAACTTGAAATCCACACTGTTGGCACATAAATCATATCCTGGTATAGGTAAGGTTCTTCAGGTGCCTTTCAGAACAGCTCCTAAAATATAGTTCTTCACCATCAGATGACCTACAAACTACAATTATCTACAACACAAATATTCAACGTACACAAGTATAGCAAGCAGAAGGCAATTACTATAGATATTCTTGTTCAAAAAGTAAAAAAAAAAAACAAAAAAACAAAAAAAAAAAAAACAAGAGATAAACAGGGATCACTGGTCTATAACAATTCTGAAATCCAGCCAGAAAAAATTTTAAAGTTCCTCGATTAGGACTTAATCCTACTACTACTCAGAAATATCCATGTTACTTGGTATGACATTCTTGCCTCTTCCATTATCTGACTCATATTAATTTGAAACAGGATATAGATAAAGCTATGAAGTGTTCTGAGCTTGGGTTCTATTGAAAGAACACTGAGGTTACAAAAGCATTTCCACTTTGTATGTCTCTCTTCATTTCAGATCAAATTAGTGGCATTTTCGCCAATACAATGCTCTTTTATGTTTTACATTTTCTTTCTTTCTTTCTTTTTTAAGACAAGCGCCACACCCTTCTGTTGTTATCCTTCTGAGGTTGCTGAGAGACAATGCTCTTAAGCATCTTAGAAAATCTATGTTTTGTTTTTTGATTCTTTTAATTATATATAACAATTCTTTTTGACATGATTATAAAATCATGGAATATAATTTGTTGTAATTCAGTCCCAATAACTCCCTTTTCTCTCCCCTTCTTCCTTCCCCTATTCCCTTCCCTTTACTAATTTGTCTGCTATATACTTAGTTTTTTTTTTTTTTTTAATTAGTGTCTTGTGAATATACATGATGGTGAGATTCACTGTGGTACATTCACATATGTATAAGGGAAAATCAGATCAGATTCATTTATTATTCTTTCCTTATCCCATCCCACCTCACTCTCCTTAATTCTCTTTCATTCTACTCCACTGGTCTTCTTCTGTTTTATTTTGTTTTTTTCCTCGGATAGGATATCAATATCCAGAATATACAAAGAACTCTGTAGGGATTCTGACCATGGAAATCTAGAGGGAAAAGTTCCCTGGTGAGCAAACTCCTGGGAGGTAACAGGCACCCTGTTTCCCACCTTAGATTGTCGTGCAATCTCTCTTAGGATCTAGTAATATAGCTAATATATGTGCAATGACTAGCTGGTATGGCAATGTCCTAAGAAGCCTGTGAGTTAGAACCTCATCAAGCCTTGACCTTGATTGCAGGCACATAGCTCCTGGGAATGAAGGAACTTGTTTGCTAGACAACTACAATGTTTCATCAAGCTCTGGTGCTCCTGGATATGCCTGCCTAACAGTAACATCAGACAATGGACTTTCTTGAGAACTGCACAAAGGTCATAACATTGCATATTGTAACTGTGAAATGTTACTGCAGAATAAGCAATCTTACTGATACTCTAAACAATATGTAGTTATGGTACTAATGACCTAATGTAACCTATTAATATAAATAAAGTTTGGCAGCTTAGTCTCTCAGCCACTCTGCCACCTTCCCTGCCTCTGTACCTTGTCTCTGTATCCTCTTTATTATTATTCCTTACATAACTCAAAAACTTAACGTCAAAAAATCAATGAACAGACAAAAGAACTGAATAGACACTTCTCAAAAGAAGAAATACAAATAGTCAACAAATATATTTTTTAAAATGTTCAACATTCTAGGAATTAGGGAAATGCTAATTAAAACTGCATTGAGAGGGCTGGGGTTGTGGCTCAGCGGTAGAGCAGTCGCCTCGCACATGTGAGACCCTGGGTTCGATCCTCAGCGCCACATAAAAATAAACAAAATAAAGATTCTGTGTCCATGTATAATTTAAAAATTTTAAAAAAACTGCATTGAGATTTCATCTCATTCCAGTCAGAGAAGCAATTATTAAGAATACAAATAACAATAAATGTTGGTAAGGATGTGGGGAAAAGATACACTCATACATTGTTGGTGGGACTGAAAATTAGTGCAAATACTCTGGAAAACAGTATAGAGATTCCTCAAAACACTGAATGGAACCACCATATGACCCACCATATGACCAGTTATCCCACCCTTTGGTATGTATCCAAAGGATTTAAAATCAGTAGACTACACTGAGGCAGCCACATCAGTGTTTATAACAGCACAATTCACAATATCCAAGCTATACAACAAGTCTAGGTTTTCCTTCAATGGATGAATGTATAAAGGAAATGTGGTATATTTGACATAAAGAAAAATGACATTATGCCATTTGGTGGTAAATCAATGGAACTGGGGACTACCATGATAAGTGAAAAAGCCAGTCTTTGAAAGTCAAAGGTCGAATATTCTCTCTAATATGCTGTGGCTAATTCAAAATAAAAGGGGATTAAAAAAAATAGAAGAAAATCTATGTTTGATTAAGTGATTTTCTAAGGAAGTGTGCTGGATCTTTCTGGAGGTTTAATTGAGGATTTTGTAGTTTTTATCTTCAGTTTTACTATTAGAACATATTTTTCTGAAAGTGGCCCGAAATAATTTTTATTCAGAAGTCATTTCTTAATTTTAGTATTATCTTCTAATGAGAAAGTTGGTAAAATCATTGGAAACATTAAATTACATCTTTTTAAAAACAGCCTTTCCTTTTGTTTCTCTCTCTCTCCTCTCATATTATGCTTTAAATACCAAAAAGAAACCAGAAAACCCTTCTAACAGTCTGTCTGAAAGCCTCTTTGGAAAGACACCTATTTCATAAAATATCCTTTACACATTCCACATTATTGCAGGTGACAAATGTGTTGTTAAACATTCTGTCATTACAAAACAAGAATTCCCTGTTTTGCTAGTTTCCAATTACATCATCCTCACTTCCTGCAAATGCTTATCTGACAATTTCTTCAAGGACCCTCAAGTTTTCACAAACACTATTAAAAAATCCCTCCAGCTTCTGTCTTTTCCACAGAGCTGCTTGAGTGTCCTTGCATACCACAATAGGCTTCCACCAGAGTGGGTGATCCCAGAGAGCATGGAAGAAGTCCCAGTGCATTTAATGAGCTAGTCTTATACCTTAGTCACAAGATACAATGACTTAATAGGAGTGGGACTATTTCTGTCTTTGGAAGAGAAGAGTAACAAAGAACTTCTGGATATACAGTCATGTGCTACTATGATGGTGCTTCATCCTTAGAAATGCGCATTAGGCAATTTTATAGAGTGAAAAATCAGTATACTTACACAAATTTGAAGGTATGGCCTACTGCATACCTAGTCATATGGTATGGCCACCATTGTATGCAATCTATCATTGACTGAAACATTGCTATGCAGTACATGACTGTATTTTATATTATCACTGCCTGAACTGTGATTTATCACTTTAACCCTACCCATATTATTGCTGGTCACATAGAAAGTACTCAATTAATATTTTAGCATTTTTTAAACTGACCTTTTAAATCCCAGGTCTATCTGTAGCTCCAGAAAAATAGAACTAAAATAACCTGATCTGTCCCCTCAAAGTCTCATGTGCTTAATGGCAGGGCTTTGGGGAAGAGATTAGATCATGGGGACTCTCTTATGGATGGATTTAATTCATTGATGCCAAGGGAGTAGGATCTAGTTGGAGGAATTAGGTCAAAAGAGATATGCTCTGGAAGAGTTTATCCTCTCTCTGGCTCTCTGCTTTCTGGCTGCCATAAACTGAGCAGCTTTCTTAAGCAACACCCTTCCACCACAAAGTTCTGCCTCATCTCAGGTCAGAGCAACGGAGTCTGCTGACCATGAACTGAGACCTCTGAAATCATGAATCAAAATAAACTTTAAACATTCCACTTCTAAGTTGGTCTTATCAGATATTTTGAACCCAGTGATTATAAGCTAACACACACAAGGACTGCACATATATATATATATATATATATATGTTTGTTTTATATAGAGAGAAAAAAATGGTTTATCTTAAGGAATTACTTTATATAAGAGCTATATTGAAGATAACAAATTCAAAATTCATGGGGAAGGTTGACAAGATGAATACTCAGGAAAAAGTCGATGTGCAATCTTTAGTGTGCAATTTGTAGAGCAGGCTGCCAGAGTAGAAATTCAGGTAGTAGTTCTGATACAGTCTTGAGGCAGAATCCCTCTTCAGAAAAATGATAGTTTTTGCTCTATATGTCTTCACTGATTGAATAAAACCCCCCACATTAACAAAAGTAATACCCTTTATTTAAAGTCAACTGATTGTAATGCATTATAAATACATAAATACAAGTCACATCTACCAAATGCCTTTACAATAATACCTAGAATAGCATTTGTTTAAACACTGGTCACCATAACTTAGCCAAAATAATAAATAAGATAAAACATTATACCATCTCAAATGTCAGTTTCTCTATAAAGTTTACAACAAAATGCAATTCATCCAGTCAGTTCAAAACAGAGGCATTTATTAAGTCCTACTCCATATAAGTGACAGTGGTAAAAGCTAAAATTTAAAAATGAGAAAGTCACAGATTCTTTTTTATGGAGTGCAGTTTAGGGAGAAAAAAACATTATTATAATTGCCAGTGCATCATCACTATCCATAGCTGATATCCATTGCTACCATGTTGATAACTAACATTCACTAAGAGTTCTGCTGTAACCATTTATAAGGTTACCTTAGTCCCCCCCAAGAATCCAGTATCACCTACATGTTACTGTGCTTTGCCCAAGGTTTCTGAGATAGTCCATTACAATGCCAGGATTTAATCCCATATGTGGTCTGAATCCTTGCCCCATGGATGAGTTCAGAGGAAAAACCTGGGTCTCATAGGAAATGATGCAGAATCACAAGAATTCTGAAAAAGGGTGCATGGTGCCTGCAAGGGCAACAAATTATGAATTGGACCATTTTTTTCATTCATATTTAAATATAATTATTGATATGGCTGGATTTATAATTGTCATTTTACTATTCAGTTTATAAATGTGCCTTTTTATATTTTTATATTCTTTCTAGGAGTCTTAACTGCGTATGCATAACTAAGTAGTGGTAATCCAATGAACCCATAGTCTTTGACCCTCTGTTGACTCTCTGTGTATAGGTTATGAAATGCATTCAAAGGAACAGCCAGTTTCGCTTGGCTTACACTTGTTCCTGGACTCTTACTGTCTCCTCTGTACAATCAGAGCTTTACAGCCAGCCTTTTATTGGTTCCTTGTTTCTAGGATCTCCCTGTTAACTTCCTAAAGGTGTACTGCTGCTCCCTCCAATAAGAATTGCAATTGGTCCAGCAAAATGTGGTGTTTCTTCATCTGCTTTCAACTGAATTCACAATGTTTAGCTGACAACACCATTCTCATAATCTCACTTAAATTAATTCTGATCCCTCTGGCAGCAAAACTGCTGGGTATTGTGTTCATCCCTAAGCCAGGGAATTTACAGTACGCACTGACAAGCAATGTATATGAGTATCCCAAGCAAGAACACCAGAAACTATTGCTATTTTTACCTAACACTTTAATAGTTTTTCAAGCATGAAATTTTCAGTTGTCTTGTCATTGAAGTTGTTAGTAACAATTTTGTCCAGTTTTATGGACACTTACTCGTAGACCAGAAACCCTCCTTTATGTGGAGGGAAAAATTGTCAAACTTTACATTGTCATTATTAGAAGCAGTAATTTTTGTATACTTTTTGCCTTAGTAATATAACAGCTTCCAAATATATTCAAAAGTAACTTGAAGGGCTGGAGTTGTGGCTCAGTGGTAGAGCACTTGCCTGGCATGTGTGCAACCCTGGGTTCAATCCTCAGCACTGCATATAAATAAATAAATAAAATTAAATATCCATTAAAAAATAATTTGAATTAAGTGATGAAAGATAAATCCATGTTAATAGTCTACATGCTTAATACCATATTGGTATAATAATTACTTTGAAAAGACCATAAATTTTCAATATACTGATTTTTTCATTGTGGATTTCAACATGATTCTAGGAACACTCTTTAAGACTTCTATAGTAGAGAAGCTTGCTAACACACACTGAAATTATCCCAAAGGAGGCATATGTTCATAGTCTTGCTAATAGGTCATCTTTTATGCTTTCAGTAAGGTGATACTGATATTTGTTTGAATAAAGCATATCATAAACCTAGACTTACAGGAAAAATTATTCATTATATTGGCTCATATTTCACCCAGGTTTCCTTATTCAGACTAGTCTGAAATTTTCTAAAATTAGTATAAAAAATATCAGTCCAAATAATTTCAAGCTAAACAACATTTTTCTTTTCCTCATTTGAATAAAATGCTCTTCTCTCAGTTTCTCTGTGCCTACTTTCAGGGATAAAAATATTTTTAAATCATCCAAAAAAACTTAAAGCAAGTTATAGGAAACAATAGGAGAGTAACTTGTGATTTAACCCAGGTTTAATTTTACATGAATAAATATATACTTCCACTTCATGAACATATTGCAATTAATCCATACAAATACCTACTAACAGAGATTTCATTATTTCCATTTTTCACTATCATGAACAATAATTCAAGTGAAAATTCTTAAGAAGTCTCTTGTATTTGTAAGATATAAACCTAGAAGTTTATATGTATGAGAATCTTTGTCTTCACTAGATAATCTTGAATTCTGATTTGTTCAATATTCAGGGCATATCTGTACACAAAAGTTTCCAATTCTTTATACTTTTGATATCAGAGTTATTACATTTTGCCAACCTTACAGCTATAAAAGTAAACTCATATGACTGTTTTAATTTATATTGCCCTAAATGCTAATGAGATGAATATCCTTTCACATATTTGTTGATCATTTATTAGAGAGAAAAAAGAAAGACAGAGAGACAGATGGGATGGGGATAGTGGGAGGGGAACAGAGATCAGAAGAATATAAGGTTATATGAATACTTGGAAATATAGAGTTATACAAGCCTAAGTTTTGTTAAATTATTTTCACTACATTTCGTGATGTTTAAAATAACAATTTTATTTTAAAAATTAAGTTTTAAACAAAATTAGACGAGTTAGTTCTGCACATTGAAGGTGGTATATGCTATATGTTGGCTCTTTTTTATGTTAATATAGTTAATAGCTATAGTTAATATGGGAGCTAATTTTGACATAATTGTACAAATTTATTGGATACTTCTTCAGTCCTCCATACTTCCCCTTTACCTCCTTTCTTCCCTCCCCGTTCCCTTTCCTCTATTCTATTAGTCTTCTATTTTCTTATTTTTTTAATTAATACATTATAAATAC
The DNA here is from genome assembly GCF_048772815.1 of Callospermophilus lateralis. Taxonomy (NCBI): domain Eukaryota; kingdom Metazoa; phylum Chordata; class Mammalia; order Rodentia; family Sciuridae; genus Callospermophilus; species Callospermophilus lateralis. Next base: position 107,233,708 of record NC_135311.1, on the reverse strand, counting down.
ATAACAAAAACTGATTCAGAAAATAGTTAGCACTTACTCGTAGACCAGAAATCCTCCTCATGGTAACCTGGCGGTTTGAATCATGGTGTCCAGAAATTTGGTTTGGACCCGGGAACATGAAATCTCTTGTATTTTCATCATATGTAGACAGTGTTTCACCCACTACAAGAAAGATATCCTATGATTCAAATTATAACAAAATATTCTATTTAGAAACCAAATCGTCAAGTATAACATATTTATATATTGCCTGATGTCTTATTAGATACCTGCTCCAGGGCCATGTTTATCTTCTATGAAAGAAAAATCAGACACATATTAAATATTTTAACATGTTTTCAATTTCAGAAATATACTACATATTAGCAATTCTTTTCAACTCCATGCTTGAAGAAAATGGGGCTATTCATGTAAACTTGGTGCATACCTACGAGTTCCTAGAAAAAAATCCATTTAAAAATAAAAAGTTGGGGGCTGGGGTTGTGGCTCAGTGGTAGAGTGCTCGCCTAGCATGCACAAGGCACCAGGTTCGATCCTCAGCACCACATAAATGTAAAATAAAGATATTGTGTCCACCTCTAAAGCTTAAGAATAAATATTTTTAAAATAAATAAAGAAATAAAAATTAAAAGTTGGGCCCGGCATGATTGCACACACCTGTAATGCCAGAGGCTGGGGAGGCTGAGGCAGGAAGATGGCAAGTTCAATGCAAGCCTCAGCAATGGTGAGGTGCTAAGCAACTCAGTGAGGCCCTGTCTCTAAACAAAATAAAAATAGGACTGAGGATGTGGCTTAGTGGTTGAGTGCCCCTGAGTTCAATTACTGGTATCAAAATGAATAAATAAATAAATAAATAAAAAGTTGGTGTGACATTTATACATCTAAAATGTAATTACCACTCTCTACAATTTTTCTATCTCCTATTTTTTCCCTTTCTGCCTATCTGTTAAAAAAAATAGTTGTATAATTTGTACAATTTGTAGCTACCTGAATTAGGTATATATGTAATATTTAAACTTTTCAGGTTACTAGCATTTAATAATATACATCTGATTTTCACATAAAATAATGATTTGATTATACAGATTTCTCCTAAAAATCAGAAATAAAACTAGCATCTATTTTAATGATGACCTTATCCAGGGATCTAGGTTTACTATATAACTAAGGATATATTCCCCTCCATTCTCAATAATAATCAACACACAAAAGCAAGGTTAATTGACTAAAAAATAAATTTTAGAAAAATCTCAAAAACAATCAATTTTTAATGACTGACTAAAATATCCTAGAATGTTAACAGGTTACATTCCGTTTCAATTATTGTTATTTATCCAATTTCAGATCAATGGGCTTAAGTACCAATTTTTATGTCAGTCTCTCTATATTATTAAGTATCAATCTTATGTCAATCTTTCTATATTATTTTGGCCCATTGGCATTTTACACATAGTGAACCAATGGTAAAATGTCAACTTTATTTTTAATTTGAGAAGGAGAAAAGATGAGATTTTTTAAAAAAATACTTCATTGAAATGATTTCCCGTATCAATTACTTTACCAAATAAGTCATACAGTACCTGGTGGAACTAGCTGTATCAACTCGAACACTGCTGTATCATCTGAGAGTTTAAAGAAAAATTTCCTTAAGTAAACAATTTAATAATGAACAAAAACAAATTATTTTAATCTAAAAGCCAAAGTAATCACTGACAACAGGTATGTTTGTATCTAGTGGACTATATTTTTTTATAAACATAAATTGTCTATTACTTAATTGGAGTGGTAAGTATAGTTAAGGTGAATTATAAAATTCCTTACACTTTTAAAATGTCAAAATATCTTATAATAACCTTATAAAATATACTTTCTGAGGACCCAAAAATGATATAATCTCCTCCTTTCTTTACTTTGTCATTTTCAAACAATGAAAATCTCATTCAATGTCCTATATATATATTTAACCTATAAAGAAATATATAACAAAGGAATAAATATTCCCTTTAAGTCATAACTTGTGGCTGTACTGAGAAAAAATATATATAATCCTCCTTCTTAAGAACCTTGAGTTTCATTGAGAAAACAAACATTAAATAAAATGGAAACAAAAATAAATATACAATTATAAACTACAAGTACAACATAGGCATTGTAGATAGTGCTATCAGATGTTATAACAACATGTCCTATTCTAGTCAGGAAGGCAGAAAGCATCTCTGAGAAAGTACTTCTAATCTAAAGCATGAGTAAATTATAAACTGGGATTTAGGGCTACTAGGGAAGTAGTTTATTTATTTTTTTTCCCAAGCAGAAGAAACAGCATAGGCAAAGGCTCTAAATACAACATTGCAAGGCAATCTGGGAGATTAGGTAGCTCAAAAACAAACCTCCTTCTAAAATCCATTGGAAAATGTAGAAAACTTAAAAAAAAAAAAAAAAAAAAAAATGCTTAAAGGCACAGGAGACCAAGTCTGAAACTCATGTAAGAAGGAAAGACAGATGAGCCTGTCATTTGAGGCTATTTTCTCTGTTGGTATCAGACAATTCTGACAGAGGCAGTTTAAGAGGATGAGAACCTGAAAACAACTTCTGATAAACTCATGAAGAAGATAAATAAACCTTGGAGTTTCCTGGCCTTGGGAAGAGCAAGGAAAAAAGACCTGGAAATAAAGACCAATGACCTGATATACTGGCTGAATTATATGTTTGGATCACTGAAAAGATAAACCCTAAAATAAAGAATAAAATAAAAATAAATAGCCAAATAAAAATTAAGACCCCAATTTGAAATATAAATCCTGACTGAATTAACATAATACAGAATTGCATGGCTCCTACCAATTTGCTAAAATAATCATAAATCCTATCTGAAGGAAAACATTTTCACAGAAAACTATAATTATTTTTAAAATTTTTATAAGATCTAGCATTTAAGGAGAACTGACTGGATACATATATAGGAAAATACATAACTGGGATCAAAAGTCAAGAGAAATACAGGAAATAAAAAGAGATTCAACAGAAGATTCAGAAAATCAAGTTATTAGACAGGATTTAAATTTTCCTAATAGGACTTCCCATTATTAATCTGGTATATATTGAGCTTAGAAGTCTTCACCCTAACAAGTAAAATGCTGAAATTCACCATTCTTCTTAGATCCATGAGAAAAGTGAGGTCAGAGGAAAAAACACTTTCCCCAAAATCAGAAAGACAAGTTGATATAGAGATTCACAACTTAACACAGCAGAAATTCACAGGCAAAAATCATCTATGGGAATCAGTGCTAGAGGAGAAAAACCTGAATTATAACTGACAATTTCTGGAGACTTTATATGGACAACTCTGAGATCTAAGTTTAGAAAGACCCTGTCATGGAGTAAGAGGTCATATTTTGTGAGTTTTACCTCCAGGACTGTACCAGATCCTCACTGTGAATATTGGAGAAAAATCCTCTTATACCTCCTGAGCAAAAGGAAGCATATAGAATATTCCAGAGCATTCTCTTCTTAACATTACCTTCCCTCAGGAAAAAATAATTGAACTACAGTTCAAATCTACCCAGAGGAAAGGAAATGTCCAAATTCAGCCAGCTCTAGGCTTGTCCTTGGGGGAAGGAAACTACCCAACTATATATCCCCCATCTAGCCTTCTTAGCCTTTTACATGGATAGCAATTATTATTGTTACTCAAGATAGCAATCTGAGTAACAATAATAACCATGCTTATTAAATGTCTACTATGCACCAAGCATATTATGCAGGCTGTTATTTCATTCAAACAAGACCCTATGCTTAGAGAAGGAAAGCCATTTGTGCAGCTAGCATTCAACTGGCTATAGAGTCTGCAGATGATAGTGCCCCTTTGAGAGAAAATATTATGTTTTGACAGTCCTATAATTTTATCATGCATTTTTAAACAGATAAATTAAAAGATATATATTGAATTTTAAAAACTCTATCCACATGGTATTCATAAGACATATATGTAAAATATTAGGGCACAGGAAAACAGAAAATAAGAATATAGAAAAAGATATAACATGTAACAATTAAAAGACAACCAGTTTAATAATATTATAAAAGAAGAAGTAGTCTTAAACTAATGCCACCAATATTATAAGATCCATTTCATCACTTCATAAATCCCTGGGAAGACTAGCCAAAAGAAAAAAAGAAAACACAAAATTACAAATATCAGGAATAAACAGAGACACAAAAAGATGTTTAAAAATACTAGGAGGATATTATGAATAATTCCATGCTACTGAATTATTGGATATACCTTATTTGCATCTCAATTCCAATAAAAAATAAATAAATAACCATAGCACAATTAGGAAAATGTGACCTAAGGAGATATTTGATATTTAAAAAATTGCTCACATTTTAGGTGTGACCAAGTCCTATATTTTAGATATTCATATATCTATAGATGAAAGGATATGACAGCTAAGATTTACTTCAAAGTAAGAATATATGAATAAAATCAAATTCCTACAAAAAGAAAACTTTAATCCAGAAAAATTCACTGGCAAATTATTTCAATTTTTTTAAAAATGCCAATTATATGTATACTCTTTCAAGAAACAACAAAAGAAGGAACCTGTCCCAAACTGTTTTATGATAGCCCATCAAAACCTTGACACCAAAACCTGACAAGAACCTCACAAGAAAAGAAATTGACATTCTATATGTAAAAATCCTAACCCAAATATTATCAAATCAATTCCACCAACATATAAATGTGGCTTAATATTAAAAAAATAAAGCAATATGAGGTGCCACATTAAAAGAATAAAGTAGAAAACAATGGTTCATAAAATTGAGCCATCATTACTTACAAGGAAGAAAAAAGCAGCAACAAAAACAGAAGAAAAATGTCTTAATCTGATAAAGGCTTTTAACCAAAGCCTAAAGTAAGCAAATATCAAGTGGTGAAAGTTGAAACTTTCCCTCTGAGGTCAAGAGTAAGACATTTACTTCATACTATTGCTATTACTGCTATCATTGACTTCAACATTTTACTGGAGTTCTAAGCAATATAGTAAAGCAATAAAAATTAATAAAAGATATTATAATAAGAGAAATATATTTCTTATTACTTAAGGAGATGTGTGTTTAAAATATCTTAAAGAATCGTAAGTCATATTTTTTAAAATTAATGCACATAGCAAGTTTGCTAGAAACAAGATCAATTATGCTGAAGTCAATTGTATAAAATATATACAATTCTGTATCAGCAACAGTTAGAAATAGCATTGTAATCTGATTTAAATGAGATTACAATCTGGTTTAAAAGTATAAGGTATCTAGAAAAGTACTGGAAAATACTTCTCAAGATTGTTACACAGAAAATCACAAACATTATCAAGTGTAATTAAAGAAGAGTTAAATATTAATAAAGGATTATATATGCTTGTAAGACATCAACCAATCACAAGGTATGGTGGATATTTATATATATATATATATATATATATATATATATATATATATATATATGTGTGTGTGTGTGTGTATAAATACACAATTCAAGTAAAAGACTACTTGAAAAATTATAAAATAGTCAGGAAAATGAAAAATTAGTGGATATTTGTTAAAATTAAGAAAGTGTTCATTTTAGGTGTGATACAGTACTACTGTTCCTTTAGGTTAGCTATCCTTATAAATAAAGGAATGAGATATCTTGAGATTTGCTTCAAAATAATCTGAAAAGGGGAGCTGAAATAAGGAGATATAATTAGATAAAAAAAATATTAGCCATAAATTGATAATTACTGATCTAAGTGGTAGGTACATATTTTCATTATTTTCTTTTGTATACATGTAAAATGTTTTCCAATAAAAGATTTTTCATGCTTTTGATTAGAGAAAAGCTGTGTGTGTGTGTGTGTGTGTGCGCGCGCGCGCAGTCATGCTTTGTAAATATTATCATTGTGCAAGAACTAAAATGAGATACTGCTTCAACCCTCTAAGATGGCTACTATTAAAAAAAAAAAAAAAACAGAAAACAGCAAGAAATTGAAACCCTTATGCAGTTAGTGGGAATGTAAAATTGGTATAGCTATTACAGAAAACAATATTGGTGGTTAGAAAAAAATTAATTCCCATATGATTCAGCAATTGTACATCTGAATATATATGTATAAAACAACTAAAAGTAGGAACTCAAATAATATTTGCATTCCATTATAGTCTGGATTTGCAATATGCTCCAAAGGCTCATGTGTTAAGTCTTAGTCCTAGATGATGGTGTTAATGGAAAATTGTGTAAGCTGTAGAAGGTGGGGCCCTGGTTGAAGAAAGGAGGTCACTGAAGTATCTATTTTGTCCCCATCCCCTGCTTACAGCAACCATGAGGTGAACAGCTTTGATCCATCATGCCCTTCTGCCATGATGTACTGCCTCACCACAGGCCCAGAAACAATGGAGCCAGTTGACCATGGACTGAAATCTCTAAACCAAGAGCCAAAAAAATAAGTCTTTCCTCCTTGTTTTCTAAGGTATTTTGTCATGACAATGAAAAGCTGCCTAACACACCCACATGTGTTCACAGCAGCATTATTTACAATAGATAAAAGGTAGAAGCAACCCACGTACTCACTGACAGGCAAAATGTGGTGTGAACATATAATATTATTCATCCTCAAAAGGAATGAAACTCTGACATATGCTACAACATTAACCTTGAGAACATTTTGCTATGAGAAATAAACTAGTCAATAAAGGACAAATACTAGGTATGATTCCACTGACAGTAATAGTTAAAATCATAGAGCATGAAAGTAGAATGGTGGTTAAAAGGGGGTAAGGAAAATTAAGGGGTTACTGTTTAATGAGTATAGAGTTATAATTTTCAAGATGAAGAGAATTATGGGAATGCATGATGATGATGTTTGTACAACATTATAAATGTATTTAATACTACTGAACTATACACTTAAAATGATTAATATAGCAAATTTTATGTTGTTTATACTTTACTGCAGTAAAAAAAATTACTTCAGGGGAAAGACCTTAAATTATTAAAGAGAAAATCTTTATAGAAAACTAATGCTGCTATAAACCAAATAGTAACTTACTATAAATTATATCTACTGGAGCATATAGTATAACTAATCTCATTTTACAGCTGTTCTTTATCTTATAACAGAGGACAATTTTCTCCTTCCTCTGTGAAAATTCTCATATTAACATATACTTTTAGTGTGAGTTACAAATTAAATGTACTATATAATACCCCAGAAATCCTACTCACATATAGTAAATCAAAAAGATACAGAAACTACCTTAAGAGAAATTGCCAGAGTACTATTAGCACTATCAGCAAAAACAACTGCTGTTATAATTTCCTCTAAATGCCTGTTTACCTGCTTTCACTGTAAAGATAAGTTGGATGGAATATGTTTGTTATTGTGGATTTAAAATATAAATCTAGAGTCCTTCAAGCTTTCCTGAGGACTGAGTCTGGGATACTCTCATTCATAGACTTTGAAGGATTTATTCTCAGCCTTCAAATCCTCACCTGAAAGCATTTCAAATATATCAGATACTAGGTAACTACTAATTCCTAAAAACTCAGAAGCAGGTGCTCAAACAAAAATGCTGGTTTTCCCTATAGGCAAGGTAACTCAACAGGGGCACCTAGAAATCTACTGCTATGCAAAGAAAGATGATATTTTCTCTTTATCAAAATGTTGAAGGAAATTAGGCCCAAATAGCTACTCTACTATAAATTCTCAAATACAAAATACGTTTCTAATGAAAGCTTTTAACGTTATAAATAGGCATCTCAATAGGAAACTTTCAATAGTCATAAAAATAGTAATTAGAGGCAGTTATATGATGCATTTATGTTTTTATTTAACGCCTTAGATATCAAATACCCAGCATATTCTAGGTTCTGCTAAATACTCTAGGGATACAACAGTGAACAAGAGAAAAAATGTTGGGGGCTGGAGTTGTGGCCAAGAGGTAGAGTGCTCACTTAGCATGTGAAAGGCACTGGGTTTAATTCTCAGCACCAAATAAAAATAAATAAAAAGTTATTTACAAAAAGAGAGAGAGAAAGTCTCTGTCCTTATAAAGCTGACACTCTTAGACACAAAATAAAAAATAAATAATATATCAGTTCTAGGAAGAAAAACATAAGTCCATTCTTTTTTTTTTTTTTTTTGGCCCTGAGCTACTGCTGAACTATTTACATCTCCTATTTTAGCAGAAATTTTAACAGCTTATCTGTGGTAGTCAATCACTATAACAAAATACCTGAAGTATTTAACTTATACAGAGAAAAGGGTATTTTGGCTCACAGGTATGAAGTTCCAATTCAAGATTTAACCCTAATACTTCAGGCCTATTGTGAGGGCAGCACATCATAGCAGGAGTGAGTAATGAAGAGAGGGAGGTCCCACAATCCCTTAGAGGACACATCCCTAATAACCTAAAGACTTCCCACAATGCCTACAGCCTACAGCCTAAAGTTACTATCACCTCCCAACAGTACCACCCTGGGGACCAAGACGTTAACACACAGACCTTGGGAGACATTCAATATCCACACTACGGCAATACCCTTAAACACTATAAGTATCCTGGTATAAAAGTTACAATACTAAAAATAATGGGACAAAGACTGACCAAAGGGGATGCTATTTTATATGTTTTAAGAGAAAGTTTTTCTAATTATAACTCTGAGCAGTGACTGGAAGTAAGTGAGGCAACATGCCAAGAAGGGAGAACTTTTTAATATATGTGATAGTACTGTGTGTGTGTGTGTGTGTGTGTGTGTGTGTGTGTGTGTGTGTTAAAAAAAAACTGTAAACTTTCAGTAAAAAAGGATAGGTAGATGTCTATGAAGTAGAAAACATTTTCATTCTTCCTTGAGTAAAAATAGTTCCCAGTATATGGTTTAGGGATAAGTAATATAATTCTAGCAAATTACAGGCCTGGAAAATATTTTTCAAGAGAATACCTTGCATATGAATGTAAAATTGCCTTATTATGCTTTAATTATCACTTGCATTTAATATATATTAATTTTATATGTATGTATTTGTGTGTGTGTGTGTATGAGAATCATTAATATATTTTTCTCAAAAGCCTAAAGTGATTTTGGTTCTCTGGAGTTTCCTTGATGTGCAGATAGGATGTGAAATGGAATTGGTAAGTTTTACAATATACCTATAGAAATAATAAAAATTACCAATAATAATAAACAAAGGACATTTTAAGTGATATTGTGTCCAAGGACTATTGTAATCATTTTATCTGAGGTCACTCACAGATCTGACCATTTGTGAGACTGTCCATCATGTAAGAAGGTCCTAAGATCCTTTGAGTATTTCAATCATCTTCAATTTAGTTTTAGATAAGATATTCTTAATTACTAAACTTTGAATTTTAGACTAACACATTAGTTTTGTATTTTAAACAATGGGAAATGATACAAGCAATTCACAATTCTAAGAATTGTTAAGTGGAAATTCTGGAAGAGTTAGAATCAGTAACTTCCCTTGTTTGAAATGCTTCCATTTGCTTCCATTAGCACAAAGCCAAACTGCTTTACTTCTTTGGGTTCAATTTTACATTTTATTTCAGTAGGTTGTTTCTATCATTTCTGTTATAACTATTCACATTTAAAGGTTCAATAGCATGGAGACTCACTGTAGGTTCATCCATGAGCTGCCTCATCAGCACCCATTCCTTCCCTTTCCCCTTTCATTAGAGATCTATACAGTTCTTGGAACTGTAGAACAAGTGCAGGCCAAACCATCAGCATACTATACATTCCTCCATACTCTGATTAGAATAGATCTCAAGATCTGATGAAAAGTATAGAAGCCTTTTATTGAGATTGATAGGAAATGTTTGAAATCTGAAATGACTGTAATTTTGCTACCGTGAATTTTGTCAACATAAATGTATTAAGATCCAGGAGATACAACAATTATAAATGTATATGAGATCAGAATGAATTCAACATAAATATATGAGTTGGCTCCAATTAACAGAGACAAGTCACACAGGCAAAGTTTAATAGAAAAGCTATTACCTATAACAGGGTATACAAGTATTGAGGGATAATATAGAAAGATGTAGCAGGCAGAGAAAAATCCATTATCCCTACAGTTCAAACAAAACACCTAAGGAAAAGCTTCCCAAATTCTTCTCTGTGTTGACGTCTAGATCTTGGGGAAGGAAGGACCACCTTGGTCCACTAAAAGAAATGTCACTCTAGTGCCACATCAGTGGCACTTAATGGAGATCCACCTTCTGTAAGTTATCAAAAATCCTCCCTCTATGGTATCAGGGCAGCTATTTTGCTAGAAAACCACCCAAAAAGTGGACAGCTAAGGGAAGCTGTGGTTGGCTAGAAGATACAAGGGCTTCAGAAGACTGAGGCTGGGAAAAGTCAAGTGAACACACCAGTACCTGGAAGCAAAATCCTTTCCTCCTGCAATATTTCTCAATGGCCCTCTAATGTACAAAGTTTTAGTGCCAACTGAAGAGAAAAGAAATATTTAAAGGACCCAAATCAATTTCTATAGAAGAAACAAGACTGAATTTGGTACTAAGGGACAATAAGTTAATAACCATAACATTATATGATACAGAATGTCATATAAATGAAAAGAGAAACAAATAATTATCATTAGATATTTAAATACCCTTCTCTTAGTAATTAATAAAGTAACCAAACACTTCCCCCAAATTAAGATCAGAATACAGAAGACCTATTACCAATCACTTGACCTAAATGTTAGAAATAGCACTGCATAGCATAATGATGTTGTGTTTAACAACAAACCACAAATAAGACTGTGGTCCTCTCAATAATGGAGTTGAAAAATCTCTATTCCCTAGTACTCTGTTATTGTCGATTTTCTATATTTAGATATGTTCAGATACACAATATTGACCATTGTATTACAATTGCCTAGTGTTCAGAAAAACAGCATACTATCTAAGTTTGTAGCCTAAAAGAATATGCCACAGACTATCCTTATAGCCCAAGTGTGTAGTAGGTATAATACCAAAGTTTGTGTAAGTGCACTCTATGATGTTCACATGATTAACAACACTTTTCTCAGAATGGATACCTGTCATTAAGTGATGCATGACTTTAGATGTATATAGAATAGTTCAATCAAGGTCAGCAAATTACTTTTGTTTTAAGCACACTTGGATAACATTTCAAAGAGAGACCTTAAGATAAACCATAAACAAGTGTCCAATAAGGTAGTAGGGAGAGAAGAAGATGGGGACAGAGATCGTTTCCCTGGATGCTCCCTGTTGTGAAACCAAGAAAAGCAGACAGGCAGCTTGACTGCAAGGTGAGTGAAAGGACAAAGATTAAGGGGGACTTCACTGGAATTTAATACTGGACACTCAAAACGGACCGGGGAATCAGGAGATTGGATAAAATAGGGAAGGAATTTCAAGCGCCACAGCCATTGCAACGCCGCAGCAGCCGCTGCAGCAGCCAGATACAAAAGCCAGAAGGGTCCCCCTGGGAACACAGTATACTGAGTGATAGGGAATAAAAACACTGACATCTTAGGAACAACTGAGGCGTGTCTGGGTATGAAGAGTTTAGAGATCAAAGACTCTGCCTGGTCCACTGCACAATATCCTTGTACAGGAAGGAAATTGCATCTCCTGGTGGCACACAAAGGACAAAGGGAAAAACCATTTTGCATCTTCAGCCTGGCCCCCAGTGAAAGCTGAGGAACCCGATTCTGGTAGACCCAAGTCTGGCCCAAAAAACAAGCCTGTCTAACCCACGCATGAGACAGACTGGTCTAAGTGATCAGGAGAAAAACAAGCATGGAGAGAGGTTTGCACAGGGGACATCTGCTAGTGCAAATACACCCAGCTTCCCTCCCCTTTCAACCCAGCTGCTTGATGGACCAGCTGGGAGATAAGCACCTGGCAGGTAATTAGAAAGGACAGGGGCAAGAGAGTTGAGTTTGGAGACTGAATCTGAAGCCAGGAATCGTGGGTTCTGCAGGCAACATCATGATATAAGAACTGGCTCCTACACCACACGAGTGGAACCCAAAGGAGATCCCTAGGTTACAGCCTTCCAGTGTGCACTGGCAATTACTGGGCCCTGGGAGTACTCGGATTTAAAATCTCCAAACCAACTGGCATTCAGTGAAGACACTAGAAGCCTACCTAAGCCTAAACCCTGCCTCTGCCTCCAGAATTCATCCTCTCACTAGCAACCCTACCCTGAGGATGGAGCAAACATCACACTCCACACTAGGGAGGAAAATGGAAGCTAAAAGAACCTTTAGATCGCCAGTGGAAAGAATTCTCCAACTTTTCATAGAGATTTTTTTTTCTTTTTTCTTTACTTTTTTTCCCCCTTCTCATTTCTACCATTATTGAAACCAATTTTTTTCATGGATCAGTTCATTGAGAACTAGGAGGTCTTTTAACATCTTTTTTTCATGGATCAGTTCATTGAGAACTAGGAGGTCTGATCAGCATATTTCAGTTCTGTTTTATATTCTTTTACTTTTTTCTATTTTTAATTTTTTAAAATTCTTACTTTACATATATTTTCTCTCATTTATACATTTCCCTGATTCTCCTTCTCTCTTTTCTCTTGCTGACAGCCAACCTCTATAGCTCCCTCTTCCACTCTTCCTTTAATTTTTTACTTCTATCTTCTATCCTCCTTACTCATAATCACCACAATCTACTCTAGTTCTGTTCTCCCCTTGTCCAAGACTTGAAACTGTAAACCCTCTAACAAACTTACTGTTTTTATTATAGAAAATAATTGTACATATCATTTCTGTTTATTGTGACAAAACTGTAGATGTCTTAGCAGGAGATATTTGGTTTAAGGCTATATATTGTTTACATTGGTTGCTGACATCATTTGACTCCCCTTCACAGCAAGATACTGGAAATCTTCAGGGACATTGAAAGTCTACAGGGTAGAAAGTGTGCTGACTCAGAAGCACACTGCTAGATGGGTAGACACACAAATAACATGAAAACACAAGGGAAAAAATAACCTCAAACAAAGCAAGATGTTCTAATAGCAGAATCCACTGATACCACAGTAGAAGAAATGTTAGAGAAGGAGTTTAGAATGTAAATTGTTAAACTGATCCTCCAGGAAAAGGATGACTTAAGGAATGACTTCAGACAGAAAATACAATTAGTGAAAGATCACTTCAATGAAGATATATAGATTCTGAAAAGAAATCAAGCAGAAGTCCTTGAAATAAAGGAATCAATAAACCAAATTAAAAATTCAATGGAAGGCATGACCAATAGACTACATCACTTGGAAGACAGAGTTAGAGGGAATTAAGACAAAATATATAATCTTAAAAATAAAGTTGACCATAGAGAAAAGATGTTAAAAGACCGTAAACAGAACTTCCAAGAAATATGGGATAACATGAAATGACCAAATTTAAGATTATAGGGATAGATGAAGGTACAGGGATGCAAACCAAAGGAAAACACAATCTTTTCAATGAAATAATAATAGAAAATTCCCCAAACCTAAAGAATGAAATGAAAAATCAAATACAGTAGGCATACAGGACCCCAAACATACAAAATTACAATATACCCACAGCAAGGGACGTTAATATGAAAATGTCTAACATACAGAATAAGTATAGAATTTTAAAGGATGCCAGAGAAAAAGGCTTGCATTATGTTTGGCAGGAAACAAACACAAATCTTAGCTGATTTCCCAACTCAGATACTCAGAGCTAAGAGGTCTTGAAATGATATATACCAAGCTTGGAAAGACAATGGATGCCAACCAAGAATGTTATACCCAGCAAAATTAAGCTTCAGATTTGACAATGAAATAAAAACTTTAAGGTTCTTGCTTAGCATCTGGATGGCCATCTTAAGTGACAGCTGCCATTTTAAGAAAAATTTCACTTTTCCACCCAATGGTGTTTCTGAGAAAGGCTCACCACTCACTCATATCAACCCCGCCCTTAACCACAGCCTTAGGACCCATCCAGCTCTAATCCCTGAGCCTGCCCCATAAAAGTCTCAAATCCCAAGCCTTTTTTTGACTCTTTCCGTATATGGAAACATGTGCCTTTATTTGTCAGCTCTGACAAATCAACTCTTATGTGTATCTCTGCCTGGTCTCCGACTTTCATTTCTCACTCACCCATCTCCCGGTTCCTCACTTTCCTTTCAAAAACCTTCCATGATAAACAGAAACAACAACAACAACAAAATCACAAGTAGAAAGCTTTCACTATAGAACATTCTCAGCAAAATATTTCATGAATAAGAATAAAAAATAAAAATAAAAACCAGAAAAGGGAATAACTGCACTAAAAGAATAATCAAAGGAGAAACGAATTCAAATGAAGCATCATAAATAAACCAAATAACTAGGAAAACAAATTATATCTCAATAATAACTTTGAATGTAAGTGACCTAAACTTATCAATCAAAAAACGTAGACTGGCAGATTCGATTAAAAACAAGACCCAACAATATGCTGTCTCCAAGAGACTCACATCATAGTCAAAAACATCCACAGACTAAAGGTGAAAGTGCAGTGAAAATCATATTATTCACATGTGTCATGATCTGTCCTTTGGCTGTGTGTGGACTGTTGCTCATAGTAGCCTCCTGAAGGGATTAATTCTGGCATTGGGAACTCCCCATGGCACTTCCCACAGGGACTGACCACCTGATGCAGGTGAACTTCTCCCTCAAGCTCCGCCAAAGATCACACACAGCACCTGAAATAGGTGTGACCTGCCAAGATGTCAATCAACCTGCAGACTGCAATATATCAGGAAGGAAGACTACACCCTGGAAACCTTATCCCTGCCTTTGATGTACTCCCTAAATAAACCACCAAGCCATTTTTCCTTTGTCTAGTTCCAGCATCCATGTGGACTAGATCTATCAGGGGCTTCACTTTTTTAAATATATTTCTGAGTATTTATCTTGGTTATTTGCTAATTATTTGAGATTGTGAGTTTTAGGATAGCTGGGATTCCCCTGGGCAGGAAGAACCCCCCAAAGAGACACTGGCTGTTGTCCTCAGATAACATGGATCTCATAAACAAGCAGGGGTTTCTATCTTTATATCAAATAAAGTGGACTTCAAGCAAAGTTAGTCAGAAGGGACAAAGAAGGACATTTCATACTGCCTAAAGGAATTATAAATCAACAAGACATAACAATCATAAATATTTATGACCCAAGCAATACAGCATCTATGTACAAACAAATCCTTCTCAATTTCAAGAATCAAACAGATTGTAACACAATAATATTGGATGACTTTAACACCCCACTCTCACCACTAGATATATCCTCCAAACAAAAACTAAATCAAGAAACTAGAGAAATAAATCATCCAATAAATAATTTAGATTTAACAGACATATAAAAAGTATTTCATCCATCAATGACTGAGCACACT
Source organism: Callospermophilus lateralis (assembly GCF_048772815.1). NCBI lineage: Eukaryota > Metazoa > Chordata > Mammalia > Rodentia > Sciuridae > Callospermophilus > Callospermophilus lateralis. Next base: position 107,218,262 of record NC_135311.1, on the reverse strand, counting down.
TTCTCCTCAATAACACACAGATCCTTCCCTAAATAGACCATATCTTAGGCTATAAAGCAACTCTTAGCAAATACAAAAAAAAAAAAAAAATAGAAGTAATGCCTTGCATTACTGTCAGATCTGTCAGATCATAATGAAATGAAATTAGAAACCAACAATAAAATAAAAAATAGAAGCTACTCTAACACCTGGAGACTAAATAATACACTACTGAATGAACAATAGATAGCAAAAGAAATCAACAATGAAATTAAAACATACTTGGAGGTAAATGAGAACAGCAACACGATGTATCAAAATTTCTGGAACACTATGAAGGCAGTTCTAAGAGGAAAGTTCATGCATTGAAATCATGCATTAAAACAATAGAAAATCACCAAATAAATAACCTAACATTACATCTCCAGGGCCTAGAAAAAGAATTAATCAACACCAAAAGTAGTATAAGAGAGGAAATAATTAAAATCAGAGCTGAAATCAATGTAATTGAAACAAAAGAAACAAGTCAAAGAATCGACAAAAAGTTGGTTTTTTGAAAAAATAAATAAAATTGATAAACTCTAAGCCACACCAACAAAGAGAAAGAGAGAAAACTCAAATTACTAAAATTTAGGATGAAGAAAGAAATATTACAACAGACCTACTGAAATACAGATAAAAATCAGTAACTATTTTGAAAATTCAGGCTAATAAAATAGAAAATCTGAGGACACTGAAAATTTTCTACATATGGCCTATCTAAACTGAAACAGGAGGACACAGACAATTTAAACAGATCGATTTCACACAGTGAAACAGAAGACACCAATACAAGCCAACAAAGAAAAGCCCAGGACCAGATGGATTCTCAATCAAGTTCTACAAGACCTTTAAAGAAGAAATAAAAACAACCCTTCCTCAAATTATTCCATTAAACACAAAAGAAGGGAACCCTTCCAAACTCATTCTAGAATGAGGAATGGATCATAGAAGAAATGATAGGAAAAATCAAGAAATTCTTAGAAACGAATGAGGACAGATATAACATCAAAATCTCTGGGAGAGTATGAAGTCAGATCTAGAAAATTTATAGCATTGAGTACTTACATAAAAAGAATAGATTCCAAATAAATCTAATGCTAGACCTCAAGGTCTTACAAAAGAAAGAAAAAACTAATCCCCAAATCAGTAAAAGAAAGGAAATATCAGAGCCAAAGTTAATGAAATTGAGAATAAAAAATACAAAATATCAATAAAACAAATAACTGTTTCTTCAAAAAGATTAATAAACCCTTAGCAAAACTAACCAAAATAAAGAGAGGCTCAAACTAACAAAATTAGAAATGAAAATGGAGATATCACTATACAGCATTTCAAGAAGACCACTAGAAATTACTTTGAAAATTTATACTCCAATAAACTGGAAAATATAGAAGACATTGATTAATCTCTAGACTCATATGACCTTCCAAATTGAACCAGGAAGATATAGAAAAACAAACCACTATTAAGTAATGAAATTGAAACATAAATTAAAAGCCTTCCAACAAAGAAAAGTCCATCAACCAGATGGATTCTCAGCTGAGTTTTACCAGACCTGTAAGAACTAACACCAGTTTCTCAAATTATTCCATGAAACTAAAAGTGAGTGAACATACCTAAATACATTCTATGAAGTCAGTACCCTGATAGGAAAACCAGATGAAGACACATCAAGGAAAACTACAGACCAATATCCTTGATGAACATAAATGAAAAAATCCTTAATAAAATATTATCAACCACATCAAGAATAGAATATACCATGGTCAAATAGGTTTTGTCTCAAGAATGAAACATACACAAATCAATAAATGTAATATAGGACATCAACAGAATTAAATTCAAGAATCACATGATCATCTCAATAGTTGTAGGGGCTGGGGATTTGGCTCAAGCGGTAGCGCGCTCGCCTGGCATGCATGCGGCCCGGGTTCAATCCTCAGCACCATGTACAAACAAAGAGGTTGTGTCTGCCAATAACTAAAAATTAGTATTAAAAATTCTCTCTTTCTCTCTCACTCTCTCTCAAAAAAAAAAATAGTTGTAGAAATGGCCTTTGATAAATCCACATCCAATCATGTTAAAAACCCTGGAGAAACTAGGAAGAGAAGGAATTCACCTCAACATCATAAAGGCTATATATAACAAACACAAAGCCAATGTCATACTGAATGAAGAAAAACTAAAAGCATTTCTTCTAAAATAAGGAAAAAGACAAGGATGTCCACTCTCACCAGTCCTTTCAATATAGTTATTGAAGCTCTAGACAGAGCACTTAGGCAAGAGAAGGAAATTAAAGGGATATAAATAGAAAAAGAGAAGTGATATGATCCTATATCTAGAAGATCCAAAAAGCTCTATCAGAAGACTTCTAGACCTAATAAATAATTCAGCAAAGCAGAAGGATACAAGATCAGCATTCACAAATCAATAGCTATCCTGTATTCCAACAGTATTCTGCTGAGGAAAAAAAATTGAAAAATTATTATATTCACAGTAACCTCAAAAAATCCCTTGGGAATTAATCAAACCAAGGAGGTAGAAGATATCAAAATGAAAATTATGGAACACTGAAGAAAGAAATTGAAAAATACCTTAGAAGATGGAAAGACCTCCCATGTTCTCAAGACATATAATGTCCCAGCTAATAAGTATGGAAAAATTAAAATTTTACTCACTGGCCCCAAACTGTTACTTAGCAGTGGAAAATACAAAAACCAAATGCTACAAACAGCTATAAAATAACAAATAAGACACTGGCATATGCCAAAAATAGTTCTCTGGAGAAGATTCGCAAACAATACATTGCATGAAGACAGTTTGGCCTGTTTTGTCCATAGATACTCAGATTCTAGCATGGTGCCAGATTCCATGTTTCTACACTGCTAGAGTTCAGTGGGGCAGGAAGGGAAGAAAGTGTGACAAGGACAGATGATGATGGGGATGCCCAATATTATTGCCCTTTTGAGCCACAGTTATATGTTCAACTAATTTGGTGCTTCCAGGGTCCTTTCTAAATATAAGGATAAATAATAGTATTCCCTTTCATATCCAGAGCTTCAATAAACTTTTTTCCAAGTGTACACTTTTACAGTGCTACTCTCACAAATAGTTATATAGTTTTATAGTTGATTCATAGTACTATGATAGATATACTGTTATCCTCAGCCTTGAAAAAATATCTCTTGCAAATAATTTATTTAAATAGTGAATGTAATACAAAATTAAAAGGCATATGTATTTTTACTTACATTTATCCTGTTATTACTCCCTTAATTTGTAATTTACTAAGGTTAAAGACAGTTTTATTTGCAGGGCCAAAACCCACCTAATATGAGTCTCTATCCTTATATCACAAACACTCCATACCATCTTGTCCAATAGAAAATTTAAATAATTCCTTCTTTGTTTTTCATTGACAAAAACAGGAAGAGGAATATTTCTTAGATTTACTACACCAAACAACTTCTTTTTTATTATCTTTTTTATTATCATGAAATTCTAAAAAGTATGGAAAAAAATCTCAGCTCAAGATTTTTGCAATTCTTTTATATTCTTTCAAATTTTTAGGTAACCCAGGATTAAAAAAACATAAGGATGATACTTTCTAAAATGTCTAAGACTCAGGAATTTAAAAGTTAAAAACTTACACTCAAGCTGCGCAACCACATCTCCAGGGTCTACTGCTTCAGGGAACACCTAGAGTGGGAGGGATGTAGGGGGAAGCAGGATGGGGGGGAGGAAGTGACAGGAAGTTACATATGAGAATATCTTTGATTTTTCCCTCCCATTCTCAAAACATTCATTTTCCAAGAAACATGTGACATTCATAACTATCCATTCTTCTCTGTTTTCCATATCTATTATGAAAGACTTTATAAATAAATTTTATAGATGGCTCTTACTCTCTCCTTTGTCATCTGTTTGCTCTTCCCCTTATGTTACTATGATCAAATCCACCTCCTTGGTGCTCCTCCACCTCAGCAAGCTAATTCTCAATAGGAAGCCTTTAAATTTACTATTTCATTACTTAGCATGCTTTCCCCCTAGACCTTCAAATAACTGATTTGGTGTCATAATTCAAGCTCAATTTAAATGTTACTGTTTTCTTTGACCACCCTTTAAAATATATAATCCCCTCTCATCCCCTTGCCCTGTATTTATTCTCTTTTTGCACTTATTAAGCTCCAAAAGGGGAGGATTTTTCCTTGTTTACCAAGTGTTTCCAGTGGCTAATCCATTCTATGGAAAAAAGCAAGTACAAGGTAAAATTATTTGTGAAACAGAAGAAGGGAGGGAAGTAAGGAAGATGGAAGGAGGATAGACAACTGACAACTGGGAGCCAGTCATGGTGGGACATGCCTATAATCCCAGATATTCAAAAGGTTGAGGGAGCAGGATTCCAAGGTCAAGGCCTACCTGGTTAACCTGGCAAGATCCTGTCTCAAAAAATATATATATAAAAATATGCAGGTAAATGGATGGAGTTAGAAAAGATAATGCTAAGTGAAGTTAGCCAATTGTAAAAAACCAAATGCCAAATGTTTTCTCTGATAATAAAAAGGCTGACTGATTCATAGTGGGGTAGGGAGGGGGAGCATGGGAGGAATAGACAAACTCTAGATAGGGTAGAGGGGTGGGAGGGAAAGGAAGGAAGCATGGGGGTTAGAAATTATGGTGGAATGTGATGGACATTACTATCCAAAGTACATGTATTAAGACACAAATTGGTGTGAATATACTTTGTATACAACCAGAGATATGAAAATATGTGTTCTATATGTGTAATAAGAATTGTAATGCATTCTGCGGTCATATGTAAATAAAAAATTAATAAAAAAGAAAGAAAAAAACAAAGAAAGAAATGCAATTGGTAATAATGAATCAAAAGCAATATTTAATTTATAGCCTTCATTTTGAATTAAACCAAAGCACATAGTAAGCAATAATAATTTATTGTGGGCTTTTATTAAAAAATTGGAACTCTTTTTTTTAATACTTGTTCTGATATTTGAACTAACCTTTTCAAACACCATTCTGGCATTGAAGACCAATGGAAAAGTGGCTGGGACACATTGTGTCTTTTTGTATTGGCCAAACACACAGATGCTAAGATAGATGTCCTCCTTGTCTTTCAGCACCACTCCTGGACAAGTTACCTGAAAGAAATTAGATAAATGGATATATAAATTCTGTGAGATATTCTACTAAAATGCATTATCAGGTATTACATAAAAATAGTAGTCTGGTAACCTAATAAAACTATTCACAAGTAAAAAGAGAAAAAAAACTAATGTTTACAGACCAAATGAAATGAAATGCTTTTCTATTTTCCATCACTGAGAAATCTATGATTTTCCATTTGGTTATTTTTGCCACATTTGAAGCACTGTGTACTGGCTCTTAAGACAGACACTAATAGTTTTAAACACTAAGCCTTAGGCTCCCATTTTATGTTGAATGCTGACATAAAGTTATTGAGTATCATTTAATCACAAAGAATTAACATTCAGCAAAAAAGAAACATTATACTAAAGCATAAAAAAATGCTGACCAAAAAGCACAAACTGATCTCCATCAAACTAAATAGCCGTCCACAGATACCCCCATCAAAAGCAACATTATACTTTTAAAGCTAGAGAATGTTTTAGCCCAATGAAGAATTTTTAAATATTATATTGCATTTAATTATCCTAGTTATAATTTACAGAAGGTATTAGGCAGAAATGTTGAGTTTCTAAATAATACATAGCACAGTCTATCCAGTCTCTTCTATATTCCATTGCTAGTTGATCAACCATACTCTTTCTTAATAGATATCAAGGTTCCTGAAGATTTGAGTCCAACAGAGCAATACTATCCAATCTTCCAACCCCTAACAGTACATTCAGAGTTTATTTTTATTGTTCTCTGAACATACACATTACTTTCTTACCCCCACATTCTTTATTACTTACATAACAAATATTAATCTAACCTAAGGAGTAGAAACTCCTTACTACTCCATTCCATCTCCTCCTCATTTACTCCTACTAGGCACACATCAACTGCCGTCTCCTACACAATTTATTTTACACAAAAAAATGTTTTAAATTCTAATTAGCATTTGAAATTCTCTTAAGGTAAGATTATTATCTATGTGCTTTTTAATGAAGGGAGATACCTCACTTCTTTTACTTGATTATAAATTCCATGAGGACAAAAATTTTGTTTTATCATTTGTAGCAAAAGAAATGGAGCATCAGTAGTAAGAAGTTCAGAGATTATCTAGTCCACTTCAGACATTTTATACATGAAATTCAAGAAAGTTTAAGTGACCTACTCACTGAAAGTAAATGAGTAAATGATTAATACACTCAAAGCACTTGGAACAGGACCTGACAACATTCATCAATACTAACTACTGTTATTGTTAGCTTAAAACCCATATCACCTGTCATACCAACACACTCTATTGCACGGAATGATTAAGACTTCGTGTCCCTTTGTACACAGCAGTCAAGATTATTTTTTGGCCAGCTATTTTGCCTCCATTTCTCCCTTACTCTGTTTTCCACTTTTGCCCTAGTTTACTCACAATTGATCACTAAAATAAAAGTTCTCAACAAATATTCTATAGTATCATTTCCTACTCTACCTCATTACAATCAAAATAAAGTCCCTCCAAATCTCTGCTATTTAACAAAGAAGTGGCTACCCACTTAGACCTTTAGATTTGGCTAGCCACATTTGAGATAGATGATAGGCATAAAATATATACTGGGTTTTGAAGACTTAATATAAAACATATGTAAAATATCAATAAATCTTATATTAATTACATGTTGAAAGACTAATATTTTAATGTACTGATATAGATAAAATATACTATTAAAATTAATTTTATCTGCTACTTTCAATTTTTTCATGTAGCCACTAAAAATTTTAAAAAACATATATCCTTGGCTTGAATTTGAGATCCATGTTGTATTTCTATTGCACAACACTGCTGTAATTGTGCTTACTGGAACTGCCAAGTCTCTTTCCAATTTGTAACATATGCAAAAAGGCATGAATGCTTTTCTCAAGTACAATGCTACAAATTCCAACATTTTTAAAAACAATATTTAACAACTATCCCAAAAGAAAGTAGGAAAAGGGAGGTTAATGAAAATCAGATGGGACAAATAGAAAATTATAAGCAAGGCAGTTGCCTTAAACCATATTCTTAAAGATTTAAAAGATCATAAACATGTTCATGGCTGTACTTACACTCAGAAATGAGCTGAAAAAGCTGTAATCTCTCATCTTTGGCTGACCTTGAAGTTCTGATAAAGTTTGAAATGAAAACTAATGCCAACTTGCAAACTGCTTGCCAAGGCATAGAAAGCATACCCCAATATGCACACAGAGATCTTTAGCAAAAGCCAATAAGAGATTCATTGGTTCAAAGCATTTAAGGAAATATAAGTGACATCATTAACAGACCATAAGCCAACTAAGCAAAGACTTCAGTGGTCACACATGACTAAGAATACATTTACACAATTCATTCAGGAAAATAAATAAGTAAGCAGCAGCAACAATAGTCAATAAACCTGAGGGATAAGACAGCCTGATTTACAGAATTCTACACTACATTATTTAAAATGTCCAGTTTTCAAAAAAAATCACAATATTCAAAGAAATACAAAGCTTGACCCACAAACAGAAAAAGCAGCCAATACTAACATCCTGAGGAGGCCCAGAATTTGGGCTTATTAATCAATGACTTTAAATCTATCATAAATATGCAGAAAGGATTAAAGGAAATCTTGACTAAAAAGCAAAAGGAAAGAATCTCAATGCTGTCTCATCAGGTAGAGAATATCAATAGATACTAATTAAATATTTTAGAAGAACCAAACTGTTGAAAATTACCAAACTTTCATGAAAAATTCACTAAAGAAATTAAAAGCAGACATGAGCTATCAGAAGAAAAAATTTAAGTGAAAGTGTTTCAATTATTGTTATGGTTTAGATATGAGGTGTGTCCCCCAAAAGCTCATGTGTAAGATAATGCAAGAATTTTCAGAAATGTAATGACAAGATTATGACAGGTGTGACCTAATCAATGAACTAATGCTCTGCTAAGGATTGACTGGGTGATAACTGTAGGCAGGTAGGATATGGCTAGAGAAAGTAGATTGTGGGTGTTACATTTCATCCTTTGTTGAATGGAACTTTCTCTTTACTTCCTGGCTTTCATGTCCTGGGTTGCTTTCTTCTGTCCTACCCTTCCACCCAGAGGTTCTGCCTCACTTTGGGGCCAGAGCTGTGGAGTTAGGGACCATTCACTGAACCTCTGAATCCATGAACCAAAATAAACTTTCCCTTTACATTATTTTTGTCAGGTCTTTCGGTCACAGTGACAAAAATGCTGACTTTTTTATTACCCAAACCGAGGAACAAAAAAGAAGAATGAAAACAAAAATGAACAGTCAGAGAGACCTGAAGGGACACCATCAAGCACAGCACAATAAATATAGTGGGAACCCCAAATGGAGAGAAGAAAGGGCCAAGAAGAATATTTCAAGAAATAATGGATAAGCACTCCTAAAGTTTAAAGAAAAACAATCAACACATTCAATAAGATCAAAGAACTCCATGTTACACACATAATCAAATTTTCAGTAGAACATAGTCAAAAGAATTCTCAACAGAGAATTTTGAAAGCAAAAAGAGAAAACTGATTCATCAGGTTCCAGAAATCCTTAATAAGAATGAACATGACACCAGAATAAAGTGTGATGACTTATTTAAAGGAAGAAAACTTTCAATAATATCCAAAAAAGTATTCAAAAAGGAAGGACAATTAAGAGAGTCTCCAATAAACAACAACTGAAATAATTCATCACTAGAAGAACTTCCCTGAAAAGAAATATTAAACAGCCCCTCAGATTCAAATGAAAGGATACTAGATAGCACCTCATAACCACATGAAAAAATAAGGAGCACCAGAAATGGTGAATATAAAAAGTATATAAATATATTTTCCTCTTATTTCTCTAAAACAAAGGACAATTAAATAAAGCACCAATTATTATACTATGCTGATGAGCTTATATGTAAAAGATGCAGTTTATATGTGAATAATATTATGAAGAAGATGAGGAAGAACAGAACAAAACAACAGCATTTCAAAAGTATACAACTGAAATTAAGTTGGTAACAATTGGTACTATATTATTAAAAATTAAGATGTTAACTGTAAATATCAGGACAACCACTTAAAATACTAAAAATAGACGCAAGGAACTTAAAATGGTACACTAGAAAAATAAGTCAGTTATGGAGGAGTGGAGAAAGAAAAAAATATAGAAATAAATAGTAAAATGATAGAATTAAATCTATCTTATGGTAATATTAAATGTAAATTAATTAAACATTCTAATAAAAAAAAAAGAGCCGGGCACAGTGGTGCGCCTATAATCCCAGCAGCTTGGGAGAATCATGAGTTCAAAGCCAGCTTCAGCAAAAGTAAAGCACTAAGCAACTCAGTGAGACCCAGTCTCTAGATAAAATACAAAATAGGGCTGGGTAGGTGGTTCCGTGGTTGAGTGCTGAGTTCAATCCCTGGTACCAAAAGAGAGAGAGAGAGAGAGAGAGAGACAGAGAGAGAGAGAGAGAGAGAGAGAGAGAGAGAGAGAGAGAAAAGCAGACTTGATTAAAAACTATCATCCAGCTGGGTGAGGTGATACATACCTGTAATCCCAAGGACTCAGGGGACTAAGGCAAGAGAATTCCAATTTAGGGAGGCCCTAAGCAACTTAGTGAAACCCTGTCTCAAAACAAAACAAAACAAAACAGAAGAGGGACTAGGAATATAGCTCAGTGGGCATGCCCCTGAGTTAAATCCCCAATACCAAACAAACAAACTATCATACAGCTTCTTAACCCTGCATCTTAACAAAGGAACATGTACATCTGGATTAAAAGATGTCAGGCTCCGAGATCCTTCCTAAAGGCAAGCAACAGAAGCACTCACAAAGGAAAGGAAATATGTTCACTGAGAAAACAATTGGAAGATTTAAATATCTTATCCAATAACCCAGACCCAGAACCCAGCCTTAAAAACAAAAAATGACCTCAAAAGTGAAATTCAGAATAAAGCTCAAACTTATACTCATTTTTTCTATAGAGGTGGCATAGTATATGGAATTCTAGGTAAACAGTAACTTTTAGGAGAAATCATTGGGTTTATGAAGACTATTCAATGGCCTGGGACAAATTCTGTTTTGCACTTAGAAAAGACTATAATTGATAGCACAGTGCTATGTAACAAACACAGTCCAGGTGTATCGACAGATCAGTCTTCCTGTGATGTGAGTTTAGTCAGTGAAAAGAGAGAAGGAGGTAAGGGTGACTGTTTTTTCTTTGGTGGATTTGGATGTTGGGCTGATAAGAGAAATTTGTGGAAAGCTTTTCCCTATACTCAGTGGGGCAGAAACAAGGGAAGGTCAGTTTGACCTTGAGTCTGAGGCAGGTTCTAATGCCTTTTAATTTCCATTAGATAAAATTGCTCACCATGCCCAAAATGCCATACTCTTGTTGTTGTCTTATTCTCTGGGTCCCAACAGTAGTCTTTTGTGTCATTTTTTTGTTGTTTCACTCAGCCTAATGTTTTGAAATCTAGCCATGTTGTGTTTATCTCTAGTTTTTCCTTATTGCTAGAAAGTACTCCCTATTATGAAAATCATTACAATGTATGTAACCTTCGGTGTCTAGCTTCTTTTCTCCTCTTTGTGTAGACAAAAAGTCAAAGGAAGAAGAACTGAAACTTAGAGAGTAAACTGGAGATTACAAAATGAGGTAGAGGTGGTGTATGTTCAGGTCTCCTTAGCAGCCCAAATGGACTACTTTGTAGGCCCTAGGATCATCTGTGGATGATCAACATTATTTGTCAATAGAAAAACACAAATCAAAACCACAATGAGATATTACTTCCCATCTAGTAGGATGGCTAAAATAAAAATATAAACAAAAAAACAAAAAATTGAATTCTCATATATCACTGATAAAAACATAAAATGGTGCAGCCACTATGGAAAAATGTTTAACAGTTCCTCAAAAAAATTAAACAGAGTTACCATAAAATCCAGCAATTCCACTCCTGGGTATACACCCAATAGCATTGAAAGCACAGGTCCATACAAAAAGGTATTCGCAGGTATGGCAGCATTATTCACAATATCAAAAAAGTAAACATAACCCAACTATTCATCAACTAATGAATGGATAAGCAAAATGTGGTATATCCACACAATGGAATATTATTTAACCATAAAAATGAAAAAAGAACTGATATATGCCACAACATGTATAAATGCTGTGCTTAGTAAAAGAAGTCAGATACAATGTTGCATATTATTTGTTTCTATTTATAGAAATGTACAGAATAGTCAAATCTGAACAATATCAGTTGTATTCAGGGGAAAATGGAAAAGTTAATGATTCAAGATTTCCTTATTTGGGGATGAAAAGTTGTGGAATTAGTAGCAATTATTGAACAACTTTGAAAATACAATAAATTTAATGAACTGTATACCTTATTATATGCCATTTGCATTATATCTCAAAAAAGTAAAATGATAAAAAAGATATACTGTAAAATCACTAATCAGAAGAAAGCTGGAGAGGCAATCAGATATAAAGTAGATATCAGAAAGAAAAAGATTACCAAGCAGAAAGTGGAACATTTGTGATGGATTAAAAATTTGATTGATAACACATAACAAAATTAATTCTATAAGCACCTAATCACAAAGTATTAAAGTAAATGAAGCAAAAAATTACACAATTAAATTTAAGTACTTTTTGCTCAGTAATTGATAAAATAAGCAATCAAACAATCATTAAAGACATAGAAGATATAAACAACAACATTCAGTAATTTGCCCTAATTGTCATTTACAATACATCATCCAACAACAGAATGATCCACATTTTTTTCCAAGTTCACAGAAAAGCAGTCACTATGATAGATGACATTGTGGCTATTAAAAAAACTTAATAAACATGAAAAGACTAAAATCATGCAATGTATATTTTTTAACCACAATGAAATTAAAATAGATATCAATAATATAAAAATATCTGAAAAAAAAACCTAAATATTTAGAAATTAAACAATGCAATACTAAATCACTCATGGTTCAAAGAAGAAATTATAAGACAAATTAGAAAATACTTCCAACCACATAAAAATGAAAAGACAAAATATCAACATGGTATGATGTAATTAATTCACTTCTAAAAGGTATATTGTAGTGTACAATTTTAGAAATTCACTTCAATTTTTTTCTTCTGCAGGAAGGACTTCACAAAATATAAGCCACATTCATGATAAAAGTTTACAGGAAACCAGGAACTGAAGGCAATTTCTTCAACTGATAAAACATTATCAGTGACAAAGCCTAAGTCTGCCATCAAGAATATTTAATGTTGAAAGACTGAATGTTTGTTTCCTAATATCAGCATAAGGCTAAGTTGGCCACTCTGAATACCTCTATTCCACAATGCAAGTTCTAGCCAGGAAAAAGGAAAAAAAAAGTATTTAAGTGATAAAAGACATACTGATTAAACATGAAGAAACAAAATTATATATTTTCAGACCACACACTTGTGGTCTATATAAATATGCTACCTGAAAAAATAAAGAAGGGAGGTGAAGTCATAGAATCATATCCAAAAATCAATTTTATATCTGGCAAAAACAATTTAAACTTTTTTTAAAATACCAGTAGTAAAAGGATCAAAACATGAACAACTTAGATATAAATTTAACAAAGTATGTGTAAAACATGCACACTGAAACTAGAAACATTACTGAAAGAAGATGAAAATCTAAATAAATGGAAATATATATAACAGGTTTATGAATTAAAAAACTAAATATTGTTAAGATATCAATTCTTCCAAAATTGATCTATAATTGCAGTGTCATCACAAGTACTAAGCAAACCAACAAAATTGACAGTAGACAAATTTACTTCAAATGAAAACTAATGTTTTCATTTCACAATCTGAAATATTTCAAAGACAAAAAAAATGAAATTAGAACAGGTGAAATGAAAAGAATTAGTACATCTTTTAAAAGACAAAATGAGAATCTTGGAAAATTAGGTTAATAAAGTTAAAAATCCAATGAAGGATTTAAATTTTTGAATCAATAAATAAGAATTTAATACTGAAGAATCCTCTAAAAAACTAGAAGATACGAACATAAACATCTCTCACACTCACACACACACATACACACACACACACACACACACACACACACACACAGAGAATGCACTTAAAACCCAAGGAACAGATAAAGATTCCAACACATACCTAGTGGCACTGTTAGAAGAAAAGCTAAGAGAGAACAGCAGAAACACTATTTAAAGGTATAATAACCAAGAATTTTCAGAGCTAAAGAAACCCATAAATTCTCAGATGGAAAGTATAGACTCAGTGGAAAAGGATGGAACTAAATCTATATATCTATATATCACAGTATACTGGAATACATCAAAGATAAAATGCAAATATATTACCATAGTACAGGTTTTAAGATATCTCCATTAAAAACTGGTAGATATACAAGCAAAAGTATTTAATATGAAATTAAAGGTATTTCAGAGTAAATAAGCTTGATGTGATGATGACAGAACAAATGACACTACATATTATTTTCAAGTATATAGTATTTATAACTATTAGAAGGTATTCAGATGAATGGAAATAAAAATAGTATCATGCAGACCATTTTTCACTACTGTCATAGATTTTTACATGTGCTTGTCTGAGATAAAAAAGACTCAGCTGGTAAAATATTATTTCTGGGTGTGCCTGTGAGGTGTTTCCAGAATACCCTAGTATTTGAATCAACAGACTGAGTAAAAAGAAGCTGCCCTCACCAATGTGGGCAGGCATCAATCTATTGTGGATCAGGACAGAACAAAAAGAGCAAAAAGGGAAGCTTTGTTCTCCTTGAGCAGGGACAGTCATATTATACCCTTTTGGACTCCAAGACTTATACTACTGGCTCTTCAGGTTCTCAAGTTTTTGGACTCGAACTGAATTATACCACCTAGTTGTAAGAATATGTATTATGGGACTACTCCGCCTCCATATCAAGTGAGGAAATTTCCATAAGAAACTATATATACCCTACTGGTTCTGTTTCTCAGGACACTAATACACTACCCAAATGCAATTATTAAAATACCACAATAAAGGATGACATGTATGTGTCTATGTAGGTGTACAGGTATATAATTAGTATTGGGGAGGCAGAATAGGAGCACATGTGTACACACAAACTATGCACGTAGGGATTGACATAAATGCTTAAATAGCTTATATAGTACAGTAGAAATTACAATAAAAATTATAAACTATGCGGTGCCAAATAATTTTAAAACAGTACTATCACTATTTCTGTGGTGCTAATTAAGCAACACTTGGAAGTAAATCAAGGGCCTTAAAGCAGATATTACTATGAGGCAAATATTAAGAAATGCAGAGGAAGGAGAAATACAAAACTTAGAACAGTGATTACACAAAAGGACAAAGGACGATTTTATTAGGAAAAGACATACAGGAGGCTTCACCTTCATCTGTAATGTTTTGCTTCTTAAGCTGGTAAGAAGGTATATGGGTATTCATGTTACTCTTTATAACTGTATGTCTGAAATATTTAAATAAAACTTTATAAATAAGTACAAGACTCAAATATGAAAATCTCATCTATAAACATAAACAAAAGAGCCTAAATTTTTTTAATATTTTATTTTTTAGTTGTAGATGGACACAATATCTTTATTTTATTTTTTTATGTGGTGCTGAGGATCGAACCCAGGGCCTCACACGTGCTAGGCAAGCACTCTACTGCTGAGCCACAACCCCAGCTCAAGCCTAAAATTCTTAAAAAGCCAATTAAATCCAATGTTTTAAACAGTGAAAAGCTAAAAAAAGAATAGATGAAGGAAAATGAAAAGTGTTTGACATCAAAAAGTGTTCTTTTTTTTTTTTTACAAAAAATGAAAGCAATATTTCATTAGATTGAAATATATTCAAAATAAT
Organism: Callospermophilus lateralis; assembly: GCF_048772815.1. Classification (NCBI taxonomy): domain Eukaryota; kingdom Metazoa; phylum Chordata; class Mammalia; order Rodentia; family Sciuridae; genus Callospermophilus; species Callospermophilus lateralis. The sequence continues at coordinate 107,203,148 of NC_135311.1, read as the reverse complement.
TCAGCACTGAAGATATTTTTGTAATTAGAAAATAAGAGGTATTAGAGCTCAATTCATGAAAACCTGGCACTCAATATTATATTATGTTTAACTACATAAGAAATATCAGAGATATAAAAAAATGTGGTTCATTATCAGTAACCCCATAAGTTTCTGGTTAAAAACTTCAGAAGCATAATTTAAAGTCAGAAAAAAAAAAGAAAAAGGAAAGAAAAAACCACAGGGCTGGGGCCGTATCTCAATGGTAGAGCACTTGCCTTGCACATGTGAGGCACTGGGTTCGATCCTCAGCACCACAAGAAAATAAATAATAAAGATATTGTGTTCATCTACAACTAAAAAACAAATTTAAAAAACCACAAAGATGCCAATTGTTTTCCCTATTATTTAACATAATATTGAAGATAATAGGCAATGGCATAAGTAAGGACAAAGAAAAAGAAAAGGATTATATAAGAGAAGGCAAAACTATATGTATTTGCAGAGAACATGTTTTTTCACATAAAAATCGAGGTAACTATTAGAATGAATGTGAAATATTAGCAATGTTGCTGAATCCAAAATTAAAATAAAAAACATGCAACAAAGATGCCCAAAGATGTAATAAAAACTTTCATGGGAGCACAATTTATAATATCCCCAACTGCAACCAATGAAAATATCCATCAACAATAGAATGGATAAATAAAGGATGGTATATTATATAAAGGGATTAAAATTACTATTGCGCTTCACAAAAATCATATGGATGGGTTTTTACAAAGAAATTAGACATAAAAGAGTTTATATAAGTAAATATAGAGTGGACAAGCCAATATACTTCAAAAGTTCTGAGTATACTGTGATGAAAGGAGGACAGGAAGGAAGATAGGCAGAGTAGCTGAGAAGGTGAAATCCCAATGGGGTAATCTGAGTTGCTGATAATATTCTAATTCTTAGTGATTATGCACTAAGGATTTGTGTACTTTCTGAATATATGCTACAGTTCCATAAAATATTAATTAAAAAAAATTAAGCCTGGTACGGTGGTGCACGCCTATAATTCCAGCAGCTGGGGAGGCTGCGGCAGGAAGATCTCGAGTTCAAAGCCAGCCTCAGCAAAAGCAAGGTGCTAAACAACTCAGTGAGACCCTGTCTCTAAATAAATACACAGTAGGGCTGGGGATGTGGTTCTGGGGTTGAATGCCCCTGAGTTCAATCCGCATTACCAAAAAGAAAAAACTAAATCAACAGCACACAATAGATAAAGGGAATTTTTATTTGTTAATTAAAATAAATATGCTAATTTTTTTAAAAAACCTACACGCTTTATTTACCAGCAACAAAAAATGACAAAATGAAACACGAGTATTACTAAAATAAAACAAAAACAAAGGGGAAAAATAAGCTTCAGCTGTAAGATATTTTTTAATACTTTTAGTTATAGATGGCACACACCTTTTTAAAATTTATTTATATTTATATGATGCTGAGGATCATATCTAGTGCCTCACATATGCTAGGCACCACTGAGCCACAACCCTAGCCCTTAGCTGTAAGATTTTTTGAAAATTATATTGCATATAACCAATAGAGGTTTAATGTCCAAACATATTCGGCAAGAAAAAAAAAAAAAAAAAACTCCCACATTTCTCAAGAGCAGAAGATGTGACTTCTGGCTAGTCACAGAAAAATAAATTATTAGGACCAGAGACTGAAGGTATGTAGCCACAATCCAAGGAATATGTAAGAAGCAAGCTAGAAAAGGCAAGAGAATCCTTCTCTGCTACTCTCTTCAGAGGGAGCTGTGCCCTGCTGACATGTTTACTCTGCTTTTCTGGCTTCCAGCAATTTTAGAGAATAAATTTCTGTTGTTTGAAGACACCAATTTTTCACAAGTCCTAGAACTAATATGATACCCTAAGATTTCATTTCTACATTTACTCCTTATGAGCACTGGGTCTGCATTCAAAAAGAACCAAAACACTCCTTTTATAACAACTATTTTGTAACCCTATCTACACACATAACAAAAAAATAAATCAATGACTTAACTGAAATTTTAAAAGAAAAATAAAGAAATAATTTATAATAAAATACATATTTTTACATGTAAATGCTAGGGCAGGACCAAGTTGAAATGTTTATATTTGTATCTACATAAAATCCATGTGAAATTGAGAGTTTCAAATATGGAATATAAGTGACACATACTTGCAAATCAAACAAGCAGGACAAACACTGGTGCTGTATTTTACAAAAAAAAAAAAAAAAAGTAGTTTTAACAGAGTTTCAAATAAAGCAAAGTACAAAACTTCCTCAATTTACATGGCAATTTCTGAAAAAAATTTACTATATTTTAAAACTCTTCTTTAAAAAATTTAAATGACTAGTTATACCTAAAAAAATTGGATTATTATATTATCCATCTCTAATAATTAAAAACATTTTCTCATCTACATACAGTATCCCCTCCATCTGTGTTTTCACTTTCTGTGGTTACAGTTATCCCTGTTTAATCCAGTCCAAAAAGATTAAATGGAAAATTCCAGAACTGAACAATGCATAGTTTTTAAATTGTTGCCATTCTGAGTAGCATAATGAAATACCATGCTGTCATGACCCATCCAGCCTGGGATATGATTCATTCCTTTGTCTACAGTATCCATGCTGTATACATATCAACCAATTAGTCACTTAGTAGCCATCTTGGTTATCAAATTGAAACAAACAGTGCTTGTGTTCCAGCAACTTTTATTTTACTTAATAATGACTCCAGCAATTCAAATATGCCAAAGAAAATCCATAATGTAATTTCTTTAAATGAAAAGGTAAAAGTTCCTGACTCAATAAGAACAGAATTGTCTGATAAGGTTGCTAATATCCATGGTAAGAATAAATCTTTTATCTGTGAAATTGTGAAGAAGGAAAAAGAAATTTGTTCTAGTTTTGTAGTTGGAGTTCAAACTGCAAAAGCTCCAGACACAGTCCATGATAAGGGTTTAGTTAAGATTGAAAAGACATTCGATTATAGGGTTGGTACTATCTGCAATTTCAGGCATCCAATGGGGGTCTTAGAACATATCTTCTGCCAATAAGGGGAGACTACTGTATTAAGAGGGAAACCAAGTCATGCATAATACAATACAATTAATACTAATAGGACTTCCCAAGCACTATGACAAACAATGGGTGTCAATAAATGTCTAAAATGCTCCCAACAGCACATATACACCCTTGAGAACAACCAATATGGACACTAGGAGATACTTACAAATACACTCACTGGAACATTGTAAAATAAAAAAGGGAAAACTACTGGTATTTAAAGCCAATCAATAGAAACAGGTGCAGAGATGCATGCCTATAATCCCAGCAATTTGGGAGACTGAGGAGGGTTGTAAGTTAGAGACCAGCCTTGGCACTTAGCAAGATCCTGTTTCAAACTTTAAAAAAGTTGAAAAGGTCTGGAGATGTATCTTAGTGGCACAGCACCCCTGGATTCAATCCCCAGTACCACATATATACATACACATACACACACACACACACACACACACACACACACACAATCATAGGAAAACAAAAATGAAGTAGACCTGCAAAAATCAATACTGACAAATCTCAAAAATAACAAAGTAGAAAAAGCAAGCTGCCTACAGTAAGAAACTGTGGAAAATTTTTAAACAAACAAAATAATAGGAATTGTAGTATATAGACACACAAATACGTAGTAAAAGTACAAAAGCCTGAATGAAGAACAAAATGCTCCAACTTCAGAATATTTGATTATACCCTAAATCTAGGAAGGGAGAAAGGAAAATGGGGTCAGAAAGAGGTATAAAAGAGGCCTCAATTATATCTGTAAATTTTATTTCTTAAAAACAAAAACGTGCACCGAACATAAAATGCATCATTGTTAAATGCGGGTAGGCCATAGTGTTCAGTATTTATGTTTTTTATGTAAATCCTAAGTATTTTACAATTTAAAAAGTTTCTAAATCTACATTCCAGGAAAATTTGCCACCAACTATATAGCATGACTGTGATTGAGACACTACTACACAGTATCCTGAGTAAGGATCATAAAGATGAACAAGTGTTCAAAAGAGTAGTGACGGAAGAGGACCCCTGTCTATTTGCCTCAATGCTATCATTAATTTGAGTTAGATAATGTGGTAAAGTAGGCATGCATAAAGAAAGGAAGGAAGGAAGGAAGGAAGGAAGGAAGGAAGGAAGGAGGGAGGGAGGGAAGGAGGGAGGGAGGGAGGGAGGGAATTATTTAACTCCAAACTGACACTCACATATAGCATAGAAAATGGACTGGTTTCACTGCCTCAGCATTGGCATTGAGCTTTACTTTCATTTATCCCTTCTATTTTCCCAAATAATCTCAGAGAAACTGATACCCTAAATAAAAGGAGCAACAAGGTAAAGAGAGCAGCAAAAAAGTACTTCTTCCAATGAAAGATAATATATTTCAAATATTAAAAGTATTTATTGAAAAAAATGTTAAGTGTTGGGAAATTTAATTCTTTTGATGCTCTTAAAAAACAAATTACTGGCATATCTTATTATTCTCTAAAGATTCATTGAGAAAAGTCACACTTTTCTCCCAGCAACATATTTTCCCTCAAGTCAGGTGGTTCTGTTCAGCAACACAAAATGTTGCATAATACATCCAAACCTTTCATATTTTACTGCTCTCATATTAGATATTATAACACATATTACAATATGAGATTACTACTAATGTAAGATAACATCAACAGCAACAAAACATGTAAGGGAGAAAGGTTAGCGGAGTGCTACACTTGCAACAGACAAGAAGAAACAGAACATTTAACTTCCCAATTTATAGGAATTGGGAAAAAGTTATATTTAACCACAAAAGAAAAAAAATCAGGCACTAACACAATGTGAGATGTTCTATATCTGAGCCTTGTCCCTTCAAAAGATAATGTCCATAAAAAGATTTTTACAAGAATGAATGCTCAGAGTAGCTTTATCCATGACAATTGCAACCTGGAAACAACTCGAATACAATGGATAGCATCAAACTGAAAAGCTTCTTCACAACAAAGGAAACAATCAACTGAGTAAAGAGACAAACCTCTGGAATGGAAAAAGTATTTCCAAATCCTATGTCTGATGAAGAGTTCATTCTAAAGCACACATGGATCAAAAGAACTCAATAGCAAGAACACAAAAACCTGATTTAAAAATGGGTAAAGGTCCTGAATAGATATTTCTCAAAAGAAAGACATACAAATGGCCAACAGGCATATTAAAAGGTGCTTCCATCTCTAATCAAAGAAATGCAAATCAAAACCACACTAAGATATCACCTCACAGTTAGAATGGCTATTATCAAAAAGGCAAAAGATAGCAATGAAGAACAAAATGCTTATTGGCAAAGAGTGTGCAGAAAAGGAAATCCGAGCATTGGGTTGGTGGAAATATAAATTAGTATAGCCATTATAAAAAACCATATGGGGCTTCTTCAAATAATTAAAAATAGAACTACCATATGATCTTGCAAACCTACTTCTCTCTATATATCCAAAGGAAATCAAATCATTTTCTTTGAAAGGAAGAGTGTAGAAGAGGTATCTGCATGCCCAAATTCATTGCTGCATTATTTCCAATAGTCAAGATGCAGAATCAGCCTAATTTTCCACCAGTGGATGAATTAATTTTTTAAAATGTGGCATATATTTTTTGCCTGACACACTGTTGAACCTTAAAAAAAAAAGGAGAACCTGTCATTTGCAACAATATGCATAAATCTAAAGGACTAAATAAAATAATTGTATGCTAAATAAAATAAGCCAGGTACAGAAAAACAAACAGTGCATTATTTCATTTATGCACAGAATCTAAAAACATTGAAACTCATAAGAGCAGATTGTAGAATGGTGGTTGTCAGGGTCTGGTAAGTGGTATAGGAAATGAGGAGATGTTGGGGTGCAAAGTTTCTGTTAAGGTAAATAAGCTCTGAAAATATATTGTATATTGCAAAACATAGGACTACAGTTAACAATAATGGATTATATACTTTAAAAATCCAAAGAAAATAGATCTTAAGATCTACTTAAGATGACATACAAAAAAAGTATGTGAGACAATGGGTATTCTAATTATCTTTAATCATTTCACAGTGTATACATCCGTGAAAACATCATTTTGTACACTGAATATGTCCATTTTTATTTGTCCATTAAAAAAGAATGGGTTAATGTACACATTCAAGAGAATACAATTCAGAGGAACAAATCACAGATACACATAACATAGTTGAACCTCAAAACCATGCTGGGCAGATACAAAATACTGAAAACTACACACTTCAACTACTAAGTTCAAGAACTGGCAAACTAATCTAGAGTAAAAAAAATCAGAATAGTAGTTCTTTTTGCATGTGGCTTGAGAGGAGCATGAGGGAAGTTTGTGGTGTGATGGAAGGGTTCTAAATCTCAAATGCATGAATATATCTAAATTCACTGTAAATAAAAAGAGTAACATCATGGGAAAGGAAAAAATAGAACTGCTCTGTATTAAAATGATTAATAAAGACCTAACACATTGTCAAATTCACATGTAAACTTTGGATCTTAGTTTGAAAAAATTCACTATAAAGTTATTCTTTTGACAATACAGAAAACCTGAACATGGATTAGATATTAGGAAATTATCATTAATTGCTATTTGTGTGATAATACTGCAGTATCTAAGAGTGGAGCATCATGATGACAACAATTTGCTTTGAAATTTTCAGCAAGAAATATTTTATTTTTTATGCATATATACAGTGAAATCAAATAAATGTACATAGGTCGTGGGATACAAGTTATTCATTGAACGATTCTTCCAACTCCAGGTCTGAAAATTTTCACTTTAAAACTTGGGAGAAAGATCAATTTTCATAGATATAGGGTGCTCTCCAAGATATATTAAATGAAGACAAAAAAAATCAACATAAAGAATAGTTTATGTAATATACTGCCTATTATCTAAGAATAGAAGGAAAGTTAAGAAAAGGGGGAGTATGTGTATATCTGTTTATACTACAAACAATGAAAGTGGTTACCTTTTATCAGATAGGAGACAGAGAGACTGGAAATAAAACTTCCCTCAGTATATCATTTTATAGTTATGACCTTTTTGTCATGTAAATATAAAAAATAAATTGAAAAACTATAATCATAAAGATGTTTAAAATATCTCTATGATTCCTCTATACAATAAAAGTCAAATTAATCAAACTTGTTTAACTTATATGATTGCTAATAGTCTTTTGCTCCTTCTGAGAATCAGCCATATTTAAAAGGCTTCTACTGGAAAGAAATTGTTAAGAGATCTGCCCCTAAAATAGTTGTGCAACCCTGCACAAGCAATTTAGCCTCAATTTTCTCACCTGTAAAAGGGACTACATGCAAAGACTTCTTAGAACTATAAAATTCTGTAGCTCAAATGTTTATTTTTTAAAGTAAGAATATTTTCACTTACATAGTTTTCTTTAGCTTTGATGAATAACAAAGCTCCAATATACATTATTTATTTTCTGTGGTACAACTAATACAGAGAAGTCAAAATAGTGAGATAAAATGTATTTTTTCTGACTCCTTCAGGTAATAGTCAGTTGCAGCAGAGTACTTCCTCTTAGCAAGTTTGTATTGGCAATTGAGTGAAGTGGCAGCTAGCCTGTCAGACAGCTGTATGCCCAGGCTGCTAAATCCATTGGTTACAAAGTGGGGAAGAAGCAGCCAATAACAAAATCTATTGAGTTTTACTAATTGCCCAGAACAAGAGGTTTAAGAAGCTTCATGTATTCCGCTGCTAAACTACTTACTTTACAAAAAATAAATAAAATAATCAGCTTAAGATGCAAACATATAATGCTAATGATAGTTTCAGAGTAAACCTGCTGCAAGCTTGAACAGAAAACAAAAGCCCCAGAAATTTCCTTCCTATTTTGCCCCACCCAAGCTTCTTTTTTAAAGACCAAACGAAAGATCTAAAACAGTTCTGTGACTTTTCTGTAGGTTTAAGATCCGTGCAGCAGCAACCTCATTCAAAGTGAAGAAGGATATGGAAGAAAGAGAGGCATCTTGAAGCTCAGGTTAAGTGAAGAAAAAACTGCCTGTAGGGCATGCAGGAAGGAAATGCAGATGGGCCCCTGGGGCAGCACCCAGGGAAGTGGTGGTGAATATTTAAGTAAGAAGGAGAAGAAATGGAATTTGTTCCAAACTGTTTAAAAGTCTGTATCTACAGAATTAGAGAGGGGAGTGAAGGGCTCTTGGGATGATTTCCTCTAGAAAAAATAGGTTTGAGCTTTGTCTAAAGAGGAAAATTAGAAGGTTCTCTAGCAAATGCAAGGGAAGGAATTTAAAAACCCTTGGAAGGATCTGCAGCTATCACATTGGATGAAGTTTTCCCATACATGGAGGCTCTCTGCCTCGGCTGGATTGCCACAGGAGGCTGGGGAAAATGTACTTTTCAGTAAGTCTGGAGATGACTGGGTGGTGGCATTGCAAGTTTGGAGAATGAGGAGTTCCCTTCTAAAAGCTAAAGAGACTTGTGAAACAATTGGGAGGATGAGAAGGGATTCCTCGCAAAGTCGGGAGTCTGCAGACTTCAGAGGCCTGAACTAATTTCTGAGGAGTTGGGTTTCTCGGGTGTGGCCCCAGGAGGAGACCGCAAGGCACTTTGTGTAACAATGCCACATTTCACTTGTTGGACGTGGGGAATCCGCCCTGTGACTGAGAATAAAGGCCCCCGTCGTCACTAACGGGAAGCCTGGAATCGTGTCTAAAAGGGTGTGCCTGCAGCAATTTGGGAGGAAATGCCACACGCACCCCAGGCCCGGGACAAGGCACCCTAATCCTTTCTCACTAAGCCAACAGGAGAAGCAGAGAAGCGTTTGAAAAGAACACCACCGCTCCCAACTCACTGGAAAGTTGGAGGAAAGTGAGGAACTCTGGAGAGTTCGGAAATGATTTGAAAGCAACCCAACCGGAAGCTGGGATAAAACCAGAAAAACTGAGGTGGGCGTCAAGGCCTCGGCGTCGTCGGGAGTGGGAGGGTGCTCAGGACTTCGAGGTGACGTGGGGGTACTGCTCCCCGGCGATGAACCGGAGGGTGAAGGAGACTCTGGGGCATTCCGGGCTCTCGGAGGTGACGGGAGGGAGGCAAATCTGAGTCAGCTGCTGCGGGGGTAGAGGGGTTCCACCGTACTCACTGAGCGGATCTCCAGCGCCAGGGCGCATTGCAGCGCCTTTACCTTCGGCATCTGCCCGGGATCGGGCGGCGGGGAGGGACCCCGGCCACGGGCCCGAATGAGGCGGGGAGACGCGGGGCGGGACGGGGACGGGGAGGAGACGAGGTGGCGGCGGCGGTGGCAGCTGTGGCCCCCAGGCCGGGGCCCGCGGTCCAGCCTGGGTCCCGCCCGAGTAGCAGCAGAGCGCGGGGCGCGGACTCGTTGTCATGGCAGCCGGGAGGGTGGGGCCGGAAGAGAAGCCGGAGGGGACGCGCGAGGACGAGCGGCCGGGGGCGGGGCTTGGCGAAAGCCGGACGGGGCGTGGCCAAGAGGAGGCGTGGCTTCCGAAGGGGCGGGGGGCGGGGCCGGGCGTTCTTCTGTGACGTCAAGCGGTGGGCTCACAGGCCGCGGAAAGAGAGAACAGCTGTACCCTGGGGCAGGGCAGAGGTCAGGGAGTTGGCCTCAGAAGCCCCGAGTTCCAACCTGGTGATGGCAACTTGAGTTAGTGGTGACCCTTGTGGCCTCAGTTTCCCCTACTGTAAAATAATAATTGTTAGTCCTCCTACTTGGATCTCAGGGTACAGTTTTCAAAGCCAGCATGAAGAAACAGGATTAGAGATCTGCCCAACCCAAAGCAGAACTGAGATTGAAGCCTGGGGACTCTCAAGTAAAACCCCAGTTGCCTTTCTGAGAAGAGGGGCTTGAATCATCATGATCTTCTTCTTGGTCTCCCATTTTCTGATTCTTTGTTACTTCAATTCACTTTTTTTTTTCCTCAGAGTTTTCTAACTCACCAGTACATATATCTCAGTGCATACTGCTTAAATTGAGGAGATAAGAATACCTCCACTTGGGAAGGGTTTTGCCACAGTGTATCAAAGATTTAAAAAAAAAAACAAAAAAACCTAGAGATTGTCTAATCCAATCATGTTAAAAATAATTTTCATTGCAGATTAAGTTATACATACAGACTTGTATTAAAAATGTTAATGAAGGCAGCAATACCTGTGCAACTAGCACCCAGTTAAGAAATGTAACATCAACTATGCTTAACAATGCTCTGAAAGGAAGATCTTCCTCTACTTTGGTTAAAATAATTCAACCTTTTAAAAATGCCCTAACATTGTATTGTCTTCCTTGCCCTGGAAATAACCACTACATTGACTTTTGTTACAATATTTCCCGTGCTTTCAAGTATGAACTTCCAAATAAGATACATTCAATGTGTTCTGCTATTGACCTTATTTAAATGGAATTAATACTGTCTCTCTTCTATTCATCCAGTGTTGATGCTGTGTGGCTGAAGTTTGTTCCATTTTGGGGTAATACTCTGATTTAGAAATATGTAATAATTTATCTTTTCTGCTTTTGATGGTCATTTGTACTTTTTCCACTTTTAGCAATTAACAATGTCATTATGAACATTCCAGTACATGTCTATTGCACTGTGTGCTGGAGTAGGAGTAGATTGACTGGATATTAGGTTCTGCACATGTGGGACTTTATAGGTAATGCTACATCATTTTCCATGCTAGTATCAATTTATGTTTCTGCCAGAAATATATGAGTTCTTACTTTTCTACTCCCTTGCCAATGTTTATGTTGTTTGGGTTTTTAATTTTTGTATGTTTGAATATATGTAATATAGGTTTCCCATTGTGATTTTATTTGGTATCTCTGATTACTATTGAGGTTGAGCACCTTTGCTTGATTTCATTAGCAATTTCATTTTCTCTTTATGAACTGCTTAGTAGTTTTCTAAACCATTTTTTCAATAAATTCTATTTTTTTATTTTTTAATATTTATTTTTTAGTTTTCGACGGACACAACATCTTTGTTTATATGTGGTGCTGAGGATTGAACCCGGGCTGCACGCATGCCAGGCAAGCGTGCTACTGCTTGAGTCACATCCCCAGCCCTACTAAATTCTATTTTTGACAGCAGTTCTTTATGTTTAGATAATAATTCTTCATCTATCTTATATGTTGCAAATATCCTTCCTTTTTTGTGCTTGATCTTTTCATTTTACCTATAATTTGTGAAGAACAGAAGAGAAATTGTTAAGTCATTGAATATGAGTATTCTCAGTTTGACCAAATAATTCTAAATTTCTGTCTATAGTACTACAGCAGTGTACCCTCCTCCCATCAATGTTTTGAGGGCTAGTATGGCCCCACGTTCTTCCCAACCCCAGCATGATTAAGCTTTTTTGTTTCCCCAGATATGAACTACATTCTCACTATTGATTTTCTCAGATTACTGATGAGTCTGAGCACATCTTTATATGCTTGTAAGATTTTCTGCTTTCTTTACTGTAAATTGTCTGCTCATGTCCTTTGCCCATCTTTCCACTGGGATTTTTGTCTTTCTTACAGGAGTTCTGTATTTTCTAAATATTAATTACTAAACTAATTTAGTTTTCTATATTGCATATATTTTCTTCCTTTTTCATTTATTTATAAACATTGTTCAATGTGTACTTAATTAATAGAAATACATGACTTCAATATAAATTAATCAATCTTTTTTTCTTATTTTTTTTCTGACATTTTAAAAAGTTTCCTCCATTCCTAGGTAACAAATATATTTCCCGTATTTTTTTTCTATTAGCATTATTGTTTTACCTTTCAAATTTTGATAGTCTATCAAGATTGTAAGTGATATTAAATAATAATTCACCAGTTTCTCCCCCAACCCAGTTAAATTTTCCAGCAGTATCTATTAAACATTTCAGGCCTCCCCCTCATTGGTGTGTAATGACATCTTTATCATACATTAGTTACTCAAAGTTTCATCTTGAGGCTTTCTGTTCTCTTCCAGTGTTCTATTTGTCTATTCTTGCAACAGTACCACACTGCTTTTTTACTGTGTCTTCCTGATGCCATATTTGGCAAGTTTACTTGTTTATGACATAGAATTAACCGTGATCCTTCATTGCTTCTTTTTATTTTAGAATAATTGTTATCATGTTCCTTACACAGTCCTATTGGAATTGATAGTGAAACATACAGATTACTTCAAGTAGTTAACGTCTTTGTAATACTCATCCCATCCAAGAGCATGGAATGTGTCTTCATTTATCAGATCATGTTCTACGTTCTTTACTAGGTTTTTCAAGTTTTCTCCATCGGAATCTTATTTAATTTCTAGATATTTTCTAGATATTTAACTATAATTTTTCTTTATACTATCAAGGATAGCATCTCAAGTTTTCCTTATGTTTACTACTAGTCTATTATTGAAACTGTGCAGAAATTTTATCTTTATGGGTTGACCTGGAAAATATGTTATACTCTTACTGAATGGAATAGTTTCTCTATTTGTTCCTTTGTTATTGTCTGTTTTCTCACAGAAATGATAGCACTATACTGACTTTCTGTTGCTGCCATAACAAATTATCACAAACATGCTGGTTTGAAGACAACATAAGTTTATGATGTTACAGTTCTATAGGTCACAAGTCTGACACAGGGCTTGCTGGACCAAAATCAAAGATCAGTAGGTTCCTTCCTGGAGGCTGGAGAATACATTCCCTTACCTTTTTCAGCTTCTAGAAGATAACAGCATTCCTCAGATCACAGTCCCTTTTCCTTGTTTTCTAAGTCACAATTGTAAATCAAGTCTTTCCCACATTGCATCACTCTGACCTACTTCCTACCTCCCTCTTCTACTTTTAAGGGCCATATGGTTGCTTCAGCACACCTAGATAACCAGATTAATCTTCCTATTTAAGTCAGCTGATTACCAACATCAATTCTGTCTGTAACCTTAATTCTCCCTTTGGTATGTAAATAAACATTCAGAGATGGAAATTCCAGAGATAAACATTCATAAATTCCATGTTCATGTAGGACATGAACATTTTGGGGGGAATCACAAAGGTGCAAAAAAATGTATAAAAAAATATTGAAGAAAAGATAGCCATTTTAACAAATGGTGCTGGTAAAACTAGATATATGCAGAAGAATGTATATAAATTAGATGCTTCTCACCCTGTACACAAGTTGAATCAAAATGGATCAAAGACTTGGGAATTAGACCAGAACCTTTATAAAATACTGTCTCAACACTCTATCATGCAGGTGCAGAAACTGATTTCCTCACAAGAATCCTAAAAGCTGAAGAAATGAAACCAAGAATCAATAAGTGGGATGTCATCAAATTGAAAATTTTCTTTCTGCACAGCAAAGGAAATGATTAAGAGTGTAAAAAGAGAGCCTACAGAACAGAAAAAAAAAATCTACTCTTTTGACAGGGGATTAATATCCAGAATATATAAAGAATTAAAAAAAAAAACCTCAGTGCCTCCAAAAAAATTTTTTTAAATGGGCCAAAGAACTAAGTATATATTTCTCAAAAGAAGAAATAGAGATAGCCAAAATAATAATAATAATAATAATACATGAGCAAATGTTCAACATCTCTAGCAATCAAGGAAATGCAAATCAAATCTACACTACAATTTCATATCACTCCAGTCAGAATGGTAATTACCAAGAATATAAATAATAATACATGCTGGGAAGGAGATGGCAGAAAAGGTAGGGACTGCAGATTAGTATAATAACTCTGGAAAGAAGTATGGAGTTTCTCCAAAAAACTAGGAATGGAACCACCATATGACCAAACTATCCTATTCCTTGGTACTTATCAAAAAGAACTTAAATAGCATACTACAGTGATGAAGCAATTTCAATGTTTGTAGCAGAATAGTTCAGAATAACCCAATTATGAAATCATTCCAGTTGCCTTTCAATCCATTCATCTGAATGGATCAAGAAAACGTGCTGTATATACACAATGGCATTTTACTCAGCCATTAAGGAGAAGGAAATAATGGAATTTGCCAATAAATGGGTGGAATTGGAGAATATCTAAGTTAAATAATCTAAGTGAAATAAGCTAAACTCAGAAAATCGAGGGTTGAATGTTTTCTCAAATATGAAAACTAGGACAAAATGAAAAGAAGGCAGGGGCAGTGGGCAGCAATCAGATAAAATAAAATTATAGGGAATATTTGGTGAATAGGAGATGAAGAGTGAGGGAGGGAGGACAGGAAAAGGGAGGAAATATGTAAGGAATTTAACAAAATCACCTTATATGTATATACAAACATACCACAGGGAATTTCACCTTTATGTCTAAAGTACTAATCAAAAATAAATAAGGAAGATCAGTAAAGTAGAGGGAAGAGAATAGGGGAAGGTAGGAGAGAAAAAGGGAAGAACTGGGATTGAGACCAAATTGCACACATGTGTGATTTTGTCAAAATTAACTCAACTGCTATGTTTAACTGTGCTCTAATAAAAAAAGAAAAGAAAATCCCAGGTGTAAGTAAAGAGGAATGAAGAATAGAGCATCCATGTCTGCTAAAACCATTGTTGAAAAACTGATGAGGAATGGTGCAATGACTAGATCAGTGTGTCCACACTCAAACATACCACTCGACATTAATCTCACCCAGAAAAAAAGAGCCAATTAGTAGAATGTTCCTTCTGAGGTGATGCAATTAGGAGTTCACAAAACTATCCTTAATTTATGTCCCCAAATCAAGCTAGAATCTGACCAAGCATCCAAATCAATCACCAATGTACACAGAATTCAAGATTCACAGTAACTTCTTAGACAAAACTATAGGGATGGAAGCCGCAAAACAAACACAATATGATTTTTTTCAACATATAAATCATAAAAAAATTATAACCTAAATAAAATATTCCTGGTGTTTTAGAAAGCAATATACATTGAATTATTTATGGATGAAATGGGATTTGCTTCAAAATACTCCAGAGGAGATAGCAAGTACCCTTTCTATACCAATTAAGATAATCACAGGAGCTTTCAGCTTTAGCCTATCAGTGAATTGCATTGAGAGATTTTCCTAATGGTTTACCTTTCTTCTAATTTTATACTATTTTATTTTGTAAATATGATTTTACATTATGTTGGCTAATATTTTATATAGTTTTTGCATCTATATTCATAAGAAAACCCGACCTGTAATTCTCTTTTATTGCTTTTTCCTAATTTTTGGAATCTATATTTTACCAGGGATGTGCCTAATCAAATAAGGGCATCTATTAGATCATCTGTTTTTACCAGTGTTCTCTTCATTTTTCTTCAATATTTTTTCCTTAGAATCTTCAAATGATATAATTCTACTAATCTGTCCTCAACATGACTCTTTATTCTGATATCTCCAAACTATTATTAAATCCCTCCACTGAATTTCCATTTCATTTAACATTACTTAGTTCTAAAATTTCTTTTTTTTTAAAGTTTCTATGTGTTTATTGAGATGCCCTGGTTTTTCATTCACTAGGACCTTCCCCCCTTTTCCTTTTCTCTTTGAACATATTTTCCTTTAATTCCTGAAACACATTTATATTAGCTGTTTCTAAGTAATTTTATGTTATGTCCAAATCTGTACCATGTTAAGTTCTGTTTCTACTAACTACATGCTTTTGTGACTGTAGGCTGTGCTCTCTTACTTCTTTGTATATCCATTGATTCTTTTAATTGAGTTATGAATATTTTTTAATAACTCATTGTATAATATGATTCTATTATCTGTCTTTTTAAAGTGTTGATTCTCATTTTATCAGGCAGTTTAATTACTTGTTGATTACCTTAAATCTGAATATTTAAGGGATAGTGATACCTTAAATTTGTATCTTAAGGGATAATAAAGTTAAAACTTTTTTTGTCAAATCTGTGTTATACTTTGTTACTACAGATAATGTGGAATGCCCGAGATGTTTCTAGAACCCCTCTAACTTCTTGGGACTCACCCTACAAAACCTATCTCCCATATGGGTTTTGCCAAACTTTGTTAGAGACTTTGTCAAGGTGAGTGCAGTATAGACCTTACTTTAGGGGCATGGTCTGTACTGCTAAAGTACAGCCTTTTTGGTGAATCAGCTGGATTCCAGAAGTACTGACTGCAGGAGGTCAGATCTGTTTTTAGGCATAACATACAAAGAATGCTACATCATGAGATGGGGAAGAAGTGTTCTGAAGGACCCAAGCTATGCTTTTCTTCATCCTAGAACAGGGGTTTCTACAATACTCTTACTCAGGGAGCCAAGTAACGTCTATATAAACCCAATAGAATGATTCTGGGGCCAACTGAAGTGCGAAGTATGGCATGCGTAGATAACTCTGGAACAGCTATTCTGAGATTTGGAGGACATGGATCACCATGGATCCAGGCTTCTTCTTGATCTTGATGCTTATCCATGAGTGATAAGTTTGTGTTTCCTGGTATTATAAGAGCATTCTGTCTCACAGGACTGGTACTGTAACAGTTGAGTTCCTGCAAAACCTCCTGCCAAACCTAGGAACTTTTGCATTTACAAAGAGTTTTTTTTTTTTTTTTTAAGTTTCTACTCTTGAAGATTAGAACTTCAATGATACTTTGCACTGCTTGATATTCAGTGTCTGTTTTGCTCCCAATCCCATAGCAGAAGCTGACAGGTAAGTCTCAGTTGGTCTTACTCTGCAAATTAAATTCATCCCTCAACCTAGAACTTTTGAAGTAACACCTCTTAGTTTTCTGGGGCTATGAGCTCCCTTTTCTCCTATTCCCTGAACTGCAGATTTCAGCTGCTTGGACTACCAAACTGATCTTGCCTCCTTAGTTCAGTGGAACCTCATGCTCTGCTTAGGTGCCAACTTTCTGCATTGTAGCTTATAAATTGTCCCCTAATGTGAGCGATTACTTTAAGAGGTTCCTTTATCTCAGAGATTACAAACTTGTGCTGCCAATTTTTCACTGACTGAAAATAGTTGTTTCCTACTCTTTTTTTGTTAGTTTTACATTTATTTAAACCAGAAGGGATATTCTGATCTGGTAATTCCATCATGAGTGAATGTGAAAGGACTAACTCTATTCCTTTTAATACTAAATATCCTTAGTCTTAATATCTATTAATTGGTGGCTTGTTGTGCAAAGTAAATGAATATGCATGTTTCTTAGGTGGTGCTTAAAGTTAGTGTCTGAATTAATCTTTCTTTGGTAATACTTTATGCTATCAAAAGCATTCAGAACTCCTAGAGTTGAATATCTTCTCCAAATGGTGCGCTCTAGCTTCTTAACCTTTCCTAACTGCTTTTTTTTTTTTAACTGAGCATTCAATTTAGGAAATTCTAAATTAGCACAATTATAAAAGGCTTCATGTAAGCTGGGCCATGTAAAAAAACATATCAAACTATAAAAATCATTAAGAACTTCCTTACTGACTAAAGTGTGGGCTACATGCCTCTTCTCCGTGCTCCCTTATTATACAAATTTATCTGTTTTTCTATACATTGGGATTTTTCCAAATATCTATGGGGAAAATTATGCTAAAAATATTTTTTAAATACCTCTAACTATTTTACTTTACAGATGAGAAAAAAAAAATAAGTAAGTTGACCTAGCTCTTTCCACAAGATTGTAAATGCCTCAAGGGCAGTAACTGAATCTTAGTTTTCTTTGCTAAAGGTGCTCAATGACAAATGTGTTGGATTGAAGTGAAGACCCCTCCCTCTGGGGGATTCCGTACCACAAGATCTCTTTCCTCTGGAAAAACTAAAACTGCCCAGTGAAAGTTCACCTCTTGAAATCAAGACAACTTGAGACCAATACCACCTTTACCACTTGCCAGCCGTGTGACCTGGGATATTTTGTTTCAGATCTCCAAATTTCACTTTTCTTTTATATATATGATCCATC
The DNA here is from genome assembly GCF_048772815.1 of Callospermophilus lateralis. Lineage (NCBI taxonomy): Eukaryota > Metazoa > Chordata > Mammalia > Rodentia > Sciuridae > Callospermophilus > Callospermophilus lateralis. The sequence continues at coordinate 107,185,193 of NC_135311.1, read as the reverse complement.
TCACACATTCAAGAAAAAAAAAAGGTGAAGTACTTAGCATATGGTAGCTCAATGTAACAAGTCTAATGGTAGCAGTTTCTTGGGTCCCCCACCTTTTATGTTCTCAGATAAACACTGCCCAAGTCAGATCTTTCAGGATCCCACCTAATTTGGAAATTTTAGATACTATGTATTTTTAGAATTCTTTGAATTGTTCTGAAGCTCTGTGCCAAGGACCAAAACTTCACTAGTTCAATTCAAAGTCCCTAGTTATGTATCATTCTCATTCCATGTCATGATTGGTTTGAAGGTATTTCTTCTGAGTAAGCCTTCAGTTTCACCTAAATACTAAAATTCAACTGCCAGTTTTGAAATCCCAGGCACAGACTTTTGTGTGAAAATTCGCCTGTCTAAGCAGCATTTTGACTGGCACCACTATAATTAATGATACCTCAGGAAGATTTAGTGCAGGTAGCAGATAAAACAGAAAGAATACTGCTTCTGCATTCCTCGCCTTTTATCCTCTATGAAATTTTATGGGAAGTTAAGTCCGATGAAAAATGTAAGCTCTTAATCTTTTCCAGAAATCCTACCTCATTTGATGAATACTTTGAGGGAATGAACTAGAGCATATTTTTTCCTTTTATACAGTCTACTTTGCATTTATGAAGTGAAGACCGTAACTCAGACTGTCTGACCAAATGATCAGAAGGTCAGAAGCACTTTAAAAGACCTCCATCGCCTTTCATTTGTGTTCAGTCTCCATAGGAATCTGATTTCCAACAAAGCCAGTGTCTTCATTAGGAATAAGACTATTAACAATTTATATTTGTTAGCCATGGAAACTACTCAGTGACATTATATATCAGGCATTGTACAAGGGACTTCAGGTACATAATTGTATACCTCACTCAACTCCAGTATGTAAGTATCTGTATTCCCATTTAATAAGCAAGGAAACCAGGTGATAGTAAATTAACTTGCCCTAGGACAATGGTAGTACCTGGCAGAAAGAGAATCGAAGTTTAAAACTGTCTTACGGGCTGGGGATATGGCTCAAGCAGTAGCGCCCTCACCTGGCATGTGTGCGGCCCGGGTCCGATCCTCAGCACTACATACAAACAAAGATGTTGTGTCCGCCGAAAACTAAAAAAAAAAAAAAAAAAAAGATATATTAAAATTCTCTCTCTCTTTAAAAATAAAAAAACTGTCTTACTTCAAAGGTAGCCCTCTTTTTGCTATAAAGTGATAACTTTCATTCTTTTGCATCATATTAGTATTATTAATAGCAAACATTCAAATTAGTTTAAGAAAAAATACCACCAAACAATCATGATGACAATAGTAATTGTCATATTAAAGCAGAATGAATATCAAATATAAAATGTTCTGATGATCTTGCATTTGAATAGAATATTGTATTTCTGAAAGCATGTTCCTATCATTTAAATTGATGATTCTGTATATTTTGAAGTAGAACAATTTCTAAACCTCTAACACTACACTTATTTATCACTAAAAATAGTGTGGAAAGTTTCTCTGAAACAAGACACTTCAAGTTTCTGATATAATTTGAAAGAAAAGATAAAGCAAGATCACCCTATGGTAAGAATTTTCTTGTATAAAACAATATGAATTTCACCCCTTGGAAAAATGTGTTTGGGCTTTAAAATCTATGTAACAAACATCCCCAGAAGAATGCCTTGTTTTATTAATCTTGTCTTCCTAAGTGAGATATGCTAGCTCAGTCAATAATAATTCGATTGTCATTCCTCTGGCTGAGTTTTAGAGAGTAATAAACCAATGAGGAATCACTTCCAAGTTCTCACATAACAGCCCTAGGGAAAATGGGTGTGTAATAGGCCAGCTCACTTTTGGAAAATAAATGGTGGGAGTGAAAGAACATATTATGATATTCTGAGTTCTAGTCATAAACTATCTGCTGGAATTGGGCCTTACTTCCAACATGGGGTAGGGCCTCCAGAGACTCAACCCTAGTTTTTCCATTACAGGAAAGATAAAGATCCAGGTAACTGTACAATGGTTCCTAAAAGGGCTATTAACATTGCATCGACTGTAAATTGTAGCTAATCTAGGGAAGAGTTTCTAGATGAGAAAGAGTCTTCTGGTTTGGGAGCTAAGTAATTGTTGGGGGACAGAAGTTTCTGATATAAAAATCATTTATTTTTGACCACAACTAGCAAGCTTTAAATATCTGGGACTTGTAGTAAACAAAATAGTGGCTCCCCAAAGATTGCTGCATCCTAATCTCATTCCCTGTCCCTTTATTTTGGAAAGTGAAGCTTTTCCAGAAGCCTCCTGGCAGGGCTCCATTGGTAGCCTCCTGCATATGCAAAGGACACTAAAAGTGAACTATCTCATAAATGGGAGAGAGATGTTCATGGTTGGCCTAAACAAATGGCCCAATCCTGTCAAGAATTACCTGGGAAATTTTAGAAATATAGATTCATATCCAAAGGTTCTGATTTTACCAATATTTTTTAAATTGTGACTGAGATACTACTGTGTAGCCAGGTTAAGAACGACTGGCATAGACCAATTTGGACCACCTCGAACAAAACTGGGACTCAAATAGCAAACAAGACAGGAAAGTAATAGGATAAGGTATAGGAATTAGGATGCTGTGGCAGACACAGCTAGGTATCATTTGCTTGTAAAACATGGTCATTCACCTGCATTGGGGCATATTTGAATATAAGATTAAAAATAATCAATCAGGGCTGGGGATGTGGCTCAAGCGGTAGCGTGCTTGCCTGGCATGCGTGCGGCCTGGGTTCGATCCTCAGCACCACATACAAACAAAGATGTTGTGTCTGCCGAAAACTAAAAAATAAATATTAAAAAATTCTCTCTCATTCTCTGTCTCTCACTCTCTCTTAAAAAAAAAAAAATAATAATCAATCAACCAACCAATCTCTCCCTTCCCTTTCTCTCTCTCCCATTTCTATCTTCCTCTCTAATTTTCTCCTTCTCACTCCATTTTTCTTCTCTGTTGGTCTACCTTTCTCTCTCTTTCTAGTACAGTTTTATAGCTATAATGAGATTATCATAAACAGAATTGTAAGAAATGCTCTGTACAGAACCAAAACACAAAACCACCTAGTCATTAGTTGAATGTTCTAGTGACAGAAATCCCATTGCCTTCTACAGAGTTGCTCTGGAAGACAGTACAGGTTGTGCCCTGCCCAAGGGAGCAAGTGGGTGAGACCTAGGTGCTATGGGGCCAGGCTTTGGCTGATTAGAGAAAGAAGTACCTTTGTCCAATTCACATGAAGATGTGCTTTAGGCTATTGGGTCCTAGCATTATGAGGCTCCATTCTCCTGTGTTATGTGGCTGTGCTCATTATGGAATTCTTTTCCACAACCAGACAAAACTTACCTCCTCAAACGTCCCACTCAGTGGTCCATTTAACAGTTTGGTGCTGCTTAGCATCTGTTGGCTCCCTCTTCTCCAGTCTCCATGATGTCTTTTCTCCTCAGGGCTCCTCAGACACCCGGTTCCTTCAGACACCCTGCTTCAATATCGCTCAGATTCTCCCCCTTCATTCTTTGGATACATCATTTAGTAATCAGGGGTCCAATCATTGTAATAGAGAGAGAGACTGTCAGAAGTGGAGTAATTTTTATTTCCCTTGAAATGTGTGTAAAACAAACACCCCTGCTCACAAAAATCACCTTTCTGAAATCAGTGAGCTCAATACTGAAAGTGTCTAACAGATTTGGAAATTGACTGACCTTCAATCAGATGAGTGTCAGTTAATGTATGAATATGAATCAATGCCAAATAAGCAGTAGACAGAACAAATGCAGAAGAAAGGTGAGTTCGTACATGGCTGCTACAAGGAACATGGGCCAGAGGTGGTGGTCAGGTAGGGTGTGTTGGGGAGGGTGCATGTCTAAGAACCGAAGACCCTTGAGTGTGGTTATTGGCTGAGAAGAAAAGAGGCGATAGAGATTAAGAGAGAGGCTGCAACTAGAGATCAGGAAGATGATTATTGAAGCTGAATTCTGAAAGACTCAGGAGAATCTGGGATTGAGGGCAAAGGTGAAAGGGTTGATCTTGAACAAACACATCTTCCTTGGAGCCTGAGGAAAGAAGTAACATATAGGAGAATCCTCTGACATGAAGACATGGAAAGGTTTGGGGGAATTTCTTTAGCGAAATGAAGTAATTTAAGAACAAATAAATGCCTCCTTTCATATTTCTCTCTCCCTCCCTCCCTCTCTCCCTCCCTAATGTGTATTATTGAATCTATGCCATCAACATGGTTAATACTGAAAAGGATAAGACAAAACCTTTGACCTGGAAGAGCTCCCAATCTGTTAGGCTTGGCTTAAATCCTGGTTTCTCTTCTCCATCTCTCCATCAGGACCCAGACCAGCGGCACACATAGGCAGGATCAGAGAGAGCTGCTTTTTCTCATAGTCCTTGAAATCATATTTCTTTTACATTTTTCTATGTGTTCTCAATTTCCTAATCATTTTATCAAAGCCACGCAGGCAAACATCGCTCACAGGGTGAATGAGGGAAAGGAAGAAGGAGACTGGGATAAATGAGTGAGGAAGAAATAAACTGTTATTTGAAGCAGATGTCCTAATTCCTCTTTTGGAAAGAACTCTGTTTAGAAAAATAATTTTATGACTTCTCTATAAGTATGAACAAGAAAACCCAGAGGACAAAACCAGAATTCCCTAGTGCAGTCAAAAACAGGTCAGAAGTGTTTTACATGATAAAGTAGAATAAGTTCTGAGACTTGGGTGTGGGCAGGAGGGGAATCCAAGAATGCCTCCAACGTGAGAGTGAGAAGTGGGGCTGGAGGCTCTGGGAGGGAACCAGGCTGTACTGAGCTTCCCAAAATGTCATGTTCAAACAGAAATAAAAAAAGAGTTGGAAACAGGGAGAGAGGTGAAGGCCCTGTGCTTCCTAGTGACCCTCTGGTTTGTATCAGTCTGGTCCAGTGCCTGTGAAATCCTTGGAATTGAGGGCCAGTCTTGACTGTTCTATCCCCAGTATCTACCAATGCCCCTGAGGGGTGCCTGGTTTTGTGAAGCCTGAAGTTTATTTAAGTTGGGCAGTCACCTTTAAAAACTACAGAATTTATTAATGGATAATTAAGAAAGTGAATACGTCTTTATAAGAAGGAACTGAATCATAAATTAAAGATTTTTAAAAACCCAGAAAAATTATATGGTGCTTATTAATTAACTGCCTGATAATTATATTGTGCATATTAATTTTTTCTTTGCATTTCTTGTGTTTATTCACCTACCACCTCTTTGATAATAATTGTTGTAAAATTATTTTCCTTTGAGAGAACAGAATGATGGTTCAATCTTTCTTTTAGCATGATGGATTAAAATTGGGTTTTTACTTTATAAAATTCAGAAAAGTTTATTTTAGCTTCACAACTCCATATTGGTCATGTCTTATAAAATTTTAGACTGTTGTTTTTGAAACCTCTATCAAGCTCCTCTTATTATGTGCTATAAGATTTCTTGGCATTTCTTGGCAGTCCCATGTGCAGTACCAATCTTATGTACTCTGAATTGCCAGCACTCCTTAAGAAGTCTGCTGCCCAGGGTCTTCATTTAGAGGTCCTACACCTATGGGTCACGATGTTGGGCAAGTTGGAAGTGGGTGTGTTAGTCAACTTTTTTTGCTGTGAATGAGGTACCTGACAAGAACAGCTGAGAAGAGGAAAAGTTTTGCGGGGGGTTGTGGTTTCAGAGGTTCAGTCCATGATTCACCGACTCTATTACTCCGGCCTGAGTAATGATGGAACATCTTGGTGGAAGGACATGGTAGAGGAAAGCTGTCAGCTTAGGACAGCCAGGAAGCAGAGAAAGAACACCAGGAACTAAGAACAAGATGTATATTTCCCAAGAGATGCCCCCGGTGACATACTTCCACTAACCATACCCTACCAGCCTATAGTTACCACCCAGTAATCTATTCAAATTATTAATATATCAAGAGAATCCACTGGTTAAGTGAAAGCTCTCAAATTCTGATCTATTTCACTTTTGGACATTGCTACATTGTCTCATGAGCTTTTTTTTTTTGAGGACAGGAGAGTATACCCCATATCCAAACCATTAGAGTGAGCACTAGCTTTATTTGTGGTAGTCACAGCTACACTGAAGATGGCTAGCAATGATGGAATTTCACATGGCAAGTGACTGTGAATCATGTGAACATAGCACACAAAAACCTAACTTCCAACATATGTAAGGGCAAATGAGGAAGAAGGAGAGTTGGACTGAAAAACAACAGGTCTTAGAAAGCTGCCATTATAGTACTTTCCTTTTGCAATTTACAGAAGCATAGCATCAGGTGAATTCCTTTAGAAAAAGGGGCCAGTGCAAGCCAGGGTCCCTGAGACATATTAAACCTACACTAAATCCATGGTCTGTCATATAGGGGTACTGTCACATAGCAGGTGCTTAATGAATGTTGACTGAATGAATTAATGTGTGAGGTAAACGTGGAAGAAGAAATGAGCAGAAACAATAACACTGATGTCTCTAAGGAAGAGGCTGCCCAATGTTTTCGGTAGCTGGTGAGGTATCCTCTGTATCTCCCCTGACCTCAGGAAATTTGCTCTGCTTGTCACTGGGGCTTTGGACCTCCCAGAGAAGCTGCCTGTGTTCCTCCTCCTCACCCCTTGCTGTTCTAGCCACACAAAGGGCTATATTCTCATCACTATGGTGGGAAGTTTGCCAATCGCCAAGCCTCCCTGTATGCCTCTTTGATTTGCAACATTTAAAGGGCATGAAGAGATGCATTCAGAGGCAGGCTTTTAAACCTGGAGTCACCCTAGTGTGAGTCCCAACTGAAACATCCTCGCTGGCAGTAACTGCTGAGCACAGCTGGGCGGATGGCAGCATTTGCCCTATAAAACAGTTGATACTTTGCCAATAAACTGTAAAGAGGAAAAGAAAGCCCCAGTCTACTTTGCAGTCACAGGGCAGCTTTGGAATGCACTAACTGAAGAAAAACGGGACCCCTGCTCCATCGGATCATAGTACTCCAGCCCTGCTGCTGACTGACAGTGTAGTTACCAGAAACACAAGCCTCTCGCCCAGGTCCCCGCTGGCAAAGGTGGCTTTTCAGAGCCTGCCTCCAGATCCCTCCCTTCCCTCTGTGTTGGAGGTTAAGGGTGTTCTGAGGAACCACTGAATCCATCTGGCTGTGGGTGCCATGGTTACCCTCTACTCTGCCTCTTTGTGATCTTGTTTGTCAACTGGTCCCACTACCAGGTCCGAAGAATAGAGACCTTCATCTATGCTGCCATTATTGTCACCCTCTAGAGCTGTTTCTTCACCTGAACTTATGCTTCTCTGTTCTCCCCAGAGCAAGGATCCTTAAACAGAGGGCCGCTCCAGTCAGTGAAAACAGCATCCCCCAGTCAGTCTTCAGCTACTTAAACCAGTTACCAAATCAGAGAATCCATTCCAGATGAGTGTGGGTCATGTCCTCCGGGACTGAGTTAGTTGGAAGACAACTGAAGGGTAGCTTCTAGTATGGAGGGCAAAACGTGATTCTTCCCTGCCAATCCACAAACCCATGAGAATTCCAAGACAAGACTTATGGGCCTCCTTCTTGGAAAACCTGTGGATCCTTTTTGAAGACATTCTGTGAGATCCAGTTTGAAGACTGAAGTGACAATAACCAGCAGTTTAACCATTAGGCACCCAAGTCCCTTTCCTCTTTTCCTCCAGAAGTTCTACCGGTCCTTATGGAGAAAGGATTATGAGAATATTTGCTCTCCTAGAATTACATCTTGGTTTGGGATCCCCCAGATCACCCTATAGTTATTTGAGGCAACTAATTTACTGAAAATATGATCCTAGGAAACACCAATTAGAGAAGGAAGGAGGTCAAACAAGGGCACGTAATCAAGCAAGCTTTCCTATGGGCAACTGGAGCTTAATCCCCCTCAGGAACTCTGAGAGCCAGTGAAGAACATACACTTCAGGATTACCCTGCCCAAGAGATGAGGAATCTGGGATCTGTAGCTACCCATCTCCATCAGTCATTGGTTAAGTGATATTTTGGCCTTTCTGACTTGCCACGTGGGCAGAGTGGGCCCCAGAAGGTCAAGGTCAAGAAAGCAGAGAATCCCAGGTGCTGGGATTCTCAAGATAGTGAGTATAGACATGGTGAGTGCCAAGTTATAGGGGTGGGACACGGTCACAGGGGCTACAGTTCCAAGTGTACAGGCAGGACTTTCTGTGATCCATAAAGAAGGCCAGTACTGTGGAAGAGTTTTCATGATCCTCTGAGAGTGGTGATACTCTGAATGGGAGCCCACTGCAATCATCCAGGAAGGAACAACTGAGAACATGGAACAGGATCAGTTCTCCTTCCCTACGCCACTGGGTACTGACATGAGTAAAGAAGGAAGTTGGTGTTAGGACAGAAATCCTAGGTCAAAAGGAACAGGGCCTCTAAGGAAGGGAAACAGAGGCATAACTCGTTGCTCTAGGTAAGTGATTCCCTGTGAGGGTGACTTCATTCACCCTCTTAAGTGTTTCAGAAATTTGTGGGCCATGTGAAAATGGTGGTCACAAGAATTAAGTGATACTCCTGGCACTTGGTATATGAATGTCTATGGGTGTATATATAATGTGTGTGTGTGTTTATTATTATTATTATTATTTTTTTTTTTTGCAGTGCTGGCACTTGGACCCAGGGCCATGTGCATGCTAGGCAAGTGCTTTACCACTGAGCTACATCCCTTTCTGTTCCTGGCACTCATGAGTAAGATTCACAAATGTCAGATAGTCCCACACAATGAAGGATCATCCAGCATCCCCAAATCCTATCACTTCACCTATTCTTATGGGTGAAAATCTTTTTTAAAAAAAAAAATCTGAATTTATAGCCCAACTTTATTTCACATATAAACTCAAAAAAAAAAAAATTTGGGGGGGGGGCAGGATTTAAAACGCAGAAAGTTTCCCAGGAATGCACCTTCTTTTTAAACCAAGAGACAACTATATTTTGTTTTGTTTAGAACTCTATCAAGAGTCGCACAAGAGTTTAGAAAAGTATTTCACTTGCAGCTAGTGGTAGTATTTGAATCACTAATTCAACATTCTTGATTGAGTCAGCATTTGCAGTTCTCATATTCAGGGAATTATAGGAAGAGATGAAAGCATGTTCTACTTCATTAAATCTTTTTATGCAGTTATGCCAGAGCATTTAGATGTGGAAATACATATTATCCTTTTGCATATTACTTCCCCTTTGATTTCTCCTTTTTTATGGTTAGAATATTATATATATATATATATATATATATATATATATATATGCTTTTAAAAGTTGAATGTGCGTGCAAGTTATATTTTATTTTCTGGGAATTTCATATAGAAAATTAAGTTTTACAGAATATTTATTATTAACAAGGATGGAACAAGGATGGAAGGAGGGTTGGGTCTGGTAGGGCTGAGATCCACAGCTCTAATCTTATAAGACACATACAGGAAAAACAGGAGTGAAAGTTCCATACTTCTCCTGTCATCCTGACAGCTTCCTTTACCCTGAATTGTGTTAACCAATTCTGCAGTTCCCCTTTAGATTTTAGTAACTATTTTTAAAAGGCTATCAATAAATCTGGTAACTTCCAGACTAGAGTGGCTTAGGTGTCAATGAATCTGACAATGGATCAGAAAACCTTACCCTAACGAAAAACAAACAAAAACAAAAAAATAAGAAAAACAACAAACCAGAGATTGCAAGGGACTGGAGGTGTTAACCTTGTAAATGTGATTTAGGAATAAGCAAAAGTGGAATGCGGAACTAAACACTCTACTTTAGATTCTGATGGGCTAATGGGGAGCTGGCTGGTTGTGAGTGAGAGAGGAAAGCTGGGATCTCTGGTCAGGTACTTGGAAAGTCACTTCCAAAATACCAGGGTGCAAATAAGATACCTTTTTTTCCCAATTGAATAATCAATCCCCTTTGCTTCACCTTCATAGGAGACATTTTCTGGAATTTCAGCATGTCTTTTTTGAGTTCTCCCTTCATTATTTGTTTTTCTAAGAATCAAAAGCAAAAGGTTCCCTTGAGCGTTTTCAGCCACCTTGAGAAAGAACACATTCCCGAGTTCCACTCCTGCTGTTGCGTCTTGCTCCCACACGGTGGCACTGTTGGAGACACTCAGAGAGTAAAACGGTGCTGCTCGCGGGCTGCGGAGCTGCCAAACCACTGCCAAGGTTCTTTGAGCAAGGATAACCCTAGCGCAAAGAGCCGACCCTTTTCGCCCTCAAGTTTTCAGTTTTTAGTACTTGCTCTTTCACAGCTTTTCCAGGAAGTAGCTTTCTGGAAGATTTTAGTCGCTTCTCAAGTATGTCTTAAGGCTTATGTAGCCAGCCCGTTGCCCTGTGACCCTGTGTCTGACTCTTCACACAGCCAAACCTCTGTCCCTCCCCTTTCCCTAGTGGTCCCCTGGTGCGTGGCAGCTTTTCCTCTTGAACTCTCAAAATACAGAATCTCATTCTCCCCATTTCCCAGACTGTTTTCCCTTCCTTCCACAGTTCTATGGCTGCTTGTTCTGAGACACAGCTTTCAGTGTCTCCTGCTGTTCCATTATGATTACAAAAAATCATACTCTGGCAAAACATCTTCTGTAGTGGGTACTTCTGTAGCAGGTACTATTCTTTTAGGGAGAGACACAGAAAGAATTTTAAAACCCAGAGCTCTATCTATAATGTCTACCTCAAGAGGTAGTAGGTTCTTCATCTCTAGAAATACCTAAAAGAGACTGTTTGAGTACCCCTCAGACCCACCAATATCCCAACAGGTGTGCAGGACTATATACCTTATGCCATCATGATGGTGTGGCTCAGAAAGGACAAAGTTTGTACTAACAGTCAAACTCCCTGGCCCCCCAAATATGCCCACTATCACAGTTTCCCCCCTCTTTTGTTGAAACTAATGAGTCACGATTGGAGTAATGTTTTTCTGTGACTCCAAAACCATTTTGCTTAATGAGGTACTAAGTCTTTATAATTAGGCCCAGAAGGAAACGAGGACGTGGCCCTTAAGAGCAATAATTATTTCAGTTATTTATGGTAATAAAAAATTGAAAATAGGAATTCTTCCTCAGAATGCGACTATTTATTCTTTTACATATTGCCTAACAGGCAATTACCCTATTAAGGCGGCGTTTTGTTGCTAAAGACATTAATTGAAATGTAAATTAAATGTAAATCAGCTAATTAAATTGATATGTAATGAACTTGTCAGGCGGGCCTCTCTGATCAGATGCGTTTCACTAATAAACAAGCACTGCAGCCAGCCCAGCACACAGCTGGGGGAAGGGTGCCTGAGCTGTGGAGGAAGAAGGGAGGGTCCACGCTGCCCGGAACTTGAGGAAGAAAGGGGAACAGTTTGGTCAGGCCCTTGGAAACGTGCTTTCCTTATGACACCTCACCGGGCCTCATTTTCATGTTGTCAGATATGATGTTCCAGATGCAAGCGCCAGAAAATTCAACTCTAAGTGGGTCGTGTAAATGGAACATCCAGAAGTAGGATGAGCCTTGGGAGGTGACTCCAGGGAGGCAGCCCCATCGCTCTCTGAGTCAGTCTGCTGTGTGCTCCTCCCTCCCTGGTTGTCTTCATCTTTAGGTTGGTATCTTATGGACCACCCACTGATCACACAGGGGGGCAGAGGCACTGTTTCCATAATCACTGATGTGAAATGTTGAGGCTCATGCCAACTGAACCAGGGTGGCTCTGCAGCTGGTATGCACTGATAGAGCTGAACCAGTTGCTCACACCGTGAAACACTTGGATATGGGAGGCAAATAGCTACTTCTTTACTTTTTCCTCAGATGTCTATTCCCTACCCTGGCCTCTCAGGCTTCTCCCCCAGAACCCTGCAGACAACTTCATGTTTCAGCAAGGGAAGGATCAATGAATGCCTAGTGTAAAAGAGGTCTTTAGAACCCTGCTCTGGTGTCTTGGCTGGCTCCCATTCTGATTGGTTGGTGCCCTTGGGAAGCTGGTTGCCAAGTAGTTTGAAATTTTGCCCTGTATTAGATCATTCCTAAACCGATTCCTGTGACCAGCAAAATCCCATTTGTAGATTAGCTACACTCTGAAATTTACCTTAGGCAAATGGGAAGAAATATTCTTAATTACTCTCGACTCCAGATTCAGTCTAAAGCTGTGATCCTCAAACTTGAATGTGCATCAGAATCACCTGGAGGTCTTGTTAAAACACAGATTCGCTGAGTGCCACTCCCAGAGCTTCTGATTCAGGGGCCACTCCTGAACCTCTTTAGTTCTATCAACTGCCAGGTGAGACTGAGGCTGCAGGACTCCAGAGCACACGTAGAACTATTGCTTTGGGGTCTTTGCCACTCTTAAGAAAATTGAAAAGGCAATCATCCAAACCATTTTCTGTGTTGGGTAGTTCAGACAAGGAAACTGGTTAAGAAAGGCGGCTTTGAGCCAGGGATCAGCAAACCGTGGGCCATGGGTCAAATCCAATCTACTCTACGTTTTTATAAAGTTGTTTCAGAACTCACCCTTGTCCATTTGTGTATGGATTATTTATAGCTGCTTTCATGCTATAGCTGGCAGAGCTGAGTAATTGGGAAAGAGATCTTATGGCCTGCAAAGCCTAAAATATTTACTAACTGACTCAATAAAATAATAAAATATTTACTAACTGACTCAATAGAATAAAAAAACTTTTTTTTCCCAACTTCTGTCCTCTATCAAGTCCACCTTTGGAGTTTAAAATGAGGGTAAATCTCATCCATCAGCCTGGCTTCTTTGTAAATAAGATGAGTAGAACGAATAGAAAGAGAACAATGTATCACATGGATATAATAATCCCTGTCATAATGAAAGCTTATTATTTTCTGACCAAAGCATTAGTTAACACAAGTATTTAGAAGAAGCAAACAAAAAGGTTTCTCTAGCATCATGGATATGGGGAGACTGCATAACTGTTCTTTCTTTTCTTTTTTTTAAATTTTACATGTAATGTTTTCTTTTTTAAAAAAATATTTATTCTTAAGTTTTAGGATGGATACAATATCTTTATTTTACATGCCTCGTGCATGCTAAAGTGGTAGTGCTCTATCACTGAGCCACAACCCCAGCCCCATGCTTAACAATTCTTAGTACAGTTTGCTTGGGCTGCCTCAGAGACCTGTTGATCAGAACACTGAACTCTCAGTCAAGTCTACAAATCTGAGGAATCACCAAGATATCCGAGGGGTATCCAAGGCTTCTACCAGCCTTTCTGTGTTTAATATTTCTTAGCCAGTTTGGCACTGGATCTTATCAATATAAGATATATCTGAAAGCAATCTATTTAAACAACATTCACTGAACACCTTCTACAAATAAGAACTATTCAACACACTAGGGATTTAGTATTGAACAAAATCGATCACTTTATAGTAAAGTTCAACAATAGTTAAGCCTTGTCTATGCTTATAGAGATTTTAATAAGTCTTTTAGTGGTTACCCTTTTAAAAAGTCTTTTCTGTATTTGTAAAACATGACACATCCTTTTAAAGAAATAGAATATTTCAGCATCCTAGGGCCACCCCCACCCCCACCCCCCGCACCTCCTACACCTGTGATCCTCTCCCCAGATTCTCTCCCCCCCTTAGAGGAAACTACTACCCTGACTCTCGTGCTTTATTTTATACTTTTACCACATAAATAAGCATACCTAAATAATTTAATTTAGATTCTCCTGTTTTGGGATTTTATGCCATTTTAATCACACATTATGTATTGGTTTTATCTTGCTATTTTCAATCAGCAATGTATTAAGATTTATTCATATTATTGTGAGTAGCCACATCAGTGTTGAGCTATAGTTTGTCATGTGGATGTACCACACTTTATTTATCCACCCCATAGTTGGTAGATAGTCAATTTGTTTCAGTTAGAGGCTATCTCAAACAATATTGCTCTAAGCATGCTTATACATGTCTCCCAGTGCACTGAGGCATGATTTTCTCTGGGATATGTGCCCAGGAGTGGAATTGCAGGGTCATAAGCATAAAAGTGTTCTCAACTGTATTACAGAATGTCAAATTGCTTTCAAAATCACACAAGTGCACCAATGAGCATATAGCAGGAGAATTCTAGTTGCTCCATATCCTTGCCAACACTTGTTAATATTAGGCTATTAAATTCTTGCCAATCTAATTTTTAAGATTATTTAATTGTGGCAAGAACACATAACACTTGATCTACTCTCTCAGCAATTTTTAAGGGTATAACACATTATTTTCAACTAGACATACAATGTTGTACACAATTCCCTAGAGCATTCATTTGCTTAATTGAAACTTTTATACCTATTGATTAGTAACTTCCACGCACCCTCCTCACAAACCCCAGCGACCACCACTCTACTCTTTCATTCTATGAATCTATTGTAGATGCTGCATATAAGTGGGATCATGCAGTATTTGTTTTTCTGTGACTGGCTTATTCCACTTAGCATAATGCCATCAAGGTTTTTCCATGTTGTTACACATGCAAATTTTCCTTCAGTTTTAAGACTGAAGAGTACTCCATTGTATATGTATGCCACATTTCTTTATTCATCTGTCAATGGCTATTTGGGTTTTTCCAGCCCACAGCTATTAGAATAGTACCACAATGAACACAGGAGCACCAACATGGCTTTTTTTTTTTTTTTTTTTTTGAATGGAGGCTAAGGAAGTCAGAATACATTGAGTTCCAATCCACGTCCATATCACAGTAGACCACATCTGGTTATTTCTTTGAGATCCAAGTACATAACTGAGATGGATATACATTCGTTCCTTGAAATGACATGAATCCTATGTTTGTTTCATGTGGAAATAGTCATTATGGTAGAAAAAGGAATGTGCATACTTACTAAATTGTACTCCATCTCAGCAAGATAATAAATTAAAATCAATATTGACTATAGAATTAGAAGACGTAAGGGCGATAATCCCCATTATATTCCCACTTAATCCAGCATTCTGAAATGTGAATATGAATAGATGATCATGGTGGAAGAGGGTGTACTGCCATGAATGTATCCAAATGATCACTTAATTACAATTATACATGGTGCCATCTACTTACTAGAACACATCAGAACAACTTCTGACATTTGGGCTATTGTTCTGCTAAATGTATTCTTTTAATCCCCACCATAGAAAAAAAAAAAAAAAACCGGAAGCAGGTACACTCGGGACAGCAGTACCTATTCCAGTCCAGCCCAAGAGTTACATAAACTCTTGTACTCTCTACAGTATGGTCTGGAGGGGATTTGTTTGCTCATAGGTTCATAGAACATCCTATTGGTCCACCATATTTCTAGCATTTTTGTACTTGGATCAGAAGAGCGATAAATGTCAAGGAGTCTGAATGACCTGATAAGACACATGTATGCTGGAGTAGACCAGGGAATCACAGTGCTGGCAGAGTAGACGGTACTGCCACCGTCAGTTGATATTGGGTGTTCAGGGAAAAGGCATTGAAGATACACAAATAGCATCTACATAAGGAAAAGCTAGTACAATAAATCCAGAGTAAATAAGGTGTGCTTGAGAAACAGGTAGAAGGCCAATGTGACTGGAATGTGAAGGTAAAGGGAGTGTGGAATGAGTAAAGGTTTGAGAGGTAGTGAAGGACCAATCTACATAGGATTATAAATGCCAAGCTGAAATATGCAATCTTGATCTAAGCACAAAGGCCTACTCTAAAGTGTTAATACTAGAGAGAAGCAGATGAATTTAGGGTATATTTTTTAGGTCTATTATTGCATTAGAAAGGATCAAAAAGGAGGCATCAAGAATAACAACAAAATAGTTGGCCTAAGAAACTGGAGAGATTGTAGTGCCATTTGTAGGTAGGAAAGATGAAGGAAGGGATAAAATAAAATGTGGAAATCAAAGATTCTGTTCAAATCTGAGATACCTGATAACCAATCAGCTATATGAATCTGAATTTGTGGGATGGTGTTAGACTGGAGATAAGGTTCTGGAGACCTTAGCACATTGTGGCTTTTAAATAAAATCTTTATTTTGAGACTGGGGAACATCTTGATGGTTTGAGACAATGTCAAGGTCTTAAAGAGCTTGGGCCTTGAAGCCAGACTGAAGTGAGTTTGAATCCCTATTCTTATTAGCAATGTGGGAGTCATGGATTGTTGCTCTTGTGTTTCCTCCTCCTCCTCCTCCTCCTTCTTCTTCTTCTTCTTTCTTTTTTTTTTTTTTTTTTTTTTTTTTTTTTAGTTGTAGATGGACACAATACCTTTATTTTATATTCATTTTTATGTGGTGCTGAGGATCAAACACAGGACCTACATGTGCTAGGCAAGTGCTCTACCACTGAGCCACAACCCCAGCCCCCAGCTTCTTATCTCTAATAAGGGAACTGTAGTCTCCTCCTCTCAGGGTTATTGGGAGACTAAAGAATATGTAAATATTTGACATTAGTAGTAGAAATTTGAGATGTTGGC
The DNA here is from genome assembly GCF_048772815.1 of Callospermophilus lateralis. Classification (NCBI taxonomy): domain Eukaryota; kingdom Metazoa; phylum Chordata; class Mammalia; order Rodentia; family Sciuridae; genus Callospermophilus; species Callospermophilus lateralis. The sequence continues at coordinate 107,168,703 of NC_135311.1, read as the reverse complement.
AAGACCATTCACTCAGTGAAAGGCATTTGAATTATAGCTACAGTGCCTAGGAGAAAGCATTCTAGTTTCATAAAAAAAAATATTTGCAGTGTTAACTCATGTTCCACACTACTAACAAATAAAATCTAGATAAATGTTTATACAGGTGTGGACCAGGGTGGAGCAGGGTAGGGATAGTTCTGTGCAACCAGTTCACATTAGCTTTTCAGTGGTTGGTGAAACTAAAAACATCTTCAATGGGAGAGAACAAAGATGTGGTGTTAGGGAATAAACATGGATTTTTGTAGTTGAATCTGTTGTTCTTGACCTTACCTTACAGGTGAAATTAAGTTGGGTGGGAGGGCTGCAGCAGGGCCCACTTCTATCTGGAACCTTGTTGGTATGAGCAGCCCACACTGACTCCTTCAGTATCTGAATATTTAATAAATATGTCAATTGGTATCTTTGTCATTTTTACTTTAATGCAGTTCGTCAGGAACTTAGCATTGAGGAGCCCTTGAATTTGAAGCTTATGGAGCAATTAAACCCCCTCCTTAGGGAATCCAGACCTGGAGACCATCAGTGCATAGAGATGAGCAATTGTATATTTGTCTCCCTCTTGCCAGAAAAAATGGAATGCTCCCAAGTTCATCAAGAACTTAGACTGTATTTCAATGAGCCATGTGTATATTGCATATTATGTAATTAATCGAGAAAACTATTCATCTCACAAAACTCAGGGAACTGGCCCATCTTCTTTTAATGTATTTTAATTAATTATGACCAGGAAAGCACTGAATGTCTCTGCCTGATATAATTTCTACCTATCTGATGGGAACAGTCAGTAAAGCTGAGCAGACAACGGCCTTGCTGAGAATCAAAATGTGGGTACCCCGTTCTGTGGACACCCCATTCTGTCCTCTCTAGACAGGGTTTTGAGTCAGATATGGCTGATAGCATTATCCCCATCAGATCCTGAGTGAGCTCACGAAGGGCACAAGCCCTGGAGTTAGGCACATCTGTGTTCAAATCTTAGCTCTGGTGACTGTTCTGTGGCCATAGTGTCCCCTCTTCATGCTTCCCTTGCCACATGGCTGCAGGAAATGCTGCCCAACTTCTGGCTGACAGCACCTGTATTTATGTGGCTACCAGAGCCTGCTTTGCACCCCACAAACACTCCCTATCTGCTCCTAACACACAGCAGTCAGAAGTGACGCGAATCAACACCCCTTGACAGTGACCTCCACCAGATTGACAGGTGTTGATGAAAAACACCCAGCTCCCTCACTCCTCCGGTGGGATAATTCTGAAACATGAGATCTACAGTGGCTCCCAGAGTTCCCTAGCAGGGAACTCTGCTTGTCCACAATGGGAACTTGCTTGGTAATGAACATTTCCCGGTTGTCCACCTTCCTCATCTAACTTTTCCATTTTACTCCCAGTTTTTCTTGAGCTTTCTTCTTAAATAAGTCCCTGGTACTTGGGTCCCTATTCAAGATCTGTTTCTGGGGAACTCAAACTAAGATAATGACCTCTGACAAATCCCCCGTGTTCCTCAGGTTCTTAATCTATAGAAAGAGAATATGTTCAGGAAATCACCTCACAGGTTTGTAGGACAATTTAAAGGAAATATTGCATGTAAGGGTTTGGTAGAGTTGGGTTCATACCAACATAATTCTTTTTAAATGTTTTTTAAAGTGTATTTTCAGTTGTGGATGGACACCATACCTTTATTTTATTTTTTTAAGTGTGGTGCTGAGAATTGAACCTAGTGCCTCACACATGCTAGGTAAGCTCTCTACCACTGAGCTATAACCCCAGCCCATATCAGCATAATTCTTAATGGCAAAAAAATTGGAAGTAATCTAAACGTCCAACAAGAGAGAATGAATAAATAAGTCAGGTTTTATCTGTATTAAAAAATTATTACATGATTAGTAAAAATTAATATACTCAAATACATTCAGTGGCAATAAAGAAATGTCCATGACAACTATATTGCATAATCCAACTAAGGATCTCAGTGAAGAAAATGATCTAAAAATATAAAGTTGTTTTGTTAAAAACATAAAAATACAGAAAAGTTACCTATTTCCTGATAATAGTAAGTTATTTATGCTTGTCTCATTTTTCAAATTTTCCCCCAAAACAGCATTATGTTCTTAATCAGGAAAAATGAAATGCCCGCGTGTCTCATAGAAATTGGTCCCAAGAGTTAAAGTTCAATAAAAAATTAAAATTACTAAACACAAAATATGTACTGTCTCAAACACTGCATTTTTTATCTTCCTTTTCTGCTGGTCCAATGCACTCATAATTAAAAGGACACTCAGCTTTCATGCAGTATCAGAGTGGACAGTGAGCAGGGCAAGGCTTCATGGAGGCCTAAAGTGAATCTAAATCCAAGGTCCTTTGAGTCCCAACTTCTGGCTCCTGGCTCTCCTGGGCTTTTCTGATCCCACTCTGAAACTACTTTTCTTCACAATCTATGTTCAGCTGCTCTTCTGGCCCATTTGCAGTGTCAGTTCCAAGCCTGAGTGCCTTCTCGAGCCAGCTCTATCCACAGGCCCAGCACTGATGGCCCCCTTGACTCAGTTCTAGATTAATTTCTTCTGAGGACTTCTTGACTTACCTTCCCCTATCCCAAGTTGATTACCCTATACATGAAACCTTAACAAATAATCTCAGATAACCTCAGCAAATAATCACAGGGTCCTTAACACTATGCATGCCCTGTGCTAGATTCTTGAGGCGCAGAGTTGGTTCAGATATTGTCCCTTCCAAACTCTCCAGACACGGATGGGCAAAGACATCCATGCTCACTGGCCCTCCTACGCCTGTAGAAAGCAGTCACTTGTGCTCCATGCCCCACATCATGGCGGCCCACCTGATTTCAGTGCAGCATGGCGGACAGTTCCTTATGCACTTGGCCAGCGTCCCTTATCATGTGGATTTCAGCTGTCTCAGAGATCAGCCTTGTAGAAAAAAGCAACCCGGAAGTAAGGGGGAATTTATGGCCACACTCAACTCTGAGGAATGCTTTTTACACAATTGCTAAGAAAGCCCTTAGAGGGGTGGAGGCCCTTTCTCCCTCAGTGGTAATTGGCTCATTAACCCACACTTTACTGGTTTTTCTCCCTGCTCTCACTTCTGCCCCTCCCTTACCTCTGTTTCCTGGTATCACCTGGGGAACTACTTGCCCTCATTCCATCTCTACTTGAGTAAGAATCTAAGATACCATGGTAGACATTACTAATGGATTTGTGAATGCACCGATGATATTCTGAGAAGGGAAAGGACACTGCTACAGGTAGAGAAATGACCTGCTGTTGACGAAGAAAGACACTGTCAACTCATTATCCATTTAAAATGAGAGACAGCTTCCAAGTGTATGCCAGGGTGTTGGTTTGGCTGACTACCTTAGAAATGCTAAGCATCGGAGTAACGTGGCTGTGCTAGGAATAATAGCTACCCTCTGTGAGACACTTCACTTGCTAGGGACTTTATTCATGTCATCTTATTTATTCTTCACAACCCTCCTATGATCAGGCATTGATTAATGCCATCTTACAAATGAGGAAACTGAGATGCAGAGAGATGGCTCAAGGTCACGTGTTGGCAGAGCAGCACTCGCAGCTGGGTCCATCAGACGCAGAGTCCACGATCTTGTGCTCATATCTCTAAGTGAATCTATTACAACATCCATCAAGCATCCCAATTCTCCCCGAAATTATACTGCACATCCTTGAAACCCATGAGAAGGGGTGCAGGGCAGCCATGGCTGTCTGTGCAGTGAAGGTCTAGTAAATAATGCACAAGACTTTTATAATTAACCAACACTTAGATAAAACACAGTTTTATTTATTCTGTCTGGCAGATCAAATGTGCTCCAAAGGTACCTATTACACTGTGATGTTAATTAGGTCCGAAGTGCTGCACCTCTTGTATGCAAATTTCGCCATGTCACCTGCAGGTCTCATCTCTCCTGAGGTCTCTGGTTCAGCATCAGGTCTGAGGACAGAGAGAATCTTTGGAAGGCAGAAATCAGCACCCATGTTGCTGAGCTGAGTATGACACTCTATCTCTAAGAAAACTGAGAATTAGGGAGACTTTCCTAAAGTTATGTTGATGCCAGGAACAGGGTGGGATTAGATTCCAAATATTTTTCCTTCTACTTTGGGCTTTTGTTTTCTTACTGTTGCTGGGAATAAACCCAGGACCTTGCGCACAGGCATGTGCTCTACTGCTTAGCTATATCCCCAGGCTTCAGTTGGGGGCTTTTCTTAATGGATTATTTCTAGGCTTCCAAATTCCTGTCCCTTTCCCCACTGTGTGATTGTACAATGGACACATGCAAAGTGCTTGCTTCTAGGAGAAACCCAGAGAACTTTAGTTCTTTCTCCCCACTACATCCATTTTTTTTCCTGAAGTTCCTTTAAGTAATCCTCTGATTAAGGAAGAGCAATCATTCTTAATTCCATTCTACAGGTGAGGAAATTGAGGTTCAAAGAGAGGAGATGACAGCAGCTAATCAGGCTTAAAATCCGGCTTCTGAATTAGTACTTTTTTGAACAAACTGCATGGCCTCCCTAAGGATGAATGAATAAAAAAATAAAAGAAGGAATAAATGAATATTAAGCTTACTAAAGAATGAATTAAATCATGCACTATTAATAAGGCTAAATGTCTGAAAGTTCCCACTCCATGCAACTGTTTTTCAAGAAAGTCAGAATCTCAAGCTCCTTGTAGTTACTCTGTGGGCCAGGGCAATGAAGTATTCATTTCACGATCATGCACGCTACACTTTCAACCACCAACCAGCTCTCAGCCTAGTTTAGAGCAGGGCCTCAAAGAGTGCTTCTGAAATCGAGCAGCAATGAATACCCTGGAACCACTGGATTCCAGCACTTGGGGAGCAGTCTAGGGGAGGACTGGGAACATTATGAGCAGCATCTTTCCTCTTCGTAACACTGTACCAGGCGTTGAGTCAAAGCAAGTGTGAAGGAGAGAGAGAAAAACAGACAGGAACACAAGGCTGAAATGGAGGTAAGAGACCTCAGCAGGAGAACACCTGGGGATCGAAAAGGGGGTTTGTGGTGAGCTCCCCATCTCAGAGGGCCTGGCCCAGCAAGGATCAGCCTTCACTGACATTGGGAAGGAGGAGAGATGGCCCTGACATCCTGCCCTGCACAGTCCCAGGGAGGCTGGGGCAGAGGGGGTGATCCATTAATATGGATGATATGTCAAGAAAGTAGACAGAATTTCAAATAGAAACTTAACCCAGGACCTCTGACTATGAGTTGATGTAAAAATGTGCTTAGAATCAATAATGATCTGTCATCTAAGTCTCAGTAATGCACATACACAAACATCACAGCCATGCAAACTCATATATTTTCACACACAAATATAAAAAAGTTACTCATAAAAGATGCACACATGCTGCAAAATTACTAGTATACACACACAAACACACACACATTCACACACACATGCTCACATCCATCATAGTCATCTTTTTCACCTCTTCTAGTGCTCCTCTCCTTCTTTCCTTTTACTTTTCCTCTTTGTTTTTTCCTCCCACATATGCTCTTTGCCTTTAAAATGTCATGATTTCTTACACGGGCCTGTATGCTACGTTTTACTTCACTTTTCCCAGAAGTTTGAGGAGTTGCTTTTATTTGTGAATTTCTGAAGGAAAAGAAAGGGCTGTCAGCATCATAGCAATGTTTTACTCCCAGCGGTCATCCCCCGTCTCCTCCACCCCCCTCATCCTCAGCAGAAGCAGAAATCAGTGCATGGCGACTTTCTCCCTGGTCTTGTGCTAGATCCTAGGGCCCTGGAAATGAACAAGACTCATCTCAGCCTCAGAATGCTACAAAACTGAGTTTGGGAAAGCAGAGCTGATACTCAGGAAAAGTGAAATAGTACATCCGCAGCTAAGTATCAAATGACATGTCTGGAGGATGGTTTTCTAGAAGCTCAGAGGAAGTGCTAACTATGAGGACCAGAGTAGCTAGGGAAGACTTCATGGAGGGGTCTTGAAGGCTAGGAATCAGAGCAGCAGATGGACAGATGCCTGGCAAACACAAATGTTTAGTAAATTTTGTTCAGTTAATTAATGACAAAATATGCTAGGTTCAAAGCAGGACATGAATAAAATGGGAGCCTTTATGGGATCTCAGAAGAAGGGGAGAAAATACTGAGAAATACTTTTCAAAATACTATAACTTTCTCATGCATCCTTTCATTTGATCTTACAATACTCTTGGTTGAGGATTATGTCCCACATCAAAAAGTAAGAAGCTCTAGAGGGTTTGTGGTGAGCCTCCCCATCTCAGAGGGCCTGGCCCAGCAAGGATCAGCCTTCACTGACATTGGGCAAGACATTCACTTTATGTCACTTGGCCATGAATTTTCACCCACAAATATAAAGAAATTACTCATAAAAGATGCACTCATAATGCAAAAAATACTAGTATGTATGCATGTGTGCATGCGTGCACACACATACACACACATACACACGCTCCAATTCATCATAGACAATTTATCTCTTTCATTCTTCCTAGTAACTCTCCACCCTGCTTTCTATTTCTCTCTCCCATGGAGAGAAAATTGGCTTTAAAATTTGAGAATTTCCTACATGGGCCTGTAAGTGAAGATCACTTCATTTCCCAGAAGTTTGAGGGATTGTTTTCATTGTGTATTAGGGCTGGCAGCAGAACCCAAGTTCCTAAAGTCTCATCTTTAAATTTATTTCACTTTACAATCTGGATCTTGGGCCTCAGGGGTAGGAGGGGCTTGGAGAAGAGAAGGGGAAGTCTTTGGGATATTTAGTGTGGAAAAAGCTCTGCAGCTGGTCTGCTTTATAATGCAGGAACAGAAGGAGGCAGGCCATTGCTTATTCCGATAATCACCTGAGTAAATAATGGATAAATAGATTAACAAGCACAGCACAGGAGCACACAGGGAAAGGAAGCTGGGCCTCCTCAGCACCCCTCGTCCTTATCCCTTGGAATGACATCTCTCTAGTTGCCACAACTGAGGGGAGCCCCCAACCCTGCCTGTTAAGACAGTCCTTTCAGGCACTTGTTTCAAAGGAAGAGACTCAGGCATGGAGGACATGCAGGGACATCCAGCTGTTAAGGAGAACGCCTAAAGCCAGACTCAGGAGAATAAGGCAAAATGAGGTCGTGTACAGGAACAAAAATGAACCAGTGAGCTTCCTGAGGCAGGGCTTTTTATAACCAGCATTAAATATTTATTGTCCTGTCAATCTTAGGACTGTACACAAAAAGGTGGAGGGGGAAATGGAAAGAACGTGAGCGCTGGAGTCTGATGACATCCCGGCTCCTCTACTCACAGGCTGATTTTGGACAGATTCCTTAGTTTCTCTATGCTTCTATTTTCTGATCAAGAAAACAAAGAGAATAATGCTCATTTCATGAGTTTGTGATGGAGATTGTAGGGAATCATATAAAACCAAGCAACCAGTTCAGGGCCTGGAGCACGTAGGTACTCAGTCAGGGCTGAGCTGCAGCAGCAATAGCAGCAGTGCAGAGGCAGATCAGCAGCAGCAGCAGTGGTCGCAGTGGCATAAACTGTACTAGAGGTAGCATCAGATCAGCAGTAATAGCAGAAGCAACAGCAGAGGTTGTAGTAGGGGACTGGGTAGGGGAGCAATGGTAGCATTAGTACATCAGCCATAGTAATAATACCACAGATAGTAGTAGCAACAGTACTCCTAGTAGTAGCAATATGCTAGCAGTAGTAACAGTAGCAGCAGCAATGTTAATATTAGTAGTAGGAGCAGCAGAGGAAAAAGTGATAACCATGCCAATAACAGTAGTTGTCTTTACTGTTACAGGTAAAATAGGCCAATCGCCTTGGGCTCTGAGAAAGAATTTGCCCTTCATAAAGGATTAAGTAAATCCATCTCCTCCATCTCTTCATGGAGACTGCAGCCTTGAAGACCATCCAGGACTTCTGACTTGAAGTCCAAAGTACACTGCCATCCCTCGCTGCTTTCACACTGTGTGGAAACTTAATTCTGTAGGTAAGGGGAGCTGTGAATGAACTCTGAGATAGAATGTCCCAGAGAGGTCAGTGCTTCGGAAGATAGATCTGTAATTAGGATTCAGGTATCAGTGTGAGGTCAGGATGAAATTTGGAGTTGGAGATTTATTTATTTTTCTTCTGCTGTATTTACTGAGTGCCTTTGACCTGTCTGGAACTGTTAGGTGCTATGAGATACGGAGATCAGTAAAACTCAGTCTCTATTCTCATCTAAATTAAATGGTAGTAGAGGAGGTATAGTCATCTGAGTAAGTAATGGGTAACTAGATTAATGAGCAAAGAGCTGGGATAAAAAAGAGAAGGAAGCAATTAATGACAACTGCTAATAGGGGGAGGATGTCATGGAGCTGGGATATGGGATCTGAATCTTGGATGATGAGAGGACTTTATTTAAGGGGAGTAGGAATGGTGGATGGAGATGAGAGAGACAGAGCAGGCAGAAGCAGTGAGATTTGGTAGAGGTCTGAAAGATACAAAAGTGGGATGATTCCCAGGCTCCTGGCTTGAGCAATTGCTTTGAAAGAGGTACCAAAACATAAAGTCCTGTGTTTGATGTTCTTGTGGACCCCAAGGAAGGAACGGGTTACTGGGAGAATAACAGGAGGCAGGGAGGTCAATTAGGGACCATTCCAGCAATCCATGTAGCAGACGATGGTGGGAGTAGATAGGATGTAGAACATAGGAAAGTGGAGGAAGGAAAATGAATAGCAATTCTTTAGGCATTACTGACCCATTTCAGAGATGGGGAAAGTAAACTTTGCTCTAAACAATTTATAAGACAATTAGCAAGTAGAGAGGCTGAAACTAAAACTCTGGTCTGAATGACTTCAGATTCTCTCCATAACACTGCTTGAGGATAGGCGCATCACAGAGGTAGAAGCAATGGGCCTTGGTGACTGGCCAGTTGTGTGAGAAGCTGGTGAGAATGAGTTAGGACAGTGACAAGATTTGAAGCCTGGCCAGCTAGTGGGAAAAAAGAGGACACTAACCAAGACAGGTGATGCTGAGGAAGGAAGCAGGTTTGAACTTAAGATTGGCACGGGGTCAGCCAAAAATAGGCCCCAGGTCTTGAGGAGACAAGTAAATTTTAAGCATTAAAGAGCTGTAACAGGGATGAGATTCTGAATTGATCGGCCTTCAGGCTGAGGTTTGAGATTAAACCAAGAGAGGCAAGAGAGCCAGTGGGCTGTGGCGGAGTAGAGCTGTGCCCAGGCCCCGTCCTAGTTACTTACTGGCTGTGAACCACGGGCAAGGAACTTAATCTCGCTGATCTAAGCTTCTTCTGCAGAGTGAGGAAATCAACCCTGGGCTCCACACACCTTGAGTTTGGGGAGAGTTGCTGATAGTGGTGAGGATGCTTTGGGAAGGTCCTGAGTTTTAGCTGGTGGAGCACTTCGGTATGAGTACTCTATAAAGACTGTGTCTGAGATGTTGCAAGCCCCTGGAAAACAGCACTGAAAGAACCTGTTGTATATACTGGTCAGATTTGTTTGCTGCTGTTTCAATAAAATATAATATCTTGTGGGAACATATCCCCCTTTGTCTTTCTAGTCTTGTCAATTCTGCTTCACTTCCGGCTGGGTGAATACTGGATCCAATACTGTCTTCCTGTCTTTTCCAAGTCCCAACTTACAATGCCTCTTTTGTCTTCCTCAAGGGTGGAGGACCTCTGGGCAACCCTGTCCCCATCATTCTGCTCATTCCATACTCAGTGGTCTTGAACTCTGCTACAGGACCTGAGCTAAGTACTGAGGCCACAAGTATGAACAAAACCAAGATCCCTGGCCTGACACTGATCCCTAGAGCAACCAACAGTTTTATAGACACCTTTTTTTCACTCCTGTTCTCTACTGAGGATGTGTTCATACTTCTAAGAAAAGAGATTAACCAAGCAAGTGAGACGTAGGGCAGGGGTAGGGATGGTTTTGGGGGTAAAAGTGCTACTCTGTTCCAGGTATTTTATTGATGTTATCAGATTTAATCTTCTCCATAACTGTAGGAAATTATATTAATCATTCCCATCTTGCAGATGAGGATCCTGTCTGACCCCTGGTGCATCATTGGCTGAGCTGAGCCACAGGGGAAAGGGCTTCTAACCTGATGCCCTAAAAAAGTGCTCAAGAAACAGGGATTAAGAAGAATTCTGAGCAATGGAGGGGCACAGCAGGCCCAGGTCACATAATCCAGAAGGAGGGAGTGATGATGAGTCCGAGCTGGATTACCTGTCTGGGGTCAGTCACCCAGGGCAGGCCAGAATGGGCCCTGCAATGACTTTACCTTGAGGAACTTCCAGGGGTCTTGGAAGATCTAGAAGCTCTGAGGGACACATGACAAATGGGCCTCTTGATCAAACCCTACATCTGGAGGGCTGAGGTGTGCCCAGAAGGAACCCAGCTGTGTGAAAATGAGAGATGGAAAAAAGCAGCAGGTACCAACAGATTCTGAAATCCTTCCATGGTTTCCTGAGCCTGGACACTCACATGGTCCCTTCCTCTCTTCCTATCCATTATTGCCTCTAACTGGTGCCACTGTTTTGTTGTTATTTGCTTTTTTTTTTTTTTAACTCTTTTGACCTTATTAGACTTGGAGTCAATGGAGAAGGCCTAGTGCCGGGTAGTGGAAAGGTAGTGAGTGTTTCCATTGGGTTCTCACTGGGCATAGGAATGCAAACAACGGATTTTACCTTTAGGATTCTCAGCGTTTTTGCCTGGGAAATGTAGAAAGTGATACTCACCTCTTCAGCCTGTTGGGAATATGAAATAAGACAGTGGATACAAGGACCTCTAGCACAGTACCTGGAATATACTATATGTTCAAAAAATATTTTGTAGGTGTATGGATTGCTGCTTTGCACCCTACCCTGCCACAGTTGGTTCCACTGTTTCTATTTAGGAAGGTAAATTGGGCTTCTCTATGGCAGACCTCAGCTGTATCAGCTGAATTACAGTGAAGGGTACAAGCTCATCATGTGCCCTCTCCTGCTGTCCCCATTCAAAAGGAAATAGGGAAAGCTCCTCGATAAAGTACCCCTCCTTCTGCTAAACAATAAGCATCATCAGCAGCACTGGATGGCCCTGCCTCTTCTGTGATGGACTTCGGCAGCACAGATGCATAGTGGCCTCCAACTTGTCCATCATGGTAAATAGAACTTTAGTCCTGTCTCTGATCCTCTGAACTAATATAGAGCAAAACCAGCACTGTCTGGGTATGAAGAATTGTGTGAGAACCATGCAGAGACCTGGCATCTTCCTCCTGTCCCCTTCCCACTCTTCCTTTTTGCATAATTGGGTAGACTAGAAGGTAAGCTGCAGCGCCCCCTGCTGGAGCTTGGAGGACCAGCGGTCTCCTGCTGCTCACCAGACAGCTCAGTGCTGTCTTCCACCTCAGGGCTGAAAATCTTTACTCTCTAGCTTGATGTCACAGGTAATAGCCTTTCTGTCCAAGAAAGTTAAGGAGGAACTAGAAGGCCAAGGCCACTGAAAGGGCCACCAACAACCCCTGGTCTCTTGAGTACTCTTTCCTTTCTGCTCTGCTAACGTGGAGAGGCAGACAGATACTATTGCAAACAACACAAAATCTGCTTTATTGCTGTGCATTAGTAGAGTCCATATGCTGTAATCCAGAGACACTTAATGTTGCTGTATCTAAAGATACTTTAAAAGATACTTTTTATACTGGACACACCATCCTCTGACATCTAAAAATGTAACCTCCTGCCTCATGTCATTTCTCTCCAGAGTCATAGACCAGGCGTGAGCTACAGAGCAGCCCAGCTCCCAATCCAGTATCCCCTAGAGAAGGAGCACAACCCTCATCATTTTCTCCATCCCAGATGGCTATTCAGACTCTGGTTACATACCTCTGGTGATGGGGATCCCACGGGTCTTCCAAGGGAGCCCATCCAGTGGTTGGCAACTCTAATTGCTAGAAAGCTTTCCTGAAACATCCTGAATAGAAATTTGTCTTATTGAAACTCACTCCCTGGATTTGGTTATTACCTCTTGGCACCAGAACAAATTTTCTTCTTTTGTCCCATGGTGTCCTTCTAACTTTGTAGATATGGTGGTCTTACTTTCCCACTCCTATTCTTTCTTTCTTTCTTCTTCTTCTTCTTTTTAATCTCAAGGATAAATAGTTCCCATCTCCTTGTCTATTTCTAGTGGGAAATGACTTTCAGACACCCATTCTGGTCACATTTCAAGGGATTGTGTGTGTCATTCAGTGAGCACATACTTTTTTTTGACTAATATTTCCAACACGTAAGTTCATTAAATCTTCTTCTACTATAGGAGGTAGACATTACTGTGACTATCTCACAGGTGAGGAAACTGAGATCCATAGCTGTTAAATAACTTGCCTAAGATCACACAGATATGAAGAGATAAAACCAGGGTCTGGGTTCAGAATTAGGACTTAGAGGTGCCTGTCCCCAAGTTTTTGCTCTTATGCCACTAGCATCTGTGCTATCTGTGGTCCTTGGTCTAATTATCAATGCAGTTTTTAAAATAGGGGGACCATATGTGGTCATGACATATGGATGAGGCCTGGACAGGGGAAAATAGATCTATACTATCATCTCTCTCATTTTATGCAGCCGGCCTCTTTTTGTGCTATCTAAATGGATGCTATCATTTCCTAGAGATAGTCAATTATAAGCCCCAGGACTCTGACACAGGAACTGCTGGACATTCAAATCTGACTGTTCTTCTTATCTTAATGACAGAGTCCCTGACTGCAAAGTGAGGGTCACTCTAGTGGGTGGGTTGACTGGTTTTTGAGAGGGTTTTTACCTAAAGGGAAAGGTGCCGAGAACACTCAGAGGATCCGAAGCTGCACAAACCCCATTTTATTCATGTTCCTCTGAGCCACAGGAAAAAAAAAAACCCAGGGGAGAAGCTGTATATACAACACGACATTTATAGCCAACTAACATATGGTGCTTTGTTATCATTTCTGAAAACCAACATGCAAAAGGAGAACAGGCTTTGCTCTTCCGGTTTTTTTTCTTTTGCAACAAACTCCAAAAATCTCCAACACAAAGGGAGAGAATGCTTAACTGAAGCTTTGTGCTAAAGGCCCTATCTCCCTGGAGCTCCCTTCCTCTCCCTATCTCCTAATCCTCATTTCCAGGAGGTCATTTTAATTAGCCGACTGTCATGGTGACTCAGCCTGCTGCTTCCACAGACAGGAAGGGAGCAGACTCCCCCGACCCATTCATCATACAAAGGCACTTTACTCTTTAGAAAAATGCATAATATTTAGCTTGCTCCACTTTGGGAATTGCTGCTGCTGTTGTTTTATTTTATCATTCATACCTGCCTGGGGGTGCATTCTTTTGTTTTTGGTGTCTCCCTTATCTGGCAATTGCCTTTTCCTTGTGCAGATTATCAATGCCCACCTCTTGGGGGCTGGGCTTGATCCCTGTCTCTAGGACTTGGAGACCTTAACGATGATAGGTCTTTTGGAATGAATGATTATATGTATATATGTCATTTTTGTCTTCAGAGCTTAAGTTTCAATTAAACTACACAAGAGTGAGAAATAGCTCTTGGAACAGTTTTGTGTGAAGTTGCATGCTGGGGTTTGGGGAAATCAGAAAGCATGTGGCTTAGAGAGACAGTGACCATAAAGCTAAGATCACCTTGATTTCAAAAATTCTGTCCCATTGTTCCCAACAGTACCTCTGCCTTTGGTTGCCTGTGTTGTTGCTATTGTCTTGGATCAGAAAATATGGGCACTACTTTTCTAAAGCTGTAAACTCCTTTGACCTATTTTAAAAGCGGGCCATCTATAGTAACTACATGACTTTAAAAGGTAAAGGGACTTCCAAAGAACTGACCTGAGATGTGTCAAACCTCTTAAGAGGGATGTATAGGTTTTCCTCATCCTGTGAGGATCTCTGTGTTGTGGAAAATAGCATCTGTGTTTGTCTGGTCCCAGTTTCCTATTTTGTTCAGCCTTGAGCTGAAGGCTCACAAACGATTTCCCACTGGCAGAAGGGAAAAATCAATGATGAAATTTCTCTTTTTTCCCTTCTCTTTCTCTAGCCTATGCTTTATCCCATAAATCCTTGTCTTGAAAACCAGAGAAGAGTGCCCCAGCAGGAAATTCACGCTCCTGCCCCCACAAAACCTCAGGGGCCTCCAGTCTTTAAAAGGGGTTTGAAGGGTCTTTGTGGTTCACTGAGCTCTTCTTGTCCCCTTTGCCGTTGGGGTAGTTGCTGGCCGAGCCCCGCACAAATGGGTGCTTGTAGGGAGGGGGCTTTTCTTTCCTGCAAAGGGGGAGATAACAGAAAGAGAGAAGACAGCACATATACACACTGAAATGCAATCATCACTGTGCATGTCTATCTCCCTGTTGGACCGTGATCTCTCAGGAGCAGTGCCCTTGTCAACCCCTACTCTGTGACAGCAGCATCCATCTCAGAGCAGGCAGTAGACCAACTTATGCCTGTGAGATGAATAGATGGACAGATGGACAAATGGGTAGATGGACAGATGGATGGATGAATGAATAGATGGATGGATGGGTGGATGGACGGATGGACAGATGTTTGCACTGTGTTGTGCTGGTTCTGGAGAAAACTCAGCTGATCCACAGCTTCAATTCTTCTTCAATTCTTCAATTCTTTTCTTCTGTTCTATTATCTTTCTACTCTGTTTCCAACTCATCCAGCCCATTCCATGATAGGATGGGGATGGGCACATAGAAAAGATATAATTTGAAATTTTGGAAGGATGCCAGTAGAGTTAAGGTGACTGCCTTGGGGTCCCTAGTATGTGGAAAACCCCCAGACCCTTGTAAGATAAAGAATTATGGCTTAGGCGGGGTGGGGACCTCATTCCTTACAAGACATCAAGGGCTTCAGAATCTCTTTTTCACTTGTCAGCATTGCCTAATTGTAGAATTTTATAATGTCTATCTTCCTGATATGCTTGGGGGATCTTGAAGAACAGAGAGGTGTCTGCTCATCCCTTTGTCCCAGCACTCAATGTCCAGCACCCAGGGCCATATGCTTGACACTACTGTTCCATACTTTCATGGTCTGCTTTGCTCACAATGAGTTCCTGGTGAGCAGGGGTCAAGCTTGATTCATTTTTGCATCTTTTCTGATGTGGTGCCTTGTGTATTATGTTTTTGACTGATAAACAGATGTGATATTCATTTAGTGGTTGGACTAAGATTTACTTCCTGGGGGAAAAGTAGGTTTTTGAGCCCAGAAGAAGTGATCCGAATTCCCAGGTTGGCTTTGTTCCAGAGGTGCGATCCTGAAATTCTTCTCTGAGCTTCATTTGTAAAATGAGAATAAAATATTCCAACCTTGCAGTAGTATTGTGAGGTTAAGTGAGATAATATGAGAAGACACACCCAGAGTCTCCCCTTCTCTACAGTAATTTACAAACATGTGGTGCTGGGTGTGGTCTGACAGACTCAGGAGGCGACTTGACATTGATACTGTTCAAGTTGCTTATTGTTTAGTAGAGGAGATAACTGTGCAAAGTAAATGCAAGAAATAATAAACAGTGTTTAACAGAAATTGGTAAATTCCATATATGGGGAGTGTCTTGGGCTAAGTTTGAATTAGGATTGAAGAAGTTTTCTTATGGGCCTTCACGGTCATAATCTGTCCCTGGAATCCCCATTTTCCTTCAAAGCTGATGACTCATTCATTGAGTCAAGTTGGAGTAGCTGGCAACATGCCCTAACATAGCTCCCCACTGGGAAGTCGGGCTGCCTGAAACTTCTGGCTGCCTGAAATTTAGGCTCACTGAAGACCTCGCTCTTGCGGTGAGGCTGTCTAGGTAACTGAGGTACCTTCAGACATCTCGTTGGGTCCTGCTTCTTGACCTCTCACACTCTGGCTCCCAATGTGGAATGCTCTCTCTTCCCTTCCATTCCGTCCATCTAAATTCTTCATGTCCTTCAAAACCAAGTTCAAACTCCACTTCCTCTCTGAAGCTCTCTTGGGATGTGCCTATCAGGCACCAAAGACTTGCCAGATTACAGTGGGAGAGTATTATCTGTTTGGACCTCACTTTTCTCTTCTATAGTAAAAGAGATTGAGGAGATGATTTCTGGATTTTCTTCGGTTCTATTATCTTCTGTCCAGTTATATCAGGAGTCAATCTATGCTAGCACTGCACCATGCACTGAGGTCTCAGAAGTGAACAACACTGCTTCTCCAGGAGAGGCCTGACTAGTGGAGAAGGCGGACAAGCAGGATGCCAGGGTGGTCCCACAAGGATGCACCCTGCTAGAGGCATGTACAGAATGTAGCCAGGAGCTCACAGAGGAAGCAGCTCTGCCTCAGGTGGAGAAGAGGACAGGGAAGCAGGCAGTGTGACATTTGGACTAAGTTTTGAAAGCTAAGTAGGAGTTCACCATCCACAAGATAAAAGGGAGAACATTCCAGGAAGAGGGAAAAGAATGAACAGCTAACTTATCCAGGATGAAAAACAGGGCATGAAATGGTAGAAAGCACATGCTCACAGGGGTAGGGGCATGAAAGCAGGCAATAAATGAAATTTCAAATATAGGCCAAGGTCTTGAATAGCAGGAAGGGAAGTTGAAATGTTAGTCTGAAGGTAATGGGGAGCCATGGGAGGTTTCTGAGAGGGCATAATCAAACACATAGTTAAGTGCTTACTGTATTCTTTTCAGTAGTGTTACATTTGCACATCTGCATGCCTTTTTCCCCCTGATAGGTAGGGCTAACTATAAGCCTCCAGCACTCAGCACAGGGCCTGGCACATGACGGACTCCAGTGCATTGAGTAGCTGGATTCCTCTTCACACACACCTGTACACACCATGACCTCAGCATGAAGCCGCTCTCCCAGTCAGGCACTGGGCTGAGCCCACTTTATCCTCAGAGACCAGCCCACCCTCAACACTTAGGCTCTGTCTATCCACAGAAGCGCAATTGGTCTGTCCATTTTTCCAATATTATCCTCCTTGATGGGGCATTTGGGGCTTTAGCTCTAGGATTAGTTGTTGTGATCAAAATGCATGGGGAGGTCTCAGCTCTGGTCATCAACGCCATGTCCCTGAGCCTGCTGCCCCTCCCCAGGGCCCTGTTCTGAAGGGCAGCCCAGCACCAAGGATGCCAACCGGCTTCCACCAGCGTGTGGGTGGGAAGTGACATCTTGTAATTATCCATAGAGATGGGAGAAAACAAAGATTAATTTTGAGTCAAAACATGTAATTTTCCTTTAAAGCCAGAACTGCTCTTTTACTTAAGCTATTTGATGCTTGGGTGGAAAATAATACAAAAAAGGAAGAAGTATTCAAATCCCAAATTAGAGCTCAGAGCCTTATATTTCTGAGAATTCATTCTTAAAGGGTTACCAACCAATTTAGAGCTAAGTGGTGTTCATAGTTTGTTAGAGAAGGAGGTGTGGGGTTAGGAAAGGGAGTTAATTTTTCTTTCTTAATTTAAGGGTGGCTGTATTTGCCTCGAGTCTTCGAGGCTGTGGACTAGTGAGGAAAGAGCTCTCCAGCTTTTTTCTAAACAGAGCTCTACAGCTTACAGAAAGGAGGTGCCGGTACCCTGAGCAATTGAAATGTGAGCCCTGAGAACTCCCCTGCACCCTTTTGACCCAGCTTCAAGCTCCCCTACTGAATAGCATCTCCAAGAGCTCCTTCCCCACCCATCCGTGCACATCAGACTTCGGGGAAGCTCTGAGATCCAGGCCTGACTCTGACCCCAGGACCCTGAATAGCCTCTGCTCCCTGGGCCTCAAGGTCCTCATGGGTATCATGAAGAGTGAGGTGCTTGCTAAAGTCTCCCTGAGTATCAGCTCCAGGTCCCTGATGGAAGACCATGCAACATGCCAGAAAATGTGGTTCAGGATCAAGGTGATTTTGATTTAGGCTGACAGAGGACCTGAAAGAGATAATCCCCAAATTAACTTGTAAATGAGATTTCGAGTATTCTTTTTGAGTTTTATAAAGCTTTAAAACTTTTAGGATCTTTAACTAATCAAGAATGACTTCTAAGAATGAACTGAGCACTTTCCTCTGGAGGTGAGCCCCTCAAAGACAGGGTCAGGCTGCAATCATATTCAACTCTGTCTAGCTCCCGCCCTGCCAGGAGCCTGGCATGAAGGGCTATCTTTCCTAGGTGAATGCATGAATGAGTGAATATATTCATGTATGCTCAGGGCAGGGTAGGTACTGTAGGGGCACAGAGAAGAAACAGAGGTGATATTCCTGCAGGAATTCTTAATACCCCAGGACGGGGGCACAGGACTGCAAATGATGTGTGAGTAACCTGAGATGAGGCCTCATCTGAGCATATGGTCCTTCGAGCTCTATGTGGACCTGGGGTTCAGAGAAGGTGGGTCCTGAGATATCATCAAGACCAACCAAATAGGTCAAGGGACTTGTCCTAGGTCACCATGAGCTGGGACTGCAACATAGAAATGAGAGGAGATGAAAATAGTTTTTGAGCATCTATTAGCTGCTGGGCATTCTACTATGCTTGTATTTCATCTTCAAAACCATCTTGAAAGTTTCTCCATTTAGTAGATAGAGAGAAAAAAGCTTCAAGAGGACAAGGAATTTGCCTAAGATCCCATAAACCTGATAGATTTGAACCTACACTGATGAATCTCCACATGAGATAAAATTTAGATGGTTCTGGAATCATAGAAACCTAGGACCAAACCCTGGCTCTGCTAAAAAAAAAAAAAAAAAAACTCTTTGACCTTGGGCAATTCTCTTCACCTTTCTGAGCCTCCATTTCCTCATTTGTAAGATTGGAAACAGAATGCCTAAAAGGAATAAATAAGATGCTTTCCATAAAGTACTTCATATAAAAAATAACAGTAATTTTTTAAAATTAATGACAGAGTAGGGAGGAAGGTACATCAGTTCTAATGTTTGAGGCACTAAAATATATGGGCGAGGTCATTGGAAAGGAGTGACCTCGCAGGAGGTGACCTGGCAGGAGCGGGGAGTTGAATATCACCATGTCCTTCCAGGAGATTGGGCCACTAGGTAAGTAGGAAATGAGGCCCAGAGGTTGGGCAGGGTCAGCCCATTCTAGATGCCATTGGATTCACTGCTCACTGGGCTCACCACCAGTAGGCATGGGAACACCCGGAGCCTCTCCCTAAGACAACAGGGAGGTTGGTTTCCCAGCCGTCTTTCCTCACTGAACCTGCAAATTAGCCCCCCAGAGGACCCGAGGAAGGATTTCTGAGGATGTGTCCTTGTTAGCCCCAAACCTCCAAGTCTAGAGAATGGGACTATGGTGTAGTGTCAGGATATATGAACACCTGGCACTGTGCTGGGTGCTTTATTGTAGATTTCACATGAGTCTGAAGTGTGTGCCACTGTACCCACTTTACAGATGAGGCACCCAGACCAACCTAGAGCAGGGACTGACCTCAGATGCCCAGCGCCACCCAGCCTTGTGGATTACCGTGTTAGTCCCAGAAATGCGACCACCTCCTCCCTGTCTGAAACAGGGTGTCATTAGAGTGCATTGTCATGCCAACTGTCTGGGGACCTGGGGCTCAGAACTGTAGGACTCGCTTCACTGAGGATCATTGGGAACAACCAGGTGAGCCAAGGGCCTCGTCCTGGACCACCTGCAGTTGGTTGGAAATCTGAAACTACAACCCAGAATCTGAAGGAGGAGAGACTTAGTGATATTTGTGTTCAGGAATATGCTCTTTGGACTCCTGGGCTCTGTGGCAGGGCTGGGGCTAGCTCTCCTGTGGTACAGATGGGAAAAGAAGAAGAGGGTAAAGGAAGCCAGCACCAAGACTCCAGCCCAACTGCTCTGCTGTGCCACTTACCGCAGCCTGGGCACGGGAACTGCCACCTTCTCCACCAGAGGGTTCAGCCGGTAATAATCCAGAAACGTTCTTGCCACGTTCCTCCCCAGCTTCATATCTGCAGGCACGTGTGTTAAGGAGTGACTTCAAGGAGAAACTGAGACTGAGTGAAAAGGGGACTTGTGACAAAAAATGACAACAGCAACTAAGGCAGTAACACCACTCACTTTTCTAAGGTTTGAGTTTGTTCTGTCTTTTCAGATCCTCGCCAAATGGTGATCACTATTAAATGATCTGTTATTAAATGGTAATCACTATTGTTATTCTCACTTTATAGATAAGGACATTGAAGTGCACAAAATGCACAAAATTTAAGTAATTTGCGTAAGAACACAGAAGTGGGAAGGGGAGACTCTAGGACAGGGTCTGGATACCCTTACCTCAACGTCTGTGCACAGAGCTTTGAGATGAACAGCGGCCCTTTTGAAATCACTGGGCTTCCCTGGTCTGATTTCAAGGGTCTCAGGATGAAGCCAGATGAGCAAGGCCGAAGGGCAAAAGAACCTTTATTGCATTTAGGTCAGAGTTTACCTGACCTTCAGGGATTAGTCGGTCATCTGCTTTAGTAATCTCAGGTACAATGGTAAAACCCTTTGACTCTAAATGATATCCCCATTCCACCTTGAAATGCAAGGATCAGAATTGATGACCAACTCATTAAAGCATAAACTCCCCAGGGAAGGGGAAAGGGCCAATTCCATATTGACCATTAGCACACTAGTAGGAATCAGTACAACAATCATCTCTTCAGCAGCAGAGTATCTGCCCTGCGCATCCTCTCTTGCATCTCTGGGTTCTCATACATGCTATTTCCTCATCTTGAAGTGCTTCTCTTTTTTGCCTAGTGTGTGCTCATCAACTCTCCAGTTAGGTGATCGCTCCCTGGTAGAGCCTTCTAGGATACTCTTCTCTCCCCTCCCAGGACCCAGTGGCACCCTTTCCCCACACTGTCATGGTTCGGAACAGATTGCATCAAAAGCATCTGTCACTTATCTCCTAGTGAGGGAATTAGGCGTTTACCACTGAACCTTAGCTGTTCCTGTCCCTTGGCCCACAGCCCCATACAGCCACACCTTCCCCATCCTTCCCCATGAGGCCTCCTCTCTTTTGAATTTGTCTACTTCTCTCCATCCCCCAGAATAGTCTGATATCATCTTTTCCCTGAATTGCTGTTGTCTGTCCTTGTGGGCCTCCTGCTACAGGATGCCCCCTCCAGGACACTGTATACTGTGTAGCCAGTGGGCATTCTAAAATGACATCCCACAGTGCTACTCAGCTGGGTAAAATCCTTTAGCAGCTCCCAGGTGCCCTTAAGGCCCAAATTTCTGACATGATTTATCAGGCTGTCCATGGTGGGGTCCCTGGTCATTTTCTGAGCTTTGTGCTCGCCCCTCCTGCCTCCCACCTCCTACCCATCTTGGTGTTGCAGTTAGAACTTCTTTTGCTGTACCCTGCATCTCTAGGACCACTGCCCCGGTAGCATGACCTACAGGGCCAGCTTGGCCTCAGCTCCCACACTTCACTTCAGTTGTCATTTCCCTGGATAAGTCTTCCTTGGTGCCCCTGCTGGGATAGAGGTACCTTCTGTGTCCCCACAGCGTATATCCCAGTTCTTCACCAACTTGACCACTTATCATATTGTATTTTCACTGTCTCTTTTCGGTAGCCCCACATGGCCTGCTAGCTCTGTGGCAGAGGCCATATCTGTCCTATGTGATCACCCACATACTTGCCTGGCAGTAGGTGTGAAATATATATTTATTTAATGTGTAAATAATGGCTAATATTCATATAATGTTTAATATGTGCTCGGCAATCTTTTAAGTGCCTTATGTATACTGATTCACTTAATCCTCACAACAGCCCCATGAGGCAGATCTATTCTTATTCTCACTGTTCAGAGAGGGTGGGGGATGGCCCCAAAGGCATCTTATAAGTTCTAGAGCTGGGGTTTGAACCTGGGCATCTTCTCAAACTGCCTCCCAGGATCACCTCCAGGATCTGCACCATTTCAGGTTCATGTTGGGGGTCCCTTGCCTGATACATGGTTGGGAACCTGACTTGGGAGCACGCGGTGGGGCATGCATGGTGATGTACAGAGGAACAGGACCTGAGATTGGTCCTAGGAGGTCCCTGGAAAAGGACTGTTCTCCACTGGATTATTAAGGCAGGACAGCTGAAGAGGGCCTTTCCAAGTGAAGAGAAAATGTGCATAGGACTGAAGCAGTTTCCACTACTGCCTACCCATGCCTCCACACAGCATTTTGGGAAGCTTGCACTGTGCCAGGAACTTTAGGTGGGAAGGTTCTTGTAGATCTCCATGGAGAGGACAAATGCTGTGAGAAGAAAAGATGCAGATGTCAGGGCAGTTATGCAGGCCTGCCTTTGGTGCTGTGGGGGCCTGGCTGGGCTCCTGGGCCACACTCCCTCTAGGGCCATGAGATGTACTTGCATTTGAGATGTGGCCAAGTGAGTTCTCACCGCCTTCTTCAAGAAGTCCCCAGCTGCAGTTGGACATAGCCTGAGACATGAAGATGAGCATTTATAAAGCACCTGCTATATGCCTGGCACTGTGCTGGGTGCTTAGCTTACACAAGCATTTTAATCTGCAAAACAATCTGGTGGCGATGGTAATTTTATCTTCCTTTGCTAAGAAACTTGTTCAAAGCCACAGAATTGGAGGTGGTAGAGTTGGGACCCAAAACCAGGCACAATTGACTCCAGAGCTGCCAGTTGTCCACTGCCCTGGGCTCTTTCCTGACAGGAAGGCACCTTTTCTGTCACAGCCTGAGTCATCCCAGGTCAGCCCCCAGTGGGAGAAGGAAAAACACCAGACAAGTTGTTTGTGACAGTGAGAGGCACCACAGGCTTGCTGTGCTCTGAGGCTGCCACCTGCTTTCTTCCTCTGGATATGGCTGACCTTCTCTGTCCCCTTCTTTTAAAAGTCTACAAGCTGGCTCTGGGTGTGGCCTCTCTGACCAGCAGACCCGGGAGGCAGTCTCACATCCAGGGCCTGCAGACGCAAGCTGGCTGCTTTAGCTCAGCCAGTCTCTGGTTGGCTGGAGGAGGCCAAATTATGGATGTGTGTGCTGACAGTAAGAGCTACAGGGCACAGAGGAAAGCAGAGGTCCCTGTGGATTGGGCTAGAAAGTCACAGAAGTTTTGGGAGCAGACGTGTCTAATCCAAATCCTGGCTCTGCCACATGCTGTGCACGGCAGATTGCATTTTCCAAAGACATCTGCAAAAACATCTTCTTTCTCACGTGTGATTATCTTGTATGACCTTGATACCCTCTCCACTGAGAGCCATGGTCTAAATCCCTTCCCCTTGGATTTGCATGAACTTGAAACTCTAATCAAATGAATGGCAGAACTGGGAGAAGTGACCTTGTGGGACTTCTGAGACAAGGTCGGAAAAGACAAGGTGACTTGTACCCTGCTTGCTGGAATTCTCGAGCTGGAGTCCTGTGCCTCCTTGCAAAGAGTCTGACTGCCTCGAGGCCCTGAGATGACATGAAGAGAGAGAGGAGAAGTCCCCAGTCAGCCCCTGGCTCCTCTAGCACTCTGCTGCCCCTGCTCAACCACTGTCTGGCTATAACTGCATCGGGTTCCATGCTGAGACCACCCCATGAACCCTTCACAAATTTCTGACCCGCAGAGAACATGAAAGAATAGCTGCTGCTATTGTTGTTGTTTTGCCATAAGTTTAGGGCAGGATTTCTAACACAGAACTACAGAGCTAGAACACTGTGGGAGCTTGTATAAACTAATCCATCTCCCTGAGCCTCAGTTTCCTTGTCTAAAAAATGTGAATAATAATGCCCACCTCACGGGGTTGTCAGGATGAGCATGTGGCTGTACCCAACACGAGGCTGACTGAATGAATGAATCAGGGAGAGACACCTGATCGCTCCCCACTGAGAGTCAGTCTGGAAACAACCACAGATGGAATCCTTGTCAATCAATCCTCTTGAACTTCCCAAAGGGAAGGGAGTTGGGCTGTTCCGATAAAAAGTTCCACTGTAAGGTGCTGATGATTTTGACAAGCTGTGTTTAAAAGACACAAGTGCCACATTAAGTGCCTTAAATGTGACCATCGTCTGGGGCAGCCCTCTTTCCTGTCTCTGCTCCCACCTCTTACCTGTTCTTCAAATTCTAAAGCCTCACTCTAGGTTATTTACTACAATGGCTCCATTTGAGTCAAGGAATGGGACATCGGTGGGAAGAAGGGCAAAGATTGATTGAACATTTTCAATTAAAACAAGCTGTCTTTGAACAAAGATTTAAGATCCAGGCAAGGAGAGGCAATAATTCTCTTGGCAGGGACTCTTAAATATATTGCAGTATTAAGAGAGAAAAAAATTGGGGTTAAAATTCGCAACTCTTCATTGTCCACAAAAATCTCAGGATAGTCTATAAATTGAAAATCACTATCCTCAGAGTCTTATGTAGGTCATTGGTCTGTTTCTCACAGATGGCAGAGAATGGCCAGCCACGCGGGGCCAGTGGCATCAGGAGCCTCAAGCAATAAAGCCAGAGGGTTCGGCTGGGATAGCTGGAAACTCAGACTGATCTGGTGACTTCTGCTCAGACTGTTTTGAAATAAAGGGTGTCAATCATCCCAGCAGCCCCTTTCACTGAGCTCCTCAACAGGTGACAAGGGTTTGGGTATACACTGTCCATTTTCATGCATTCATTCACATAGCTGTTGTGTACATTGCTATAAAAGGTGAAAGAGATTGGGCTAGGATAAAACAGAATTAAACAGATACACTTTATAGTCCAGAGGAAGAGACTGACGTGTCCCAGTTACCAAGCAGGCTAGGGCACTGTCACCTTCACCAAAGCAACTACTATTTTTTGAAAAGTTCACTCAGTGCTGCATAGTTACTGTCACCAATCCTCAGGACAGCTCTTCAAGGTCAAAGCACGATGCCGCACATATTTCACAGATGAGAAAATTGAAAATCAGAGAGTTTACATAATTAACCTACAGTCTCATGGCTTGAAAGTGACAGAGGAAACACATGAACCTCAGTGTCTTCTAAAAACATGCTGTCTGCTCTGTCGAGTGCCATTGTAAATTCAGACACAGAATTCTGTGGACGTGGAGAGGGAGATTAAATTCCAAATGGATAAACTGTGAAAGGTTTCGTGGATGTGGGCGAACAACAGACTTGAAGGATGAAAACAAAAAGAGTAGAGAAAGAGAGAGACAAGTGTCGGCAGAGGCCCAAGTGTGGCCTGTCCCGGGACCTGAAATAGGACAGAGAAGGACTGAGGGCCCAGGTAGCTGAAGTGCACAGTTAAAGATGGACGCTCGCTACTAGACTGTGAATAGTCTAGTGAAGGCTTTGCTTGTCAAGTTTCACAGTCCACTCTTAGGTTATGTGACCCCTCCTCAGGGAGGCCTGCCCATGCCCCCATGGTCCTCAGTTTACAGACTGTAGGCAAAAAAGGAAAAAAAAATCCATGGGTTGTATCTATCATTCCATCACTCGACACATATTTATTGATCATCTAGTGTGTTCAAGTTCTTTGAAAAGCTCAAGATATACTCTGATTAAAAACCAAACCAAGACAATGGTTTTGTGCCTCTAAGTTGTCGTCTTTGGGTCACAGTGATTAAAACAACGATGAAGTAAAGAAAGAGAGCAGGGCACGGGGAGCGCAGGGGACAGGGAGCAGACTGCAACATTAAGCAGGGTGGTCATGAGAGGCCTCACTGAAAGGTAGGTTTGAGTGGACTTGGGAGGAGGCCACCGAGGTGGCCAGCACCGGGGTGAGTTGAGCCTCCTCATCTAAAACACCAGCCTTGACTGGTCATTTCAGATTCAAGCTCTTTGAAGTCTGACCCAATCCCCAACTGAGCCTAAAGCTTGATGTGGGGAGGAGTCCCCCTCTGGTGGGGGTCAGGAACACCTCCTTCTTGGCACAGGGACAGTCTTCAGAGGGGACGAGTCCCCACATCTTCTCCCTCTTGGCCTGTGGCCTCCCTTCCCTGTTCTGCTCCTTCCTTCATGGATCTTCCTCTCTGCAGTCTTCTCATGGCCCTCCCTGCTGCTCTGTCCTGCCCCGCAGGGCACAGAGGACCACTCCACTCATCAGTGTGCATCTTACTTCCTCCTTCCCCTGGACTTGTGTCCTGGGCAGCTCTGTGTGCCATTCTGCAGACAAGAGTCATTCGCCTGGTGAGACACACGCTTGGCACGAGGAAGACTCTCAGCTCCTTCACTCCCTCCCTCACGTTTTCATCCAGTGCACCAGGATTTATTCTGTGCACCAGGACTGTCCTGAGAGCTGGATAAAACCAAGAGAAACAAGACGACCCCAGTCTTCACCATTGTCTTTCCTAGCCATTGTCCTGCCTCCAAATAAGAAAACTTAACTCTGATCTGCTTCCTATTTGGAAACCTCCACCTAGACTTGTTTCTCTGCTCACACTCCTACCCCTGCCAGCCACAGATGATCATCATTAAAGGGGAAAGATTAATTCTGCAGAGGGGTTGGCCAAGGAAAAGTGATTTCTCTTTGGTAAAGCTGACAGCATTGCTGGAATATTAAGAGGCACCTGTCTAGGAGCCTCTAGGTAAAGCCAGAAGAACAATGCAACAAGGAAAAATCTTTATCGCTGCCTCCCTCGCCAGTCCTCCCACGGCGTTGGACAGGTGCGTGACTAAACAGAAGAATTCTTTTCTTAAGCACGGTGTGGAGGCTGCAGATGTAATCGCAGAGTCCTCTGTGATTCCAGGCAAGTCCCCAGGCACCCCTGAGGCTGAGGTTTGGAGGACCCTATGTGTGTAGGGGGGTCGGGGGACAGCAGGAGGGAGCAGGAGTAGAGGGCAGAGACCAAAAGAAAAAGAGATGCTCACAGACAGGAAGCTACAAAGAGAAATTCATCAGGATAAAGCAGGAAGATAAAGAGAGAAAGATAACCAGAGGGGCCAAGAGAGACTCAGACCTGAAGACTGCACAGAAACAGAGCGAGGGACAGAGAGGGGTAGGAAAGTAGGTAGCAAATGACAGAGAGGGAGAAAAACCATCTGAGAGAGTGAGAGACAATAGGGAGAAAGAGGAGAGAGGCGGGGAGAGAGAGAAGGAAAGGAGATAGGAAGGCAGAAGAGGAAACAGGACTCAGAAGGACACAGGGGAAAGGCAGAGAAACACGAGTATAAAGGTAAAGAGGAGAGATGAAAGAGAGCCAGGAGAGGCCCAGGTGGCCGAGAGGGCAAGGGGGAGGCTGGAGCAGTGACAGGAGGGGAGGCCTCCTCTGGACATGTACAAGGAGCTCCGCAGGACAGGGCCTTTCTTCAAGGCCTACTCCAGGGTGGGCCCACCTACCTGCGAATGGGGGAGAGGGATGCCAATCATCCAAGAACGAATTCGAGTCTGGGATCACTGTGAGGGTCTGTGTTAGTTTCTGTTGCTACTGTGAAAAGTCAGCCATCATTTGATGGCTTCAAACAACAGAACATAATTTTCTCCCAGTTCTGGAGATTAGAAGTTGAAAATCAGTTTCTCTGGGTCAAAATCAAGGTGTCGACAGAGCTGCGGTCCCTCTAGAGGTTTCAGGGGAGAAATCCGTGACTTCCGGTGGGGCTGCATTCCTTGGCTGTGACCACAGCACTCTGGTCTCTGCCTCCATGGTCCGTACTTCCTCCCTCTCTTGAGTCTGTCACATGTCCATCTGCCTCCCTGGCATCAGGGTGCATGTGACTGCATGTAGTGCTCTCCCTCAATAATCCAGGATCCTCAACAATAACATCTGCAAAGACGTTTTCATTCTAAATGTAAATTTGCTGGGCCTGCAATCCCTGCGGCTTGACAGACTGAGGAAGAATCACGAGTTCAAAGCCAACCTCAGTAACTTAGTGAGGTCCTAAGTGACTCAGCAAGACCCTGTCTCTACATAAAATATGAAAAAGGGTTGGGTATGTGGCTCAGTGGTTAAGTGACCCTGGGTTCAATCTCCAGTACCAAATAAAAGTGTGTGGGGGGGGGGCGGTAACATCGATAGGTTCCAGGGATTAGGTCTGGATATCTTTGGATGTCATTATTCACCCTACTCCATGCTCCTGTGAGTCCATCTGCTTAGCTAAGAGCTAAGAATGAAGATGCTCAAGGTGTCAGGAGTGGAGTTCTGCCCTTATCTCTTATCTGAACTATTGCTTCAGCCTTCTAATTGCTCTTCTGGCCTTCAGTTTCTTCCATTATTGCTGAGAATGACATTCTCACAATTGCTAATCTTGTCACTTCTTGACCTTCAACCCTACACTGATTCCCTGTCACCTACAGGGTAAGATCTAAACGTTCAAATCTGGCCTTCATGACTTCCATGAAATGATCTAAGCCTTATCTCCAGACGCTATATCCTGCCGTGCATCTATTTACAATGTGGGGTTTAGAAGCAGAGCTTTCATTCTGTCTCCTACCGGTTTTTGCTGTGTGGCCTAGGGCAGCTTCTCTGAGTCTCAGTTTTCTCATCTCTAAAATGGATAATGCTCACAGGATTATTATGTCAATTAGAAGTTATACATTCAAAGTTCCCAGCACAATTTTGACATGCAGTTGCTCCTTATATTATCATTATCATTTATGAAACTGTCATCTCCAACAAAGTGTGAACTCTTCAAGCACAAAGGTATGTCAAGTTCAATGTGTCTCCAGAGAGATTCAGCACATGGTTGGCCTATTCACAGAGAAACAGCAAAACAAAACAAAGCAGCAACAAGAGGGAGGGAGAAAGAAAAGGGCAGAGAGACGGGGGAGAAGAAATGAAGAAATCATTTTTTTTTTTTTTTTTTAAATCTATGCTTTCTGGATGTTCAGGAAAGGAGCCTGAGATTTCTTCCAAGCCGTGTGTCTCATTTTATTCTTCTGTAAATTGCCTGGAGGTTGAACCAGATGATCGATAGGCCTAATCCTCACTCTCTCTGCTCCACCCAGAAGACAAATTTCCCTGGAGCAAGGGGAATTCTTTTCTGACCAAGGAGATGATGAGAACCAGTCTTGGGCATGAAGGTGGCACTTACCACTTGGCTGGAGAAGTTGGAAGAGAAGTCAGCACAGATGCAGATTTGAGCTCAGGTCTAACATGCCTGATTCTGGATGGAATGACCTTGGGGGAGTTTTGGATTTCAGACAGGCAGGCTGGTGTTATTCATTCATTATTTGTTTTTCATTGATTCATTCAACAGACATTTATCAAACACCGGCGTGCTGGGCCATGCAATACATGCATAACATCACACATGGTGGCTCTGTGGGGGTGAACAAAACAGAGATGTCCTGCCTTGAGCTGCTTACAGTACTCATACTACTGATATTTTGGGCTGGATGATTCTGCACTGTGGCACTGTCCTATGCATTGTAGGGTATATTTAGTGGCATCCTTGGACTCTCTCACTCATTAGCAGCACCTATCCCATGTGACAACCAAAAAATTCATGGGGGTGATTGGACAGGGATTATGTAGAGTGGAGGTATCGCAGGGGAAGCAGGAGAGGTGGGCAGGGACTTGACTGAGAGGGGCCTTGGCTTCTGAATCTGTAAAAGGGATAGTAGATGGGAAGGGAGAGGGACTTGACTGTCATAGGCTGCATTAACCCCGGAGGGTGGCTACTGCAGCCCCTCACACTATTTTGGCAGGGAAGAGCGACTTCCCTCCATCCCCCGCACACCTCAATCCTTGAGGTGTTCCCACTTCCCTACTTGCCCAGATTACAGGTGTTTCCACCCATCTGTCTATCTCAGACCTGCTTCTCACTTCAGAGGGACATGATCCTGTCCCTCCAGTTCCTCCTCCTCTTCCACTCCAAGCACCAGCAATTTCCCCACTGACAGTTGACCACGGCTCTGGAAATTGGCTCTTGAAATCAGTCCTGGCTGCCCAGCTGGGCTGCAGCTCAGCAATTGTTAGGACTTTAATGCCGCTTGGCCTGAGAGAGGGTTCTGTTTCTCTGAGAGATGCTCAGCCCCTACTTGTGTATATATTTTTAGAAGCGTCAACTGATACTCAGTAAAAACAAGACCAAAGACCAAAGTAAATATTTGCACAGCACTATCCCGGAGCATCAGGGAAGGAAGACGGAGGAGGGGCATAATACGCACAGGAACACTGATGGTCCTGGAGTCAGGCTCAGCTCAGTTTCTGGGTGGATGCACAGCCTGTGCGAGGTGAGTCTCTGGATCAGTTTTCCAATCTGTACAGGTGGAGGAGGGATTGCCTTGCTGATGGGCTGCAACCCTTGAGCTCCGATGTTCTGTGAGCCTCTAGGTCAGGAGTTCCTGCCTGGGACCCCTAGGGGCTTCCTGAACCCTCTGATGTTATAGGCAAAACTGTATATGAGTATGTGAACTTGCTAAGGTGAATATTCATAATGTTCTGCAGGTTTCAACATCCTTCAAAATGTTAAGAATCTCTGCGCTAGGTCTGTGGGTGGAGATGATTGCGTTTATCACCACTTCCCAGGAAATTGCCCCTCTTGTCATTTCTCAACCCATACCTTTCTTATATTCTGACTTTTCTGGGATTAGTGAGAATCTGGCAGTGCTGAAAAGTGAGATCAGGCTAGACTTGGAATGGCATGAACAGAAGTAGAGCCTTTCCTAAGTGCATGTGCATTACCTTAACTAGAAAACCTTGAAGAGTCCAGGGACCCAGTTTACTGTAGGAGTCAAAGAATAGCTCAACAAAGGTGATTGCTAGTGGGTAACTGTGAAACCCAGCTGGGGCCTGGCCATTCTGTGGCTGAGAATTGGGGGTTAGTCTTTGGGAAGCATCGAGCCTTGGAACAACAACTTAAGAGGACCACTAAGGTGTTTGGAGCAGGGGCAGGATATAAGATCCTGGATCTTTAAATGAAGCCCACTCCCCATTCCTGTGTCTCCACTCCTAATCAGGCCTAAATCTGCAGCCCTTTTGTGCACTTGTGGAATAAGCAGTAAGAGTATCACAGGAGCCAAGAGACCTGTATTTGAGCCTCAGCTTTCACCAGCTGCTCTGTGACTTTGGGCAGGTCTCTGACTCCAGGGCTTCAAATTGTCCTTATGGACAATAAGGAGGAATTGAGCTTCCTTCCCACTTTGACCAAGGGGTGATCATTACTACAGTGAACTCCACTATAATATCTCATTATTGGCCACCTCCATGCATTTAATCCTCATTTTGGTGTGTCCTTTTTCCATGTCAAGCAAATAATCCCATCCCTAGGAAAGGTATTATTTGGGGCCTAAATACAATCTTTAGGGTCTTTCTGGCCCTAACATTTTATAGTTTTCTTCCTTACTCTACCTTCTTTTTAACTGTTCAAGCTCAAGACACAAAACTGAAAATTAGGGATGGAATTAATGATTAGGAACACTTAATATCTTCCAGACACTGTGCTAGTTTCATTTGCTACTCACAAACAAGGTAGATTTTATTTTCCCCATGTTACAGATTATAAGACTAAGGTCTTATCCAACATCACTCAGCTTGCAAGTAGAGGATCTGTCCAGCTACAAGGCCTGTTGCTTTTTAAAAGTTAGTATTACTCTATAATTCCTTATTAACTCTTTAAAAAATGAATGTATTCATTGACCTGATATTTATTGAGTATCTGCTGTGTGAGCTACCACTGCCATTGGTGTGGATTTGGAGATAAGAGATCTGCCCCTGACCTGGAGCAGCCCATAGAGAGGACATGTTAAAAAAAAAAAAATTGCGATTCAGGGCAATGACTACTATGGCAGAGGGAAGTAAATAAGGGAAGCAGGAGCTCAGAAGGTGACATCTGATATTGGAAGGACCCCATAGGCTTAGAGAAGGCAACATCTGAGCTGAACTGAGAAAGGTAGTGGTGTGGGTTTTTTTTTTTTTCTTTTTTCTTTTGAGATGAGTCTTCATTAAACAATTTAGTCAACAAATAATTGAGAGTCTACTATATACCAGGCGCTTTTCTAGTTGCTGGAACACAACTGCATGGGACAAGCTCTTCTGGCCTCATAAAGCTCACTTTACAGGGGAGTAGCAAACTGGCAAATGGAGTATAAGGTTGACAACTGGAGGATTTGGAGGAAAAGTAGGACATGGCCAGGTAAAGAAGACATGGTTGTAGTCTAGTTATTGTAATTTTCTTGTACCTAAGGCCTGTCTGACTACCAGACTGTCTCCGCCTCTCTGACAAATACTAATTAGAATTTACATCATGTCAGGATATAAAACATGCCTGTTCCATGCCTCCTCCTTCCTGCTTTATTTTAGTAACAATAAGACCACTGGCCAGATTATAGCCCATGCTTTTATTTGTCCCTTGGGCAACAGGGATTTCTTATACCAGTTTTGTGTCACTTCATGATTCCCCTCCCTGGAACAGTGTCCCAGAGCCTCTGCACCATTGTCTCTAGATGCCTCCTACTAGTTCTTTAGACCTCAGCCTAACTGTCAATTCCACAAGGAAGCCTTTCCTGACCTTCTGACCAAGTCATGGCCCTCCCAGCATATCTTGGCATCCCTTCATAGACCCTCACATCATAATTTTGCATTATAATGTGTGCTTTTTGATAAATATTTGCCTCTCCTATGAGACTACCAAGTTTAGTGGTTGCAAACATGCCTGCTCTGTTCATAGTATTTCCCGGTACCTAGCAGAGTGTCTGGGATACTAGGTGTTCAATTAAACATGTGCCTTTGAAAAAATGAGTACTGCCAATGGTGGGCATTTGGAGAGAAATTTGGCCCCTTCCTCTTCCTGGGTCAGATTACCTCAGGACTTCACTGAAGGGAGAAATGGTAGTAATAGTAAATTGAAAATAGGATTGTGAGAGAAAAAGAAATTCTATAGGGAACCAGGACGGGTATTAAAGTAAACATCACAAACTCCAAAAGGTAATGTGGACTTGCTCTTTCTCTCTCCATGCTAAGAAAGACGGAAAAGTCTATCAGACCAAGGGCCCTGGAAAAGGGACTGTCTAATGAATAGAAGGAAGCCCTGAATACCATCATCTGATAGCCATTTATAAAGAGGCTAGAGGTGTGATTCTTTCTTGGTTGCATGAGTAAAAAGGTTTTGTGGAGGAAATGATGGCCTCTAGCCCATGCAGGTGAATCCTGGGGTAAAGGGATCAGATTCCTTTGGCATTTAGTTATAGGTACAGGGTACAGCTAAGGAAGTAATACTGGGCCCCAGGGACAGAGCTCCTCTTTTTTAACATTTATTTATTTAGTTAGTTAGTTAGTTTTAGGTGGATACAGTATCTTTATTTTATTTTTATGGGGTGCTGAAAATCGAACCCAGTGCCTCACGTATGCTAGGTGAGCGCGCCACCACTTGAGCCACGTCCCCAGCCCAAGAGCTCCTTTTGACCCAGAGTCTCTCAGAGCAATGCCCCACTATGCAGAGCAGGGAGCCCTGAGTCTGTGCCAGGAAGCAACAAAGGGGAGCATGGCGTGGGGGCCACCAGACCTAGGATGTACCCCTGCACCCATGATCTCCATGCTCTTTGTCTCTCTTCCCCATCAGACTGCCTTGCACTCCTTGAGGGCAAGCCTGCCTCTCCCCCAGTCTGACACACCAGCAGATAACGCCTGTGGAAAGAACAAAGTGATTCGCCCTGATCCTCTATTTCCTTGGGTATTGCCTGTTTACTGACAAGAGCACTTTGGAGACTGAATGACATGATGGGTGTGGAAGCATCCAGAATGGATTTAACAAGAAGCTCATGCTCAAAAACAGGTCATTTATCCACTTTTTTTTTTTTTTTAACCTTAAACTATCCCACATTTTCTGGACTTGACGGTATGCCAGTGATTAGAGAATCATAAAATGGACGTGAGCAGAAGGTTCCAATAGTGGTTATCTGTTTCATTTTATTTTCCTGCTTATTAAGTTCCCTTCTCATGACACCCTCTTTTCCTCATACTGAACCCCCCAATCTCAGCTCTTGTGGCTCAGGAGGGGCTGATTCTACCTAGACTCTGGGAGCCACAGCAATTAGTCAAGTATAGCTTGCAGCCCCATGAAACTTAATTCTGGGCCTTGTGAAGCAAGGTTCTACCCTTGCTATAATTTACATCTTGAATATCCTGCAAGGGTCCAAGTGTTAAAGGCTTGGTGCCCAGGGTGGCACTATTGGATGGTGGTGGAACCTTTAAGAGGTGGGGCCTGGTGAGAGGTCCTTAGGTCATTGAGGACATACCGTGGCCCCTTCCTCCTTCTCTCTTTTTGCTTCCTAGCCATGAAGGGAGAAAATTGGCTTCACAACACATTCCCTGCCATTGCAACCCAGCACCCCCCTCAGAGGCCTAAGAGCAATAGGTCCACCTGACCATGGACTAGAACCTCTAAAACCATGAACCAAAATAAATCTATTTTCTTTATAAGTTGACTACTTCAGCTATTTGTTATAGTAAGAGAAAACTGAAAAACACAGCCCTTAATTCTGAAAGGATAAGATAACTATCAGGAGCTGCTGGCAGTCGTATTATATTCATGGGTGAGAGCTTTTAGCAGGATGGGGCCAACACTCAGAACACAGGTGAGGTGGTAAGCTTGGAGAGCTTGAGGCCAACTCCTGATGGCACTATGTGTGTCCCTCCATCTAGCTATGCCTGTATGACCAGTTTTCCTTTGGACTTAGAATTTTATAACCTAATTAACTCCCCCTTTTTATTTAAGTCCATTTGAGTTGGGGTTTCTGTTACTTACAACCTCATTTCAGCTAATAGAAGAAATTGGAATTCATCTCATCAAACCTCCTGATTTTACAGACAGGAAATAGATTTGCAAATTTACGTGAACAGTTTTTTTACACACACCAGCTTTCCAAATAAATCTACTGCCTCACTTCCTTTTATCTTTACTGCTGACCAGAACAGGGTCAGGTTGTCTTTCTGCCTGGACGGGGTCATAGAATATTGATTTTGGTCACAGAATGCCTAATCTTGCTCCAGCAGAGCAAATTTTAAAATTCAAGTCCTCAGGAGCCAGTTTTGTTTTGCATTACAATGTTTTGATCCCCCAAGCGGAACTGCTGATGGCCCATCCTTTTCCTTCCACACAGTGTAATCAGCAGCAATTAATTCTAATCACAAGAAGACAGCAAGAATGAACAGAGCATTAATTGGACAGAAGTAATCAGAATCTCCCTTAGCTCACAGTTGGTACTTGTATGCAGGAAGACGTGAGCAGGCACATGCATGTATACGCACACAGTCTACAGGCCGTCAAAGGTGTTTGATGTGGGAGGAAAGAGAACAAAGTCAGCATGGGGTAGTGGGTGGGGGTGGGGGAAGCAGGGACTCTGGAATCACAAAGATCCCACCACTAACCAGTTGCTTAAAACTAGCTTCCTCATTTGTAAAACGGGGACACACAGGCCTACTTCAAAGTGGTTTAGAATGTTAAATAAGAACACTGCCTGAAAAGCACTCTCTACTGGTACATGGCAGGAACTCTGTAAGTGCCAGCTCTCTCTCCCTGCATATCAAAGCCTCTTGAAGCTGATAGAGAATGGAGACCAAAGGTGATCTGAAATGTCTGATCCTTGAATGTTCTTGATTTAGCCCTACCAAATTGATGTTCTCTAGACTTCTCCCTTAATGTTGAACCACTGCCCTCCCCAATCTACCCCAACACCACACACACACACACACACACACACACACACACACACACACATGCTTCCTCCTCCTGCCTCTTTCCGCTCTGGAGTTGTAAATTCTGGGAGGCACCAAGTTTCCCTGAGCCCTTCTCAGCACCTGGTAAACAATGAGTGGACTCTTGTTGAGGAAGTACTAATGGAGCCTGTGTCTTTGCTCACGTTCTCTCTCTACCTGCAGTATTCAGCATCTCCATCTTGCTCTCAGTCCCGGTCATTTTTGAGGCTTAGCCTAGAAACTTCCACTTCCTCCACAAAATCTTTGAAAATTGTTCCTGAGAGAACTCTCCCCTACTCTGAACTCTGCCCTCTTCCGTGACACCAGAAGCCTATTATCTTTTGTGATATGATCTCTGTGGGTGCTGTTTCTTCTTCACCACCTTAAGTTCCTTCACTCAATGATTCAGCCTCCTTAAGCCATGATGGACACTGAGGGGCATCAGAATGTGTTGTGTCCTTGAGGTGCTGAGGTTCAGACTAGTGTTTGAGTACTGTGTTTTATCTATCTGTCAATGTCCTAGGCCTTGGACCATGATGGGTGATTTTTAAATATTTGATAATGGCAGTGGGTTGCCTAGGAGAAGATATCTGGCTGGAACGTTGCTGGGACTGGTGAGGTTATAAGGCCAGTGA
Organism: Callospermophilus lateralis; assembly: GCF_048772815.1. Classification (NCBI taxonomy): domain Eukaryota; kingdom Metazoa; phylum Chordata; class Mammalia; order Rodentia; family Sciuridae; genus Callospermophilus; species Callospermophilus lateralis. Next base: position 107,132,528 of record NC_135311.1, on the reverse strand, counting down.
GCTTTCTGAGGTTGGGCGTGGGTGCCCTAGGCTTCCTGAGGGGAAGGAGTTGGCATTTCAGAGACAGGTGGGACATGTAGAATGCATTCAAACTCGAAAACACCGAATAAGCTGTGACTTGGTCTGCAGGAGTCTTTGGCTTTTGCTCTAGCCTGGGGTCAGGCCTACCTTTGTCATTAGGTTTCACAGGATGTTGAGCAGGTCACTCACTCTCTGGATAGCCATTTAGCCATCTCTATTTTATTCAGCCACCAATTATGAACATTTATTGTGTTCCTGGCACTGTGCCTAACCCTGGAGATACAGAGATAACTCAGATATGAGTGGCAACTTTGGAGGGCTTGTGGTCTAGTAGGCATTATGAAGTAGGCCATCAAAGACCATGTAACATCTCTGCATTGGTAGTCTGGATTCCTTATTGCTTTCTGGAAAAGTTCCCAAGCTCCTTTTCCTGATGTCAAATCCTCTTATGATCTGGCTCCTCGCAATTATAGCATCAGTCACCAACTTTTGTACTGAGCCTTTGGAACTTGTGGTCACACTTTCTGACTGTGCTTTCCCTGATGGTGTTTGAAATGTCCTATGGGCCAATTAACCAGCAAGATGGTTAGTGTTATGTGTCAACTTGACTGGGCCATGGGGTGCCCAGATTACTTGGCCAAATATCATTCTGAGTGTTATGTGTAAGGGTATTTCTGGGTGGGATGAACATCTGAATGGACAGACCAAGTAAACCATGTCACCCTTCCTAATGTGAATAGGCTTCACCTAATGGATGGAAGACCTGCCTGACTCCTATTTAACTGCTGGAGAAAGGACATTGGACTTTCCTGGCTTTTGCACTAGAACTGGAACAGTGGCTCTTCCTGGGTCTCAAGTCCTCTTTCAGACTGGAACTCCCACCATTAGCTCTCCTCATTCTCAAGCCTTTAGACTTAGACCCAGTCTCTCCAGCTTGTTGACTACATATCTTGGCACTTCTCAACCTCCATTATTGGAGTGTGTGTGTGTGTGTGTGTGTGTACATAAACATAGAATCAATAGGAGATACAGACATCTAGATCTATGTCTGCTAGTGGTTCTGTTTCTCTGGAGACCCCTGACTGATGCCACCAGATTGCAGGCTATGAGCTTGGCTTCCTGAAGAATGTTGCTTTCGGTGGTGATGGAGACATCAAGCCTCCTCAACAACACTCAACCTTCCTTTTCCTTGCATCTTGGTTCTGCCCTTCCTTATGGTTTTCTCCTTGGGGAAGAAGTATTCTACAATATAGGAAAAAGGGGTTTTGAGGAATCCCACTGCATGGGGCTAATGGGACCCTGAGAGATCACAGGCCTTGTATTCTGGAGCAGTGAGGTGCTTGTCCCTGGCTCCAGGCTTTGCAAACACTTGTGCAATGCTATCCTCTTCCTTCCAACCTTGCTTCTCCTCTTGGTGAATGCTTAATCAGATTGAGTTCAACATCAGGCCATTTGAAAAGTCTTCCTAGACTCCTGAAGGTTGAATTGGCTCTGTTCTCTGTGTCTTCACAAAATTCTATGCATATCTTTTCCTTAGCATTGATTTGCCACCTCTGAGCTAGATAAAAAGGCAGGCTCCTATGTACCAGTTATGTATCATTCACAGTGGGATGATTATAAAGATGTAGCAAGTTGGAGAAAATCATGTTCATCAAAGTTTTCACCAATATGTACTTGGGAGGAAATTTGGGACTCAGATGACATAACCTTTGCTCAAAACATCTAGCCCAAAGTGGTTGTACTGGGATTTGAATCCAAGCCTGACTTCAAAAGCAAGGATCCTGTTGGTTATTCACTCAATAAAATACGTTAAATGATAATATGTGCCAGGAGCCATAATAGGCATCAAGGTGCAAAAGTTCAAGTGTGCCTGTCCAGGGTTACTGCCTGCGGTGGCAGAGGAGGAGGGCCAAATTCCTCATGCTAGGTCTCTGGGGCTGTCCCATGGATGACCTCACCACCAGGAATCTCCCCAACCAGTCTCTCCTTCCCTCCCCCTCCTCTCTCTCTATCTCTCTCTCTCTGGAAAGACACTTCCTCAGAACAACCCCTTTTCCTGCCCCTAAATTTCTGGCTGTGCCCACTGCGGAAAAAGCCAAGACTGCTGCCAAGTTCATTAATAATTTTGGCTTTCTGGAGGAAGAAGTTGGATTGCTTTGCTCTTCAAATATCAAAACATCCAATTAACACAGCTAATTAGCATCACTAGCAGCAGTCAAAAGAATAGCAATTTAGATGCAGGATTTCAAAGGTTTCCTAGTTGTGGGCCAAGGCAACCCATCTCTTGCTAATGACAAGAGTTCCTCACTTAGGCAATTCTATAGCAGCCATCAATTAACCACTGGGCAGAGACTGGCCTCATCCCTGAGTCATTTGTCTAATCAGAACTGGAGACAGAGAAGAAGAAACAGAAAGGAGAGGGAGAGAGGACAAGAGGAAGAGGGAGAGATGATAGAGATGGCGTGGGAGAATCAGAGTGGGAGAGGGAAAGAGAATTAGGAAAAGAAAAACAGGGAGAGAAAGGCAGAGAGAATATTTCAAAGATAAAGAAATTCTCAGAGACAGAATGAGAAGCACAAAAGGTGATTCACAGATAAGCAGACAGGTAGATCACCAGATAGGTGCCCAGAAAAATAAATTTCTTGAAACACACAGGAAAGGTTTGACGAAGATCTTCTAGTCACCAGCAGCTCCAGGAAATGAGCTGATCACTGGGAAGCTTTGGTGTCCTGATCTGCAGAACTGGGCTTAGCTGTGAGAGTTCAAATTAAAAACTGGCAAAGCTTGGCTGCTGCCATGAGATGTAAGAGAGAGTGGTCAGGAGACCACATCCAGGGCTGTCCTCTTCCCTCGGGCTCTGAACGTTGCACTTCCCAAGAGCCTCGCTTTCTCTTTAGAAGGTGGCTATGCGGCCAGACCCCTTTTTTGGTGCACAGTCACTGAACATCCAATGAACTCAGTGAGGCCCAGGATCCCACACTCAAGAAGGGTGGAGAGAGGTCCCAGCGGAGCGCCTTTGCTCCCCTCCCTCACGCTGCCTCAGCCCCAAGCTCCTCTAATTACTGCAACAGCCTCTGGTCTCTCCCTGCTGCTACCCAACCCGCTCTTATCACCGTTGCCAGAGTGATACTCCTGTGATGCCGATCTGACTGCATCCTTTCCTGACTTAAACCTCTTTAATGATTCCTCACTTGCTCTGGATGGAGTCCAGACCTCCCTCTGGGCTCGGGCTCCCCTGCCTTCTCCTGACCCCTTTCTCCCTGCTCCCCACTTGGGCTCCAATCAATCTGGGCTTTACCTCTGGGCTCCTCTGCATCCTGTCTGGCACTTGCAATGTCACTGAGACCCCGTCCATGCTGCGTGCCCTGCTCTGTCTGTGCTCTGGTCCCCACATTTTCCCAGCGTGGCGACTCAACCCTCTTACTGCCCCATCTTCTCCAGCATGTGCAAAAGAGTCACTCAAATGGCTTCCGGGGACAGGTACGTGATGTAAATATGTGCAGTGACAGATATGGAAACAATAGGGGGGTAGTGACAAGTTGGACAGCAAATGCTCCCCTCAAAGAACCTCAAACTGAAAATTCAACCAACCAACCAACCAACCAACCAACTCACCAGCCCGCAAACACGATCCTGGCCAACACCACATCTGCAGGAAGGAGGCAGTGTGGCCGCTCTGTGACCTAGACTGCTAGTTTGACCTACAGGGTTCTCTGGGCTCAGACTCTATCTTCTTGTGCTGCCCTTTCGCAGCTGGCCCCCTGTTCAGGGCCATTTTCACAGTCTCTATGACTCCCTCCCTTTGGGCCTTGCAGGGGTGTAACCTGTGGGTAAATAGCTGCAAAGAATACTAACGTTTACAGTGACCAAGCCGATCCTGTCCTACACCTGGCCCGGGCAAGATGTTATTAATCAGCATTTTAATGAAGCCTAATTACAACAGCCTGTGCCACCCACCAGGTAAGGCTATGGTCACAGATGGGAGAAGGGGAGGGAATGCCTGCCCTCTCCTCAGGGCCTGCTCTGCTGTGCGCTGGAGGGTTAAACTCTGGAGGGACTGACCACCCTCCCCATTGCCAACAGGAACCCTCAGGACAGGAGGCGAGCTGGGCATCCAGGAGGGTGGTTCCAGCAAACCTCACCATCTCTTCCCAGGTCCCCTGCTGCTTTCTGTGCCTTTCACATAGGACTGGGCCTCCCGTTCCCCTGACCCACCTCTGCGTCAGGCCTTGCTGAGGCACTGGTGTCACGAAGTAAAGGGTGTTTAGCTTCTTAACTCCTGTGTTCCCCTCCATTTACTCGTCTTTTCTCCTCACGGTGCTCGAGCATCCAGGGCCCTTCCCGAGCCCTCCCTCCTGGAGTTTAGTGATTAAGAGGGAAAGCACTGGACTTCAACAGCTCCAGGGGGAATTCTGGCCTCATATCTATGAGCTGTGTAACCTTAGGAAAGTTACTTCATCTCTCTGAATTCCTGTTCTCTTCATTTGGTTGTTTTGAGATTAAATTGGGGAAAATATCTAGAATAGTGCTCGCCACAACAGGGTGTTCATCCTTAATTTTGCAGACTCATTGAGAAGTCAGTAGATGGCAGAAGTTCTTGGCCCTTGCTGGTGGCTTCTTTCTTGATTGGGGAATAAAGTATGGACTTCACAAAGCTTCCAGAATCATACCAAGGGAAGAACCCACTGGTCTCCGGTAAACTAGCTCCTCCTGTGGATGCAATCCACACCTTTTAATATGGTAATTTCCTCATGCTACTCTCTTGCCCAAGAACCTTCTCTAGCTCCACATTGCCTATGAGCTAGAAACCAAGAAGTAGCACTGCATGCAATGCTTTGGCCCCAAAGAAATTTTCCAACTTCAGTCCCTAACTATCCCTTGCCTCTTTAGACAGGCCAATTTCTTAACATGCCCGCTTCTATTCATGAGCCTCTATTCATGATCTATCTCTTCAGCATGCTTTTCCCTTGCTGTAGGCTGTAGGTTCCCTTGCTAGCCTGAGAAGGTAGATGTGTCTTGTTCTGTATTTAATCTCAACATTGATAGGGCTTCATACAATGGAACCCTCAATATGTGATTACCAAACTGGACTTGATGCCACCACTTGAAATTCTTTCTTTAAGCTCCTGAGCAGATCTCTTTTTGGTGTTCTGATGGGGTCAAATTCAGGTTCTGAAGACAGAGGACCTGGGGGCAAACTCAGGCTATCCCACTGTGGTGCTGAATTTTTTGTGTCAACTTGCTCTGGACTGTGGGGCACATATACGTGGTCAAATGTTACTCTGGATGTTTCTGTGAGGGTGTTTTGGATGAGACTAACATTTTCACCAGAGGACTCTGAGTAAAGCAGAGTGCCTTCCAATGTGGTGGGCCTCATTCACTCAGTTGAAGGCCTAAACAGAACAAAAGACTGACCTCCTCTAAGCAAGAAGGAAACCAGCCCCAGGTGGCCTTAGGGCTTGAACATTGGTCTTCCCTGGTCTCCAGCTGCTGGCTCACCCTTGCTAGCATCTAGAAGAACATGAAGCAGTTCTTTAAAAGGTCTCTCTCTCTCTCTCTCTCTCTCTCTCTCTCTCTCTCTCTCTCTCTCATACACACACACACACACACACACACACACACATTCTCCTTATCTATCAATCATCTATCTGTTTATCCGTCCTATTGGAAACAGAATCTACTGGTTCTGTTTCTCTGCAGGGCTCTGGCTAATAGAGCCACTTTCTGGCTGTGCAGCTCTGTCTGATTCTTTGACCTTGCTGAGCCTTTGTTTTCTAAACTTTAAAATGGGAATGATTGTTCCTCCATCACAAAGTTATTGTGACAATCGGCTGTAACCTTGCCAACATATGTGAAAACACCTGTGCAATGTGTGCTCCATCACCTTGGGAAATATTAAGACCCATCCTCTCCAGGAGGTCACCCCCACCTGCACCAGCCCTCTGGCCCTCCCTAGGTCCCAGAGATTCTGGACCCACACTGAACCCCCAACTCTCTTTTCTTTTGGTGCCCAGCCCTGCATGGGCCTGGTAGGGAGGGGAATGGGCCTGGTGGGGAGGGGAATGGGCCCTGTAGAGATGTTGGGTCCAGATGAGCCGGGGGCAGCGCTCAGGCTAGAGCAGAGGCTGCTGTGAAGGTTTCAGACACAGGCTGTAGCTGATGGGGTCTGGAATTTAAATGCATTCTATTGCTTTTTGTCTCAATGAGATAATAGAAAGTCCCAGGCTAGTATCTCCTGGATGCAGAGGTGCAACACTGGCTCTCTGTTCTCTGCCACCACCTGAGCATGAGAGGAAGGAGGCACACCTGGGGCTAAAGGAAATGGCCCTTCAGAGGGGATAGGTCAGCTGTAAGGGAGGGGCTAGAACCCTTAGAGCACTAAGCCAGTGCTTCCTGACCACACCCTGGACTCAGAAAATGATGATATTTGTTTGCCCATTGAAGGAAAGAGTGAGGGGCTTCCTTCAGCCAGCAGTTTGGGCCTTGGAGGGCTATGCAAGGTGAAAAGATCAGTCCCTTGGGACAGCAGAAACTCACCCACGGCCCCAGGCTGGGACTCTACAACAAGCTTCCCTCCCTGGCCTGGCCACAGACAGTGCTGAAGTCCTCACAGGCCCAGGATGGAAGGCTCTGCTGGAAAGACTCACCTGGCCTCTCAAGTTCCACTGGGTCTTGCAGTTACTGTCTTTCTCCAGCTGCTAAAACTCCTGCCAATCTGATTATATTATTCCTCACGCAAAATGACTAGCCTTGGTGGGTGCAAAAACAAGGACCCCACCCCTCTGCCCACCTCATCTCTGCAGTCCCTGCCCTAAAGATTTAATCCATTTTAATCAACATTGCCTTTTCCTTCTCTTTCTGTCCCGAGTCCACAGGAGGTGGGTATGACTGATCTGGTATCAACTCAGCTGGAAGGGGGCTCTGGGCTGGCTGGGCTCCAGTTTTTGGATGGGATACTGATCTGCCTTCCAGGTGTTCCTGGGGACCACAGTGGCAGAAACTCCCCAAGGCAGGCTCTCCTCCTGTTAGATCACGCAGGTACTCAGCGGCCAACTAAACTGCACAAGCTCACTGAAGACCTCCGTGTGAGCCAGCTCTGTTAGCATCCTGTTGGCCAAATCGTCACCTCCACATGCCCAACATCAGTGAGGCAGGTGGAATGACCCCCATCCACAGCCCTTCCTGCACTCAAAGCTCCAGAGGCATCCAGCTTCTAAGCACAGCCGGTTGTGCCATGCCTCTGGGCTCTGGCCTAGGTCCTAGGTCCATTTCTTCTGTGGAGTTTTAGCTCAAGGCCTCCTGTCTATGAAGCCATCCCTGTCTCTCAGGTAGAGTCCCGTACCTTCTTCCTCATGTGCCTCTGTACCTCCTGTGTCCCTGCAGCCCACTGCTACTTCCAGTAATGTTTGCACGTCAACTTCACAAGACTGCACTCCGCGCATGCAGGGGCCTAACCTGACCTACCTAGACAGGGGCCTGGCACAGAAGGAGAGTTTGGAAACTTCCTGCTAATCAAAAGAGTGAATAATTGACCGAATGAATGACCAGTTTCAGGGTCCTCTTGATTTCTAGGTGTTCACTGGCATATCTACCTGGACCCATGGGTCTCTTGTCTATTCTGTGATGTTCCAACCCCTGTTTCTAGGTCACCATAGATTTAAGACACTAAATACGGCCAAAAGCCCTTGATGGAACATTTATCCTTGTGGTTGCAACTTGAATGCGTAGACTGTGTGATCAGGAAAGGACCCTATAGTCTCACTAGTTCACCTGCCCCCTTGAAGGAAGACGCAATCATGGTCATCATTAATCCCCAGTGCCTAGCTCAGGGCGGGGGGAGAGTGGGTGCTTGGTAAATACTGTTGTGTGTTTTCACCCTCACACTTTTACTGATAAGAAGGTGAAAGCCCAGAGAGGGCAAACGAAGCTGCTGAGTCACACAGCATGTTTCTCATAGATTGGATTCCAGCCTGGCTTCCCTGACTTCTAGCTGACCAGAATCTCATGGGTGTTTTCTGAGCCCTTATTTCTTGACATAGTCCTAAGGTTCCATGAGGTGGATTTTAATCACTGATTCCAAATTTATCTTCAATCATTGGTGGGTCCAATATGGACGAATTAATGTTGTTTTAAAGCCATGAAGGGAAAAGCAGGAGAGTGACCTTGGACTAGTGCCCTCGTGACCTTGAGCATCCTTCTCCTTCCCCACCCCCATTAGAATGCAGATCTTTGTAGTGGTAATAAAGACTCATGCTAACTATGCCATTTACTAGAACATCTGAATCTCTGTGGCTGATGGCTCACAATGATATATTTGAATGGCACACTGGAGCTGGCCTGCAGCAGCAGCCACCACCTTTGCTGGTCCTTCGCCCTTACAAAGACTCCCAGGCTAGAAGCCCTGCCATCCTGGTATTTTAGTATTCACAGTGCCACTGCTCACTGTGGAATAGCCACTGACCATAAAGTTTGACATTTTGAAGATTAAAATGCTTTGAATTAGTCATGCACATGTGAAGTCATTGTTCTTTCTTGTCCTGCTCCGGAATCTAAAAATGACTTTCAGTAACTTTCCCTCAACAATTACCTTCCGGAGAAGAGTTATGGAGAAGCTCAAGCCAAGTCAGAGCCTCTCTGTCACTTGGAAGAAAACCAAGGCAGAGCAGAGGCAGGGTGAGCTGGGGCTTTGGAGAGGGGTCTGTTCTACCACAGCTGGGTGGTCTTCCATGGGCCTCCCCAGGAGCAGCGAGGCTGGAGGGCTGGGGATGGATGGGGTCAGGAGGCCAAGTCCCATAGGTGATCTGGATGGAAACCCAGGAGGCAGAGCAGGTAGGCTCATGGGGCTCTGAGTTCAGTTCACACAGGTCTGACCCCAGGTAAGTGAATATCATGGGCTAATGCTTCCCCATTTGCAAAGAAAGAAATGGTCACTACTTCACAAGGCAACCATGAGAGTTAAATAAGCTAATGAAGTGCTTGGCAGTAACTGCTACACGGAAGGCAAACAGTAAACATTTTTCTTAAGAGCTTTCTGGCTTTCCAAGACTCTGACGTCTTCCTCCTCTTCCTCATGCAGGGCATTGAGTGCAGGGCATTCCCAGAATCCCAGAGACAAACTGTTATTATGCCAAAGGGGCGTGAGCTTGGGACTTCATAGTCTGCCCTCAGTTCAGGCAATAGGAGTAGACCACAGTGGCAATTTTGTTATGAGAGAGTTCAAGAGAAGAACCCCCTTTGCTTGAAAACTGGTCTTCCTGCTGTCTCCAGAGTAGTGTGGGCAGTTCTACCCCCAGGCAACCAGAGGGCTCCCAACTACCTACTCAGCAGATTCATGACTTAGTGGAACTTCAGAAAGCAATCACAGAGCTGCAATGTGTAATGCTAGCTCTCAGCCATTAGGGGGAACCCACCCAGGTGTGAAGTGCTTATTCAATTCACCTTGTCCTCACAGGGACCCTGGGAAATCTGAGCCATCACCTCTGTTCAGCAGACAGGAGTCTAGAGTCCAGAGTCACCCAGGGTTTGGAATGGCAACCAGACTTGTCTGATTTCAGAACCTGGGGGCTCCTATCCACTGACCCACACCTGCTCAGATCCCTACCTCCCTGGCCCTGGCCGAGCCTGTGTCCCTTGGTTGTCCTGACTTCCTCTGCAGCTCAGTTGAGAGACATGATAGTCTCTGAGGACCGTGGGGGGTGCTCTGTTTCTAGAGTCCAGCCAGTCCCTAAACAGCTGCAAGCTTGGACTGTGTTTTGGGACTGTGCCCTTGGCTCTCATCAGGGGACACTATGAGAGGCAGCCACATGACACTTGTGCTGGCATCTGCTAGAGGAACGGTCACCAGGCCAGAGGCCATCACTGCTCTTGGGCTCCCAGCACAAGTTCCCGGTGAGATGTTTTCTTAAGAGCTCAGTGCTGGGAAATGCTTTGTGCCGCTTTATTAAGGCATGTGCTTTTGTTGTAACTTGACACAAATGATAAATAAGTGAGCAAGCAAATTAAAATAACTGGCCTGTGGACACACACCAGGATGTCAGGTGGGGCCTGGGGATGGGATTCCTTCCTTATCTCAAATCTACCCTGTAAGATAACACTGGAACAGAGACTCCCCTTGACATTCCAAAACCCTGTGGTTGTCCCTTAGCTCTGCTCCCAGTTCCTGATCAGACACTTAGACAAGAAGTTGGAAGAGAGAGACAGTGAGCCCTGAAAGACAGTTCCTCCAAGGTGAAGGTCAAGTCCCCATTTTTCTGAAAAGCTCAATAAATGGAATTTGAATCTGAATCTGAACTGAGTTGAGAGGCAAGGGAGGGAGCAAGGGAGGGAGGGAGGGAAGGGAGGTTTAGAAGAGATCTAAGAGGGAAGAGGAAAAAGGCCTGTCTGCAGATGGGAGATGAGGAAGGAGTCTGTTGAGCCCCTGCCAAGGCCAGAGCCTGGGAAGTCAGAGGTCAGAGTTTACTAAGCACCAAGGTCACCTCATTCATTAGTTATGGTGCTAGCTCACTAGGGAACTTGCTCAAGGTCATCCACATGATTCACATGTGGATTTGAGTGCAAAACATTTCCACTATTTGCCCTAAGAGAGAGGGTGAAGGAAGAAGAGAGAGGAAGAGCTGAAGAGATGGGAGGAGAGGAGGGAGGCTGTGTGGACAGAGCAGACAGGAAGAGGGGAAGGTATAGAAGGGTGCATAGAGCTATGAGCAGAGGTGTGTGTATGTGAGAAAGTCAAATTGACAAAAAGACAAAAAAGAGAAATGGAAAAGAGGAGAATGAGAGAGAGGAGAGGGAAGTCAGAGGTGGGAAGGAGAGATGCCTACGTAGAGAGAAGTCTGGGAGTAGGTGGGGGGACACCTCCAGCCCCCGCCCCCCCAGAGCTCAGTTCTGAGCCAGAAAAAGGACAGGCTGCCTTCCAGTCCTCTGCAGAAGTTGACTCTCAAGGCCCCATACACCCCTGGGGCCAGGAGAGGGCGCCTCAACCTCAGGCAACTGCAAGGAGGCTGCAGCTGGAGTCCCTGCAAGGCAGGCAGCAGAGGGAGAGAGCCGGGAGGGAGGCCAGACTTTCAGTAGTTCTGTGGGTTATCGGACCCTGGCCAGCATCTCTGGGGGGCACCAGATCCCTGAAGACATGGGCTGGGCACTGTGCTGATTTGGGTTCTCCCTGGTTGCCTCTTACCAGACTAGTGCCTCCTCTGGGTCCTGTTCCTGTCACTACCCTATTCAGATCTGCTTCCTGTCCTAAAGGGTACCATGCCTCCTCCTCTTTTCCACCAAGAACCATTCCTTGTTTGAGTAGAGGGTAAAAGAGTATTCAAAGTTATTTTCTACCTACCACGCCACTGGGTCTGAACAATTCACCAGGTAAGTGCAATCAAAAGAATGGAAAACTGAGGCACAGAGATGGAGTATGAGTTGTCTGTGGTCACATTTGTCTTAGATTTTTGCCACTGTGACCAAAGGATCTGACAAAAACAATGTAGAGGAGGAAAAGTTTATTCAGGACTCAGGGTTTCAGAGCTCTAGTTCCAGAAACAGCTGACTCCATTGCTCTGGGCCCAAGGTGAGGCAGAATATTGAGAATGGAATATCATGGTGTAGAGGAAAACAGCTCAGGGCATGGTACCAGGAAGCAGAAGGAATGTTCTCTCTCACAAGGGAAAAAATACATACATACCCCAAAGGCATACCCTCAGTGACCCACCTCCTCCAGCCATACCTTACCTGCCTACAGTTAACACCCAGTAAATTCCTATCAGGGAATGAATGCACTGATTAGGTTAAAACTATCATAACCCAATTATTTCTCCTCTGAACTTTCTTGCATTGTCTCACACATGAGCTTTTGGGGGACGCGACATATCTAAACCATAAAATGCTAAAAATAGAAATCACGGGACTTTCCAGTTATTACATTCTATGATGAAAACCCAAGAATCTTAATTCCTTTTCATGATATGTTTCCTCAACACAAGATTAAAGAGGGCTTTTGCATGCTGACTCTAACTGAGCACCAAATATCAAATCTTGGTCACAATGAACCCTGATCTCTGACACAGATCTCTACCGGACTGAGTCCTGAGACTGATTATTACTGACTTTATCCTGTTTTTTTTTTTTTTAAAAGCTTTGAATTATGCCAATGAGTACAGATAGAATCTGACTCAGTAGGAATATCTGAGTATTCCAAATGCTGTTTTGAGGACACTGGTGTTTAAGAACCATAAGAACCCCTTAATAATATTAAAAACCCCTTTCTGGAAGATTTTGTGAGAATTATAACCCAAACAGATCTCATCTATTCTAATGGCCCAGAAATTTAATCCTTAGATTTCATGTAGTTCAATTCTTGGCTACTAATGGTAACAACAATGATATCATTTATTGAGTGCCCACTATGTTTCAAGTAACCTCTTTGGCACTAAGAATATTTTTCAGTGTTTCCATCTATTGGAAACAAATCTGTGAAGAAAGTACCAGTCATCCCTGTGACATGGGTAGACTGAGACTCAGAGGTTAAGTCACTTGCCCTAGGTCACAGAATAGTTAAATAGCAGAACCAAGATTTGTATCCAGGTCAGCCTGGCTGCAAAGACCAGGCTCTCTTTCAACCTATTGTTTAACAATTGCATCTGTTAGTTACTCTTTAGCCATGAGCTCCTCCACCATATGGCTGATTTCTTCAAAGAAAGTGCCTTTTAGTGGGGCTGTAAGAGGATTTAATGTCAGAAGAAAGAAGTTCTATGTTTGGGGAGGCATTGCCCTGCCACCTATCAACTGTGTCACCTGGACAGGGTTCCTCTGTTTGACTCTGAGTCTCTGCACTTCTACAGCATGCAACTGGACCTGGCTTAGGATAGGAACTCAGGGAGAATGCACAGCTCCCTCCCCTGACCCTTAGCTTCCTTGTTTATAAAATAGAGATAATAATCCTCATCTCTCTAGATGGTTGTGAGGACCAAAATACGTGATGGTCGGCATGCACTCCAGATGTTGGCAACTGCTGTTGGCCTCCAGGAAGGCAGTCTGAATGGGCTTTATAAATACCATAAATTTGTTTTACTTTGCACTAAAATCTGTGCATTCTCTGTCCCCTGTTCCACTTAAGGCAAAAACTGCATAGATTGAGAGCAGCAGCCTTCTCAGTGTGAACTGACTCTCACCTCCTGTCTCTCGAGACACATCAACAAGCCATGCACGGCCACAACCCCAGCGAAAGGCCCTTGTCTCAGACAGAGCTGGCAGCTGCCTCCTCTTATTGGCAGCACATTTATCATCTCGAGGAAAATATTGATGGATAAGAAACCCCAGACAGGCAGTGTGTCTTAGCTGCACGTGCAGCCTGAAGTGAGATTTGAGGTGCTGGTTCTGGGTCTCTCTGGAAATAATGAAAGGTCGTTCTGTGGAAAATGGTCCATGCTCCCAGGGGATTGACAAAATCCTAGGGATGACTGTGTCCGGCACATAGTAGATGTTCAATAAATGCGAGTTTGAATCCAAATTAAATAAACTCTTTGAATGAGGCCTGGTGGGTTCTCATATGTCCCAAAGCATCATCTTACAGCTGGGATCCGGGAAGGGAACTGATGTGCTTGTCACATAACAGGTCAGAGGTACACAACAGATTAATAAAGTACGTGGCTCATAAATCTCACATCAGAAGGCTGTCCTGTGCCACAACACCACTAGGATAGGTCCATCAAATCTCTGGCCAGACGGGGTGATCTGATAAACTGGATCGTAACTGAAGTACAATGTGATAAACCTAGACATTTCCCCCAGAGAGGTATTTTCAGAGTCCGTCTCTGAAGGAGTGCATGCTCTGAAAGGGCGGCCAGCATGGGCGTCAGTGGTGCTATGGGATGTGCTTGTGGTGCACTGGCACCCCCATCTGACCCATCGACCTGTCCTCCCTATGCGGCAGGCAGTGCGCCCTCCCTCTGCAGCACTGGTGAGGCTGTGGGTCACGGTCTTCACCAACGGGCTCCCACAGCCCTCTCCAGCCTCCTGGCCTCTTATTCCCTATCTTGCATTCCCAGGCCCAGACTGGTCCAAAGGAGGAGAGCAGCTCTCTTAATGCTCTCGACTTCGCACAGGCTACTTGCTATCTGCAAGGCCCTTTGTCCCCTTATGATCCTTCTAGACTAGGCCTAAGTCATGGTTTATCCTTGTTGCATCTACTCCCACCCCTCAAGGCTAGGTTAGACACCCCTTCTCTCCACTCGGTGTGCTCCTCTTTGTCACCACTGTCCTGTCATTACTTGTCTGCCCACCTCCACCAGAGTGGAAATGTCCCTAGGCAGAGGCCATGACCATGGAGCTCTGCTCCCCTGGAAACCAGCACAGGGCCTGGCATGAAGCAGTTGCTCAACTTGTGCAGCCTTGAGTTCTAGAGTCCTTCTGTCATAGAGGTTCAGAATGGAGCCGCTTCCCAGGGACCATTGTTTAGGACGCTAGGGCCACACACACAGATCTACTCCCTCTACTCCATGATAGCTCTTTAGAGATTTGGCCAAGGCAAACATGCATTCTAAATGTTCTCTTTCCAAGAAAAACACCCCTGATTTCTTTACCAGTTCCTCATAGGTCTTAATTTTGGGCTGGGTGACCAACCAGCCTGGTTTGCCCATAGCTGACCTAGTATTAGCACTAAAAGTTCTCAATCTCAGGAAAACCAGGACAGTTGGCAACTTAGCTTTGTGTTCTTCTTCCAACCTGGTCCTGCAGGGGCCATGCACCATTTACCAGTATCTTACAGAGGGTGGGGGCCAGAAATATACACAAAGCTCCAGGGGTCGTTCGCAACAGAGGGCAAAAACGGCCAGCACCTCCTTGATCCCCAAATTTGCTTCTGTCTCTGCAGGGACCCAGCATCAATTTTGGCAGGAGGTTAGTATGTGGTGGATACATAACCTTGTTGGTCAGCATTAAAGTTCATATTGTCAATTAAGAAACCTAAACCAATTTACTACACAGAAAACCTCATTTCCTCAAATCTCTACTTCCAAAGCTCTTTTGTTTTGTTTTATACAACTATCACCATATTATTATTATCATCATCATCATCATCATTATGTTGGGGATTGAATCCAGGGCCTTGTGCATGTGAGGCAAACACTCTACCAACTGAGCTATACCCCCAGCTCCTTCTCACTATAATAAATACTGCTTAAAAATCCCCCATACCCAAGACAAATGTTCTGGGCATTTCCTCATTCAGCCATGACTTACCAATCACCTATAGTGTGGCAGCTGTCTCTCTCAATGTCCTTAGAATCGGTCAGAGTTAAGCCCAAACCTGCAATGGGGAACTCTCCCCACATTTGTGCAACAAGAATGTGGGGACACTAGTAATTGTGTACATAAATGTGTGAGTGAACCTGAAAACAAACAGCTTTGATTACTTAGAAACCAGCCAGGATTTCTTCTGACCGTCAGCTAACAACCATAACCCTGAAACAATATCAACTCTCTTTATCATGAGCTTGGTTTCCATGGAGCCTTGCAGTGCTGCTAAGTGAAGGCTGACAGTTATCACTATAAAGTAACTTTACAACTTTGTAATTTGTAGCTCTCTGCTGACAGTAATATTAACAGCATTTCGAATTATGGCTATAAACTTGACAACAGCAGGTAAAACGCTTAGAAACCTCATCGTGGGGGATGAGGGAGGCTGGGGGAAGGTAATGACATTTTGGTTTTTCAGGCCTGGGCAGGAGGCATTTGGAAATCAGGGGCACACTTTGATGTGGAGGTGGGCAAAACAGCTCGGCTAGGCACCATGGAGAGTAGATAGAGGTGGCATCTGACAGCTGTGTCTGGATGATCAGAGAATGCAGATAGGTCAGTTTAGGGGATGGGTATTAGAGAGGGATTTTAGGAAGTGGAGGACAAGGAAAAGCTAGCTGATGAGTCCCAACCTCTGGGATTCAGAAGAGAGTTCTGCTTTTCAGGGAATGGAGGGAAACACCGGCTCACTGCAGAGAAGAGAGCAAGGTAAGGCAAAAGGCTGGAGTGCAGAGTGGACAGAGCAGCACTTCCCAGCTGTGTTCTTCTGGGTTTCAATTCCCACTCTACCCCTGACCATGGAGCTCTGCTCCCCTGGAAACCAGCACAGGGCCTGGCATGAAGTAGTTGATCAACTTGTGCAGCCTTGAGTTCTAGACCCCTTCTGTCACAGAGGTTCAGAATGGAGCTGCTTCCCAGGGACCATTGTTTAGGATGTTAGGGCCACACACACAGATCTACTCCCTTTGCTTCATGATAGCTCTTTAGAGATTTGGCCAAGGCAAATATGCATTCTAAATGTTCTCTTTCTGTGCAGCCCTGGAAGGTTATTTGATTTTTCTGAGCTTCTGTTTGCCTACTTCTATCTCAAAGGCCCAAATCAAATGATCCTTTATGTCTATCCATCCATCCATATATTCATCCACCCATCGACATACCTACTTGTCTACCTATTGATTTGGAAATAAATGAAGATCATATAATTTTATCTTCTAATCTAACGGAAGGCAAATTAGGACCCAGAGCAGATATAGACTTCCCTAAATCTATGTGGGCAGATAGAGGCAAATCCAAGACTCCAGTGCTGGAATCCTCATCCTTTTCATGAAGCACACCCTTAATGTTATTAGGTTTACTATTACTATTGCTATTATTAGTCATTTATTGATTCATTCCTTCATTTAGCCAATTGTTCAGTAGGCATTCATGTTTAAAGATCAAACTCCAGTGTATATCTGTAGGGAGGAGAAAAAAATATCAAGAAATCTCAGTGTGTAGCCTCTGGTTTCCAAGACCCACTGGTTCCCAAGACCCTCTGGTTCCCAGGACCCTCTGGTTGAAGTTCATTTTTGCTTGTTAATCTTAGCAAAGCCATGACTATGAGTATGACAAATAAGAACTAAGAAGACCTAAGAACCTTTAGATGTCAACAAGTCAGATCTGACTGCTTTCTACCCCTCTGTCCACCTAAAAAGTGAAGTTTACCCCCAGAATGAAGTTACAGCTCCAAAGTCACACACACTGGTAATTTCTTTGGAAAGTACAGAACTCATCTTCCTAGTGGCCTGGCAGATGCCAGATGGGGGTGGGTGGAGCCTCCTTCCACTTCATTTATTACTTCGTTCATTTGCAACCCCCAGAGTCTCTCTAGATCAGGCTATGGCTGGAGAGGTGAGGTCACTTAACCAAGGTCACACATCTTTATGAGGGACCATGGGACATTGGGCCATACTGGAACTGGAATCCTGACACTAGGATTGGGATTCTTTTCACCAATTTATGGAGCAGAGCTTACCTGGACAGTTCCCGCCAAGACAATCACTTCCCTCATTTTGACTTCAAGGTACCTTGAACCTATTATGAACCTTTCTAAAGCCCACTACTTCAGACCCATAGAGCCATCTCTTTACCAAAATTCTCAGTCTGGATGTTACAAGAGCCCCTTATACTCCACATGTCACAAACAGAACCCAAACTGCCCCCTCTGCAGCCCTTTGCTCCAATAGTCCATGTCTTAGCGACTGGCCTGCCCATCCACCATGTTGTTCAAGTCAAGAAACTGCCACCCTTCCTTCCTCTGCCCTCGGCCCATATCCACACCATCAGTGATATACTCAATCCCTCCTGTTACATATTGGAACACATTAAATGGAACTGTTTTCATTTGTGGTTTCAGCTGAGAGCCCAAGACTGTAGATGCCACATTTCAAAATAAGGAGTGAGACTACCATGTAGGACTTGCCAAAGAAAATCCAAGACCAGTTGTATAAACTTCAGCTCACCTGCCTTTACTTAAGAGTCATAGTGACCCCAACAGGGGTGAACCATCAGGGCACCAGGGGCTGAGGAAGGAACCACAGGCCACCTCCCGGAGGATACATCTGCCCCTGGCAGTAAATGTCCCACACAGGAGAGAGTGTGTCTGAAGAAGCTCATGAGGGCGTGCCACACCAGCTAACCAGAGCCCTAGTCAATTAGGCCTTTCTGCCCCTGTCCTCCTCTTCCTCATCCTGTTCAGCCTCAGAGGGGAGGATCAGGAGAATAAGTCAGGCAGACCCTGACCACCATGAGATAGGCCTGAGCCAGAGGACAGAGAGGGTTTTGCTTTGAAGAGATTTGATGGTTTTGATTGGACCAGACATAGTAATTGCTGAACTGAGACTGTTTTGTGACTAGAATTAATTAGCGAATTTTTAATTTCCTGAGAGTGATTGGAAACTCAAGGGGCCTGCCAGAGCTTTTGTATCTCTAGATCTATACCCATCTATCTATAAGGACACTGGAGACAAACATAAAGTGGTTTCATGGTTGCACCTTGTGAGCATCGTGCATTCCATGCACCCGTCCACTTCCACACGGCTCATACCTTCTCTTCGTGGCTGGCTCTGCCTGCACTTATTGATCACCGGTTGTTTCTGGCCCAGCCCCAGCTACCCTCCAACACTTGGCCAGAGCATCCTCTCTGGCATCTGGGTTCTCTCCTGTACTTCTCCCTTTGCCAAGAAGGCTGCTCCACCCTTGCTCTCCCTGCCTGCATCCTATTCACCCTGGGGCTCTGAGCCTTAGCTTCTCCCTTGAGAAGGTCTTCTTCCCACTGCCAGACCCCACCTTGGTTAGATGACCCCCCTCCCCACCAGCAGAGCTCCCCGCTGCCAGACCATTTATCCCTCTGTGATGCAGGGTCTCTTTACCTTTCCTCCTCCCCTCAAAACTGTCTTCTTGAAGGCAGAGACTAAGCTTTATTCATCTGTCTCTTCCTGCTGTCTAATGAGTTTTGCTGGGTAAATGAGTAAATTAATGATATCTTCAATGTTTGATATATGTTTCACAGGACCCTGTACAAAGGATACAGTGGGGTCTGAATCAAGACCAATCCAATTAACTGATTGGAAATCTTGGCATCTTCTCTTGGCTAGCTATATACCCTTCTCCCAGAGCCAGCATTATCAGATTTCATCATGGCCACAGCTATGGGCCTGGGTGGAAACCAGTCTGTTCAGGACCCAAGGTCTCTGTACCCAATGTTTTCCCATTCGTTATGTCAAAAACACTATTTCTTCTTGGCTTGTAACCATACCATAAACAAAGACCAGAGAAGCTGTAGGGTTACTTTATGATTCCAGTTTAGCCTTCTCTCTCTCTTTTTAAATCATTCAAACGGAGCATATTTATTACTTGACAGGCCAGTAAAATGTAAATAGGGTTTGCTGAAGAATGGTCCAAAATTCTCAGGAATTTATCACTTCACAACAACAACAAAACCAACAAATGATAGGAAGGAAAGACAAGAGAGCTAATATTTAAGAGTGCCCAGTATGTGCTCAGTGATTTATCTTTCATGAGAACATGAATTTTCCCATGCAAACCTCACAAAACCCCTAAGAAGTAGATAATGGTTATCCTCAATTCACAGGTGAAGAAACTGAGGTTTGGAGTGGTTAAATAACGGGGTTGGAACCCTCCATGAGAATGAGGCAAGGCAGAAATCATACTCAGGACTCTGGCACCAGCACTGTGTTCTTGCCACAGAGTGGACAGGTTGGAGTTCCAGAGGTCTCTTCCAGCATCTTATTGCCACAGAGTGGACAGGCTGGAGTTCCAGAGGCCACTATCTAGGGCAGAAGCCTCTGAGGATGTCCCTCTATTAGGTTCTGTTTAAAATATGGGCCTTTCTCCAAGAAAACAAACTCTGTGCCATTACTCACACCTTTGCATACATTTTAGATTACCACGAATTTTCCTGAAGCCCATCCATAGGCCTTCCAATTAAGAACCCCTAAACTAAAAGGAGAAGAATAGCTGTTGGCTTGGCCTCATCAGCTGTCTAAGATACTTTTTCTTTATTTCCACAGTTAGATTAGAAACTCTTATGTTCATAAATTCACTAAATCTTAAGGCGCATGGATTCTTGATTTCATAAATTCATCTAATCATGGACTTACATAACTTACATTTTAGAATTAGAAAAATCTCAGAATGTTAGAGCTGAAGGGATCAGAGTGATGGAGTCCATACATACTCTTGTTCCTCAACTCCCACAGGTAGGATATGTTGGACCTGAGCCTGAGAGAGGGGACAAGGCTGGCTCAAGGCCACTCAGGCATAGTGGTAGAGTAAGGATTCAAACTGCCATTGCTGACTTCAAAGCTAGAGCACTGACTTATAAGAAGGAACACCATGTGGCCTCCATGGAGCTGGGAAAAGTGGGCAGGAACGTTTGTGGAGCATCTACTAGATTCCAGAGGGTACTACCGAATCCTTTTACCCTCTAATAACCCTGCAGTGTGGCTGTGGTTTTTATTTTACAAACAGGGAAGCAGGCACAGAGTGGTCAGATAACCAGCCTAAAATCACAGAGCTAGGTTTGGATCAGCTACTACATCCATTGCTCTATTTCCCTGATGTGGTAGACAAGGAAAGTCAGAGGTCAAGACCCAGGTCATGTTTAGCTAGTTCTTTGCCAGGGAGGAAAACTGAACAGATACATATGTTCTGGCCTGGACACCTTTGTCAGCCTGTGTGAAATGTCCCTCAGGATCCCCTGCCTCCACTAGCCCTTCCCGCATCTCATCCAGCATCTTCTGGCTAACGAAGTTGGTCTCCATGAGTCCTGGTGATAGGGAAAGGCCACTCTGGATGGTAGACACAGGAAACGCCATGACAGCAAGGCCACATCTCCCCAGTGTGTGAACCAGCTGGCATCTTGTGGTGACCTCACCAAGGCCCTTTGCCCCATAAGTCCTGTCAACACAGCCCACCTTCTTTAGCATCAACACTGGACCTCATTCCATTTACAGAAGCTTTAAGTGTCTTGACCAATCGTCACTTAATATTTAGAGGACACAGTCATATAGGTTATGTAACCTCATCATAGCTCAGTGAATTATTATGTCTTTCTATTACAGATTTGGAAACTGAGGCCCCAGGGAAGCTATAGAACTGCTCGGGGTGGCCCATGTAGCTACCAGTGACAGCCAAGATTCAAACCCAGATGTGGCTGAATCTATGTGGCTGCCATCTTTGCATAGCACTCTCCGTCTCTGTGAACAACTCTAATTCCCACTGCAGGGGCTAGAATGTGTGAAAGTCCTCCATCACTTTGTAAATGTGAGGAAGCTCACCTCAGAGAGTCTAGAGGACTTGCTGAAGGGCGTCCGGGAAGAGGCTGGTGCTGTCATCAGAATCAGGTCTCCTGACTCCCCGTCTGGAGGACACTTTCTCCCAGACCATATTGTCCTTCCCAACAGACCATGTAATTCCTTTTTCTGATTGGGACATGGAGTCAGCAGCCAACAAAGATCATAATCTGTCTGCCTGAAGTTTCTCTCTGTTATGAGAGTTTTTAAAAATATGCATTTCAAACAGGAGCCAGGTTAAGTCACCCTTGTGTGTGTGGAACTGACTGGACTTTCCTGGAGCAACTCTGGTTCCCTCTTCCCACCCTCTTGAAGACAGAATGAGGCAGGATGGCTCCAACAGTGCCATGGCCTGCTCAGCTGTGCAGTCTCTCTACTCTCTCTTGATTCTATCCATCACTAGCTCCTGTGCCCCACAGCCACCCGTCTGTGACCAAGTCTTTTCAGCTCCACATTCTAAACATTCTCAGCCACTGTCCTATCCAGGCCTGAGCTCTCCCCTACCTGGTCTGCCCTCACAGCCTGCTAACACGAGCCCTTCCTACTGTCTTGGCCTGTTCCACTCTATCCTTTCCACAGAGGCAGGGTGGATTTTCTCTCCTATTTAAAATCTATTGCAGTCCATTGCTTTCATATTCAAGTGCATATTCCTCATGGCCTACCACTTCACTTATCTCTTGTATCTGAAATCCTTCAGCCATACTGGACTATTTACGGCTCCTGTTTCCACCCCATGCATCCCCCAAACCCTTGGGTTAATTTCTATCCAATCTTAAAACTCAGCTTAGACATCTCTTCTTCAGGAAAGCCTTCCCTGACTCCAGGACTATTTTGAACTTTTCCTCATTTGCATGTAAAGACATTTTTGTCACTGCAACATTTTCTGTGTCTTACCTGTCTGTGGTAGGCACCAAATATATTTTTGTTAAATGCCAGTGTACCGTGGCTTTCTGTAATTCCTCCACTGCAGAACTTTTTATGCCTATTTTAATTGTATTTTCATTTTCCATCTCAGGCTTCCCCAGGTAGAATGAAAGCCCTGTGAGCCAGGAGCCATGCCTTCTTGCTCAGTATTTTCCCCTAAGTGCCCCAATACGCTTCCTGGCATACACTAATGGTAGGTTTACTTTTGATGAATGAGGACTAGTTATTGAGGGGCTGGGCTGAAGGAGGGGTATTCTACTAAAAGTATATTTATTTCTACCACAAAAGCATGCCAGAGGAGCTTAGAGAGAGTAGGTAAAACCATCCAACTGGACATCAGCACACAAGACAAACCAAATTCAGGCTTCTCCTGGAGGGCTCATGTCTCACTGTGAACTACACTTCAGAATCCCCTTTGATGCACAAGCTCAATCTCTTTCCTCTACCTCCTTTGCTACAATATCATAGGACAGCAAAGTAGCTATAGAGTGGAATGTGACCTACATGTGTATTTAGGAGGTAAGGATCCTGGAGAAGTCAGAGCCACACATCATCGAATGTGTGGAAGGGGAAGGGAGCAGCATGACACATTAGAGATGTCCAGGCCTTGGGAAACTACAGATCTCCACTGTAGAGCAGAGCCTGTTCCCTGGGCCTGACTGAGCCAGGTGGGTGGAAATCCAACTTCAACAGTCTTGGTGGCTGTGGGAAGGGGACTCTCAGTTCTTATCATGATCTCTCCAGTGTTCTACAGGGTCTATACCATTGCCCTAATACCAGCCTAGCCCTGGATGGCCTGCCTGAGGCCATTGCCCTTCCTCCTGTGTGCACAGCAAGACAACCTGGAGCCACCAAGCTACAACCTAAGTCCTGCAGCAATGAGAAAAGATGCCTTCCTGCACAGAGTATGATGTTGTGATAGGAACTCCATAAACACGCACCAAGGATTGAAGAAAGGCTCAAAGGACACCTACCTTTCTAGGGAAGGAGTATTTGCATATACAGTGAACTTTCTGCATCTGCTGTACCATATCCATGGGTTCTGCCTCCAAGGACCCAACCAACCGTGGTCAGAAAATATTTGAAAAACACATGCCTCTACTGACAATATACAGCAATTTCCTTGCCATTATTCCCCAAATAATATAGAATTACAACTATTTATATAGATTTATATTGTGTTAGTTATTATAAGTAAAATAGAAATGATATGTACAAATGGTACCATTTACATAAAATCCAAGGATTTTAGCATCCACAGGGTCTTGGAAGCAATATCCCAGGTACTCAGGGACAACTGTATACGGATTCCATTCCACCTTTTCCTCCCCTCCCCAATTATAATTTTTTCTCTGAGAAAAATAAGGGTTGGGAAAGGAGAAATTGATCAACCTAAATTAAAAAAATAAGTAAAAGCAGAATCTATCACAATCTATCACAGTCCTGATCCAGTGACTTTGAAATTAAAATCAGCACTTGGGAAACTAGAATGACTAAACATTACCTAAACAAATCCAGCAGGCTAGGGTGCAACCTTTAATCTCATCATGGCAAACTTAGAGAAATTTTATGAGAAAACTAAGGAGAAGCAATTTGTCAAAGAAATACAAAGGCAGAGAGAAAGATGCACAGAGGATGAAAGGGAAGGTGGAGAGGAGACAAAGAGAAGAGAAGGAAGAAGTTCTGGAAGAAGAAAGGAGGCAGCCAGGAGAGGAGGAAAGGAGACACAGGGAGAGAAAAGCACAGGGGGGTAAGGAGGGAGGGAGAGGGGGAGGGGGAGAGGGAGGGGAGGGGGAGGGGGAGAGAAAGCAAGAAAGGAAAAAGAGCCAGTAGAGAGGAGGAAAAAAAGCAAGAGAGCAGGCAGGTGCCCAAGGAGACAGAGATGAAGAGAGAAAGTGGAGGTCGATGGGATCAGGGCTGGAAGGAGGAGCCAAGGTCTTCAAGCTCTTCCTCAGCAACCCTGGAGCATCATCTAGCCTGGGCGCTTAGGGACTTCAGAAGGCAGAAGACTCACTGCCTCCCAGGGGAGTGGGGAGGAAGTCAGTGCAGCAGGAACACTAGGAGGGCCAAGGGTCCAGGGCTGCCCCCCCCCCCCCGGCCCCGCCCCAGGAAGATCTGGGTCTGGAAGCGACAGTTGGAGGATGTCCATGTGGGGGGCATATGAAAGGCAGGGCAAATGGGACCATCCAAAGCTGCCACCTCCATCCTCCCCTCAGGTCTGGCCTTTTCCTGAACTGGAATCCTGATTTCTGACCTGCTAGTAAATCCTGGCAGACTTGGATTCCCCTGCCTGGATGAGACTGGCCCAGGGCCGGGTGGGGATTTGCCAAGGATACAGGCTTCTTCGGTGTAGGGCACAGCAGCCGTGGTGCCCCCGACGATGTAGCTGTAGAAGGAGACCTCTAGGGTGTAGCAGTAGGAAGTGTGGTCCAGGAGACCACCCAGGAAGCGCCGGCCGGTTCCTGCCTTCACAGCATCCCGGTTGAATGATGTGCTAGACTGAAAAAGTAAGTAGAGAGGAGAGAATCAGGCCTGGGAACCCGCTGGCTATTAGATATTGAGTAGATCTTATAACACTTCCTGGTCTCAGCTTCCTCTCCAAAAAGTGGGATATTAATCCCACACCTCAGGATTATTGTGAGGACTGATTGAATAAGCAACGTAATTAAATGAACTATCCAGCAGAGCCCTTGGGGCAGCGTAACTGCTGCTCAACAACTGTCTGCGGAAACTTGAATGGGGACAGATGGAGCAGGAAATGTTGATAGGGAACAAGAAGCAACTATATGATGATGATGATGATCGTAAAATTTGGAAAGTGTTTTCAACTTTAAAATATTGTTCCCCATGTCATATCCCCTTTAGGCTTCAAAAGAATCCCTTGAAGTGGGTGTGAACACTTTACCTCTCTATAGATGCAGAAACTGAGGCTCATAGAGGTGGAGCAAGTAAGTCAGAAAGCAGATTTGAACCCAGGATCAAGTGATTCCATGTTCCCATTAGAGATTCTGAACTCAAATCCAGTGTCATCAGAGGGTAGGAACTATGGCTGTGTCTTCACGAGGGTATTGAGAATACCCATCAGAGTAGACAGACAGGTCAGACTTTCTCTTCAAACACATGCTCCACCACCCCCTGGTGGTTTGATGTGGGGGGGTGGGGGGCACTGACCTGCCACCAAGCTGAGGCAGCCATAGCCGTCCTTTCTCACCTCAGTTCTTGTGATCACACCAGAAAAATTTCAGACATGTTAATCAGAGAAGCAGGCATGAGTTTATTAGAAGGGATAAGAAAAGGGAAAGGGAACACTCTCAAGGGAGAGAGTGGGTCTTCTCAGAGAGGAGAAGGTTGGGGTGCCCCTTCTGCCTTCTGGTTTTATTGCAGGTTCCGTGGAAGTTTCCAAAGAATTCCAACCAGGTCCACCTCCTGACTTTTAACTGATAGCAGGGGGACATCATATTTCAAGTCCCTACTGCACATGACAACCTTAGGTCACTTTGGCCCATGCTAACCAGTTCTAATTGGAACATGTTCTTATAGACTTTGACTGGGGGGAATCATCCCTATCTCCCTGAGTTCTGGGATCTTGCCTCTGTAAAGGGTCACTAAAGTCACCCCACCCAAGGGTAACTTGTGCTCTTTTCACTGCATTTTGGGCCTGCATTTCTCCTGCAGATAACAGGTTGTTTGCTGAGGAATATATCATATCCTGTTGACCTGAGCCAGGCAGGGCTTCAGGTTTGTTTGTTTTGATTTTTTTTTTTTTTTTTTTTTTTTTTTTACAAAAGAAAGCATTTGGGGGTCAGCACAGTGGGCCCAATTTACAGAATTGCTTTCTTAACCTCCTGTTCCTACCACTCACATCTCTGTTCCCCATTAGTGTGATAGCAGGCTAGTGGCCTTATTTGTCACAACCTTGCTTTCCTCATCTGTAAAGTAGATGTGATAAAAAAAAATCTTGTCCACAGAGTTGTGAGGGTCAGTTTGCTGAAGGTGTTCTGTGTGAACCCATGGAAATCTAAATAAATGAAAACTGTGGTTTTAATAAGAGGATGTGTGTCATATTCAGAAGGAGATGAGAAGCAAGAGAAAGAAAACATAAAAACAAGAGAGATAAACACAGTGAAAGAAACAAAGACGTGTGTGTACCATTAGAGGTAAAGGGAAAAAAATCAGAAAATCATAAAATGGCAGGTCTGAAAGGACTTTGAAATCCACGTGGTGCACTGCTCTCCTGTTTTGAAATTAGCATTGAGGATCAGAGCAGAGGCAGTGATTAGACCTGGATAGATGCCCTTGACTCCAACTCTGAGTTCCCAGAGGGGCTGCATGGCAGGATCCTTGTCAACAAGCCCATACATAAGGCTCCTGGGTTGGGCCCCTTTTGTAGGTCCTGAAACCTCACCCCTGTGAGGGTCTCTGAAATGGAAGACACACCTTCCAAGGAACATGGATCCAGGAGGCTGCAACCTGCTCTGAAATTGCAGTGGTTTCAAAAAGACAGGATTGTAGAGGGTCCTATAGAAACAAGCATGACTGTGTTTGTCCCTTAGCTGCAAATGGGCAGCCTAAACTCTATCCCTAAATGCTAGATAACCTTACAATAGATTCTTAGCTTTTCTGATCCATAGGTGTCTCTTGGGTATAAAGAGGGGACTGGACTAAACCATCTCCATTTCCTTTCCTGGTCTGCCATTCAAAGATTGGGATTCAAAGTGCACTTTACCACACAGAGAAATTCATCATCTCCACTAATGTCCAGCCTAAAGCTACGGGCAGGTGAGTTTTCAGCTCATCAACTTCAAAAATTGCTATGACCTTTGTAGGCCTCTCCTCCTCTGGCCATATGGAAATAACAAGGCCCATATATTTAGTATCAAAACAAAGTAAAATGCACAAACACTCTCCTATGTTCCCGTACCAGTGCTGATCCCTATCCTTACCTTCTCTCCCTGTACTTTCACAATACTGCTTTGTGCTATGAATTTCTCTTACTGCCTAAGAACCTCCCCAGCCTCCTCACAGGGGAGGGGCTGTACGAGCATCCATCTCTGGAGTTTGTTGAGGTCTTTACTGGTAGCAAGGGACTTTCATATCTATAGCTGCACATGTTCACTAGGACACGCGGGACACGCAACTGTAGATATGGAAATTATTACCCAACAATTGCTGACCATGAAATTGAGGCCAAGAAAGAGTCATGGGGGAGGAGCATGGTGGGCAAATGACCCCTTGTACTGAAAAAAACTGAGGGAGATGAAAACAGGCCCTGGGCTGGGGCTGGCACGTGCGAGGCCTCAGTGAGTTACTGTCCCTTGTTAATGCTGGACTCAGATCCACTCAACAGATGCCAGCTTATCAGACAGATCAAGTGCCACCTTTTCAGGGGCTCCCTTGCTGATGGGCCATGAGCAGCTTGAGGGCATGGTCACGGCTCGTTTACCTCCATCTTTATCACCCACGCAAGACCTGGCACAGAGTAGGTGTCCCATGAAGGTCAAACCAAACTGAACTGAGCCAGAAGAAAGAGGGGGGCGCAGGAGGAGGCACAGAGGTGTGGAGGGGGCTGGAGCGGGGTATGCAAGAGCTCTTGACTTACATAGGAGAAGTCCTCTGCATTCTGGCAGAGCAGCTTGGGGAAAATGGCTTGCCTCTGGAACCTCTCTTCATCCTCAAAGATATTGCCATACATGAAGCCATTCATCATGGTGGAGTGGGCGTGGATGTCAATGTAGAACTCCAGGCTTGTTTTCTGTCAAGAGAAAGAATAACAAATGAGAAGTCTGGGACCATAGAGCTTACCTTAAAGGGACCAAGCACTCTACATACACAAACACACACCCTTTGAAGCCGGCCCTGTGTGTCAGCAGAGTTGGCAACTATTTGCACTGTGAGCAGAGGGGTTGAGACAGGTCAGGATCAATTTCTCTGTTCTCAGGGTCTGCAAGTACTGTAAAGGGCCACCAAGACTTTAGGGGTCTTCTGAAGAAGGCTTTGTTGGGTTTAGTCAGGATGTTACTTAGAACAGTTAACAAATTTATGGTTAGACATTAGTTGAATGTATTCCTTTGATTAATAAGAAATGCCTTTCAAGGAACACAATTGTATGAACTCTGGGTCTATGTGCAATTTTACCCTAACTCAAAATTTCTTGCTGGGGATCCTGGTATCAATCAGGCTTCCACTTTGAGCCTTGGTTTTCTTGTCTGAAAAATGGGTATTTTGATTCCAATCTCAGAAAGTTATACTGGCAAGTAATAATAATAATTATTATTATTCTCATTTTCTACATATTTAATGAATGCCAAAGACAATTCTGGGAACTTTGCATGAAAAGTCTTCGTTAATTCTTTTATTTAACTTGTTATCTGATCCCATACCTACTACCCAATAACATATAAAGAGGGGTAGCTCATATGAGAAGTCTTTGTAATCTGTAAATAACATTGACTAGTCTTTCTCTGCTCTCTACTTGTACATATTGAGGCACTTCCCAGCTTGATATGGTATTATTTATTAAGCTTCTCTGAGAGTAAGGGAACACTCTGTAAAGAAGCTCAGTGCCTATAAATGAAGGATGCAACTGTGAGCAGCAAGACTGAACAAACAACCCAAAGAGATTACCCAGATAACGGACTGGCAAAAATGGGGTGGTGGGGGGACTTTTAGGCCATTAGATCTTCAATGTCCCTTCAATACAAACTTATCTTCCTATATATCAGCCCAATATATATCTGCTAGTTCTTTCTGAGAATAATGGAGGACTCAGACGTGAAAGGGACTCATTCAAGCTCCTGGAATAGTTGAGACTGACCCCCAGGCCCCCCTGGCACAATTTACTTGTCATTATCAGTGGACAACATTAGAAATAGCCCAGGCAAATCCTGGCCACCTCTCTGTCTCCTTCCTAGGTCATAGTTCTGGGAAAGAAGAAAAGTCCATATTTGAAAGGATTCTCCCTCCTTGGGACACTTTCAAATAAAGTTAAAACCAAATGAAAACCATGTTGCTTCTAGAATGTGGGCTTGATGACTGTCATTTCATTTGCCTCAGAGTTGGAGTGAAAAATTATGTCTCGCCGAGCTCCCAGTTCTCTGGGTAGCATGAGCTGTCTTTTGAGAGATACAAGATGCACTGCTCTGTGTGATATTAAACTCATCATTTTCAGCTTTGGAGGTGGAATACACAATGATTCAACAGGAGCCCTATAAAAGTCATCTTTGCAATTTTATTTTCTTCAATTGTCTGTCTTTTCCTCTGAGCTTTTGATGAGCTTCAGAGGAAAGGAGGAGGTAGAGGGATGACTTAGGAAATGTGTGAGGGAAAACTGAAGTTTAAATCTACAGATGTCAGGAGCCAGAGAGGGCCTTGGAAATCAGTTTCTCTGGCCTTTCTCAGATCAGCACTGAGCAGGGAGGTTGCTTGCTCAAGTCTTGCCTGAAAGCTGGTGGAGGAGCAAGAACTGGAACCAGGCTCTTCTGATAATTACCCTTGTCCCCCACACCTGGCACCTCATACCTGACAGCTAATGTGACTTCACTTTCAATAACCAGCAGGTGGATTATAATTGGTTGACTCATGTGGTCCCAAAGTAGAAAGGTATGAAACAATTCATAGTGAAAAATCTTTCTACCCCCTCTTCCAGTAGCTCAGTTTTGCTCTCCAGAAGTAATTAATGCTATCAGGTTGGTCTGGATCCTTCTGTAGGTAGCTTGCCTATATTCAAGTAAATATTATTCCCTGTCCCAAATGCTAGTATACCCTAAACACACTATTCAGGTCTGCTTTTCTTTTCTCTGAATATACTGGAGGTACCTTTCTCAATACATAAAAAATTATTTCATTTTTCTTTAACAGCCATATAAAAACTAACCAGGTTCCTATTGTCAGGCATTTAAGGTATTTACAGTCTTCTCCTGTTATAAACAATGCTTTAGGGATGGACTTTGCAAATACACCATTTCACACATGTGCTATTATATGTAGGATATATGTAGGATAAATTCCCAGAAGTGGAATTTCCATTCCTACACACATTTATAATTCTGATAAATGTTGACAGATTGACCTTAAAAGGGCTAGGACACTCTTAAGCAAGAACAAGTGACTCTTTTTCAATTATCTTGGCAACATGGTTGGATGGTTGGAATCAACATTTCTTTTTTGGGCTGGGGATGTGGCTCAAGTGGTAGCACGCTCGCCTGGCATGCATGCTGCCCAGGTCCGATCCTCAGCACCACATATAAACAAAGATGTTGTGTCCACCAAAAACTAAAAAATAAATATTAAAAAATTCTCTCTCTCTCCTTTCTCTCTCTATCTTTTAAAAAAACATTTCTTTATTTTTAATTTACCAATTTGATGGATAAAAACTGATGTCTAAGAATACTTAAATCTGAATTTCTTTTAGTGTATTTTTATCTCTTATTATATAACTAAATATCATTTCATATGTTTAAGAATGATTTGCATTTTCTTTTCTAAGAATTGATCATTCATTTCCTATACCTATTTCAAGAAATTTGGTTGTTATGCTTTATTTCTTATTGATTTACAGAAGCCATATATTAGAGAATTAGCCTTTATATGTAGTACAAATATTTTTTGCCTTTTTACTTTACTTCTGTTAGTACATTTTTCCATGCAGAAATTTTTATATGTTAGATTTATCAGCCTTATGTGGAGTCTGTGTTGAATTCTTTCACTGTTCTACTTACCATTGTTCAATGTATGTGAATGTAGGTTGTAAGATAAGGGTTAAATTTTATTATTCTAATATTATCTATTGAATTGTGCATGTTTTCCCCACTGGCTTGAAAATAATTATTTGTCATATAATTTTTGAATATACTTTGGTTTAATTCTATTCCAATTATTTGTCTATGTTCAATACCACACGGTTTTAATTATTTTTTGTTTATATGGTTTGATATTTGGGGAGCTATTATCGCCTCATTATGCTTTTTTATCTGAACTTTCATGGATTTTCTTCTGTATTTATCTATCTATCTGATCTTTATAATTAGCTTCTTTAGTTTCCCCCACTCTCCCAAGCCTTGTCAATAGTCTCAATATTTATAAAATAATCGTATTAAATTTATAAATTAACCTTGGAAGAATTGACTCCTGACTTTGAGCCTTTCCATTTATTCCAGCCTTCTTTTAGGTTCAGCAGGAAGTTTTTAAATTCAGGAAGTTTACATTTTTAATTGCTGTTATGTGATATTTGTCTCCATTAAATCTTCTCATTGGTCATTCTCTGTAGATGTAGATTTTCATTTTCAACATACAAAGTTTGAACATAGACTCTTTACTAATTCTATTATTATTGGTTATAATTTCAAATTTGAGTTTCTTAGATTTTCATTTATTCAGCAAATAATTTCTGAGTACTTACTATATGTCAGAGAGTATTCTAGGCACAGGGAGTATGTACCAGGGGGTATACTGAGTACTACGGTTATAACAGTGAACACAACAGAAGGAAGGCCCTCGATCTCAAAGAGTTTACCTTCTGTTATGGTTTGGATGTGATGTGTCCACAATGTTCATGTGTAAAACCATTCGAGAGGTTTAAAGGAGACATGATTGGATCATGAGAGCCTTAACCCAATCAGTGGATTAATCCCCTGATGGGATTGATTGAGTCATAACTGAAGGCAGGTGGGGTATGTCTGGAGGAGGTAAGTCATCAGGGGTGTGCCTTTGGGGTATATATTTTGTATCTGGTGAGTGGAGTCTCTCTCTGCTCTCTGATCATCATGTGAGCTGCTTCCTTTTTGCCACATTCTTTTGCCATGATTTTCTGCCTCACCTTGAGTCCTGAGAAATGGAGCCAGCTGCCTATGGACTGAGACCTCTGAAACTGTGAGCCCCCAAATAAACTTTTCCTCCAGTAAAATTGTTCTTGTTGGGCCATTTAGTCAGAAGTAAAAAAGCTAACTAAAACACCTTCTATGGTGAGCAAAAGAAAATCAATCAGTTAATAAATATATAAGATATTGGAAAGTAGTAATATCATGGAGACAAAACCAGGTAAGAAAATAAAAAATATCAGAGGTTCTAGAAAAACAAAAGTCTGAATGAAACAGGAAAGTTAGTCTTAAAGATCTCAGGTGGATGGGTCTTCTAAGTGGAAATAAAAGCAAAAGTCATTTGTTCTTGCATATTTAAGGAACTGCAAGGAAGTGGAAATGCCTGGAGAAGAGGGGTGAATAAAGGGACAGTGTTTCCTCTGTAATCTTGTCATTTGTACATAATAATTTTATCTCTTCTTTTTTCATTTTTTTACTCCTAATTTGTTATTCATGTCTAATAGCATTGGCTAGTACCTCAAAACAATCTAAAAGATTAATTAATTTCTAAATTTCCTTCTCACCTTGATAGTCTAGGCACTATAAATACAATAGAAAACAGTCTAGAGAATTTACCTAACTTACCTCTGAGTTTGAGGTTTTAGTTCTTCTTTTCTATTCCACATATTTAAAGCGTTGCTAGGAAAGCCAAAAGATATGCAATAATAATTCCAAAAACAAACTGATTATGCTTTGTGTCAAAACTCTATGAACTTGAGTTGGCCCAGTTAGAATAAAATATAAACCACAGAAGTGGGGTTTCTAGCTTTGGTTCTAATGTTAACATAATCTGTGATTATGAATAAGAAGCAACTTTTTATGTTGTCTCAATTACCTATCCTTAAAACTTATAAATAGATGGGATAAGACAGACTTAAACTTTTCATGATTTTTTTTTCTTGTCCTCAGCTAAAATAAATTCTTTACAGTTTCTTGCTTGGGCTTTGATATCAATACTTGCTACCATATGTCCAATCTGGTTCATAAGTTTTAGTTCCTGTGAGTTACTTAAGAACAAGGCCAGGTCTGATCTAAGTCTTCATCGTCTCTTACTGGGTCTACTGCTGTAATAGCTTTTAAAATTTATTTATTTAATTTATTATAATTTTATTGGTGCTTTATAAATATTAGTGAGATTCATTATGACATCTCTAGGTGTATATAACGTAACTTGATTAATCTCACTTTCCACTACCTTCCTTTTACTTCCCCTCCTCTCTTCCCATGACCCACTTGCTCTACTCTGTGGATTTCCCTTCTATTATTATTTTAATTAGTGCATTATAGTAATAAATATAAGTGGGATTCATTGCAGTATGTTCATACATGGATATTGCATAATTTGGTTACAGAGAGATGAAATCTACCAAATTATTTCAATAGCTTTTAAACTGAAGTCCTTGCTGCTTTGGAGTAATCTTTTTCAGTGCAAACGGAATAGGTCACTTTCTCAGTTAAATCTGATTGTACAGTTGCCTGCTACTCACAGGATAGAGTTCAAGCTCCTTAATATTTTTGAAAGGCCCTGCACATCTGGCCCTTGCCTGCAGTTCCAGCTCTTACCACCTCTGGTTTGACACTCTACACTCCAGCCACATGGAACTACCTGGAGTACTTCAAATCACTTTGTTAATGGCTTTTCACATTTACACACAATATCTCCTCTGCCTAGAATGTACTTTCTCTCACTTTTTATATAGTTAACTCTTACCCAACCTTCATTTTAAGCCAAAAACTGAACAGATGCTTGCTGGTCCCATTTCCTTTTTCTGGGCCAAACTGCTATATTGAGGATGGCCATGAAATTCAGATACAATCATCCACATTGAAATTACATGTAAAAATGATGGTATCATAAGAAGGGATAAGCCCATGTCTTGAATTAACACTTACAAGGAGTTGCCTGACCTATATTCATACTGTGATGTGAGAGAGATATGAACCTGAAGAATATCAAACCTTTGAGGTCTGGAGATTATTTGTTATGGCAGCTAATATTATTCATCTTGATTAGTAGAATATCTCAATTCAGAAATCCTTATTTTATCCATCAGTCTGAATAAACAGCCTCCTCTACCTGGCTTTAGAATTCTTTCCATCTCCCACTAGAATGAATGTGAGCTTTTGGAGGGCAAAGATTTTACAATGTTGAGTTTTAAAACAATTCATAGGACCATAACAAGGCCTGGTCTATAGTAGGTAGCCATTAAATGTTTGATGAAGAAATGAATGAGAAAAAAAATCTATGAAAGGATGAATAAATCAATGAATGAATGATACATCGTAAGCCTTTTCTAGTAGTAAAATGGCCACTTTTCTGTGGCCATGCTAGAGCACAAGGTATGTCACAAATGCAGGGCCTTTAATTATAACTTGAGAATGGGAATAGAAATGGGGGGGGGGCATCTCTGTTCTTTCCTTCCAAACTTAAGAACCTTAATTAAAACCAAGTGATGAAGGGCTGTCCCCTTGCCAGCAGCCAACAGCTCATCCTGCAATCAGGGGCCTAAAGAGTAAATTAAAATCAGTGCCAATAAAATTAAAACTACCTTGGGGCATATTTGCAACATAATTTAGTGTGGAGTTTGCTTCCTCCTAGACACCAGGGAGGAAATGGGTTTTCATTCTACATTCTAAGCTGCTTCCCTGCTTCATCTCACTTGGCACTGGCCGAAACCTGAGCTTGGGGTTTCTGATGTTGTGTGCAACCCTTTGCATTTGGATAGTACTTAAGGGAAACCCAGGAGGGGCATAGGAGCTTTTATCTCAGGTTGGGAGACGAGGAAGATACTGAACTTGGGCAAGGATAATGGCAAGTTGAGAAGGGTGAGCTTTGTTATTATTTCTGTTTTTCGTTGGAGGGAACTGAACAGAGAGCTTAAGTAACTTGTTTAGTTTTACCCAGCAAGACTGAAACCCAGGTTGCTGGCTGCAAGGCTCCATGCTCCACGTGCTGCTGTTCTCTCAGGAACTTGCAGCCTAGCAAGGCAATTGCCTGGTCACAGTGAGGCAGGCCCCATGCAGGTTCCTTCACTGGTGCATTGAGGGACTGTGAGATCTGGGGACTGCTGACATTAGCCATTCAGAAGGCCATCGGGGTGCACGTGTGGGGGGAAAGCACAAGAAGTGTTAGGGTCCAGACAACTTTCCAGGAATATATTTCCTCCATGGGACTTGGGGAGGGGGCGAATCTCAAGTCTATTTCTTTTAAAATTAACCAAAATATCTCCTTTTGTGTTACATTAAGAAGTAAAAACTATTGCTAGAAGTTGGGAAAAAAGTCAGGACTCTTTCTTTAATAATAGCCAAGGAAATCAAATAAATGAAATAATATAAAGGTCTTTGATCATTCATTGTCTAGCTTTCTGAAGTGGCACAGTTAAGCCTTTCTACCTCAGATATGTCCTGAATGTGCCTGGACAGAAAGAAATTTCTGCTACCAAGAGGGATTGGAAGAGTTAAGGGGAGAAAACGAGGAAGAATACATAAGTCCCCAGACAGCTGGCCCAGGGAACCAAAGGGATAGGCCCATCCTCCCCTGCTTCTCTCCATCTCACACCCCAGCCTCGCAGAACTTCTGGAACTTCCCAAGTACTCTGTGCTCTTCTGCTCTGTGCTTTTGTGTCTGCTGTTCCTTCAACTGGGAAGACTCATCCCCTGCCTTCCTTTCACCACCTGGTACCATCTTGCTCATCTTTCACTGTCCAACTCAAATGGCCCCTTGTCAGAGAAGTTTTCCCTAAATCCCCCAGGATGGAGTTCCCTTCTCTGGACTCCAATAGATTTTTAGGACATCCTCTCATTAAAATATTCATTCATCCATTCATCATGTGACAAATATTTATAGGAGACCTACTATGTGACAGGTGCTATCATAGGACCTGAAGTGAACAATACAAATAGGCATCTGCCTTTAAGGAGCTGACACCCAGGTGGGGATGACAGACTCTAAATAACAGATACTCAAGATAGTGGAAGGTTTCAATGTGTACTAGGAATGCACTAAGATGAGCCATAGGTGGTAAATGACAGAGAAGATGAAGGCAGAGTCTACTTTAGAGGGTGATCAGGGAAGTCCTCCGACATTTGAGCTGAGCCTCAAAAGATCATTAGAATCAGCCACTCAAAGAAGCTGGCATATTGGGCATGGTGGCCCAAACCTGTAATTCCAGGTTCTGGGGAGGCTGAGATAGGAGGATCACTTGAGCTCAGCAGTTCAAGATCCGCCTGAACAAAAAAATAAGACTCCAGTAAAAAAAAAAAAAAAAAAAATGAATACTACCAAAAACAGCAGGTAAGAGAATTCTGTGCAAATAAAGGCACTAAAGCAAGGAAAAGTGTCCTAGTGGCTGGATTGTGATGTACACTGCAAGTCAGGTGAGAGATTTTCAGGGCCCGGACCATGCAGGGCCTTGCAGGTCAGGGACAGGGTTTGGCATTTATCCTATGTACCAAGCAAAGCCATCGTCACAGGGAAACACAGTGAAAGGATACCCTGCTCGTCACGTAGGTAATGGAGTTTAGTGGGATGTGAGTAGAGGCACTTGAAACAATTCTCCCAAGAGATTTTAGTCACTTTAATTAGAGTCGCAGCAGTACAGATGAAAAGAAGACATATTTGATAGATATTTTGGCTACTGCCATAGGACCTACATGTGGAAAGAACAAAAGATGAAGCAAAGGTTTGTGACTTGAGCAATGGAGTAGATAGTTGTGCCGCCTATAGGAATGGAGAATATGGGCGGATCCCCATTGGGATAGTGACAAGGAAATCGAGAGTTCTGAAATGAATCTATGCAGTTTGAAATGACCATTGGATCCCAGACTAGAAGTATCAAGTAGGCAGTTAGATTTATGGAAGTGGATCCCTGGGAAGAGGACTGGACTGGAGATGTACATGTGGGCATCCTTAGCATAGAGGTGCTATTTAACACCCCTGGGAGAGGTCCCTGGACTGAGCCTGGAGACCTACAAAATTAAGAGTTTGCATAGCAGAGACTGTGAAGTTGGCAGGAACAAGTTGAAGGAAAACTAGGAGAATATGATTTTTCATGAAAAACAAGAGGTTGTTTTTAAAAAAGGTTTTAAGAGGAGGGTCTGGCCTACGATCCTGTAGAGGGCCCAGGCCCACATCCAGTTCATCTCTGCATCCACAGGACACATCAGACCTAGCACTCAGGGAATATTTTGCTGAGTGACTTATGGGATAAATGAATGAATGAGCCAGAATTCTAGAATCAGAGAAAGAGGCAATGAGGGAAGTCATAGGGCCTTAGATTCTACCAAGAGGAGCTGGGGAGGAAATCATAAAAATACAGCCCTTCCTAAGTGCCAGGGAATTAAACTTCCAACAGCTTTATAAAATAGAAATGTCACTTATAAGTAAGTTCACTCTGGAACAGAGAGGTTAAATAACTTGCACGTGAACCCCTAAATCACATAGTAATAATTGGCAGAACCCAAGTAATCTGACTCTGTAATCCGTGCTCCTCACTATGACACCATAGAAGTTGGTGACATTTATGGGGTACCTCCTGGTCTGATCCTGTAATTATTCTTTCAACAACTGTATGAGCTAAATACTATCATATGAGGAAACCAAGGCAAGGATCTTGTAAATAGTAGAGCTGAGATTCAAACAAGTCTTTCTTATGCAGGACTATGTTCTTTGTCTTAAACTATTCAGAATGGTCCAGGCTCTCTATCTGTGACCTCTCTGGGCTCAGAAGAATAAATTTCAGGACAAAGGAAGTTTGTGAAAGTAACAGGTGTGGGGAAAATTCAACACTAGTAAAATCACATATATATATATTCTTTTTTCTATTTCCAAAGTGTTTTTTACAACTCTACTTGGGAGTAAAAAGTCAAATCCGCATGTAAACAGAGGCATTTCAACATCTCCTCCTTCTAAGGATCCAGCAAGACCCAGGTCTGGTCTGGCAGAAGAGAGACTTTCCCTGCTTCCCTCCTCCTCCTCCACCTCTACATCCACACAGGAGTTTGGGGTTTATAACAGACCTTCCCAGGACAAAGGGAGAACTCCTGATCCCTGCCTCCTGTTCCTCATATAGTGACTGGTAACCTCAATGATGGCCGTGCAATGGTTCTGATCCAGAAGGACAGTCAGGAGAGCAGAGTGGTTTGGAGGGCTGGTGGACATGGCTTCCAGGCTCAATTTAATCATGGGTGAGCTTGATGACCTATAGAAGTCATTTTCCCTCTCTGAGCTTCTATTTTCTCATCTGGAGATTGGGTACAATAATCTTAAACACAGCACTATCATGAAGTTAAGTGAGGTAGCTGGATTTATGCCTGACAAAATGTCAGTTTATACGCTCTCAATATATTCTTTTCAATTACACAGTGACACTATATGCAGGTGCTGCACTTGGCACTGGGCATGTGACTTCCTGGATCTCAAAACCTTGTGGGGAAGATGGACATTTTACAAGCCATTGCATGTGTAATGAAGAATTGAGGGAGAGGAGCAGGTGCAGCAGAGAGTTGAGAGGAAGCTGGGGACCCAGTTTTGGTAAGCGAAAATTTCTTCCTTGCTCAGTAGGAAATCTATCGACA
Organism: Callospermophilus lateralis; assembly: GCF_048772815.1. Taxonomy (NCBI): domain Eukaryota; kingdom Metazoa; phylum Chordata; class Mammalia; order Rodentia; family Sciuridae; genus Callospermophilus; species Callospermophilus lateralis. Next base: position 107,094,016 of record NC_135311.1, on the reverse strand, counting down.
ATAACTACCATCTTGCATGTTTGTAGAGTTTATAAATTATTCTCAAGTCAATTGGTTCATCTGACTCTCAACCATACACTCACTTAAGTAGGCTTGTGATCTTAATTGAGAAGATCTTCTAGCTAGTCAGAGGTTGAGCTGGGATTCTAACGTACACCTCACCACCTCCAAAGCCTCTGCTTAATTCTCACCCTTTCAGAGTAACCCCACATGCCTGTTCCCGCAACAAGAATGGGTAAAAGTACGAATAGAAAAGCTAGACCTTTCCTCAAGAAGCCCCAGTCTCAGCAGAAAGATGAGATAAAATAATCAAGGAGTTCTCCACTAAGAAGAGACCAAGTCCATGAGAGCTAAGGGACATTTTAATTTGATAATTAAAAGTTAATGTTGCTCCATTATAAATCAAAGGCTGATGAAATTAGGGTACCCCAGGCACATATTAGGAGCTCAATAAATAGCTAAGGCCTAAATGCTTGGGGACACTTACTGAGGGAGGTTATCAGCTATTTAGTGGGTCCAACATTAGGTCTTTTCTTCCCAGGAAACTCATCTTGACTCTCCTACCAACCGGCTCTGTGATTCTGGAGAAGTCGTTCTCCCTCTCTGGGCTTCAGTTTCCCCGTTTAGAGAATGTTTTCTATGGCTTCTAAGGGCTTTTTTTACCCTTAACTCCTAAGAGTCTTATATCCTTCAAATAGTTTACCTTCCTGCTTTGTACTGTCTTCTGTCCTGTGGTTGGGGACAGACCCTGCCAGCCTTCCCCACCTCATCTCCTTCTAGACACAAGTGCCAAGTCTTCTTCTCTGGCATGGCCCTGTGGGGAGAGCCTGCTACAAGACAGCAGTTCAGTCATTTCCCGTCACTATGCTGCCTTCCCACATGGCAGAAAATTACCATTTTCAAAGAAGTGCTCAGGGGTGCCAGGATTTATGCTAAAATTATGTGCTTTACCCTGGGGGAAAACAAGATGGTTCCTTTTTGTTTAATTCAGTGTAGGTGGCTGGAGGAGAGGGGAGAGAAAGGCAGACAGGGACCTGACTTCTGTTGATTCTTTCTTCCCTTCTCCCTTCACTCACCCTGCCCCTTCTCTCTCTCTCTCCTCCTCTCTCCTCCTGTGAGCTCCCCTCCCCCTCACTCTCTCCACAGTACAGTGGAGGCAGACAGACGTGCATGCTCTGTGAGAGATGGGCGTGAAGACTACCTGGAAATTCAGCGGGTGGAGCCTCCATCTAATGGGTGGCCAGGAAAGACTTCAGAGGAAGTGGCTGACAGAGGAGAAGGTGCTCACTGAGTGGGTGTTAGGAAAAGGAGCTCCAGCGGGGACAGACACAGTCCAGGCTGAGGGACATTGTGAGCAAAAGTCCCACGACTCAAACCTCCCAGTCCCTTAAGGGAACTCCAAGGTGTCTGGCGTGACTGAAGGGCCCAGGGGCAGTGAGGGGAGAAAAGGGCTGGAGAGGCTTCCATGGGCCTGTTCATGGGAGGCGTTGGAAGCCACTAAGGAAACATGACTTCCTATAAACATGACTTCTCTTCCTATAGAGAGCCACACAAGTGTTTTATGGAGCACATCATGACTACCTTTGGATTTTAGCAAGACTCTTTAGAGGCTTTGGTGAAGAATTGGACATTATGAGTCTCAGGAGCATGTAGAGTAGTTAGGGCATTTTTCTTTATAATCCAAATGAGAATCAATTAAAAATGATAAGGTGGGCTGGGGATGTGGCTCAAGCTGTAGCGCACTTGCCTAGCATGTGTGCGGCCCGGGTTCGATCCTCAGCACCACATACAAACAAAGATGTTGGGTCCGCCGAAAACTAAAAAAATAAATAAATATTAAAAATTCTCTCTCTCTCTCTCTCTCTCTGTTAAAAAAAAGAAATGTGAAATTAAAAAAAAAAAATGTTAAGGCCCTGAATTAAATCAGGGCCAGGGAGGACACAGCGAAGGGTACAAATAAGAGACCTATTAGAAAGTGAGATGGATAGTGGGGCCTAAGTTTACACTGATTCTCAGCTTTTGGACTTGGGGACTAGACGGATGATGGAGTCCTTCACTGAGTTTGGGGATGTCATTATCTTGTTAGTTTAAGTTGGATGTTTGCATCCTAGGTGACTGTCTTAGTCCTTCTCCTTGTTGGGCTGCTCTAACAGAATACCTGAGGTTGGATGACTTAAAAAGAATAGAAATTAATTTCTCGCAGTTCTGGACACTGGGAAATCTGAGCTCAAGATGCCAGCATCTGGTGAGGCCTTCTGCTGCTGCACGTTCACATGGCAGAAAGGAAGGCAGAAGGACCCAAAGGGACAAACTCTGTGTCCTCTCATTGCATAAGAGTAGCAGAGAGCAGCCCTACTCCTGTGAGCCCTTTAAAGGATAATTAATCCATCTGAGGGTGGGGCTCTCATGACCTAAATGCTTCCCACAGTAACACTGTGGGACTCCCAACATTGTAGCACTAAGGATAAAGTTTCCAACCATGGATTTTGGAGAACACGTTTAAACCAAAGCAGCACTTGTCCCCAGTTAGGTAAGGAGATTTCACATGTTTTATGGTCTTAGGTTTTATTATTTTGATCCAAAACAAGTTGACTTCCCCTAACTATAGCTATTTGAATGAAATGAAAAATTTCTCTATCAAATAATCACAATATGTTTTCTACAAAAATAGAGCTCTTTCTTAAAATAGTTAAGCATGCATCACACATTTTTGTTAGGCTATAAAATCAGAAAAAGAGCTTTAAAAAAGTCAAACACCTAAATACACATACTCAAATATCTGGGTCTCCCACTATAAATGGGGTGAAGGCTCCAGACATCTGCTGCCTCTGAAGAGGCTTCACTCCTCCAGGAAGCAGCGAGGAGTGAGGAGGCAGAGGTGAGAGTGGAGCAAGGGTCAGATGAGGAGGTGTGGGAGCAAATCAGGCTCCATCTCCTGGTTTGCAGGGAAGTCTCAGAATAGAGCATCCTCCTCCTTCATCCACATCTATGTAAAAATATTTAGCAAAAGCCCATGGAATGGCGTTGTGTTTCTCTGGCTCTTTGAATCGTCTGGAGTTTTGCTCTTCCCCGCTTTCTGTTGACACTTGAAATACTATCCACAATCTACACAATGTGTTCACAAGCCTTATCTCCTTCTCACACCCCAGCTCAAGTCTACACAGGTAGTAAATGGCAGAGCCAAAGATAAAACCCAAGTACAAGTTCTTCCCACGATATCATTCTGCTTTGAGTCTTTAATCTTTGTCCTGGTCTTAGGACAGCCCCAAAGTGTAAATTACAACAGACATGTAAGATTTTTTTCCACAGATGTGAATATGAGGTCCTTGGTGAGCTGCCTCCATCTCTTTCCCCATTTCCTATTGTCTGTGGACTGGCTGTCTACACCTTCCCCAGGCCAAGTGGAGAACTTACCAACTGTTCCACCATCTCTGTACCTCCCAAGGACTTGCTCATACTGTTCCCTCAGCCAGGAATGCTTTACCCTCACCCTCCCTAGCATCCTCTGGATCCCAACACAAACATCTCGTCCTGGGTTAGACTTCCCTAGCCCACCAGGTGTGGGTGACCATGTTCCTTCACTTCCTTTGTCTCTGACACTCCATGTTCATTCCATCCGTATCACTGTTTCATTGTTATTGCTTTGTGTGTGTTTCTACCATTGGACCAAGCATGTCTCGAGGCCTGAAGTCACACCATGTTTACCTTGATGTATCCAGGCACACAGTAGGTGCTGAAGACACTCTTAATGAATGAATGAATCAATGGGTTATTGATGGAAAAGAAAACATCTTTGAGCAGAAATGATCTGCATCTTCGGTGCTCTGTGAGAAATGCTATAGTGGAAGAGGGAGAGAAGGGCATACATCAAAGGGATATAATGGGTAAAAAAAAAAAAAATCTTCCCTATTCTCTCTGGGCTCTTTCCCTTTTTTCCCCTGTCTTTTGCTATTGGAACAAAAATAAAGAGTACATCATAAGCAAAGCTGTATTTTCTGTTTATTGCCACCAGGTTAATAACAGTAATGGTGTGAGAAGAAAATGAGGTGTTATGTAAAATCCTGCATTGCAGATTTTGCTGCTGATGTAAAGAACTCAATAAAGTGTAACACTTTAATCATGGAGATAAAAATCACACAGCAGCTTCCCACAGGCTCCCAGAGCCTTAAGACAAAATAGTTGTGGGGAAATGAGAGATGAGAGAAGAATATTATCAGGCATCAGAAAAGTTGTTTGGGCTTTTTTTACCCCCCTTTCTCTAAAAAATGGAATAAGCTTTTCTATCTGCTTCTAAGACACCTTGGATGAATTTCTGTATTCTGCATTCTCTAGAGGACACGCTCAAACTTCTGGGAGAGGATTTTGCTCATTCTTTGTAAAAATTGATTTGTTTAGAGAGAATTCAATTCCTGCCTTTTTGTTAACTCGGTGGCATCTAAGAATACATACAGGGGCAGTCTCTAAAAATGAAAGAAAGATTTGGGTGGAGGCAAGGAGACAGTTGATAGTAAAATCTCTATGATGTGGGAGAAAGATTGTTGCAGAAGCAAGGACTCTTGTGTCTGTTCTGGTGACTCTGAACCAAATCGCCTCTGTCTCAGTGTCCCAGCTTCATCATCCTTCTGATGCGCTTGGTGCTCTCTAAGGGTCTTTCCAGCTCTGCCACTTGGTCTGTGAGGCCAGGGGCTGGGCTCTTGACCCTGGCTGTTGTGGCTCTGGATGACACTCCATGTTAGGACAGCCCAAAAGGGTAAATTACGACAGACATTTAAGATTTTTTCACAAATGTGAATATCAGGTCCTTGGTAACCTGCCTCCATCTCTACCCGCCATTTCCTACTGTCTGTGGACCCGCTGCCTACCTGTGACCTCCTGCTGTCCTTGCTATTTCTACTCAAAACATCTCCTTCCCACCCCCCTCCCCCAACAACCCATCCCTGCAGCCAGCGAGATCTATTTATAACAAGAGGAAATCACACCTACACCCAGACACTATGCACACCTGCTGTGAGGCAGCACAGCACTGGTCATGCAGAGAGAACAGCTTTGGAACTGGAGATCTGGGCTCAAATCTGAACTGCCTGTATGACTTTGAAGGAGTCACTTCATTTTGAAAAGCCTCAGTTTCCTTATCAGCAAAAATAAGGTGTCAGTAAGACCACTCACATCACAGGACCCACATGGGTTAAGTTAGTGTGTGTCTAAGTGTCTGAAAAACAGTAGCTTTTCAGCAATTTTTTCAAATCATAAGAATTATTTCAGGAGTAATTAAAAACAAGGGCATATCTTGGGGCTGTCCTGTCTAATATAGTAGTCACATGTGACTATTTAAGTTTAAATTAGTTGAAATTAATTTTTTAAAAAATTTTAGTTCCTCAGTTGTACTAGCCACATCACGAGTGTTCAACGGCCTTGTGTGGCTGGGAGCTGCTATACTGGATACTGCGAAGGACACTCCATTGTCACATGAGTTCTACTGCATGGAGCTACTCTAGCTTCTCAGCAGTCATAGACAGTGGGTTGAAATTTAAAACATATGGCCATCCACAACCCTAATTGCACAAATACACTTGCTTATACACACAAACTCATATTCACATAGAAAAACACAAATACAGGGTATCAAGATTAGTGACAAAATATGCTTCATTACTAAGGAAACATCATCTGAGTCCTGACTCTGAGGCAAGTCATTGAGCATTGAAAAAGTCAGGTCCTGTGCCAACAGTTCACATTGGACATTATATCATTTAATCCTTGTGACAACCTTAATAGGAGGTATTAGCCTCATCTAATTGATTCTGACATTGAGACCCAGAGTGGTTGAACAACTTGATTGAAGTCACAAAGCTTATAAGTGACAGAGCAGGACTTATTCCCCACTATATAATACTGCTTCTTAAGGGGATGTTTCAGAGACAAGGAGATTATAGGACAAAGTCATCACAAACTCTTTGAAATCTTTTTAAGGAGGCAGATGGTTGAAACATCCTGGGGATGACCTGGAAGTCCCAGGTTATTTGCAGAACCTGTAGAATTCAGTGACATTGATTTCGATTCTACGTTGAAAAATTTTAACCTAGCTTTCTTGGCTTATGGCATGTGGTGTCCGATCTATGTGGGACCAGCTCACATCTTCAGAAAATGGGAGCCACGTGGAAAGGGTCCTGAGACTATTAAAAAACAACAACAACAACAAAAAAACTTGCACATCAACTGGAGCAGTGGTATTTGCATAATTTATTTTTCTCTCTTAATTTAAAGGTCTAGGTTCTCAAAAATGGTGAGGAGTGGGTTATAGTGGGAAGGGGATCACATGTGAGGTTTAATGCGACAGGATGGTTTTAAGACAATGACTGCCTATAAATATAGATAAGCACAGCTACAGAGTCAAAGAGGTGGTTGGTGAATGGTTGGATGCATGGATGGATGGTCAGACAAGTGGACAAATAGCCCTCAAGTTAGAAGCAACTAGCAGAGGCTTCTATTTCAGCATTTCATGAACTTCTCTGATCCTTTAAATGGCTGATATTGCTTCTGATTTATCATAAAGTCTCTCTCACACCAAATATACATCATGGTATATAGCCTAGAGCCCATACTCAATGAATGTTGTGGGTAGGGGGCATGCCTGAGAGAGCAGAGCTAGATGATAATAATCCTTCACATTTGTATGGTACTTTGTAATATATAAAAAGATTTCATGTGCAATATCACACTTAATCCCTAATCTAATCATCTGAGACTGGCATTATGAGCCTCACTTTATTGGTGAGGGACCCTTGGCTCAGAGTAGTGAGGTGACTTGCCTAGTGTTAAATAGGGAAGCCAAGGGATCAGATAAGTAGGCAGGTGAGATAGAGGCTGATAACTAGATCAATACAGGCAGAGATAAGATGAGGAGACCAAGATGTGGATAAATGATGGAGACAAATGGAGATGGATGAATGGATTCTGAGAGCCCCCCCTCCCAATGTTTTCTCCTTCATGTTCTCCTCTACACATGACTGGCAATACCTTTGATAAGTGCAAATATGACCATGGTTCTCTTTTACTTGATGCACTTCTGTTGTGTCCCAAATCCTGAAGGATAATTTTAGGGGGAGGGTACTGGGGCTTGAACTCAGGGGCACTTGACCACTGAGCCACATCCCAGCCCTATTTGGTATGTTATTTAGAGACAGAGTCTCACTGAGTTGTTTAGCACCTCGCTTTTCTGAGACTGGCTTTGAATTTGTGATCCTCCTGTCTTGGCCTCCCAAGCCACTGGGGTTACAGGTATGTGCCTCAACACCTAGCCAAATCCTGAAGGATAATTTTTGACCACAAAAATTCTTCATGGTTCAGTCTCAGTTCTCTCAGTTGCATGTTCGTGTTGTCTCTCTCTCTCCTCTCTCTCTCTCTCTCTCTCTCTCTCTCTCTCTCTCTCTCCTTTCTTGCTGCCATGAGCTGAGCAACTCTCCTCCACCAAGTCCTTCTACACATTTTGTTCTGGGTCAGAGATGGAGTGAGCCAATCATAGACTGAGACCTGTGAAATTATGAGCCCCAAATAAACTTTTCCTCCTTTAAGTTATTCTTGTCAAGTGTCTTGATCACAGCAATGAAAAACTGACTAACAAACCCCATGTTTATCATATGATCTTCCCATACCTAAAACTCTTTTTTCTCAGCTTTGGATGTCTGGCCAACTCCTACTTAACCTTTAGGATCTAGCATTGACATTGCTTCCTTGGGATGCCTTTTGTGACCATTCTCCCAAACTGTGTTTGCTGGGTTCTAGGAAGAACCCAGAATCTCACATAAGAAAGTCCTGGATTGAAACCCTGTTCCCCTGCCTGCCACCTGAATGACCTGAGGCAAGTCATTCACCGTTCACCCTCACCTTTCCTCACCTCTGTGATAAACCTGATAATACCTGCTCCAGAATTGTGCTTAGAGTAGAGATAATGCAAAATATGCCTACTGAAGAATATGTGCCCAAATGGAGAGGCTAGTATTGCCATTCCAGCCTGATAGTACAGGACCATAATAAGCCCATGTGGGGTCTGCCTATCCCATTGGACTGTGAGCTGCCCGAGGATGGGGCTGGGCCGAACTCACCTCTGCATCCCCAGTGCTCAGTGTCCCAAACTTGACTGGGGCTTGCTGAATGCCAGCATGGATTATCCCACCCGGAGCGCCCCCTGCAGTCATCCCACAGAATCACCACCAAGCTGGGGTGGTGGTATGGGGCTGCTGGAGAAGGGGTGTACTCCTGAAGGTTGCAATGATGAAGTGGATAGATGACTGAAACCTATATTTTGGTGTGAGATACAACTCTTATGTGAAGGTTGAAGAGAAAATATGATATTTAAATAAACGCTGTCCCCTTTCTTCAAAAACTTCAGGACTCTTCTGGTCAATCCTGGCCCCCTTTGTGCACGTGTAGGTAGAAATGCTTGAATCTAAGTGGGTTAAGATCGTATCTGTGTTTTCTTTTACTTTCCAAACTTCTCTATTCTTCTCTGGCTGTTATTTTCCCAGTGCATTCTCAGTTCTGTGTGATCCACTTCCTTTACTCTCTCTTCCTCTTCCCATACTCTCCCATCCTGGACCCAGGAAACCAGCTCCAGGCTGAACCTGCTCCTTGCCCCTCTATACGCATACAACCCAGAAGGTGCCCGTCAGATGCAGCTGAGCCTCTACCCACAAGGTGGAGGACAAGAAGTCATCCACAGACAGAGGGCAGGGGATGGCAGCCATCTAAGCTAGCAACATTTCCTCCCGGATGGCCAGGGCAGGGCTTCCCAGGGTCATAAACTCCCACTGCAGGCTGGGTCAATGCCTTCATTGATATTCTGCTCACAGCCAAAGTCATTTCCAAGCCTGCCCAGCTCTGTCAGTTGCCTTGATATCTGTGTGTGAAAAACAGACAGGCTGCTCAGCCCTCTGGCAGCCTGACAAACGGCTGAGAAGCAGGCCCTGGGCTCCCTGGCAGAGGCCCAGGGCTCTGGGCTGCAGTGGTGGAGAAGGGTATTTTCCTGTCAAATAAGCTGACTTCTGAGGCAGGAAGCGCAGGGTAAGAAAGAGTGGGAGGGGGAGAAAGAACCCTGGGGAGGGCCCTGAACTGAGCCAAGACCCACCTTGCTCTGAGAGTAGAAAGAGGCCCCACATAGTAACATGCTATCTAGGTGAGAGTACTGTAATGTAGGTCTGCAAAGCTCATTATTATTTTTTTTCCTCATCCAAAAAATGGGGACAATAATAAAAACTATTTCATAGTGCTGAGAACTAATTCAGTAAATACGCATAAAGGGCACTGGCTGGCAGTTATAATCCCGCTGTCCTTACTACTGAATAAGAATGTCCAACATCATGCTCTGTTTTACCTGTGTCATCTCAATTAATTTTCACATAAACCAGAGCTTCCCGTATTACCTTCATTTTAGATAAAGTTTCAGAGAGGGTACTGCACTTGTCTAAGGTCACACAATTGAACAAAAGAGAGAAGGGATTTAAAACCAATCTGTATGACTGCAAAGCATGCCTTTAACCACTAGAGGATACTATATATGAGTGTTTTGTGTATCTCTGAGTCTATGTATGACTGTCTCTATTGGTTTAAAGGAAATAAGTTTTTTTTTTTTAAACTCCCTAGTCAGAAACAAACAAAAAACATAAGATTAAAATCAATCCATTTATTTTTAAATGCTGCAACATTCCACACAGGGGGAAAGGAGATAATAGGCAGGCTGAGGGACAGGGAGCTCTTTTGGCCTTAGGAAGCAGAGGAGGGAGGAAGTGGGAGCTGTAGATAATTTAAGTGTGTAAAGGCAGTGTGGCTGCAAGGGGGTGAGCCTGTTTCTGGGTGGGGCTCCAGGCGTTGTGGGAATCAACTGCCTGATGAATGGACTAGAACCACATTTATTAATTCATTCAATAAAAAAAAAATCCAATACCTACCATGTGTCAGATTCTGTGCCGAGTACTGGGATTAAAGGGATGAATAAATCCCAGCTCCTAGATTAGGAAGACCCCACACTTTAAGGGAGGATGCAGGCAGGAGTCAGGCGACTCTCATGGAGGGTGCAGAAGACCTGCATAAGGGGTTTGGGGAGTTCAGGGGAAGGAAACTTAAGACCTCGGAATGGCTGAAGAAGAGCTGTCTACAGGGATAGTTCAGGACCCACTACACTTATGCAGTGGAAGGTGGAGAAGGCAGGGGTGCTGTCTCCACAGAGGCCCCGAGCAGAGACCGGGATATTGGCTCAGCAAAAACCTGAAATTTAACAAATCATCTAAAATCCTAAAGCCCAGAAACAATGTCCATTAGCAACTTCCACACAGATTTTAGTATCCAGACAGAGTATAGCTGCCTGACCAAACAGATGGTTAAACAACAGTGACTTTATAAAACAGGAGATACTATCATATTTCTATTCAAGAAGGCATTGAACTCAATTTTTAAGTTTAGAAATGCGCACCACAAGAGACATTATCACCTTAAAACTATTTCTAAGGTTAAAAATAAAATGAGATTAGAGAAACATGAAGAGATTGAAATAATTGCTTTTTTTTTTTTTTTTTGGTGCTACTAGGGATTGAACCTAGAGTCTCACATATGCTAAACACGTGTGTGCTCTGCCAGCAAGCAACGACACCAGTCCTATTATCATTATTTTAAACTACATATTTGAATTTGAGAAGAAACATGAGGAAATTGAGAGGTGAAGTAACTAATCTAAAATCACAGGTAGTCTACGGTTTAACTGAACTTAGATCTATCCAATTTTTTCCATTATAGTAATTTGCTTCCCTAAGCCAATTTCATTTTAAAGATCAGAAACTGGGGTCCACAGACAGCTAATGAATTTCCTAAAGTCATGTTTTGAATTAGTAACAAGACATTCTTGGTCCATTAGGTCACTGTTCCTGTCTATTCTCTCCCCACTGTAATAAGGGAGCTTCTATTGTCATTTTGTTTGCCTAAGAACCCTAGAAGGCTCTGTGTGTGTGTGTGTGTGTGTGTGTGTGTGTGTGTGTGTGTATGTGTGTGTGTGCGCGTATGTGTGTGTGTGTCCCACCTCACTAACTTTGACCTTGGTCTTGGGACATGGTTTGGCCAATGGAATGTGAGCAGTTATAATATTTGTCATTTCTGTGTGAAAGCTTTAAGTAAAATTGCTTCTGCCCTCTGTCATGAAAACAGCCAGCATTTGTGAAACCAAAGCAACACCTCAGCCTGGGCCCTAGATGAGGAGATCCAGGAGCTGAGCTGGTTCCTAGATGTGTGGCTGGCTCACACAGCCCTCATGGAAAATGGGCATGAAGTAAATGTTTGCTATTATAACCTACCAAGCTACTGGAGATATGAGCACCAATCTACTGACACTGTGATATTTGTTATCACAGCAAAAGCTAATACAGCACAGAAACACATTCTTTATTTTTTGTTTTCTGCAAGTTGCCTCCAATTATGAAAATATTATGAGTTCAGACCACAAGATAAATGGCTGTGTTAATGAGCATTTTAATTTTAATTTATATATATATATATATATATATATATATATATATATATATATATATAATATAAAGGGTTGAAAAGCATAAGGCAAAACAAGAAAAAAAATGTGTCAAAGTTTTTTACATTTCCAAGGTCACCCTCTGAAGAGAAAAACAAAACAAAACTAGTAGAATCCTACTTTGTTAACAGAGAGACAGGAGGAGTCAGAGAACTGCAGTTTCTTTCTTGTACTTCTGCCACCTGAAGGACTGTTGACATTGACTAAACACACTCACCCAGAAGCACCTAGTTCTGAAATGGAAGATGCTAAGGGGAAAAGGTACAATAAATGTCAAAGGAATCTCTGCCACCAAATCACTGTGTGACCTTGGGGAAGTCATTTTCCTTCTGGCATCAGTTTCCTCATTTGTAAAATGAAGAGGCCAAACAAGAATCTGTCCCTTTCCTCCTGGCTCTGACATTCTATGATTTGATTGCCTCTAACTCATTAATCCCAACTGGCTTGAATGGGACCCAATAGTATTGAGGCTAATCATAGGAATCCATCAAAATGTTGCTGAACGAAGGTGATCTTGAGACTCAAATGGGATAAGCTAGGTAATGTGCTTTGCATGCTTTAAAGGGCTCTCTTGTTTTTTCATTGAAAACAGGTGGGTGTGGGGGCCAGTGTGTAGCTCAGTGGCAAGCAGCTCGCATGGCAAGCTCAAGGTCTTGAGTTTGATCCCCAGCACTGGAAAGAAAGGATGAAGAAAAGGATGGGCAGTATGTCCCTTACTCCTCAACTTGCATTACCCTGGCAGCCTTTTCCCTCTCCCCACTTTTAACATCTAACCATCAAAGCCATCTTATCCTCTAAACCCAACAAAACTGTTTTCTCCTCTCAGCAAGAGAGAAATGTGACTCTAAAACAAAAAGTACATGATGGAATCCTAAGATACATTACAAATTCAGTGCCAGCAAGGGCAATGGAGCACGAGAGGAAATCAAGGCTTCAGAGACCAACAGGTCCAGCTGGAAGTCCCAGTGTATGTTTCCATTCATATAAAAGAGAGGCATGATGCCTACCTAACTTGGTTGTTCTGGGAATTAATGACCTACAAAACTTAAGGTTCACAGTAAGTGCTCATGTACAGCTGTGACAGTGACAGAAACCTTCCTGGAAGCAGTGCATGGAGACAAAGCTGAATGCTATATGTAATATTCTGAGGACTGGAAAATATGGGGAGGGCAATGGTCAATTAGAGGGGCACATGTGTTGGTGAAGTGCAGACATTTGCACAAATGCCACAGTGTGGCAAAAGCTTTTGGGGGGAAAAGGAGAAGCAGACAATTAGCCCAAGAAAGTTTCCAGCAAAGGAGCAGAGAGAAATGAGCACGGACCTTTGAATGCCAAAGCAGGGGGAGTCTTAACCATGTAGGTAATGAGGATCTCTCAAGAGCTTTAAGAATTATGCTTTAGCATGTTGTGAATGTGCTGGTGAATCTTAGACAAGAAGCTACACCCCCACCCACACCAAGATATGGTGAGGTTAAAGAGATGAACACCTTCCCACAGGAAAGTTGTTGATGTGTTCACCCAAGATAGACATCTGAGCTACAGGGGAACCACCAGCCTGCACCTTGAATGTGTGTGTGTGTGTGTGTGTGTGTGTGTGTGTATGTGGGTATATATACATATACACACACATATATGTACACACACAAACATATTTTAGTTGTAGTTGAATACAATAACTTTATTTATTTATTTATATGTAGTGCTGAGGATCAAACTCAGCGCCTCACATGGGCTAGGTGAGCGCTCTACAGCTGAGCCACAAGCCCAGCCTCTGCACCTTGAATTTTTAAAAAAGATGTGATCATGGTAGAAAAAAATATCTTCAAAACTTTCAACTTTCAATTTTCTTCCTTTTTAATCTCTCAAGAAAATCATTGGTTTTTCAACCCAAGACAGCGAAAATCCCAGGTAAGAAAATGTACCCGCAAAGTCATCTGCTGATAAGATCTGAGTAAGATTGCTTTTCTTGTTTGCTTTTCTGTCAGCAATCCACACCCTCAGTGGATCTACCCTGACCTTAAAGTTTGCTCCTACCATAGCTTATGCCCTTGCTGCTCAAAATGAGGTCTGTCTTGGTTCATTCATGTTGCTATAACAAAAATACCTAAGACTAGGTAATTTATAGATAACAAAAATTTATTTCTCACAGTGCTAGAGCCCAAGAAATTCAAGATCCCTGGCAGGCACAGTGTCTGGTGAAGACCCAGCCTTTGCATCCAAGATGGCCCCTTGAATGCTGTGTTCTCACATGGTGGAAGGGATGGAAGGCAAAGCCAGTCCCCTCAAGGCCTTTTGTAAAGACAGTCATCCATTCGTGAGGGCAAAGCCTTTGTGACCTAATCACCCCCTAAAGGCCCTACTTCTTATACTATTGCAATGGAATGGAGTTTCAAACCAAGAAAGGTGTTTTCTTCTTTTTAACTAGCAACATCAGTATCAGCTGGCATCTGGCAGGAAATGCAGATTCTCAGAACCCCACTACAGACCTACTGATCAGAACTTGCATTTTTGTGAGATACTCATGTGTTTTTCCCACACTGAAGTTTGAGAAGCACTGGGTTACATTGTGCCCTTGGGTCCTGGGAATTCTCTACAACCAGAGGAATTCAGATCAGAGCTGGTCTAATGTTTCCATTGAACTAATGAGAAAAAGGTCCTGAGGAAAGTACTGGATCTTCCAAAAAATCACACAACTACTAAGTATACGTAGTATACTCTAGCATATTATACTGTACCACCAAACTCTAATAAATAGTACCCATCATAGAATATAATAAAGAATAATTTTTATTGCTTGCTGGAGATTGCATTGATTTTGCATAGATTTTGGATTTGCATAGATTTTGGAGACAACTCTGTGTGTAACATTTACAACCCAGGTAGGGCGAATTACTGCAACTCTCTGAGGCTCACTTTCCTCTTTTGCAAAAGTGGGAACAATAAGTTAAGTGGAATGATGGCTATGGATACTCCCATGGTCTGAATGCTCAATATCTCATAACCACTCTGTAATTACCAGAGGTGGGAGCAGAACCCAAAGCTTCAGAATCAGACTTAGTATCTTTTCTCCTTATCAAGAGGCTTAACACAAGTCCTACTGTGGGACATGGTTTCCAAATTTAAACTTCTCTCTGCAGAAGGGACAACTTCTTCAATATGCTTGCTCAGCACTTGGCTCTTCCTCTCCCATGGCTCTTAGACACACCTACAATGGCTGGTTTCCTTTTCTGCCATCCCCACTAGTGTGAGTGTTGCTTTAGAGCGGGGACTGTCTTGTCTCTGTGTCCCCAGAGAACATCATAATAGAAGCACTGGCAGATGGAAGGAGTAAGGGATGGGAACAGAGAAGGGAGGAAGGAGAGAAGGAGGGAGAAGGGGAGGGAGGGAACGAGGGAGGCAGTGGGAAGATGCTGAGTGTTGGAAAGGAACCATTTTACAGCATGATGGATTCATTCAAAGTAATAGCTTGACAGTACAAAATTCATCTTTTTATGACTGTGACAACACTAATACATTTATTTCCCTTCTGAAATTAACTTTCTAATATTAAGAAAGGTCAAAATGAACTGCAGCAAAATGAGACATTTTGTCATTTTTAACAAATTATACCAAAGCAGACTGTCAGATTAAAGGGGTCACCGTCTTGAGGTCTAAACACTGGTGCTGATTGCATAATCAGAGCTAATGCTGTCACTCTGCCCTTTCCCTGCCCACAAACTTCCGATGGTTGCCTTTGGCCAAAACGATGAAACTCAAAGATTCCAGCCTGATATTAGGAGGCCCTTTAGAATATGACCATGGTCTTTTTTTTTGTTTTTTTTTTTGACTCTCATGTCCTGTTTATTGGTACCCTCTTTCTGCGTGCTGTTGGGCACACTGTGCCCATGTCTCAACTATGCCCACGCCATCCTATCACCATATGCCCTCAGGGATTATCTCTACCTTTTCTCCTCCCTACCCATCCAACACACCCGCCAGTCCTACAGTCCTTCTGTTCCTTTACCCTTGGGTAAGCATGACCAAGACTGGGCCCTCAGTACCCTCTGTCGGTTTCACACCATGCTTTGTTCTGCCCTTTATTGCCTCTGAGACCTTTGGGAAAGGCTTGGTGGTCTGGGAGGGGGATCTGAGGTGGGGCATTTTGTTCCAGAGGTAAAGGGGGAAAGCAATAGTGACAGAGGACCCTCCACCTTGCCTCCTGCTCCTCTCTTCCTCTGAGTCATCATCTCTAAACTAAGATGGAGCCTTGATTCTCTTCTCTTGGGAAAGTCAATAACTTTAGAGCCTAGTTTTCCCATATGTAAAACAAAACAATAATTCCTACCCCACAACGTTGTCAGAAGGTCAAAAGGATACTTGAATGTGCCCAGAAAACTCCACATCTCTATGAAAAATCAATGAAAATAGTTATGACAAAACCTATGCTAGTGGTTCACCCCCAGGGACTCAAAGACTGAGGGCATGTGTGACCTGGGCAAGCCATTTCCTTGTCCTTGGGCTGAAGTGCTTTCTCCTTATGAAGGGTTGCTTTGGCATACCTCTTCAGTTTACGCAGCTCTAAAGCATTCTAGCTCAACATAGGGCAAAGTGAGCTCTGAGACCCGAGAAGGCTGGAATTAAGCTATTCATTCAAGGTCAAAGTAGTCAAGTCAGGAGAAGTTTGTTGTGTGCACATCCTCAGGCTACAATGACATTCTGTGGCTAAAGAGGAAACATCCAGAGGTCAAAATCTCTTGACTGCATTAGCATGAGCCAGCCCCACATAAGACCCTGATAATGCATGAAGCTCATTCTAGACTTTTCAAATTAAAGTGTTCCTTATGATGGTGGGGGTAGGGGAGCAGGGTGTTCCAAGTAATAGAAAAAACCTGGCATATCTATTTATAATGTCATTTTAACTTAGATGATGGGGGTAAGCTGGGTGTGGTGGTATATGCCAGGAAGCTGTTGCAGGAGGATGCAAGTTTAAGGCCAGCCTGGGCCACTTAGTGAGACCCTATCTCAAAATAAAAACAAAGTGGGCTGGGAATGTAGCTCAATGGTAAAGCACCCTGGGTTCAATCCCTAGCACTGGGGGAGAAGGGAGATAAAGGGGGTGATTTTGAATTTTTGCTCTTAAAGTGTATCAGCATATTAAAAAAAAAAGAGCTAAATAGACAGGACTCCTCCTTTCTAGGTACAAGTTTTTGTTTGTTTGTTTGTTTTGTTTTTTAAAGATAAAACAGGAGACTCCTGAGGAGAGGGCTCAGCTTGCAGACACTGGGATAATGGCCTTGGAATCAGGCAGATCTGGCCTCCATTTCAAATTCTGCTACCACTGGTTGTATGACCTTGAAGAGTCCAAATGCTTTTCATTTTCACATTCATTCACTATGCTCTGTGCAACACAATGCAGAGGTGACGGAGTTATAGACCTCAGGGAGTTCCCAGCTGAGTAGAGAAAACAAGCACATAAAGAGATCAGGGTGCTGGGGAATGAGAAATGAGTACACCAGGAGAGATGATGGCTGGGAAGGGGCATTAGCTTTGGACCTTAGTTTCCTTACTGGAGAAATGTGGGTAAGGATGTCCATTTTGTAAGGGGGATGCAGGGACTAGATGAGACAATGCCTGGCACTTCACAGAGGCTCAGTAAATATCAGTGCCTTCCCCCTTCCCCCTGCAGGCTCCTCAAGAGCTGCTTTCCTTAGCTCCCTCCACACCAGCAGGTCCAGTCTCATAGCAGAGATGTTTGTTAAAGAACTGCTTTAACAGTGGGAGGATTTTTCAAGGTCACAGCCTACAGAAAAACTCTAGCAGGAAGAAACTGTTCTCTTGTAGTCGGGAGACTGACTCAGTCAACTCTCCTCACTGCTGAGTCTGCCCAGGTGGTGCCAGGAGTTTAAAGACAAGCTTTGGCCCTGAGGTGCCCTCTAGGTGCAGCCACGAGATCAGCTGGGTCTGTAAAGTGGCCTTAGTTGCCAATCAGCACACAAATTCCACCTTCCTGGTCCTTGTTCTTCCAGCAAAGCCTCTTCAAAGCCTCTTCAAGCAAGGTCTGGCCTCAAGTCACACCTGGTGTCTGGAATCACCCCTGGGGGATCTGGAGGGCACCTGTCATGACGTTTACCTTAGAACCATCCTTGGAGTTGTCAGCCTTGAGGGAGTCTAGTGGATTGTCCCAATACACAGGGACACACATACCCCAAATACTGATGGTTAAACTGTAAAATTCACCCAGAGTAAATTGGGACCCATGAATACAGGAAGCTCTGAGAAGGGCTCCTAGAACTAGATGATTGTAGTCCAATTAGAGGAATTAGTAGTGGAAATCTTCAAAGGTGGGGATTGGGAATGTCAGAGATGCCAAATAAGACCAGGACTTGCCCCCAGCAGTGTAGAATCTTTTAAGGCCTGCCTGCACTTTATTTTAATTATCAGAGCTATAGTTATTTTTTAAATGCTGTAGTTTAGATATAGTAATAGTATATTATTATTCTGAACATTGCAAAATTAACACTGAAGAATTAGCTATTGTACATTACTAGATTTGTGTTTACTAAGGAATAAAGCATACTAACAAATATTGAGTGCTTACAATTTACAAGACTTACAAATTTAGACACTATAAAAGTGCTTAGTGCTTTCTTCCTTTCTTCTTTCCTTCCTTCTTTCCATCCTTTATTTATTTTTATGGTACTGGGGATTGAACCCAGGGGTGCTTTACTACTGAGCTATATTCCTAGCCCTTTTTATTTTTTTATTTTGAGACAGGGTCTTGTTTAGTTTCGGAGGCTGGTCTCAAACTTGCGATCCTCCTGCCTTAGCCTCCAGAGTTGCTCGAATTGCAGGTGTGTACCCAGGACATGACAAATGCTTTTTATGCAGGGCCTTTTTAAAATTCTCACCATAACTTCCCTAGGAAAATGCTGCTACACCACTTTACAGATGAGAACACCGAGATTCTGAGAGGTGAGGTGCCAGGTGGAGTCAGAACCAGAGGCTGGAGACAACTTTTGACTCCAGCATCCTTGCTCATCCTTAATTCCTAGGAGATTCAAGAGTCAGCCTCCAGTGCTCCTGGCTGTCAGGGTAGTTCTCCAAGGCCAAAGACTTAGCAGACTAACAAATAGGAAGGGAAAGCAAAATTTGAGGTGTGCTGTAGGGAAGGGATGGAACAATTCCCTGTTAGCTTCTAAAGGGTGAGCGACTGGAAGATTTCC
Organism: Callospermophilus lateralis; assembly: GCF_048772815.1. Lineage (NCBI taxonomy): Eukaryota > Metazoa > Chordata > Mammalia > Rodentia > Sciuridae > Callospermophilus > Callospermophilus lateralis. The sequence continues at coordinate 107,075,248 of NC_135311.1, read as the reverse complement.
TAGAGTGATGGCCGCCTGGGACAGGTGGCACTCAGGGACGGGAGTGATACAGAAAGGGGTGATATTTCTCTCAGCTTTTTCAGGGCTGTGACCAAAAGTTCTGACAAGAACTATTTTAGAGGAGGGAAAAGTTTATTTGAAGGCTCCTGGTTTCAGAGGTCTCAGTCGATAGAGGGAAAGCTCCATGGATCTGCTCCTGAGGTAAAGCAGCGCATCATGGCAGAAGGGTGTGACAGGGAGAAGCATTTCAGGATAAGGCACCAGGAAGCAGAGAGACACACTACTCACCAGAGACAAAACCTAAACCTAAACCTCAAAGGCACACCACCAGCGATTAGGTTAAGGCCCTCATAACCCAATCATTCCACCTCTGAACGTTCTTATATTGTTTCACACATGAGCTTTGGAGGAACACCTCATGTCTAAAGCATGACAGGTATGGATGGCCAGATGGATGGATATTGATCCCAGTTCTCTTCTGTAATGTGGGTTGGGCTGGCTTCTTGAGGCTCCTCTTCTAGGGACTGATCTTGAACCAAGCAACTGAGTTTGTTTCTGTTTCAGCAAATAAGGGCCCTCCTCCTATCTGGGTGGCCGGGTCCCCTCCTCCTTCCATAATTGTTTTCTAGTTTTAAAGTTAGGAGATACTTGTGGGAAATTGTTGGGGAATATAAAAAGGAGAGAGGAAAAACCACACCTTAGTCTTTAGAGATATCACTGTTCACATCTAGGGTGCCTTCATTCTTTCTGTGTGTGTTCTAAACCTGATTGTTAGATTTGTCTTCACACATAATACATACGCAGCTTTGTCTTTTGCTTCTTTTCACTTAAAATTACAGCACACGCATTTTCCCAATATTATAATCTCATCGTAAACCTCCATTATATGACTGTATCATGATTCACTTAATCAGTTTCCCACTGTTAAGCATTTAGATTTTTCTCAGTTTTTCCACTGTTTATAAATAATGATTCTGTGGACTGCTTTCTTTTTTGCATAAATCCTTATTCATACTTTAGTTTATTTCTTTAGTTTGGGTCGCTAGACCTGCAATTGCTGGCTCAAGCTACCAATTCGACAATATATTCTAAACCCAAGAAACTCAGTAGCAGATTTTTCTCTTTTGAATTCTTTCTGCTCCCTGTAGGGTAATGCTCCTTGGTTTTCAAGGTCAAGTCCAAGCTTCTGGAGTAGGCCACAGGCTCTTTAATAACTGCTTGTCACCCAGCCATGCTTCCTCCTGCTACCTCCAGTCCAGCAAACCACACTCCTTGCAGCTCCCTGAGTATATTCACCTGCCTAACACCTGTGTCTTCCAACACACTGCTCCCCCTGCCGATAATGCTTCCTGCAGTCTTTCTCCAAATAGCTCCTACTCTTCATTTAAAATTCATCTCATAAGCCTTTGCATAAATCCTTATTCACACCAGGTTATTTCTTTAGTCTCAGTCCCCCCAGGCAGGTTTGCCTGACCTTAAGTCCAGTTCAGTCTTGCCTGACCCTGCTTTTCCCACCGGGCACTCAAAGTCATTGTCCTTCATAACACCACCATGGGCTGCAATCCCTGAAGCCCCAGGCCAGGGGTTTGCAAACTTTGTGTGCCCAAGAAACATTTTATTCAAATGCATTCCTTGTACTGAATAATAGTTAACGTTTTTTGGAGAACATATGTGTGTAGCACGGAGGCTTAATCAAGTGGTGTGCATCACTTCATTTAATCCTCATGACTGCTGCTTGTAAACCATGAGGCTGAAGCTTAGTACAGCTCAGGGACCTGCCCAAGGTAGCTAAGCTAGTGAGCATTAAATTGAAATTCACACCTGGGTCGGAGCCTGAACTCTTAGCCACAAAATTATACTGCCCTTTTATGATGAAAAGGAGTCACCTGTCAGGGCTTTCCATGGACCCCTTGCGATTTTTCTGAAAACAGTTTGGAAACCACTGCTTTCATTAGATCATCAGCTTCTTGAGGGGGCAGGACTGTCTCCGACTCCTCTCTGTGTTACAGTATTTCTGAGCCTGGGCTCAGGAAATGTTGGTGGGGTGGGCGGCTGAGTGGAGCTTTTCTTTTGAAGATGATAGTGCACTTGAGCTGCCTTGAGGTAAAGCAGGCCATGAAGCCTGCAATGACTCGCGGAGAGGGAGGGCATCAAGGCCCATTGGCCAGAAGTTCAGGCTGTGCTCATGCTGATAAGACTCTTCACAGCCAGACACCTGGGACCAGTGTGGGGCTTGGGAGGATACTTCAGGAGGACAGGGGCCATTTCCTGATAAAGGTTAAACAGTTCAGTTCTTGCTGGAAGCAGTGATTAGTCTGGTCCTTTCATCAGAATTCAGCTCTCTCCACCACAGTAAATAATGGACTAATTAGGCATCTGGCTTACTTGATTTCCCATGGCTAAGGCCAATTTCTGAAATGCAATATGCTATTTGATGTACCAGCATGAATTCATCCTGGGCTCCACAGCCTCCCAACAGCAAAGACCAAAAATAACTCCTGAAAAAGTTCCACGCATGTTGAACACAAAACACTCTAAAATGTAACCTCTACCCTGTTACAGGCCTGCTTGGCTGTGTTCCCAACGGGGGATCTGCTCAGACCAGGGGCATGGAAGGGGAGGAGGATGCAGGAGAGGTAAAAAGTGGAGGGCTAGGTTAACTAGAAGAGTCAGCCTGGAGGGAAACTGGAGTAGCTGGGTAACTGACAAGAGGGTATTCTAGAGGTGTCAGGCTGTTCACAGAGACCTCTTTAAGGCAGTTGTGGCCTCGACAAATAACTGGGTGACCATGGGGTAGGGAAAATGGTAAATGGAATAGATACTGGTAGCAGAGAAGGAGTGACGAGAACTTAGAATCTGTGAGTTTGTAATGGCCATCCTACGTGGCTAGATTCTAGTGCTCCAGAATTTCCAAATTTGTGAGCTTGAGAAAAGAGATTCCAGACGTGGGAGCCTTTTGTGACAGCAGATCAGCAGGAGCGAAAAAGGAAGGAAACAAGAAGAGTGGATGGAAATGCAATGAGAACTGTGGAAACTACAGTGAAGACTGCAGTGGATCTCTCTGGGATGTCTCAGGGCTATCCTGCTAGGAAATGATGGGACAGGGAGCTGTCAATATCTCCCAGGACTTCACGGGTTTCTACTAAGTGTTGGTCTCTGCCAAGTGATGAAAAAACAAACTTCTATCTTTGAGAAGCTTACAGACCGAAGGAGCAGATAGACATGCTGTTGCTAAAACACAAAACAATGAGCACTTTAACCAAGGGGTCTAGCCAGCTCTTTGGGGAGCAGGCAGGAACTGAAACAACTACCCTTCTAGAGACAGTATTATTATTATTATTATTATTATTATTATTAGTAGTAGTAGTAGTAGTAGTACTGGGCATCAAACGCAAGGCCTCATACATGCTAGGCAAACTCTACCACTGAACTACATCCCCAGCTTGAGAGACTGCATTTTAATTAATGAACCTCTGAAGAGGTACTCACTGAGATACCTGGCCCTGCCCAGGGAACCAGGGAGGCAAAGCAAGGAGGCAAGTTAGAAGGGACTGCAATGTAGCTGAGATAAGGAGCCCTGGCCAGAGGACATGACCCTACAGTACCAACCCATGAACTGCTCACTATCGATTTTGTGAAATAGTTAATAAATGAAAGAAGCAGAAGTTATAGAAGAACAAAGAAATGAGGATTCACTGTGGGACAAATAGAGAGATCTTGGAGAAGACAAGCCTGGAAGTAGGTTCAAAAGAATACAGAGAATTTTGAGAGTCTCTTGGCTTAGAACACTTTTCCTCCTCTATAAACTTTGAATTCTCACCCAGTCTCAGGACCTTGTTCGGGTGCTAATTGCTGTTCAGGTGAGTGGCTTCTTCCTGCCTGCCTGCATTTGCCCTCTCTCCCAACAGCAGTTAAGGACTTGCACTCTGTGGTGGGTTTGGGAATATGGAAATGACTAAGGCAACAGATGAGTCCTCAAGGGAATCACAGTCTATGGCGGAGTCTGGGAGCTGGGGCTGTGGGGCCAGTGAGGTAAGTGCTTAGCCAAACGCATAAGATAACAATGGCTCCATTTCTCATATACCTACTATTAAGATTAGTTATATGCATAGTATAATCCTTACAGAAATTACAGGAGGTGGGTATTTCCATTCCCAAAAAACAGATAAGAGAACTGGGACCACGAGTCTCAGAGAGAACCTTCTGGAAACTTTGCTGATCTCCATGCAATTAGAGCCATATAGATCTAGTCAGTCAATAAGAGGTACCCAGAGCCTTTCAGTATGAAAAGATGTGAGAGAAATTGAAGGGAACCACCAACTTGACAGGAATATTATTCTGAAGCTCGAAAGCCGTCTCTCCTCCCTGCTTTCTGCCAGAGTCAAAGTTATAATTTAAGGAGTTAGGAAAACCATGTTTTTTATCACAATGGGAGAAGTTATCCTTTAGAAAAATGATACTTTCTCTTAAAATTCCTTAAAGTTTCATAAACCATCTCAAACTGTTGTAGGAAAAACCATAAAAATTTCATGAACCCAGAGCACCCTATGTTTTCAGAGCTTCCTGCACATTATTACATTCATTTCAAGTCTTTATTCCCATATGGAACATTTCCCTCTGTACTGTTTACTGATTTCCTGGGCTGCACTATAGAAGTGGAGACATATTTGAGTAGACGGCAGTGTGCGAACCATGGTTGTGGTGCAGATGCACCCGTCTACACTGCAGGAAATCCCCAGCAGCTGGCTACTCTCTGGACATTTCAACAAGACATTCTCATTCACCCTACCTAGGGTGAGCCCTCTTCTCCTTTAGGAAAAGCCTTACACACACACATGCATCTGATTTGGCTCTGCATGAGGTGGGCAGGTCAGGGGCTGTCTTCCCTTTTTGCAGATGGGCGCACTGAGGCTTGGGAGACTGACATCTGTGGGGCATCTTCCTTTGCCACCTCCTTCATAGACCTCTGGTCAGGCTGCCCCTTCCTGGCAGCAGCCGGAGTTCTGTGCCTTGGGGGAATCCTGCCCATCAGCAGACCGTACATTACTGTCAAAGACAACTCCAAAACGATACAGACTTTGGAGTCAGAAGGGCCCTTTAGAGACCACCCTTCAATCCCTAGGATGTGCACTTGGGGGAAATTAAAGGCTCGGAGCAGGGAAAAGATTTGCCTAAAAGCTCCAACCAAATAAGTGGTTCTAGCCACCCTTGGGGAGGAGTTGGTGTCCCCCATCCTTCTTGCTGCCACACAAAAAAGCCCATAGTTACAGCTGCTTCCCACAGGGATCCTTGGGGATAATGAAGTCATAGACATGGATCTGGAACAAAGGTTTGGGGACCGATGGTCCAGTTTTCAGAGTTCTTGAGGCTCTAATGAGATAGTCCAGCACTGCAATCAGGCATGTGGTTTTCAAAGGGGTGGCATTGCTTCTTCCCAGGAGGTAATCAACATGTGCCATAGGAGACAAGAATTATCCACCCCAATGCCATGGCTGCAGCCTCCCGTTCTCCTAGTCTACCTCTCCGTGTAATGGGGGCTCCCACAATCTTTACCCCCACCCTCTCCTTCCACAGTAAGGCTCTCTCCTCCCAGCATGCACTGAAAAGCCAGGCAGGTATGAACACGCAGGAGCCCCTGACATCTAGAGGAGCTACCATCTCAGGCCTTCTAGTATGATGACCCAGTGAAACCCCTGCTCCCCACAAGATACGGACCTCATGGACCATTTCCTTCCATTTAATAGACTGATGGAACTATGTCTGTTTGTGTTTGTATGCATATCCTTTGTGTAATTATGTATAATTGTATACTTGTCTATGTGTGTGTTTTTTTTAATTTACCATGTTTACATTTTTGTGTATATGTATTTTCTATTTTATGTATGAAAATGTATGAGTTTTCTGCTTGTTACTATATTTGTGTGTGTGTGTGTGTGTGTGTGTGTGTGTGTGTGTGTGTGTGTTGTGGGCTGGTGCACATGAGTTCAGCTTTGTGTGTGTGTTTGACCATGTCACTGACTGCTCTGTTTGTCAAGTAAACGTGTTCTAATTTATTTGTTTATTTATTTGACGGAAAGAGAGCAGCTTATCTTGAAGACTACAGGAGGCAAGGCGGGGGGTGTGGGGGGGACACAACAACAACAGAAAAACCACCCAGTCCTGTGTTGCTCTATTTTAAAAGCTGCTCCATGTTGTTATGGCAGCTAATTTTCCTTAAATGATTTAAGGAAACAGATCTGTCTAAAAGAGCTGCAGCCAAGTTGTTATAGCAACACAGGCAGAGGCTGAGGAGGGCCTTGCTCCTGCAGGAAAAGGGAAAAATCACTCTGGTGTGTAGAAACCTCTCAAAAAACAAAAACAAAAACAAAAACCAGCCCTGGGGCTCTGAGTGTCTTGGGGGCAAAGGAAAGTCCTGGGGAATCCATTCCCCTCCCCAGTGAGCTCCTGGCCTTCTCGGCAACAGGCTCTGCCCTCTCTCTGGAGCAGAAGGACCAGGAGTGGTTCACCTGGGCTACTGCAGGAGTTCCCTCTCTGATCTCTCTTCTCCACCCCCACCCTGTCTTGCCTCCTGTGAGGCACACACAGCCTTAGTGATTTTCTGAAGCATATATTCTTTATTTACCTCCCCTCTCGCCATTCAACACAACATTCTCTATAGTGCCATGCTCTGTGTGAAATCCCAGGGACCCAGAAATGAATAAAGCCTGTCCTTGGACATCAACCTTTGTTCCACAAGTAACAGGGAGTCACTGAAAGGATTTAAAGCAGGAGAGGGAATCCCAGTTGGGTTTAAATTTGAAAATGACTCCAGAGTTTCCAGACTGAGGAATGGACTGGCTGGAAAGAGTATTCATTAATCTCTCTCTTGCTTCAATGTCTTTGAGGGCTCTTTACTGACCACTCTGATTCTCAAGACTGGGAGAGAGTATGTGCTGGAATATTCCAGACAAATGGTATTTCTTTCCATTTCCTTGATTATATTATTATTATTTTACAGTCAGGCTATTTAATTCAATTAAAACCAATTTAAAAGAAGTGCTGGAACTTTGATTTTAAATCTTTGTGCAAACCCATCCATGTGCATCCTCAGCCTGCCCATTACAGCTCTCTATTATAAATCCTGCAAACCAACCTCAGCGGCTGAGGTCACTCACCTCCATTCTGTGGCTCGGCTTTACCTGGAATGCCAGCTCTGCTTTCCCTGTAACCTCCCTCCCTCTAAACCATCTGATGAAGTATTATATTCTGAAAGACCCAGTTGAAATGCAATTTCTTCGTTAAGGCTTCTGTGGTTACCTCCCCACCATCAGCTCTAATTGGATGAATCTCTCCCAGCCTCATGTTTCCAAAGTAAGTTGTGGTATGGACTTCCCCATGGGATTGGCGTCCCTCCTGGCCTAGAACCCTGCCCATTAATCTCTGTAGCACCAGAGGCTATCCAGGAGTCTTCCTGTGGTAATACCAAAGAATATGCACTGTGCCTTAAAGCAAATGCTGATCTTCAAATTTAACTTCTCCTCTAGGCAAACCTCACAGGTACATATGTGCTAGAAGAGCTGCACATGGATGGTCCTAGAAAGCCCATTCACAAATTAACTTTACTTTTTAAGATCACAACTGAATGTAAGGACCCTGGGTGTGGCCTTGCCTGAGAGTGACTAGCTGTGTGGCCGATTGTGTCACACTCTGTGGTGTGTGTGCTAGGATAAAATGAAACTCCCCTGGGTAGTGGGTGAGCTCTTTCTGAAAGAAGATATTCATTCTGGTTGTAATTACCTAGTAGAGAGCAGAGCCTCAGACCTCAAATCAGAATGGGCAGGAGAGGGGAGCTCTACCACAGTGCTGGAACTGTTCCCTAAGGCTTTGTGACCAGCAAGGACATCAAGATGCCTAAGTTCAGCTCTCAAACAAGAAGTGGTTGGACAGTTGGCAAGATCAGGGGGCTAGAAAGACAAGGGCCCTGGGACCTGGGAGAGCCTTTGGTGGCCATGGAGTAGGCATAAAGTCCAGGGGTGGAACAAGTCAGCAAAGATGATCAGAAACCTGTGTCCTGCATCATGGGAACAGGAGAAGGTAACAGGAGTTTTGAACAACCTTAGCAGGTGGCAAGTGAAACCAGGAGAGGGTTTGTGTCATCAGACCAGAACCCTAATTAAAAGAGGACACAGTGATGGTGGCAGTGGAATCAGGGGACACTCAGGGCAGGTGAGGTAGGAGAGAGGTCTGGGCTCAAGTGGCCTCTTCTTCAGGAAAGTCTTTGAAAGCCAAGTCAGAGGGTCCAGGTTTGCTTCATCATTTGCTCAACATTTATGCTGAGTACCTGTTTAGAGTCAGATCCTCACCGGGCACAAGGGACACAGGGAAAAATTAACCAGACTCTGCCCCTGGTGGCGGGGAATCAATCACACTGGTAAACAAGAGCTGCACTGTCCAGAGGGAGCTATTGGGAAAGCGGAACATGAAACATTTTATATCTCAGCCCCAGTGTGGTCTGCAGGTTAAACACTTCTTTTTCAATGTCATCACTGAATATTCAGTGTCTCCAATTGGGGTGAAGGACTTAGGGGACATAGGGCTAAGAAAAGCAGCCTTGGAAGTGAAGGCATCAATAACTCAAGGAGAGTAGGCATCTCATAGAAGGACTCCTTCCAGGAGATTTACATTTCACTGTGGACATTTCACTCCTGCTCAACCTCAACCCAAGCCCATCTAGCCATGATGGATGCACCACCCAGCTCTACACAGACACAAACTGTTCTTGAGTCCCCAGCTCAGGAAAGGCACCATGTCTACTCCACAACTCAGGCCAAAACCATGATATCATGAAAACTCCCTCTGCCATGGGCCATAGTTCCTAGGTCCCTCATGTCTCACTCCTTGACATCTCTACTCTGTCCATCCTCCTTTTCAGCTGAATAGCAATAGACTCAAATGGTCTACCAGTCTCTAGCCAGGACCCCTCCAAGTCCATTCACCTCCAGGCATCAGAGGGCTTTTCTGAAAGGAACACTGGATTCTGTCATTTTCCTGAATTCTTCAGTGGATCTCCATTCCTATGAAAATAAAGTCCCTTTGTCCTTCTGTCTGCCTCTAGGACTAGACCCACAGAACAACTTTCAGTCTTTACAGCACACCTCTCTCTCAAGGCAGATGCTCACAGTCTTCCCTGCCTGGAAAGTTCTCCCTGCCCTGAGCATCCTTTGTGTGTCAACTCAGGTGTTGCCTCCTGGGTTGGACTTGCATACCCTGTGCCTCCTCCATGATGCACCTAGAGTAACTATCTCTAAAGCCCCTCTCCACCAGGCTGTGCTGGGGCACCAGCACCAGGCCTGAAGGAGGAGTGAGGACGGGCTCTCGGGTCTTAAGGGTCCTACTGATTTTCTGCTTATTGACTCAGTGGGCAGAAGGCCACCAGGACAGAAAAAGTGAAGTTGTGAGAATTTAGAAATAAGTCCAGGAGCCATCCTGGCAGTTCAGCTAGCTCAAGGTGGAGGGACTACAGTGACGCTTGCAGCACTGAAGGTCAGTAGATACACATTTAATGTTTCCAGGGTAGATGCCTCAGGGCACTGCAGCACTTGCAGCTGGGCACAGCCATGCCTGAAGTCAAAGGTGAACTTGTGTCAGATCCAGATCATGTTTTTTAAGGATTTGGTATGTACCAGAGAACACATAATTTATCCTCCAAACCAGGACTCTTAAGAGTGAAGGAAAAATACTCTGGGACAGTAGGTGTCGGCCAGAACTGCCCCAGGAAGACAGAGACTTATGACCAGTCTGCTTCTGTCACCCTTTGTGCTTTTTTAAAAATAATCCCTGATTTGCTTTGTTAATCTATTATTATCACTATTTACTTCTTTAACGTCTATTTTCCCATTGTATTATAAAGGTCAGGGTTTCCTCACCATTAGAACTGCAATATCTGGAATAGAGAAATGTGGTACATAAGTGTTTGTGAAATAATAGAGTAAAAGACTGGGTGGGGATCAGGCCTTAGACGAGATCACAACCTGAATGGACACTGTGATTGCAGCCTCTGAGACCCTCAGCAGAGGACCCACATTCCAGAAAATGAACTGTGGGATATGAATGCAGGCTATTTTAAGCTTCCCTCTTACCCCCAAGTAATATTGGAGGGTGGGAAAAGACAGAGAGAGTTGGGACCCCGTTCCAGGTCACATAGACTCCTGTATTAGGTGCCTAGGTGCTTTCTTGCACTTGAGGCAAGAAGTCGTGAACTTTCAGGAAGTTTATAAAACTAGCCCAGCTTCCGTAATTTACTTATTAGGATCCAATGAGCTCATAGATAATGTATTAATGCCATAAATAATTTCCTAAAATCTCTGAAACTCAGTTTTGCCTGGTCTGTTTTGCAACATGGACAAATGCCCATTTGTAAGCAAAAGAGTAACTTTTAACTAATGACACTGAAGAAGGAAGTCAATACACTAAAGCTGTGGCCATGCTAGCCCTGACACAGAAGGCAGGCCACAAAAGGACCCAGGAAGGCCAAAATTCACACCCACAATCAGGAAAACAGTTATTCAATAACCAGGATAACTACGTTGCACCTTAGAGCTTAACTTTTTGGTTAATCCTTGTTCTAATACATGAGTTTATTTTTAAGCACACATTTTTGTCTGATCAATATACATGTTTCCCATGCTATTATTGGCATCTTCGTCAAGAGGAAATAGAATGGGTTGCATAGTGTACCTCTGAAGCACCTCAACTCTGAGAACTTTGCTGTTATAGCCATTGCCATCTGTCACCTGATAAGAGTTAAGAGGTCATCAAATTACAGTCATCATAGTTGGAAGTGACTCAGATGTAATTTCACTAGAATGTCTTCCAAACAATTGAGTCTCCTCTATGCACCAGTCTTAACAGAGTGTCATTTGGCTCCAAGTTTATCAAAGTAAGGCAAAGCTCATAGTTCACACACCCATCCTATCCTCAGGAGAGATAAAAAGTTCTGTTTCTCTACAAACACCACCTCTTCCTGTGTCCCACTCGAAAAAATGATCTGTCCCACCTTCTCTGACACTTCTTCAGAACAGAATAATTGTGATGCCTCCCTTTTCTAAGCTAAGAAACCCTATTGTCTTCTATTTTTTTGTGGAAAAGAACTTGCCCTGTGAGCAAACTTGATGTGGGCACCATTGTCCTGATGCCTGGATCCCCTTTGTTATGGAATAGTAGGTTCTCTTCTCTGGGAACAGGAACCACCCCATGTCCCTAGTTCAATTGTGTGGGTCCCCTGGAGCCATCCTGTCTTTACTACATTTGCCTCTTAGGCAGAGTGCTGAGCTTTGGAGTTGGACATGTCCTCCAAGCCAGGCCAATCACAATCCTTTTGGAACTGGAACTGGAAAATGAAAGCAAGTCTCTGTAGTTCGTGGGAGTCAGAACCACTGGAGGTGACACTTGGCAGTCATTTCCTCTAGGTGTGGAGGAGGCCCGTCTATAGTCTTCAGTTACATGACATAACCCTGGTAATCTTCTAACAAATTCTCTATTTTGCTTACACGAGTTCAAGTTGCATTACTTTAGCTTGTCACCAGGGCACTCTGAGGAATATGGACATGCTTCAATGTTTTCCTTCATTCCATAAGACCACCATAACCAAATCCAATATTTGTGAGGGGTGAGGAAGAAGGAATTGGAAGAAGGAACTTGGGTCTGCCAAATTCAGAGAAGAGCAGACTTGGTCCTTCCTTGGTTTTGCATGTGTATTCCAAATTTGAAGCTCACAGTGAACCCTCCCAATACACCCCCCTTTTCCAGATCATGCCATGAGGCCAGCAGCTGCTGAGAGCATTCAGTTACTCACTGGGTCGTTGTACATCTGGATGATGAGCTGCTTCACTCCATGCAGGGTCGGGTGGGCCCATGGAGAAGGATCTAGCCAGTGACGATTCAGGTCAAACCCCATCAGAGAGCACCTAGACAATACCCAAAGTAAGAGTCAGTATGGCTGGGTCAGGCCAAGCTTCTCACAAGTCAAAATTGTTAGCATTGTTTTCCAGAGACAGTGCTAAGTGCTGGTATGAATTTTTACAGTGCTATCAACAACCTTTGGAGTTGCTACTATTATAACTCCCACTTCAAAAAAGAAGAAAACATGTCATGGAAAGCTTCAAAAATATTTCTGGGAAGCAGTCTAACTTCAGTGTCCATCGACAAATGACCCACAGGGAAAAAAGCACATTTTCTACACAGAGCAGTTAAAAGAAGTGCTCAGGCAAGACCACTGGTGTCCCCATTAGTGTCTCTATTATCCCTTGTCCTCTCATACCTACCGCTAATCCGCTGTCTCCACCTTCAAAATACACAACGTCTTTTTAGCACTTCCATTGATATCATCTTGAGCTTGGACCTCCTTCCATCCCACCTCTAATCCTCCCATTTTTCACACAATAGCAAGGGCGATCCTCTTGAAACAGGTCAGATCCTGTCTCTCCTCTGCTCAAGTGGCCTCTGGTTAATGCAGTATAAAAGCCCAAGTCTTTACAGCAGGCTGCAATGCCTCATGTGGTCTACCAGCACAATCAAGTTAACATAACTAATGGGTCATTTACTGACATCACTTTGCCTGAGAACTAACTAGTAAATACTAGTACTTTATCAAATCTAATGTTACCCTGCAATGGAGATGCTATTATTATTCCTGTTTTCCCATGTGGAAACTAAAGCACAGAGAGGTTTTAAATAGCTTGCTCAATAAAAGCCTGGCACAATGGCACAAGCCTGTAATCCCAGTACCTCTGGAGGCTGAGGCAGGAGGATCATGAGTCCAAGCCAGCCTCAGCAACTTAGTGAGAGGCCCTAAGCAACTCAGTGAGACCCTGTCTCAAAATAAAGTACAAAAAGGGGTTGGGGATGTGGCTCAGTTGTTAAGTGCCCCTGGGTTCAATCCCTGGTACCAAAAAAAAAGAGGAGGGGGGGAAGGCAGTGATGTCAGGGTTGATGTGTAAGCAATATGAGCTCATTTCTCGAGCCCACACCCTTTGCATAATAGCTTTCATTAAGTGCGTACTCGCTACATGCCAGGTCCTAGATTAAGACCTTTCCAGGGATTCTGGCACACACAGCAGTTGTATATTCCTTTTGGAACTGGTGTTTAAACAGCTGTTGGAATTGGGATTAAAACTAGGTCATTTAAACTCTCCATCCAGGGCTCAATTTTGGATTTCATGAGCCTCTGGATCTCATCCTGGTTGTCTTCTCCCTTTGGTCTCTGGTTTCAAAGAAATGGTCAATCCTAAAGGGCATGATCTAAACCTCTTTGCTTGCTTCTCTCCTGGCCCTCCTCCTCCCACTGGAATGCAGCCTCAGCATGTGCCAGGTCATAGGCTGTGCTCTAGGGGGCCTAGGCCTCCAAAGCCCTCAGAGTCTCAACATCTCCTGCAGGAAACCGATGCCCCACAAACAGCTCTTCTGGGAGGTGGCAAAGGAAACAGGGCCTTCACTCTCCCTCTGGTTCCCAATTTTACATTACAAAGCATAGAGCAGAAAGCTGAAGGCTCTCAGACTCCCAGAATTTTAAGTCCCCAGTGAAGTGTGTATGTTTATGTTCTTTCCCTTCCTTTACTCAACACGGGCGGCAGCCAGTCACATGTATGGACTTGGAGCTAATGTGACTCCTGCCTAGGATACCAGCCTCTTCCTTCCCGATGCCTCTTTCCTCAAAACCCCTGGGGGACTGAGAGAACCATATTTCCTCATCACTGCGCTGCTGCTGCTGTCTCAATGAAGACCGAATAATAATGTGGAATCATTCTTTGGCTCCACCTTGAGATTCTCAGAGTCCTGCCTACCCTCTCTCCCTTCCTGGCCCACCCCTGGTGAGGGTGGGATAATGCCCCATGGCATGCGAGGGCAAGGTCACTGTGTTTGGTCTCCTGCTCTGCTGCTGTCTCACTATGTGGCTTAGACAAGTCCTTTGTTCTCTTGAGGGCTATGTTTCCCCAACTACAAATGGAGGAGAGTTGGAGCGCAGCCATGGTATGAGTCTCCTCCAGTGTGGACTGTACCTCCTGCTGTCAGTACAGAGGAACTGGTAAAGCAGTGTTCCCTGTATTCCAGGGTTTCTGTGAGATCAGTGATGCCTGCCCACTAATCTTGCTCTCTGCTCTAAACAGAGAGGTTGCAGATGCTCACCCTCCAGGCCAGGCAAGTTACTTCTGACCTTGAACTTGCACACGGGTCCTTTTTCATTTGCCACCACAACATAAGCATCTTCTTTGTTACTAAATCCTTTGTAACTACCACTGTAATAGTGTTGTAATGTCATGTTATCCCCATTGTATGAAGCCCCATAATTCATGCAGCCATTTCCACACGGTGTCACATTTATGTTTCAATGATGCACTATTTTCACAATGCACAGTTGAATACTCTGATCTCTAAAGTTTTTTTTTTTTTCTACATTTCAGCATTTTTTTTTTTAAAGCAGTTTCCCAGAAGTAGAATTGCTTGGAAAGAGGACTGACGGACTATAAAATCACCCTTTAAAATGATAAATAGTCCTCAATATAGAAAGTTAAAAAAAAAAAGAGAGAGCATACCCTTCCTATCACTCAAAGAGAACACTGTTGGACTTTTGACAGGATTGCTACCACCTTTTCTTTCTGAGGTTAGAGCATTAAGTAGGGCAGTGACTCACACCTAATGAACATCTACTACACTTTCTTATTATAAAAGCTCTATAATTTTTTGAATTTTTTATTTGTTCTCTTTAGTTTTACATGACAGTAAAGTATATTTTGACAAATTTATACAAACATGGAGTACATCTTATTCTAAATAGGATCCCAGTCTTGTGGCTGTATTACCATTTTAAAATCCTAGAGCATTACATGGGAAGAGAGAGCAAGTATACCTGTTTGGGTCTCTCTCTTCTTACATAGAAAGTTTATATAATTTTCCCTAAGGTCACAGAGCTACTCTGAAGGAGAGTTAGAATTTGAGCTCGGATCAACATGTTGTGAGCACCCAAGATCTCACCAATTGCCTATCTGATTCTGCTTTCCTCTGATGACACTAAATTGTCTTTCACAAAGGAAGCATTTAATTAGTCTCCCGATGTACAGACTTAGATATGCAGTTCTTAAATATTCTTGTCTGCAATATTACTACTCCTGGGAGTGATCAAGGAAAAGCAATGACAGACACCCATGGATACTCTCATCTAAAATCTGCTCAGGGTCATGAATTCAGCTAGCACTCAGTGGATCAGGCTTCAAACCCAGATCTCTCCGGAATTAATGTCCACACTTTCCTATGGAACAACCAGATGAGGGCAGGCTCTCTGTCTTTGAGACTGTATAAGTAAATTTAGGAGGGTTTAGACATCAAAGAGGAGCTAAGAGTTAAATGCAGCAATTCGTAACAGTTGCATTGGGATACATCAAGCTCCCTAGTGGTGTGGCTGGGATAGAGTGACTGATAAAAGATGTTCCCTGACCTCAAAAGCATACAGTCTAACAGGAGAAAAAGATAAGGCTCATGGGCTTACATCCATTTATAATCCAGGGCAATGTTGTTAGGACTAAATGAATTAAAATGCATTACAAACTTAAATTGGCACAGGTTCTGGTACATGATAATAGCTCAAAAAAATTTGACTTGTTGTTTTATTGTATTTAATTATTATTTTATGATAGGTCCTTTATGAGTGACATAGACTATATTTGTTTTATATATTTGTTTTGCAGTCTATAGGCGACTGGAGTGGACAGCAATGATAAGGTCTAATCTCTTATCTCCTCTTCCAGTCTGGGAATCAGGTAGATCTGAGTTCTAGTACATGCTGCTCCCACCTAGCACCTAACTATAGTAGATACTGCTCAAATTCTTTAGGAATACCCAGCATCCAACCCTGTTATTAGATGGGAGATGGAGCGGGCAAGTTTTGTCCTCCAAATTACATGTTAAGAAGGCCATGCCTATGCCTTATTTCCCACCCTGGAAATCAGATGAGTCAATTCATCCCTTTGTGACCTGGCAACCAGGGCAGCAGCAGGGAACCAGGCTCAGGCAACAGCTACTCCAGCCCAGGATTTGGAACCAGGTGATGCAAGGTAGTGGGACGGCTGTGCAGTAGGGCAGTACTGCTGTGGGACAGAGGCAGATTGTTGCTGCATGCTAGTGTTTAGATGTGTCCTCCAATGGTTTGAATGTTGGAAACTTAACCCCCAAGTTTATACATTAATAGTATTTAGAGGAGGGGCCTTTGAGAGGTAAATAAGATTAGATGAGGTCCTGAGATAGGGGGCCCATGAAGGCATTAGTGGTTTTGTAAGAAGAGAGAGACCCAAATGGGTATGCTTGCTCTCTCTCCCCATGTAATGTCCTAGAAGCACAAAGACCCTCAGCAGATGACAAGCAGACTCCAGTGCCATGCTTTTGGACTTCTCAGAAGCGTGAGCCAAATAAACATCTATTCTGTATAAATTAGCTAATCTCAGGTATGTTGTTATAGCAACAGATAACAAAGACATTGCCCTTCAGAGCTACTGTTAATTGTTTGTTTATCGAACAGCTTCTGCTTGGTTCTGTGAACCCCTTCCTATCAATTTCTTTTCTGCTTAAGTGACTGAAGATAGTCTTTGTTACTTTAGCTGAATGCATCCTTAACCCCATGGCCTTATGGGTTAATTTATACAAAATTCCAGGGGGGGGCTCTATATTGTCCATTTTCCAAGGCTGGTCAACAAGCAGAGGGAACCATGGGTCTGAGTACTACATTCATAGACTTCTCCCAGCCCCCACTGAACATCTGCAGTTTGGAAGGGAACATTGTCTTTGGTAACAGGACTGAATCGTAAACAACTGTATCCTTCAAGATGCTTAGTTATGTGCTTCTCCTCTACCTTGTGCAATGTCTTGGCAGGTCAAGGTGTCCTAACTAGCTCCAGGACATCTTGGTGACACTCACTACCTCTCCAGGTAGCTTACCTCATTCTCAGACAGCTCCATTAAGAAATTCTTCCTCCTCCTTAGCTAAACTTTAGTCTCTCAGTGACTTCTCCCATCAGCTTCAGCCTTGCCTTATGGAGCATCACAGAACAACGAGACTATATTGTAGAGACCAGGGGCTTTGGGACTCATAATTAGGTTTAAGTTTTGGCTGTACTCCTTACCAGATATGTGACCTTTTTAAAATTTCTTTTTTAATACCCCTCTGGGCTTCTGTTTTATCATATGCATAATGAGGATAACAACCCTGACCTTCTGGATTGCGTACAGGAACTAATGTATGTAAATGGCCCAGCAGAATCCTCAGAACAGAGAGAACGCCAATAAACCATAGCCAGTGATGACAGTGGCAGTGGTGATAATTGTGGTGCCTGTAAAATTCTCTAAACTTAAATCTCTCCTCCTCCAGGAAGCAGAGGAGGATTTGCACTCCCTGCAAGTATGGGACCGGGGCTTTTCCTCGGCTCCTGTAGCAATCTCTGCTTCGCCATCAGGGTGGCAACTGTTGGAGATGTTGTCATCACTGAGTCTGTCCTTCCTAATGAGCCAGACATTTATTGTAGTCCTGTGCCTGATAAAGAGCCTGGATCATGGTAGGTGTTGAAGAAATAGTTATGAATGATTTCCAGTTGGTCTGACATTCTCCTCTGAACCATCCAAACACACAGGTAGGCTCCAATTTTCAAGCAGGAGTGTCCAAGCCAGGGAAGGTGAGGCCACGTAGCCAATCCTCCACAGGGCCCAGACGAATCCTGGCCCCGGCCCCTGTGGATTTTGCCCTTGGCCATGCTGCTTCCAAGAAACCACTTTAAATTAAAAAAAAAAAAAAAAAAAAAAAAAAAAAAAAAGAGAGAGAGAGAGATTTAACACAGAAGGAAAAGTATTAGAGATCCAGAAAGATCAACTCCTTGATCCAGCCTGCTCATGAAAGCAGTGTGAGTGGTGATTCAAAGGCAACCTCAATCCTCCAAGGACCCTAGGACTCTTTAGAAGCTAAAGCATTTGTGAACTCTTCGGTGAGTACTGACTGAACCAGGCACATCTTTGATTTTTAAAGGATTTTTCTAATGGTGACCAATCTATCAGTAGTTGCATATTTACTGAACAAAACATCTTAGTAAAAATCATGAGCTCTGGTGAGGAGTCAGGGTGCATGACCCACCTCCACTGTCAATGTCATCTTGGGAATGTTTTCTGCCCTCCCTGGATTCTCTGCTCTTCTTTGTAAAACAAAGCAATTATGCTTCTTATGGAGGTGTCTTTCAGATTTTTTTATTATGTGATTCTAAAGCAATAGCTGGGCTTTAGCCCCAGAGTTGGAGATTTTGGGGGAAAGCATATCTTGCCAAAAAGGTTAAAATACAAAGAAAACAAAGTAGTCCAGGAAAAGGGTTGATAAGCTTTTAAAAAGAAACATCCACTAGCCAAGGATTACTGATACCTTAATACTAGTTGTACACATTTCTTAAAATTTTAGATTTGTGTGGGATCCAGATGGGAGTCAAAACACCAGAGAGCATTCCAGGCGGAGGACGTGGCATGTGCAAAGTGAGGGAAGTAAAAATGTCTGGAAATGATACATATTTCTAACAGGCTCCTTGTGTGTTCTGCTTGCATTCCTGACTGCAGGCTCTAGGAGGCCAAGGCTAGTGCAGGCTCTTTGTCTTCAGTGGCTTCCACAGACCAAGAAACAGCTGCCTAGAGACAGGGAAATGGACAAGATGACCCCAGATAGCAGGCTTTCATGCTGCTGATTGACAGTTTGGAGTCACTCAGTGTGACATCCTGGGTCTGTGTCTCCTTGGTGCTTTTCCATTATTTATTTTTAAGATGAATTTTCTGTATAAGCTTAAAATAAAGACCTATCATCAGACAAGAATGGAGGCAAATATTTATGGCACCAATAGAAAAATTTTGATATTAGAATAATTCTAGAAAATTCAAATATATGGAGTCTAAATTGACATATAGTTGCATAATAAATAATTTTGTCCTCTTGAATTGGAGGTACTTTTAAATATCTTTTTTTTCCCTTCTAAATAGTGAATCCCATGAGGGCAAGACAGTCTAACACCCTGGAATGAAGTTACCCTTGTTCCAACATTTTCTGCAGTTACCTCCAATATTATCCAGTTGCAGAGACGGTTCAATGTATCTATTGAATGAATGAATGAATGAATGAGTGAGTGAGTGAGTATATAAATATACAAATGCATGGGTGAATACTCTTCAAGTGTTCAAATGGGCCTTTGGCAATTACTTGCAGACTTATAGTCATGCACAGTATAATAACATTTTAATCAATGACTACACATGTGACAGTGGGTCCGTGGATCATATCACTCAGTGACAATGTGCCCCTCTTGGCTTTTTAAGTACACTCTCTGATTCTCTCACAGTGACAAAATCACCTGACAAAGGATTTCTCAGAAAGCATCCCCCTTGTTAAGCAAGGTAGGAACTATGTTTTAGAAAGTATTTAAGCATCTGTTAAATATTAAACATATTCAAAGTAATCAGGTGAAGTAGGTATTATTTATCCTCATTTTATAGATGAACAAATAAGATCTAAGAAGGATTTGACCTTGAGAAGGTCATTTAACTACTAGAATATAGAGCTGGGATTCAAACGCAGTTCTTGCTGATGCCAGGATGGTTCAGTCACTCTGAGCTTCCTCCATGCATCAGTGAGATTGTGTGATCTATGAAAGGGACACTGAGCTACTCATTCATCTGCCCTTCCTGTCCTGTTCTCTTCCTCCTTTGCCCAATGGCAGGGATACAGTGGTCCCAGAGAATGTTATTCAAATAGCAAATAAATAGTTCCATCCTGTGAAGGGCATTGTGTCTCATCCATGTTGTAGTAATGGCAGCCAGCACGAGGGCAATGATTTCAATTCCCCTCCTTATGATTTCCTTTTCATCTCTTCTAAAGGATAGAGAAAAAGGCAGCTCAGCGGCTCCAGATCAATCTCGCCCTGAGCACCGTGAGGCTGCATACTCCCAGGAGCCTTGGCATTGACAAGCAGAGATGTATGGGGCATGCGTGCAGTTGTCCCCTGAACACAGCAGTTTTTCAGCATTACCAATGAGCTGTATTGGATTAAGTATATTTGCACCAAAAGCAAAATAAATATTGCTTTATTTAATGCCACAAAAAGGTTGGGATTCAATTGCCCTTGGCCCGAGGCACCTTCCAGCTCTATTGATTGGCCAGTGTCAGAATGCCAGACAATCTGTCACCATCAGCCTCTGCAGAGTGCCCAGCAGGTGGGTTGGGCTCTGCTGTGGTGTAGTCAGAGGCAGTGCCCTTTGTCCCAAACAGAAGGGGTGATCATAACACAGCCCTCCCTCATCACCAGCATCCTGAGAAAGTTAGAGCATTTCCCTCACACACTTCCTCAGATCATCACAACAAGGAGCTCTCTGTGAGCAGACTGCGAAAAAAGAGAGGAGGATATGTAAGAACACCAGCTTCAAAGTCTGGGTTTGGGTTCGGGTCTCAGATCTGCCACCAAATAGCTTTGTGACTTTGGACAAATTCATCTGTTTTGCTCAAAGACCTTTAAAAAGCTATATGGACCGAGAACTGAATCTCCCTCACTCCCACCTGGTCTTTGATGAGAGCACACTGAGGGGCACATGGCAGAGGCTCAGGTGAGCTGCACAGAGGCTCAGAGGATTAAGGAATTTGTTCATGATTGAGCGAGGAGTAGTAGAAGATTGAACCCAGTCAGCTGGCTCTGAACTTGCATGCTTAGCCATCATTCTGCTCTCTCTTGGCAGTCCTAGGAGTCCAGGCAGAGCCTGATAGAGGACTGCCCCTCAAGGCGGCAGGAAGTGCATACAAATTCATTTAAATGGGGAAACTAAGTCTCAAATGAGGGACGAGCATGAAAGTTACCTATATGCAAATTGATAAAAAGCCCCCCTCACCAGGCTGAGCAGCTACAAATAGGTGTCCCTCTGGGTAGCTAAAGATAAAATGATGCCACTTTCTCTGGTCAGAGACTGTGGTTCAGGAGCAGTCAATTCCCCCATGGGTTCCTTGACCAAGAACCTTTGTGCAGTGAGCAAACTGCCTGTCCATGCGAGGCCCCCTGGGCTGGCAGCAAAGCCAGGATCAGCACTAGGGTTTCCTACTCCAAGATTCAGTGAGGTCTTCACACCTCAGTGGTGGCCTTTTTGGCACTGTGGTAGGATCAGGGGGAAGGGCTCACACCTGGAAACAGGGGCATCTCCAACGCCATACACCACGGGGCCCACTCCCCCAGCAATATCCCTAGCAGGCAAGGAGAAGTTTTGATGGAGTGTCTTCTCCCTGGGCCGGGCATGTGCTGCAGGGGTTCACCCTTCCTCCCTCCTGTCTCCTGCTTGGCAGCAAGAAACATAGGACTGGAAGGCAGGGTTTGTCCTGCATTGCAAATAACACCTGGAGAGACTCATTGAGCACAATCCCCATGCTTCAAAAATGGGGATGCAGAGGGATGTGGCAGAGAGGCTTGTCGCAGTCACACAGCTATGTAGGGTTAGGGCTGGAAGTCCATTCCAGAACCAAGGGGTTATATTTCTCCCCTTAAGAACACTGACAAGCATTCTTTTTTGAAAGGTCTAACGGAGGACATTTTCTAAAGGAGCTCGTTGGCCCTCAGAGCTAGGAATTAGCTATTGCAACATTTTAGGTAAAGAAGGGTAGAGGAGAATCAAGGGGGAAGAAGTCCTTTATGTCTTCTCAAGATCTGGGAAATGATAAGCCCCTCACTTGCCCACCAGCTCTGAGAACAAGGAGGCTGAGAACGACAGTGAATCCAAGTGTGGACTCTTGGAGTCATGGTGCCCAAATAAAATCCTGGCTCAGCTGCATGATATCTTTGTGGCTGGACTTCTCTGTGCCTCAGCCCTAATCTGAAAAGTGGGGAGTTTGCCACGATCAAAGGGTTGCTTTGAGAACTAAATGAGATTGTACATGGAAAATGCTGAGGACACTGCCTAGTTTGAGATGAGCACATGTGTCAGCTCTTCCTAGGATCTGATGTTGGCAGGATCTTCAGAGTCTGATGTTGGTAGGATGTTCAGGGTCCTCCACAATCTACTGCCCACTTATCCCTACACTGCTTAAACCATGTCACTGTTCTGTGCACCATGCAAAGCTAGTACATTGGAGGGCTCCTGAGCTAATTGCACAAAGGTGACCCTCCCATGGGCTGATGCAATTTTACTGAGTCTCCAGACTTGGTAAGTCTGGGCTGCACCTCAGACTCCACTGCCCTATTAGCTGGTGGCTCTATATGATGGATGCAATATACGCTGGAGCGGGCTGCAGCCCTGATCACATGCACCAGCCACTCCAGACCACACTGTATTCTCCAAGGATCCCCTTCATTCAAGGCTCAAGCAACAAGGCTCAGCAGCTTGGGCTCCAAGTAAGATTTGTGGGTTTAATTCCTGGATCTCCTACTATTAACAGCGGGACCTGGGGCAAATGACTTAATCACGCTGTGTGCAACACAAGAATAACATTAGGACCTACTTTGTAGATTCACATGGTTGTTGGGCAAACTCCTTATTGCTTTCCATATGAGTGGGGACTTCATTCTTCCTCTCCACTCCCTTGCTAGCCCTTTCTCAAGGAAGAGGGTGGACCCTATCTGATTAGTGCACTTGAGAAAAGGAGCAGAGTCTTGCTCCTCTTAGCATGTATTTTCTGGATCTGGAGCCCTAAAGGGAAGGTCCACTCTGGCAGCTCACTTCCCACTCTGCTTTTGGCTTGTGGGGAAGCTAAGTTTTGGAGTGAAGTAGAAGGAGGTCAATTTTGGCTACGGGGATTGACCATGCCTTCCAAATTGTGCTTTTATTAATAATAAAACAAATATTTTGACCTCTACTTTTCTGACCCCTGTATTTCCTTCTGAAATGGCAATAGGGTTAATGGAAGCAGGAATGTGTCATCACCCTTAAATCTCCAATGGACTAACATGTAGAAAAACACGTGAACAGTGTCTGGCAGCTTGTATAAGTTTGGTGGATGCTTTGTATTATTATCAATATTGCTGTTGACTATTCTGTTCCTCTGGCCAACTTGCACTCTCGGCTCAGGACTCCTCTCCCATACCACCTTCAGGACAGTTTCTCTGCCTTCTCCCACCCCAATGCTCCTGGCTGGATTAAGGGGGCCTCTGTGTCCACAGTCCTGAAGACCCTGGCCTCCCCTTCACCAGGGCAGTTGTCTCCCCTCTGGACTGTGAGGCAAGCCCAGGGCCACGCCCACCTTGTGTCCCCAGCACATGGTACAAAATATGTGCTGGGTCAATGTTTAAGGGAAGGAAGAGAAAAATAGAAGAGAAGAAAGAAATGATTTAGTTGGAAGGCTTCTTAGGCGGAGTGCCAGCAAAATCCAGAGGTAAACAAGAGCAGGTTGGCGTACGCCAATGGAAAGGGCCTTGCTCCTCTTGGCACATATTTTCTGGATCTGGAACCCTAAAAGGAAGGTCCACTGTGGTCTTCCCTCTCTGTCCTTGGGAGTAGGAAGGACTTGGGAGTGGGCGGGATGGGGTGCATTGGAAGGAGCAGGGCAGACAGTGAGAGACCTCCATGACACTGCACCTGCTTTGAGGCCCAGACTAAAGAACTTAGGTTCTTTCTGATGGTCAGTGGGGTGGCACTGAGGGCTTTACGTGGAGAACCGGCACTACCCAAGCAGTGGTTTCGGAACCGGGACAATGGTGCTGGAGTCCTTGATTCTTCCGCACTGCTTGGCTCCGCCAGTCTCCCTGGCCACTCATTCTGGGTTACTGTCTCCTCGGAGGCCTGTCTTCATTGCAGAATCAATTATTAAAATCAACTTGCTATCAACTCTAACTTTGAAATGCTATTCAGCTGCTTGCAGGGACGGAGATGGGGCGCTGCCTCCACAGACGTCTAGCCATCTGGCCTTTTCCATGGAACCTGGCTGGGAAGCTCATTTGAATAATTGGTTTTGGCGGTGTGCACTTGTGGGTTAGACACCTGATTACACTGCCAGCCCCGGTGTCCTTTCAGCCTCTATAGAAACATCACTCAGGTTACATAAAGCTGGAGAGAGTCTCTAGGAGGTAAGGGTCTATTTGGACCCTGCTGTCACTCAGGCTGCATCTAAACTAACTATGTGGCTCACTCACTGTGTGACCTTGAACAAGTTACTTAGCCTCTCTGTGATTCTTTTTTTTTGTTTGTTTGCTCAAAGGAGGAGAGTGATTCCTCTTCTGCCTATGCCAGGCTTCTCAAAAGGTTCTAAGAGAAGTTGGAGGAGGGGTGGGGGCTGCAATTCAACAGAAATGGTAGTGGAAAGATTTAGTTAAGGATTCAGGTAGAGGAGAGCCCAAGGACATATAGCAATGTGTACATGGGCTGTAACAGAAGTATGGTCCCCAGGATGAGGCTTGTGATAGTCCCTTGCCACTATTCTGCTACTCAGTTCTACAGTCTTGAGGGAATTCATCTGGGAAATAAGACTATTGATAAAATTGTGCTAAAGTTTAAGTGAAACAATAAATGCAAATGCCTAGGACAGTGCCAGGCACAGAAGGTTCAATAAACATCAGCTATCACCATCATCGTCACCGTAATTGTTCAATTCCTGACACCGTGCCTCAAAGATGGGCAATGACAAACATCTGGAGCATGTTTACAGCAGGAAGGAGGGAGAGGGATGGACACGAGTTTACATAGGAAAAGTCGGAAGGCTCTGGGGATGTTCAGCCTGGACAACAGGAACTGGCAGTGGTTCTAGTGGGTGAGGAATAATGAGGACAGACAACCGCACAGCCTCCTGGAGGGCCAGTCACGCCCCTTGGTTGTTCATCTCCAAGCACGAATGGCTGCCATGTAGAAGATGGGTGCACCTGAGGACTCTTTTGGAGGGCAGAGGTCGTCTCTATCTGGCAGACGAAGCCTGAACAAAAAATGCTCTCTAACAGTCAGAGTGGGCAACAGCACAGCATGGTGCCCCCAGCACCCCTGTGCCTGGAGGTGAACCACCAGAGGGGCATGACTGGCCCTCCAGGAGGCTGTGAGGGGCTCTCTCCAGGAATCCCTCCATGATGCTGTGACAGGGGGCATCCAGGGGTGGGGGTGAGTGGCTGGGCAGAGAAAGAGGCTCAGGGTGAGGAGGGAGGGGCTGCTAGATCTGTCAGTGGGGCAATACTTGCTGTGGATCTTTGGTTTCCATTTCTTCTTGATAAAAATATGTAGATTTTATGCTGTCACAGAGCAAATAGAACACTGACCTGTGTTTTACACATTTTACAGAACATATTTTATGTTCTATTCTACATTGGACATTTGAAAAATGTTTCCTTTTCTAGATGCTAAGGTGGAAGAGGTAGGCCACTTAAGGGTGTGTGTGTGTGTGTGTGTGTGTGTGCACCTGTGCACATGTGTGCATGTATGTGAAATGCTTCCTCTGATATTTCACCCTCTGCTACATTTAACGATGTTTTGCTGCACATTTTAGTTCCTTCTGATGTCTACTGAACTCCTATAGATACTTCATCCTTCAAAAATCCTCCTGATCCCAAGGAGGCTCTCCCTGCTTCAGGGGACAATGTACACAAAGTGTACTGAGGGTCAGTTCTGGTGGGTTCATAAACCTTGTCTGTCCTTTGTGCCAGGGAACCTGAGGCAAGGTCCTTGGTACCTCTGTGCCTCAATTCCCTTCTCTATCTAAAATGGGGCCATCACATGACCTCTTCACAGGGATTCTGGGAGGAGGGAATGAGATGACACGTATGATAGACAGTGGGTAGGCACCGCCTTCTAATACAAACACTGGGCTTCTTATTGGCAAGGACAGCCTCTGATATCCTTCTGCTTCGCCAAGGCCCAGGACAGGGCCCGACACCCAGCAGGCCCTCAACAACCCTTAGTTAAATTAGATTTACTGCACTGGAGCACCCTCTGCTACATAAAGATTGCCAGGGCTAGGAGACAACAATGGTGAACATCTGCAGATCATACAGCATCCATTGCCACCATGGGGTCTTCAGTGCTGGGCTCTCAAGCAGACTCATTTCTGTGCCTCCCATAGAGGTCTATTCCTCTCCCCCACCTCCATACTCTCAAGCAGCACTGAGGTTTTCTGAAGATGAGAAATTTCACAGCATCCTGCTATCTTTTGGGTAACTGCGTATTTTATGATGACTAATAGGCAATTACTATGGTAATATTGCAATTCAGCATGTGTGAGGTTTGGGAAATGAGAAATTATGGGTAACTACTTTGGACTCATTTCTATGGTAACAAAAAGTAATTGTCATTAAATACCAGTTATACTGAGGCTGTACCTGGTAATTATAGATTTTTATGCCCAGAAACATAAATAAAACCAATAAATTTATTCAAAGGTCTATGACTGTTTACTTATACGTGGCTCTATGGAATACACAATGACAAGCACCTAATTAAGAAATGCAAACCCAACACAGAGTTTCATATTGTCATATGGAGATGGAAAGTCTGTTTTTCAAATGCAAGGCAACTTGGGCATTGCAAATGCTCAGAAAACGCAGTGGGGTACGGAGGGGGGCTGTCTCCTCTGCAAAGGAAGGGATGGGCAGGAGGAGGTGACAGAGAGAGTGCACAAATGCTGTCATATGGGTGCATGGCCTTGCATCTGCAAGATACTGAAAATTGCTAATCTATCCTAAACTGATTCAGCCCATCACCCCATACCCCAGGGCCATCCAGTCTCTTGGCTCTGCAAAATCCAGCCCTCAAACCTCAGGTCCCAGATCCCCTCAGAGCTCCATGAAAGTGTTCACATTGAAAACTCAGTAGCCCATGTGATTCTTTTTCTTTCTTTTTACTGTGGTAAAAAAACTACAACATAATATAAAATTTATCATTTTAAGCATTTTTAAGTGAACAATCTGATGGCATTAGATACAATCATAATATGGTGCTACCATCACCTCCATCCATATCTGAAATTCTATACCCATTAACCCCCAACTCTGTATCTATTCAACAATAAATCTCTATTCTCCCCCTTCCCCTGGCAATCATGATTCTACTTCCTGTCTCGGTGAATTTGACTGTTAGACTACTTTAAGTGCCTCATATAACTGGAGGCACACAGCATTTGTCTTTTTGTGACTGGCTTATTTCAGTTAGCCTAATGTTTTCAGGATTCTTTCATGTGGACCCGCTGTTCTTCGATTCCCTCCCCAGAGCTTCCACTAATGAGGAAAGGTGTCTTTCACCACATTGTACTCTTCTAAGAGGGTGGAGGGAGACTGAGGCTTGGGGAGAATGTGTCCACTCCAAGGATAAGTAAGACTCAGAGACAGAGAGCTGCAGTGCTCTGTTTCCGCCCACAGCTCCGTACGGAAAGAGTGTGCGGAACAGAGTGTTCCTGGATGCAGGCTGTGGCCCTGCCCATGGCGCTTCACCTTCCCAGACTTGGCTTCCCCTTTGCTCAAATGGATATAGTAAAACCTGACTTCCTTTCAAAGAGTTGTAATAATCAAATGTGGTTTCAAAGTGCCATTAAGAATATGAGGCCCTGTGTAATTACAAAGTGTGGCTGAGAAGCCAGAAGTGGCTAAACCATAACAGTATTCACATCAACAATGGCACATGGAGAAGACACCTTGGGTTAGGAGGCCGAGTGGATGAAGATAAAAGGTTGGAAGCTGATAGCACCTGGCAATGGTCATTTTACTCCGGGGCCTGCAGCACAATTGTGGAACACTGCTGTTTGGCTCATTTATTCATTCACAAAGTATATATTAAGGGCCCATTCTGTGTCAGACACTGTGCCAGGCACTGGGGCCTCGAGAACAAGAGGACAAAGTCCTGATCCTGGAGTTTATGAGGAGAGGTGGAGAAACATTGAACATATAGTAGTCACATAAATGCACACGACTACACATGAGGCCAAGGGCATGAAAAGGTACTACAGAGTGCTATAAAAGAGCACAGTTGGGGACCTGGTACATGTTGCAGGTGCTGGGAAGGACTTTCTGTGAAGTAGCTTTACATCTAAGACCTGAAGGGGAAAAAAAGGTGAGGGTGTTTTAGTCAGCTTTTTTTGTCTCCCTGATCAAAAGACCTGACAAGAATAGTTAGAGAAGGAAAAGTCTATTTGAGGCGCATAGTTTCAGAGATCTCAGACCATAGACAGTGGCTCCATTGCTCTGGGTCCAACATGAGGAGGAGCATCACAGGGAGGGCCATGAAAGAGGAAAGCAGCTCAGGACAAGGCCACCAGGAAGCAGAGAGAGAATTCGGATCCCCAGGGATAAAGTGTAAACCCAAAGGCAGGCCCCCAGCGACCCACCTCCTCTGGCAACACCCTGCCTGACCATAGTTACTACCCAGGTAATTCATCCAAGTGGATCAATGTGCTGAGTAGGTTAAAGCTCTCATAACCCAACGTTTCACCTCTACACTTCCTGGCATTCACACAGGAGCTTTTGGTGGACACCTCATATCTAGGCCATAACACAGTGTAACTGGAATGCAGCAAGCAAAATGGGATATGCAGTTGCCCTGTGTCTTTATTATACACTATAAGTATTATCTATTTTCATATCACTTAATATAAGTATTTTAGATAGATATGGTAGAGTGCTATCTATAGTTACCGCATACTGTTGCTCTAAACTTTAGGTTTCATGTACTTTTATCACAACCATAGTCTAGTACCATTACAGTAGGCTGTTGGTGAATATGGCATTCGCCATCTCTCATGGTATAATAGCCAGCTATGGCTATTAAATGCTGGAGTATACCTCCACTACAGTTTATATCATAGTTCAGGTCTTGTATTATTAAACATAAGCTTAGCTGATGAAACCTGGGAAATATCTCTAACTAGTCTCCCTATATTGGGTTGCATGCTTCTTTAATGTGGAGAAAGAGGAAGAGGAGTAACACATTTTTAATTAGAACTTCCAGTGTGTCTAGCACTGTGCTTTAAATGTATTATCTCACAAAAGCCTAATAACTCTTTAGTATTCCCATTCACAGACAAGAAAAAGAAGCTTAGGGAGGTCCTGCCATTACCCAAGGTCATACAGCAGAACTTGAAATCCCACCTGACTGACCCCAAAGTCCACATTCCCAACCACAGAACTTCACTCCCTCCAAAGCCCTCAGCTTCCCTTGCCACTGCAGGGGGCTGGCCTGTTGAACTGTCCCTCCAGCCTGGGACAGTGCCTCAGGGCAGGCCTGCCTTGACTCTCAGGGTCTGGCACATCTGGCTATGGATGTGGAAGGAGTGTGGGACAAGAGGGACGAGCAGGGCGAATGCAGACACACCTGGATCCCTGGCTACTCCCCGGGGCCACAGAATCAAGGCAGAGTCTTCAGCTTCTCTGAGACACTACACACCCAAAGGGAGATGTGGGAAGAACGAAGATCAGAGGGCATGAGAGCGAGGCAGAGGCCTGTCTCCAACTGACCTGCGTCTAGTGGCTTGATCAGCTCCCGTGGGTCCGACTTGCTTACGTCCCTAGAATTCTGAACACTCACCCTGCACTTCCTCCTTCTTTCCTTCCTCCCTCCCTCTCTCCCCACCACCCTACTTAATTCTGTCCTTCCGTCCTTCCATCCTCCTCCCCCCCAACAACATTTCTTCCTATACTCAAACAAAAAATAGGAAGTTTGAGAAGATCTTTATTATTTGACAAACCTTGACAAAGCCCCTCCTTCAGGATGTCATGAGGATTAAATGTGTGTGAGTGTTTGACAGGTCATTGGGTCAGCAAGCAAAATTTCTGGAGTAGCATTTCCTACTGTATGTTTTATAAACCTAATGTGGGTGGCCGGGTGTGAGGACCGAGACACCCCTGAGAAACACTGAGTGCTATATTCTCTTGGGGTTCCCCCTGTGTTTACTAGTGCATTGAAAATTCTGAAAACTCTTTATTGTAAAAGGATTTTAACCGCATTTAACTCAGCATTTCCTAAACTTATTTGAACTCTTAATTCTTTTTTTTTCCCTTTAATGCCTTCACAGGTCTCCCTGGGCCCTCGAAATACTGCTGTAGAGAGCAGTGTGGCTCTGGAAGGGGCTGGCCTAGGAGACCTCTAGGGCACCTTGAAGCTCTCAATTCTGACTCTTTGTTATTATTTTTCATACTCTCCGAAGCTGTAGTCGTGAATTCTCATGATTGATAGGCTCTTTGTTGCTATTCAGAGCTGTTTTAGCAACAGGATTAATGCCTGTGGTTAGAGATTGTTTCCAACTCTCATAATGAGAAAAAATCACATATTCTCACTAGGAGAATGTTGGGGATTGAAACTTCACTATGAAACCATTTCTGAGGGTTGGAGTCCTTTTATCCTAAAGCCCCCAAATCACAAATTACGGACCTGGAAGATATGTAGAAAGCATCTAGCCCCCCATCACCACCCCACTGTCCATCTGAAGGCCTGAAAGGGGAGGTGTTTTGGCCAAGATCACAGACCTCTTTTACAGCAGATCCTTCCCTGGACAGCGGATGATGACATAAATAGTGTGTGGAGTGGCGATATTGACCTCTCTCTGACCACTGCAGCTCTTGTAATTAAACAGAAATGTTAACCTAAATCAAATGCTCTTTCCACAAGCATTATTACTAACGGGGCAATCTGTCTAGGGGAGGTGGGAAGGCACTGCTCTCAGGTCTGTAAGGAGTCTTAAACCTGCAAATGCTAATGAGGCATCACTCCAGCCAATTAAGAGAGGCAGCAAAATCGTCTTTAACAAAGGCTTCATGCATCCCCTGGGGTCTCTCTAACTCATACCCAAGGGTGCCAGGCAGCCCCTCTGGACCCAATTTCCATGGCTTTAGAAAGTAGTAAATTAACTCTGTGTGAATGGGCCTGGCTGAGTGTCAGGAGATCTGGCTCTGATCTGAGTTCAACCAAGGACCTTGAAAAGGTCCCATTTCATCTCTAAGTCTCAATTTCTTCATCAGTAAAGTCATCCCTTTCATTCACTTATGTTCATTAAATATTTTTTGAGAATCTACTATGAGCTGGTAGATAATGGGGACACAGAGACCATGGAGGTTCAGCCTTGCCTTCAAGTAACTTGAAGTCTGTTGAGAGCCACAGCAGAAGGGGCCCCAGCAAACTTCCAGCTGCCAACTGATTGGCTCCTCTGTGGTGATGCTAATTGGGCTGTTTCCCTGCCCTTTCAGACCACGGAGCTACTCATTGGGGGACTTTTTTTGGCTCCGCCCATGCGACCCAGCCAATCGGCCTCAAGAGCAGGAGGAGTCGGGGAGGTTGAGAGGCTCGTGGGAAGCCAGTGGTGGCAGTTGGGTTCTGAGGGTTTTCCTGAGGAGCTGTGTGGTGCTGTGTGTGTTCTAAAAATAAAGTTTGTTTCTTTTGACAAGTGGCTCCTGAATTGTGCCCAGCCAGACTGCGGCATTTGGTGGCTCCCACGGGGAATGACTGAGGGTAAGTGATAAGGTAAACTGCTCACCCCTGAGGGCAGGGCGAGAGGATGGGTAGCCATTTTAAGATTCTTCTTTTGTTTTGCTTCACTTTTGTTTTAAGTTGCCTGTCCCTGGAGATGTGTAAGATGGAAGAAAAACCACTCACATCTGATAGGGAGAAAGGGCAGGGAAACAGCCCAATGAGCATCACCGCAGAGGAGCCAATCAGTTGGCAGCTAGAAGTTTGCTGGGGCCGCTGTGAGCCAATCATCAGCTGGCAGCTGGAAGTTTGCTGGCAGCTGGAAGTTTGCTGGGGCCCCTTCGGCTGTGGCTCTCAACAAAGTCCAGCAGGGCCTGTGCAGTAGGATGACTTGTGGGCTCAAGGGAAGGGAGGGGCCAGCTGTCTGCGGTTGGGGGATGATTTCTAGAAGAGTTGCAAAGAGGGTTAGTGAGATGAAGAAGGATGAGGAGGTGCTGGGCAGAGGGCTATCTGTATAAGGGTAAGAGGATGGGGCCAAAGAGTGGAGCACTGGGCTTTGTGGGCAAGGAGGATGGTGCATATACAGCCTCCAGGGCGGGCCAAGCCTTGCCTGCAGAGCTGAGGAATTTGGACGTTATCTTTGAAGCTGTGAGCCTAATCAGCTGTAATGCTGCAAGATTTGGGTAGTGAAGCTAGATGGTCACTGATTCACTGGTTTTGTGACCTTGGGCAAGGCCTCAAGTGTGCAGTAAGCGTAGCATCTTTGTCTATCTCAAAGGATTCAATGTTCCTCTGGCAGATGATCCCTTGGGTTGTGAAATTTTAGGCTGTAGATTACGGTGCTACGACAAGAGAAAGAGCATTCAAGTTGGGAGGGCCTGAGTGGGGCCGGCTGGTCTGCCCACTCTGGGAAGCCACTCTCCTTCATTAGTGATCTCCAAGTACAAGCATAACAGTGAGCAGTGATCATTACAACCGCTATATGAGGCTCTGCAAGGCACATTCCTCCTCACCGTTTCTTTTCATGTCCTGTCAGGTAAATTTTATCTCCAGGTAATTATTATCTCTCCCTGAGCATCAGAGAGGGAAAGTGAATTCCCCAAAGTTACACAGGAAGTAGGTGTTAAAACTGATTCTATGGAGCTGAAGAATATCATGCTAAGTACCATAAGCCAATCCCCAAAAAACAAACTGAATGTTTTCTCTGATAAGCGGATGCTAATTCACAATGGGGAGCGGGGTAGGGAAGAACAGAGTTACTTTAGATTAGGTAGAGGGGAGTGAGGGGAGGGTAGGGGGCAGGGGGTAGGAATTATAATAGAGTGAATCAGACATTTTTACCCTATTTACATATATAACTATATGCCTGGTGGGATTCTACATCATGTATAACCAGAAGAATGGGAAATCATACTCCATTATATATGATGGATCAAAGTACATTCTACTGTCATGTATAACTAATTAAAACAAATTTTAAAAATCAAAAACAAAACAAAAAACAAATCCTACTTCTCCTGATGCCTTGCCTAGTAAGCTGTTCAGAAAGCCCTAGCAAGTGACCTCAGATGACTGCGTGAAAAAGCCAAGTCTCATTTAGCCACATTCCCAAGAACCAAGGTGAAATTTCCTCCCATGAACTCATGGGTAGTCTGAAAAGTACATCCTCTGTTTCCTCTTAGTGCCATGTCCCCACCCTGGAACTACCTACTTCCAGGACTCTTCCCTCTCCCCTCACCTGTAATTGCCCAGGTAGACTCCATCAGGGTTGAGCATCGGTGCAATCTTGAAGACCAGGTGTTCTCGTAGGACACGGGCAATAGGGTGCTGGCTTATGAGGAAGTCGATGATCCCTAGGGAAAAAGAAGTGTCGGGGTTAACCTCAAAGTGCTTCGAGAAGAGGGAGCACATTTCTCTTGATTTGGAAACATTAAGAGTTTGACAGCTGATGTTTGGCCTGTGATGTTATCAGCTGCTACAGAGCTGCGGCTCTGGACGAGGTGCTACCCAGTGAATTTTACAAACTTATATCTGTTTCCAAGAGACACACAGCTCAAGACACAACATTGACGCCCAGGGACAGGACACAGGAAGAGCATTTCCTGCCTGAGAAAAGAAGGAGGGATTCAAGAAAAGACGGCAATGGAGCTGTGCCTTGGAGGCCTTGAATGACACCAAACACCTCTGGACTGTGCTCTCCTTGCTGCAACCCGAGGGGTCTCCCTAAAGTGTGAATCTGATCTGTCACTTTTTTCCTTGGTGATGGCCTCCATCTATGTACAGGAGAGGGCACAGGAGAATCGAGGGCTCTGAGTCTCGCCCCTCCTCTCATCTCTACATTTCCACTTCTTCATTGGAGATCTGAAAAATGGACAAAATGTGGCTCTGGCCTTCCATGAAATTAGTGAAAGTGATAGAAGAGTGAGAGACCTCTCCCAATCCAGAGGGGTCCCATTTCCTGCTGGAGAGTGCAGGAGAGGCCTGGAGGAGAAGGAAACCTTTGAACTGGACCCTGACAGGTAGGTTTGATGGGCAGGAGGAAGGTGTCGGGGTCACTAAAAACGACCCATGTGTCCAGTGGCAGGCGCTTAGCTGTTGGAATGATAAATTGCTCCAGAGAACATTCCAAAGCTGCTGTGGCCAGTGAGGGACATCTCAGGCTTTTCATTATGCCTAGCTGAGCATCCAGTGGCAGCCGAGAGCCGGTTGGACATCATTTACTTCTCTGCCGACGCGGCAGTGGACCAGATGCCCTAATTTATTTGTTGGTCCTCATATTAAAGTTACAGTTTGCCAGTAAACAGGCAGGGTAATGATGCCAGGCACCCTTGTTAGGGGCTAATAATTGCTTAATCTGTCCACTAATTGACCCCGGCTCCCGGGGCAGCGCTCCATCAAGAAGCCAGCCTGCACTCAGGGCCTGGCAGAGCTGCCTCAGAGAATGGGCTTCTGGAAATGGAGTGGCTCATTGTGATCCATCTTCCTTCACAGATGAGCAGATTAATTGGGCTGCCA
Source organism: Callospermophilus lateralis (assembly GCF_048772815.1). Taxonomy (NCBI): domain Eukaryota; kingdom Metazoa; phylum Chordata; class Mammalia; order Rodentia; family Sciuridae; genus Callospermophilus; species Callospermophilus lateralis. The sequence goes on along the minus strand of NC_135311.1, from coordinate 107,040,862 downwards.
ATTAGGCAGCTAATAAAAGAATGAGAGAAAACAAAGCCAAGACCAGAGACTGCAGCCGCCCAGAACTTCCTCTCCCAGGTGGACATGGGGCAAGGAGAGGGCAGGTTTTAGATCAGTGGCTTGGGTCAGACACAGTTTAACAGAGATCATTCCCACTGATCAGAAGATTTTTTTTTTCTTTCTTTCTTTCTTTTTTTTTTTCTTTTTCTTTTTTTGGTGTTAGAGGAAGGTGGTCAGAAGATTTTTGAAGAGGAATGTAGGAGAAAGTAAGAATGGAGAGAAAACGCCCTCCCTGACTGTGTATCAAAAGCATTGCAGGGACCAAAGAAGCAGAGGGACCCAGGGAGCAGAAGGACTTGGGGATTTGAATTTGAATGTTAACTGTTCATTAGGTGGAGCTGTTGCTGAAACCAGTTTTCTCCTCTGAATGGAAGGATGCCGATGCCTCATCTGGAAGTTTGTTGTGTGACTGGGAGAGAGCTCCTGTGCCTCGGCTGCCTTCCAGCACCTGAAGAACCCACTGGGCTAAGTCATCTCAGAGCCGAGGGGTGAGGCCATGAAAGCAGGAGTCCTGGTCTGTGAAGTTTACTAACTATGCAAACTGAGGATAAGGACTCTGAATTGGAGAAGCCAGCAAACCAGAACAGGACCTGGGCTCTAGTTTTCACTAAGTTGCTGAATGATCTGCAGAAAGTCTCCGGGCCTATTCTCTTTAAAGTTAAGAAAAAGAACCAAACAATGCCCCAAGATGCATCCCACACTGACATTCTATGATCCCATCTATTTTATACCTTCCCCCAAGGAGAGGAGGCCTCCTCCTGTCAAGTGAGAACCATCTCCCTCCTGCTGGGAGAGTCCATTAGATCCCTTGATACTAGTCTTTGTTCTGTCTGTGAACTAGTTCGCCATGGTCCTTTCCTTTGAGCAGACTGAATCAGGAAGATGGAAGACAGCGGGACAGTGGGAAGGCTGGGAGAGGAAGGAAAAGTGATGCAAGGTTTGCAATTGAAGCTCAGTGGCAGAGATCCTTGCCTGGAGCCAGTCTCCAGCTGGCCAGGAGGTACCGCACCATTGTTGTTATTTCAATCAGAGTGCTTGGTTCAGGGGTGGCACACAGGGGGTGCTTAATAATACCTATTGATGGATCATTCCCAGGAACTCATTCAACCTTGACCAAGTGTGAGAATAGTTGAACTGATAATCCCCCATTCTACAAACACTGCCAGGCAGGGCAAATGCCAGGCATCCTACATGAATAAGATGTTCCTGCCACTGAGGGTGTGTGGGGAGAAAGCAGCTCCCCACTGACTGGCCAAGGGGAACAGCACAGAACTGGGAGAATAAGGAAAGCCCCAGCCAGCCTGGGGGACAAGAAGGGGTCATGAAGAACAAACTTACAGGAAGCGTAGAGAGCCAGGTGAAAATGTGGCAGGAAGACATTCCGGGCAGAGGATTCTTACTGCCAGACTTGGTGGTGGTGAGGAAGAAGACGACCTATTTGGTAACAGACAGCTTTTCAACTCCAGGTGCGCAGCAGTATGGTTTAAAGGGCAGATCCTGAAACAGAACTCTCCAGGGGTTTGACTCCTATTTCAGGAGTCATTCATTCTCTGTGTGGCCTTACCTTCTAAGTTCCTCAGTTTCCTTACCAAGTAAAGCGGGGAGAACAAGACTTACTGTGAGGGTTGACATGTGCAAAGTAAGTGAATAAACGTGTTGTTTCAATCACTGCACTTACTCTCAGGTTTCCTGAGGGGAGAAGGAGTGGAGGGCAGAGGAGAAGTGAACAGGGTCTTGCTGGGCCAACTGAAAGTGCATGAAAATCTCTGGAGAGCTACTGAAGGTACAGGAAGGTACAGGATCAGATCTGGGATCCAGAGAACATCCTCTACTTCAGGTTGCTTAAAGGGAAGGAAAAAACAGAGGGCAGGGCATTCTAAAGACAGGACAGACGTGGAGGTAGGGGAAGACATAGCAGAGATAGCCAGTAAATGTAAACCAGCTTGTAGTCAGGAACCAGGGTCTGTCATTGGTGGTGACCTGCAGGGCCACTGGTGTGATCAAGACCCAGAAAATCATGAGAATGTAGCAGGTGAAGTTACTACCCCCAAGGGCCTTAAAACTCTGCCCAAATCATACAAAGCTGAGGGAATGACTGACCCTGGCAGAATAGGGCCTCAGAATACAAACTGAGTTCAGAAAAGTTATATTTCCTGCACCTTGGAGTTTGGGGGATTGAGGCGTGCATCTGTGGCTCATGTCTGCCTTTCCTCCAGGCCATGAGCTTCAGGAGGATAGGGACAGGTCTACTGTCTTTGATGCCATATTCTTAGTGCCTATTCAGTGCCTGACATGGGAAAAGTGCTCAATAGACACATGTGAAATGGATGAACAAAGTCAGACCCCCAATGGACTACTGTATATGCATTAGTTGGATTGACTTGCATTGTAATTGGCCCCATTTTACAGGCAGAGAAACAAAGTCTGGGTGTGACATCACTAGCTAAGTGCCTAACAGGGGTCTAGAGGGTTTTAGATCCAGCTCTGCTGGCTCAAAGTAGCCCTCTTTCCATTAAGGCAAGATGGGAATAACCAGGAGACTATTTCTATGTGTTTTGCAGGATGATTTGCATATGTCTCCACCATTTTCCCTTTAGAGAGTTCTGTGAAAGATTCACTGTTTGCATCCCCTGCTTAGAGGCAGCACACTAGGGTGGGAAGAGCCCAGGCTTGAAGCAAGACAGCTGAGGTCTCTGCAGGGCCCACAGGACAGTTTGCAGGACAACAGCCTCCTGAGACCCTCCCCTGACTAGCACAGACCCCTGGTGCCCTCTGCCAAGCCCGGGGGCCCCAGATTACGGAATCACAGGGAGTCTGGTCTGAAGAGCCTGAGGCTCATGGGGTGTCAGTCCTCACCCTCCATCCCCAGCTCTGCCCACTTCACAGATGGAGAGACAGAAACCTAGGAGGGTGAAAGGCCCCTTCACACCCCTCTGTGGATCAAGCTTCATGCTTATCCTGTGTGGCTATTTGAATGAGAGAGAGAGAGAAAGAGAGAGAAGAAGAGAGAAAAGGAGAGGAGAAGAGGAGGAATAGATAAGAAATAGAGGTGGGAGGTAAGCCGAGTGGGGGAAGGGGCAAATATCACCATTTCACTGCCCGGTCAGGAGGTGCTTGGTCCCTGGCATTTGGTGGCATCAGAGGTTGTGAGAGCCTGGCGTGTACTTGTGTGTGTGTTTGTGTGTCTGCGTGTGCGTGTATATTCACCCACCTCTCTCCTCCTCTTACCCCCCCACAGCGCCCTGAGGAGGGGCTCCCTAAGAGAAGGCCAGCTCTTTATCTCCACATGGAGTCTAGGCCCCAGTGGCTGCCTTGGCAGGAAGCCCAGGGCTCAGGCTATGAGGCAGGAGACCGGATATAGTCCCCACTCCATCTCTAACTTGAAAGGTGACATTCAGAATCCCTTGACTTTTCTGGAAGGTAGGGCTGAGAGCTCTCAGCTGCCCAGGGACTGGTGGGACTGGTGTGGAAAGCACAGGGGCCAGGAGAGGGCCAGCACTTGGTGCCTGTGGTAGCACTGACTCACCTCACCCCATGGCACCTCCTTGAGCAAGATGGTGCTGCCCTGCTCTGCAGGTGAGGAAACAGGGGTTCTGTGAGCCCAAGACTGACTGAAAGTCCCCCAGCTGACAGGTGGAAGTGGTGGGACTCAAACTCAGGCCTGTCCAACCCAGAGCCCAGCTATTCCCCTGCCCTGCCCTCTCCGGAGGCCGCACGCTTTGCCTTCAGCTGCATTTCATAAATGTTGGTCTCATTAATTCAGTGGGAAGGGTCTGAAGAGGACCAAGTGCTCTGCGGGGGGTAGACTTTAGTGAGCGTTGTTCTGACAGCTCCAGCAAGCTCCAGCCAGGCAGCAGTTGCTCAGCCAGAGTCAAGGCACTGAGGTCTGGGACTGGCTCTGCCATCTTTTAACCTGCAGGAGGAGCCTCCTGGTGGGGAGAAATCAGCTAGAGTCTTCTCGGGGGCAGCAGGAACAGAGTGGAACACAGAGTCCCAGAGTCTCACCAGGGCCTGGGTTCACAGGTGGGAGGGAGGAGCCAGGCATGAAGAGCCTCACAGAGAAGCTGGTACCTGCAAAGCACTCCACTAGTGCCCCTCCCTCCCGCTGCTGGGGATGTTCAGTGCTTACTGTAGTCCAGCCACCGTCCTCAATGCGTCATTTCTTCCTTTATTCTTATAACAACCCTTGAGGCAGGATTCCTTGTATTTCCCTCTGAAGATAAAGGAACTGAGGCACAGAGAGGTTCTGCAACATTCCCAAGGTCACACTGTAATAAGTAGAGGCTTCGGGATCAATCCCAGGCAGTCTGTCTATGAGTGACCTCACACGACCTGCCACAGGGCAACTCAGGTGCCCCTTGACCTCCCATGCTGCCGCTGGAAAATGAGGACAGCGTGTCCTCACAGAGGACATGAGTGAGGTTTGGAGGGAGGTTTAGGCAGAGGGGTGACCTGAGTCAGCCGTCACACCACCAGACAGTCTTAAGGAAATGCAGGCTCGGCCACCTTTAATGCCACCCCTTCTAGAGCTCTGCGACAACATGACTTCACTGTAGTCCCAGCAGCAGGTGTATCAGCAGCTCGGCAGTGAGAACTGTGGTCCCAGCCAGATGGGGACCAACAGGCCTCACATGCCTGCTTCCTGCTCAAGGTCACTGAGCCAGTTAATGGGGAAGAGCTAACAGAACCAGAGCTGCCTCAGTCCTCCTCCCTCCAGGCCCCAGACCGGCTGCCATCCTCAGAGCAAGGTGGGCTGTCCCCACGTGACTGAGAGACCCGACACAGACAGAAGAGGGGGTGATGTGTCTGTCCCCGGCTCCCTTGAGGATGGATGAATTGTGTGTCTCAGGGACAGATACAGAGGCAGATTGGGAGATGGACTGCAGGGCCACTGTCTGAATGAGTTGTGTGACCTGGGGCAAGCCATCTCACTTCCCTGAGCCTCCACAGCCCCCTCTGTAAAGTGTACATCATCAGAACTCTGTGCTCTTCCAGGTCTAAACCTTGACCTTCCAGCATTTTCCATCCCTGAGGAATGTGCAGGCTGGGGAGTTGGCCAGACCGGGTTCAAAAGCCCCCTTCTCTGTTTACTGGTCATGTGACCTTGAGGCTACTCTTTCTGAACTCAGTTTGAGCAACCCAGAGCCAACATAGCCTTTGTCCCTCACATCAGCCCCATACAATGAACAAGAGGGTCCCATTTTACAGATGTGAAAGTGACCGCTGGAGAGCCAGCCCCCGGACCTAAAATATCTGTGGTTTAATGAGGGAAAACAAATGGAAATCAATTATATAACAAGTAATTGACAGTACAGATCTTTATTGGTGATGGTCCTCTTTAGACCCATGATGAGGGCAGTGGGCTTCAGGGAGTGGGCTGGGAGGCCCATAGTGGGGGCACTTGGAGTAAGCCTTGGGAGATGGGCAGTACTTGCCCAATGGCAAGGAGTGGCACAGGTCCTCCTTGGCAGAGGGACAGCTGGTGCCTGTGCTTTGTGATGGAGAGAGGACTTCCCGTTCAGGAATAAACCTGTATGGGGCTGGCTGTGTGGGGCTCAGGGATAATGAGGCTGAGGCCAGAGAAGCTGGCAAGAGCCAGATCATGGTGGACTCTGAATGCCATACTGAGGAGTCTGGAATGTACCTTGAGCAGGTAGTGGGCAGGCATTAGAAGTTTCTGAAAAGGAGTGAACACTTAAAACCTCCAGGGCTGGATGTGCCAACTCAGCACCAAAGATACCTTTTCAGGAAACAGAGTTATCAGAGAGCACCTGAGATGCCCTCAATTTCTCTACACCCCAGTCCTCATCTGTAAAATGGGATGGTGACCTTGCCTTCTGTCTACCACCCACAGAAGAGGTGAGCCCAGGGATTTGGGCTCCCAGGGATGAAGGTACTGATGGCGAGATCACTGTCTTTTTACAAACAAGGACAAAGCAGTTCCATCCAATCAGCTGGGGGAACATACCTGCTGCCAAGTTTAGTAACTGACAGATGGTTGCAAGTAAAGGGGAAGGTAAACCCAGGAGGGACCTGGGAAAGGTTACTGCAAGGACAGTGCTGGGAAGGAAAAGGCCAGAAGTGAGAATGTAAGGAGTCAGCTGCAGGCATCGGAGCCCAGCCATGGGTCCCACAAGCTGCTGGGCTATGGGCATGTCACTTCCTCTTCCTGAAACTTACTTTCCTCAGCTGAAAAAGAAAGGGAGGCAACTGTACCTAACCACGGCACTGTTAGAATATGAGCTGGGAGAATGGAACTCATTTATTTGCATAATGCTTGATAGTTTGCAAAGCAGATTACCTGCTTCATCTTCTCAGATCCCATGGGGAAGGAGGTGGCATCTGTCGAGTGCCTGCTGTGAGCCAGGCACAGGACTGGGTGTTGTGTTTGCATTCATCTCAGCCAGCTTCCTAACTGCCTTCCTAGAGAGCACCGTTATCTTGATTTCACATTTGAGGAAACTGAAGTCACACCACGAGGAGGTGGCACAGCCGGTATTTGACCTCAGGGTTGTATGATCCCAAATTTCCAGATGCTTCCATTGCAGCATGTGGTCTCCCTCAAGTTATCTAAACTGTGTAGGCTTTTAAATATCCCTTCATGGTCATTTTGAGGTTGAAGTAAATAAATTCTATAAACTTGTTTTCTCATATGTAAAAATACAATTAATATTAGTTCCCTTGACATAGGAAGTTATCATAATTAAAATAAGTTTGATTAATAAAAGTAATTAATTACTTAAAATATGTAAAGTGCTGACTAGTACTTGTCACATGTATAATATATATTTTTACACGTAATACACACACTAGATAGGTACAAATGTGAAAGCATCATCAAGGAGGTGGGATGGTAAGGACTTTTGTACATTGCTGGTGGCAACAGAAAGTTACAAGTTGTTATGGTTTGGATCTAGAATGCTTCCCCAAGCTCATGTGTTAGGCAATGTAGCAATGTTCAGAGGTGAAAGATTGGATTATGAGAGGGATAAGTGGATTAATCCATTTGATGGATTAATAATTTGCACTACTGGGTGGTACTGCAGGTAGGTGGGGCATGGCTGAAGAAAGTAGGCCACTAGGGGCATACCCTTGGGGACTATATCTTGTCCCTGGCTTCTCTCTCTCTCTCTCTCTCTCTCTCTCTCTCTCTCTCTCTCTCTCTCTCTCTCTCCCCTCATTCCTAGCCAAATAAGCTGAGTAGCTTTCTTCTTCCATTCTCCTCTTCCATGATGTGCTGCCTCATTTTAGGCCCAGAGAAATGGAGTCTGCTGACCATGGACTAAAACCTCTAAAACCATGAGCCAAAATAAACTTTTCCTCCTCTAAGTTGTTCTTGTCAGGTCTTTTCTTTACAGTGGGGAGAGCTGACTAACACATACATTTTGAAGAGAAATTTGGAAATATCTAGTAAAGCTAAAGATGCATACATGTCATGACCCAGAAATTACATACCCATGTTATACACCTGAGAAAAGAATTTGCACATGGGCACAGGGGGAACATGTATAACAATGTAATGGCATTATTTGTGAGAAAATAATACTGAAAAGAACCTAATTATTCATTATCAGAAGAACAGATAAGTAAGGTAAACTACAGATAGTCATGGAATATAATACTGTGGTGAAAAGAAGTACTGAGCAGAAAGCAAGTCTGAATGAACCAGAATAATAGTATTTTGATAAAGTTCAAAAACATGCAAAAAAATGCATGTTCAATTTAGGAATGTTTATATACAGTAGAACTATCAAAAAAGATAAAAGAATGAAAAACACAAAATTAAAGTTGATGGTTATCTGTGGAAAGGAAATTAGGAAAGAGGACAAAGGACTTTAAAAGAATAGATAATACTCTGCTTCTTGAACTGATGAGTCCCTGGCATTTATTATGTTATTGTTTAAATGTAAGTAATATATTTTTATGGTTGGCTACTGATGATTAATTAAGCATATATTTTATATGGATTAAATATTTACTAATAATTTAAAGTATAATTGTAAAGAAATATACTCAATCAAAGAGCATATCTTGTTTACCTTTGGTTGTGTGATGTCAAGCATGCTTCCTTGCTCACAGTGGGAATTTCAGAAGTTGTCAAGTGAATGATTGGATAAATGGGTGAATAGATAATTCTCAGTCTTTACCTTCCCATTTCAAGCCCTTCTACCAACATAAACACTGAGCCGGGGCTAGATTTCTTGCTAACGCAAGCCACTGGAGACAAGAAGAGGTAGGGAATTTAGGTGACTCCGTACAGCTCAGCCTCAACATGGGGCATATAAGAAGATTTCATTCAGTGCTATCTATTCATTTATCCATCCATCCATTCATCTATTCATCCATGGGTGAATCAGGTCAATAAGTATTTATTAAAACAAAACCAAGTAGAATTCAGCAAGAGGTTTTAGAGCAATCTCTTCAAAAAAGCAAATTTCCATAATGACTCTGCATATGACAACATTGTCCCAGAGACCATCACAGTGCCCTATCTAGATGTGGGAGGCAGACACAGGACACCTTGAGATTCCCAGCTCACCTTGGCACACAAATGAAGAGGGTGTTTCCCCTGGGTGGACTCGTCCTGTGATGAATACCACCTTCTGCTCTGCCCCTTCCCGGAGATTGTCTGCAAAATAAAATGGAAGAAGGTCTCTAAGGAGGGCAAGGAAAGCTAAGACTAGGGATAGGTGTGTGGGAGGGAAGCAGATGAGGAATGGTTTGGATGCTTTACATTCATCTCTTAAATCATTGGGTTAAAACTATCAAGGCCCAGCTATTGCTGACTAATTAAATTATGTCTCTAGCTACCCAAAATTAAAAGACTACATTTCCTTTTTATGTAATTTTGCATATCGTATTAATATGTAATAGTCACAATCATCTGAAGAAGCCATATGAGTGAAGTTGAGTCCCAGAGTCAATGACTGTGACCCAGGCAGTTGTATCTTTCTGAATTTAAATGTTTTAAACTATCATTTAAGATAACAATATGTACTTCATATTGTTGTGATGACTTAAAGCTATACATTGTATGAGAGTCAGCAAATATCAAGTAGATCATGGTGTAAAAATGTTTTCTATTTGTGTTATTAATAGTAGCAGCTGCTTTTAAATTAGCCCTTTTGCATCAGGCACATTATATACATAATTGTAATCCATACAACAACATGAAATTAAGACAAATTTTATAAAAACAGATACTAAAACTCAGAGAATTTATATAATTTTTTAAAGGTCACCCAGTTAATAGGTGATGGTAGGAGCTGAAATTAGAACCCAAGTTTTTGTGTGGTGGTGATGAAGTAACAGGGACACACCTTCAGTGACTTTCACCTTCAATGACTACACAATTAAACAAAACATGCTAAACAATTATCTTTAAATATTGGACAAGAGTCAATGTGAGATAAACCTTGAGAGAAGGGAAACAAATGAGGCATGATAGCCCTGGCATTCTGCCTGATGGTCCATCGCAGACCAAGGAGTTGGGAGTGGTGTCCTGAGCAGAGCAGGGAAGTGTCACTAAGGGTCAAGTTCAGCAGGTGGCAACTGTGGGGAAACTGAACTCCAGAGAGGAGGAGCACCATAGGAAAAAGGTCGGGATATCTATGAAGGAGTCTTCTTGGGTCTTTGTGAGATCCTATGAAGTGCACACATAGGGCAAATCTTCATTCTCTAGTTTAGATTTTGAATGTTCCCCAAAGGCCCATGTGTTGAAGGCTTGGTCCCAGCCGTGACGCTGTTGGGAGGTGGTGAAACTTTAGGAGATAGGGCCTAGTAGAAGAAAATCAGTTCATTGAGAGAATGAGACTCTAACCTCTTCCTTTCTGCCTTTGCCTCCTAGCAGGCTCCCATCATGACATGCTGAGCTGCCACAGGCCCCAAAGTGTCATGGACTGAACCCTGTGATACCATGAACCACAATAAACCTTTCTTTCTTAAGGGTTCTTTATCTTGGGTGCTTTGTTAAAAGTGATGAAAAAAATGGCCAGGAAGCTGTGAACCGCCCAGTTTTCCAGGATCACACAGAACTAGGAATTATTTGAATTCCCACCAACAACATAAATGCTTGTCGATCATTCTGGTAGGATGAGAATATTATCTAGACACATTCTAATAAAGTATTAAAAGAAGTCTGAAAAAATAGAACAGAACAAAAGAAACTTAACAGCTTGCTCTCCAAAGCCTAACTCTCTTTAAAGGAAGAAAACAAAATCCAGACACTCAACAATGTATATAATTTGCAACATCCAGCATCTAAAAAAATATATTAGACATGTAGAAAAGTGGGAAAATATAGTCCTAATTCAAAACCCAAACTCTTTCTGCCACTATCAAGTTCTCCCTATATAATGATGTTTAGCTATTGTGCAAATATGTTATTACATAAAAACAACAGACAAGAGTGACATGCCTGGAAAAGAAGGAGCAAGGGTAGGGTACTCAGCACGAGCAGAAGAAAGACTGGCCGGCACAGAGCAGAACAGTGACCTGAAGGAGATTTAGGAAGGAACATTGAGTGAAACTGGATTAAAGGCCCCATCCATGTTAGAGGATGATCTAGAGAGAGGGGTATAGAAATAATGAAGAGGCTTTCTCTTTTTAAAATGCTGGTGATATATCATTTTTAATATGCTTCATCATCCCAACAGAAGCACAAATGTCAGAGACTAAAGTAAAAAGTATTAGCTCCATTAAACATTGCTCTAAAGGCCTACAACTTGTTTGGTCCATTGAGGTGACCAGTAGGGGCTTGGGGGTCACTGCCTCCCCTGAAAGACAGAAAGAAATATAATGGAAACAAAATGCATGAGAATTCATCCTGTGCTGATCTCTTTGCTAGGCACATTAAGGAACCAAGAGGGAGACAGGGGTTACCCACTCTGAAGAAAAGAGGAATTGAACACCTGAAATTTCTAGGACTGAATAAGCTCCAGAAGGGAGAGACTGTCACTTCTTAATGCCTTTCCCAGGACTATTCCAGTAGGTGCTGGAACCTGATTGTTGAATTAATAAATTAAAATGCATTGCATAGATCATGGTGTATAAAGTTTAGATACTTACTATCTCATTTGATCATCTGCATTCTCTTATGGGGTGAACCCATTTACAGGTAAGGACACCGAGGCTCAGAGAAGAAAGGGACATGCCCAAGGTCACACAGCCAGCAGTCAATCCCTGACTCCCATCCAGCATCCCTATTGCTCTCCCATCTGTCTCCTTCTTGATCTACTAACAACATTCTAAGATTGCACATCCTCTGTATTTCCATCTACAATGTACACAGGAGAGTTTGGTTTCATTCCTTATTGCTGATGGAAATAGAGCTACTGTCTTAGCATTTATATTGCTTTTTAACTTAAAAAAAATAATAACCCCCCCCACCACCAAGCCCTTTAAAAAATAGTACCTAACACCGACCCCATCTATCCCAGCAGTCCAGAAATGATAAATGGCACTGCTGAGGCCCTCGGTGAAGGCTAACTTTATGGATGTCTCCCTTGACCCAGTATCAACTCAATTGCATTCAGCATTTCTGCTGACCACAGGGAAATGCAAAATGGGCATTATATTTGCACACTAATTTTACTGAGCCCCTGTGTCTTCATAAAATGATAACGTGGGGCTAATAAAAATCAAGCATCTCGGGTGCTAATATAAGCAAATGTTGATGCAGGCAGGTAACAAATTGCTTTGTCATTTAGGAGGCCATAAAAGAGCATTATAATCATCTTTAGGTAAAATGGATGGGTCGCCTTTGCTTAGCTTTTAGCTTTCATTTGCAAAATCAATTTAAGGTAATGTAGCAGGGTGGTATGACATGGGACCACCCCCACCCTCTCCTGTCACCAAATCCCCAGGCTGCATGCAAAACCAATTAAACATATTCTTGGTGGAGGCACAGGGATAAAGAAGGAAGTGCACTTGAACAAAGCTAGGGTAGAACAAAAAGCAAACAACTCAACCAAGGACAACCCATAGGGATGTTTGTAAAACCCAAGAGCTCATGGAGGTTGACACGTTTAGGAGTACAAGGACACACTCAGGTGGAACTGGGGCAGCCATGCCCAGCTGTCCAGTTGAGCTGAAGGTGTTTGAAGTTTAACTGTGCTGCACTAGCACCTCTAACCCACGTATGTGAATGCATGTGTGCATCCACACACACACTCACACACACACACTTGCAGGCACCCCTTTGTTGTTATATTCCTCTATCATCCACTATTTCCTTATTCAGAAAATATTTATTGAATACCTGTTAGGTGGTCAGGGACTAGGGATTATTATATTCATTTTATAGAAAATCAAGTCCAGGAGGGCTGGGGTTGTGGCTCAGCGGTAGATGCGAGGGCCTGGATTCTATCCTCAGCGCCACATAAAAATAAATAAATAAAATAGAGGTATTGTGTCCAACTACAACTAAAAAATAAACATTTTTTTAAAAAGAAAGAAAATCAAGACTAGGAGAAATTGAGTAACTTGTCCTTATTCTTCTAGCTGATGTGTGACAGAGTCATAATACCAACCCAGGCAGAAACTATTTTCAACCTCAACACTACTTCATAATCTTGTGTGAAGGAGGAAAGTAATATTACTCCATTGTGATAGGAATTAAGTAATATTTATTGAATACTTGTTCTCTGCTAGGCATTTTAAGTGCATGATCTTATCCCACAGTAATCCCAGTGAAACAGTTTACCATCTCTATACCGATTTTAGCCCTCTTTTATAGGTTTGGAAGTTGAGATCCAGAAACATTGAACTTGCCTAAACTTGCATAATAGCAAATGTGGAAGCAGGATTAAACCTAGGTTTTTACGATTCTCAAATTTATGCTCTTAACTACTTATTGTATTATTTCTTGGAGGTTAAATAGGGTCCCTATGGTGGTTTTAACATTAAGTTCACCAATCCTTTGTTAATCTCCTTTCAAGAGACAGAGATAAAGTTCCCTCTCCTTCAGCGTGGGCTGGGCTTAGAAACTTGCTTCTAACAAATAGGATACTATGAAAGTGATGACATGGTAGGTCTGAGATTGGGCTACAAAAAGACTGCAGTCTTGGGCATACTCACTCTTTTGAATCCCTCACTTTTGGGGAGGCCAACTGCCATGTCATGAAGACACTCAGGCAGCCTATGGAGCGTCCCACATGGTGAAGAACTGAATTATCCAGAAACAGCCAAGAGAAACTGAGATTTTCAAAAGCTACATGAGTGACTCTGGAAGACGATCCTCCAGTTCCAGATGACTGTAACCCTGGCTGAGAACTAACTGCAACTTCAGGTGAAACTCTCAGCCAGAACCACAAGCTATGTGCTGTCACATTCCTGACCCAAGAAACTGAGAGATGATAAATGTTTTTTGTTTGTTTGTTTTAGGATGCTAAATTCTAGAGCAATCTTTGAAGCAGCAATAGATAACTTATACATACCTCCCTGGAGACATGTAGAACCCCTAGTTAATATGTAGAACCTACATAATTTTGCATCTTATCTATTGACGCTGTACATGAATGAGGACCAAAGTCATAATCTTGGTGCCCTGATGGAGAGAAAGCTCCCCCTCCATTTGGTCAGTTATCAGTGGATTAGTGGCTGGTGCAGCAACCAGATGTCAAGGGTCCCCAAAGATCACTAGCTGGGCCCTCTGAGGATAAAAATCTCCCAGAGGTTCACTGCAGTGTTGATTCTCCATCTCTCCTGACATAACTTGGTGTGAGATGTTAGTGTGAAGGAAGAAGGAGGTCGTGAGTTGGAAGAGGAATGGGAGAAGGATTTTTGTTTTTTTTACATCTAAGCCTTTTTCATTTTCTTGACTTCATGATCCTTGGAGGCATCTTAAGCTCAAGAAAATGCCCTTCTACTGGCTTTTTTCAGCACTGGAGATTTAACATGCGGCCCGTGTGTGCTAGATGAGTGCTCTACCACTGATCTATACCCCCACCCGTTCCTATTGATTTTAAGCCAGACCAGTTGCAGACTTTTCTCCAACTCTGCAGGCACCCCAAAAAGGTTCACATTGATTATAAGCGGGAGAAAAAAGAAATCCTGGTAGCAGTAAAGCACAGTGAGCTGCTGTCTGTCTGCAGGCCTACTCAGGACTAGAAGAGTCCACCACTGGTTTCCCTGAGCCAGTTCTCCCTTGCCAGTCCTTCCTCCACCTGGACCCGGAAGTGGTCCTTCTAAAATGCAAATGGGAGCATACCACTTCCCCCTTAGCTTCTTAAAAGTCTTCAGCAGCTCTATTGTTGGCAGAGTGACTCCAGCCTCCTTAGCCTGGATCCTGTCCCTGGCAGCTGGTGGCCACACTTCTCTCCAGCCAGCCTCTTCCACAGACCCCAACCTCAGCTACCTCCTGGCATTCGCCCAGACACGACACATCCTCACACACCTCCACACAGGGCACGTGTTTTCCTCCCTGCCTCCGTCTCGTCTGTCTGCCTCACTCCTACTCAGCCTTTGCAACTTGGTGGGATGTGTCTCCTCTGAGAAAGAAAGGGGGAAACTAACACTCCCCAGGGACCTGTCCTTGGGCAACTGGGTGCTAATATGGTGCTTTATGTGATTTCATCAGCACAAAACATGTCATGCTGAAGGTAATATGAGGGTGTCTTTGTGCTGTTGACACTGGCAGTTTAGAAGGAACGGGGCAGGGCTGTGAATCATAGTAAGAACCCGGTGAGGTGGTGCAGAGCTTCCTGTAGGTCTGGGGGAATCAGCAGATCCTTCTTGGAGGCTCAGTGGACATGTTTGGACAGATATGGGACTTGATGCAATCGAAGGCACTCAGGGCTAGCGTGGTGACACTGATTAGAGGGGAATCCAGTAAGTGGGAAGAGCTGGGCGGGGAAGGACTCTGTCCCCTGAGAGGATCAACATGGAAAGCCTGCTGACTTCCCTGGGTCGTGAGTCCTTAGGCAAGTTACTCACCCACTCCTGGCCTGAGTTTCTCACTTGTTAATGGAGAATAATAATCTTTAGCTCACAAGATAAACCTTAAGAGACAGTCTGTGTCCCTGCCATGTGGCTTCACCTGGAACATCAGGCATTGTTTACTGAGTGACAAGCCCCAGGAATAAGCGTCCTCAGTGCTAGCACTACAGATGTCTGGATAACTGTTGTGGGGGGCACTGAGCACCCCTGGGCTCTTCACACAGATGTTAATAACCCTCGCCACCCAGTTATGACAATCGAAGATGTCTTCAGACGTCACTAAATGCCATGTCTCTTGGGAGTCAAAATAGCTCCTGGCTGAGAACCACTCTCCAACAAGAGCACTCTGTCATTCAGACTGGCCTCGTCACTACCTTCCCAGCAAAGCTTCAACGCCCCTGGTCTGCTGTCTTTGCCCCAGTTCAGCTCCAAAAACCTCTCCAGATACCAGGTCCTCCCAGGCCACAGGTCCTTACCTCCCCTGAACTCATGGCTGGACCCCTCGTCGGGTAATAAATCATTTGCTACCTTGCTCAGGCAGGGCCGGAACCTCGGCTTGTGTCTGCCGTGTCCAGGGCTCAGCATCTGCTCTGCTGAACCTCCGGGCCATGTGGAGAAAACAGTGGTGCTGGCAAAGTTTATTTTCAGTTCTCGACTTTGAGGCCCTCCCACTCCATTCCTGCTAGGTTCAGATCTCCCAGGGCCTAGAATTCCATCCCTACATCGTCACTTCTTTAATGCCACACAGCTAGGGATGGAGTGTTCTACTCTCTGTGAGTTGGAAGAAGAAGACAGGAATGATCCCTGAAAGGAGCCTGCTCCTGGCTAGAAATAAAGAATTGGTTTGGGAATTTCGGGCTTTGCGGATAGGCGTTTTTCTGGTGCACTTCATATGTCTTCACAAATTAATGTTTCGCAAGGCCTGAGGACATTTTTAAACTACAGTTTGACTTAAAAGCAGGTCTCTGACTTGCATGAGACTCCCAGAGCCCATCAGAACTAGTATGCCTGTAAGGTGACTGAGAAGAACATACTCCCTGTGCAGTTAAGGGAAGAGGACCAGAGAGATCAAGTGTCTTGCCCCAGACCACCCAGCTAAAGAGTAGTCAGGCAGATCTGGAGTACAGGATGCATGACTCCAAATCTGTATGGCCTCTGTTCGTGGCACTGTGTGCAGGGGGCAATGTCCACTCAAGCTGTCACCTGGAACGTGCCCAGAGAATGTCTGTCAGAGAAGCAAAGGAAGCCAAATAGGTGCAGGCCTCAGATCCAGGTGGCTTGGGTCAGCTGAGGAGACCCCACCTTGACAGTCACAGGAGCAGCTCTGAGCCTCCCTCTTCAGGCAGGCTGCCCCCTGCGGACACAGGGCTGGCACTCCAGACTTGGCCACGGGTAGGCAGGCTGATGGTGAGAGGCTCTCCCTTCCACCGTGGGTCTTATCACCCAGAGTCACTTGCTCAGAACACCTGCTGAAACCAGCGCCCTGGGAAAGGAACTTGGAGACTTGGAGATTCCCAAGCAGAAGCCTTCCAGGACTGACCTTGGGAATTCTTGTGAGGCTTGAAAGTTGGGCACCATCAGGATGAACTCAGCAGTGACTGCAATCAATCCCCTGAGGCACTCTGGGCTGGAGGGCCCTTCCTAGTCATCTCAGGAGGCCAGGGAGCTGGCTCTGTGACCTGCATTAAAGGAAACTGGACGTGGCAGGTCAAGGTTGAGTGCTCTTCCCCAGGAGACACTTGGCTGTGAGCTGTCAGTCACCAAGTCTCCTGGGAACCCGACCTGGTCCTGAAGGGGGATCCGGGCCATGCACACAGCAGACACTCCGACAGCCATTAGCTTAGGCAGCTGAGGAGAGTAGGGCAGATCTGAGGCCCCAGAGACAAGAAGGCTGAGGGCGATGGACTTTCTTTCTTTTTGATAAATTCAGCACACATTTTCTAGCACTGACCACGTACCAAACTTTGAGCTGGTCCCTGAGAACATGGTGAGGAATCAGACTGCCCCTACCATCCAGATACTCAAAGACTAGTAGAGGAGAAGGGTCAAGCCTTCAATCTAGGTCCTGCATCTACTTATAGGACCTTGTGCCTGGGAGCTTTCACAGTGTCATCTGCCAAATGAGGACAATAGCAGGTCCATCCCACAGGGATCTTGTAAGAATTAAATAAGATAACCCAACCTTATGAGTGTTCAAAACTGGTGCCTTACGGATGGAGCTGTCTTCGTCTGACCACCTGAATCTACAGATGCTTGGGGTCACCAGACTCTAAGTGACAGGACAGCCACACTTCACCTATCTTCGTCACAATTTGCATTTCTAGTGCCTGGCACACAGAAGGTGCTCAATAAGGACTTGTGGAGTCATGGGTCTCTGCTGCCCTTTGGTTGGGTGAGCGTATCATCTAGCACCGAGTGCCCAGATTTTTCCCAGCTGCACCCTGCCTCTGGAGTTACCACTCCCAGACTCCAGGAATTCCTCCAGGGGTTCAGCTGCAGGCTTATTAGCAAATGCAAACTGAATTCCGTGGTGACCTTTTACAACAAGGACAACAAAAACAGTTTCCCCAGGAAAAGAGGGCCAGGAGAGGTGAAAGCTGAGATGAAAGTCGAAGACAATACTTTCTAATCAAACTTGATAAATATGTAAATTAAAGCAGCTAAACAGTTGGCTTTGACAAATGACTTCTCCGTAATGGATTTTTCCACAGTGAAAGGCGAGAGTTCAGCCTGCCTGTTAGAGGCAATAAGAGCTTTCTCCTGTTTACCGGGCACAGTGGGAGGATGAGGCTGAGCTGGATTCTCTGAGGCAGAGCAGGAAACTAATCCTTCTTTTACTAGATGCCATTTATTGAGCATCTGCTAGCTGCTAGGCACAGAAGCCAGCGGTGTAAATCTAGAATCTGCAGAAGAGGTGAAAGTCCGTCTTGTGCATGGGTGGGAAGGGCCAGATTCACCAGACTCTAAAGCCTGATGTCCACGGAAGGGCCAAAGCAATCTGTTGTCAAAAACATAAATTAATTCTCTCCAGCGGTTTCTTTGCCATCTGAGGGTCTCACCAATTCTATGCCTTACAGCTTCCTCTCACTCCCCAGGACCTGTCAGCATGGGGGTGTTTATAGAAGAGATCTGTTTTTAACTTGCTGCACAGCAACAGCAGACCCCTTTCCTACCCTTCAGTCATCTGCTTTTCCATCTGTCAAAGAAGCCGTTGGAGTCAGGAGAGCTGAAGACCCAGACATCAGGGGGGCAGATTGCAGATTCACTGCGCAAGATAAGTCATTCTATTTGAGGGTGGGGAGCTTGTGTGTCATAACCCACCAGAGCACTTGCTAAGAAACTGATGATCCTAATGGGTTGGAATAGAACAGTCAGGTGAGTGGTGGCTGAAGAGGAGCAGACTTTGAACAGTGTGGTAGGTCAGGCACTCGACACACCCTATAACCCAGTCTCACTGCGCCCTGTGAGAATGGTACAGTGAGGCCAAGCACATGGCCCAGGGCCGTGCAGGCAGCAAGGTGTGGGAACCTGGTCCTTCTATCTTTGGAGATCAGTCTTTCTTCTGACACCTGCAAGGAGAAAAGTTAATTTCCCAGCTACACCAAATGAAAGGGATGTTACTCTGTGTAGACCTGAGTGTAGGCACGTGCTTACATCTGCTTCTGACCCCAAATTCTACAAATACCTGATTTTTGATGCAAAGTCATCAGAGTGGAGGTGCAGACAGAAATCCAAGGTTAAAGGTTTGAAAAGACTCTAAAGATACAACTTCCCCAAGCCGCTACATGAGCATTCCAAGTGCTTCAGGAAAAGTTCCTGGTAGGGCTGGGAGTAATATGATCATGACCTCCGCTGAAGATCTGCCTTGCCCAATGCTGGAGGAATTTAGATTTGAAGAGTATTCTTTCTTTCCTATTGAGATCTTCATTGACTTGTATAAAAATACTACTTTCAATCTCAAATCCCCACTGGCATCTTTATATAAGCACCGAAAATGCTACTGGGCTTTGGAGATTTCATTTAATGAAGGAAAAGTATTTCTATTAAAGACTGTAATTTTTTCTCTCTCAACACAACATCTTCAGAGGAGTCAGGGAAGCTGAATTGTTCCAGGCTCTGAGAAAACGAAGCAACCCACGCCTCACCCGAGAGGTGGCTACACGGACTACAGATGGAAGGCAGCAGCCAGGGAGGGCAGGGGTCAGGAACGAGGGAGGCCGGAGCAAAGATAATAACCAGCCTCCACGTATTGACGACTTCATAGCTTTGGTGCTCACTGGGGACATATTTCTGTTGCCCCTGTCCCTGCTCAACCCCTGCCACAGTGTACCAGCAGTCTGAGCCTCTGAGTCCACCCTCAGGCAGCCTGTACCAGTCTTGCGGTGGCTTCCCTAGAGGCCGGGAGCTACCTCAGGCCTCTCTCCAGCCTGCTGCCCACCTGCCCACCTCCGGGGTCTCACCTCTAGCTCTTTGCTCACCTGCTCCTCACACCTGGCCAGCAGCTCTGTCCTCTGTCCAGAGGACCCCTGGGTCCTCAGAGGTGACCCCCTAAGAACACTAGCCCTGGTGACCAGATGGCAGCAAAAACTTTGTCTTTTAACTACTAAGGACTCAGATCTAAAACAGTGCCTGCTGTATGCATGTGCTGACTGCATATTGACAGAGCCCGGGGAGCCCGGCCAAGGGTTACTAAGTGATGTGTGCTGGGAAGAGGAGGACCGAAGAGTAAGAACCAAGAGGCGGCTGGGGTCAGGATGCTGTCCAAGGTCATCGGTGAGTGGTGAGAGAGGAGCCCAGCGATGAACCTGACAGCCATGCTCCTTCCCCTCGCCAGGGGCTGGGCTCCCTTACAGAGGCCATGGTTGCCACGGTGTCTGCGGGGGTCTGGGGGCAGGGGCTGGTGGAGAGAGCATGACCTTAGATGTGGCTGTGCCTCTGTCCAAAAGAGGCACTGTCACTTAATAACTGTTTCGTCTTGGGTAAGTCACTCAGCCTGTAGGAGCCTCAGTCTTCCCATTGGTAAAATGGAATAATCATAATATTCATCTTACTGGGTATTGTGTAGGACTAAATGAGCTAAAATATGCCACAAATAGCAATGCTTGTCACATGTCAACCCCTCAATTAACATTTGCTATTATTAGTCATTCAACATGTATTTCCGGAGCTCCTGCACTCCCACTCCCCAGGAAGCCCACCCACCCTCTCTCCCTGCTGTCCCCACCCCTTCTGCTATTACAGCAATTGCCCAGCACTAGAATAGTGATTTGCTTCTTGTGGGTCCCGCCTGTCCCCTCTGGTGACTCTGAGCTTTTGGGGGGCACAAGCCCTGTCTTGTTCATCTCTTTCTGGCATTCGTTTCCTTTGTCTGAGACAGAGAAGGGCATTTTGACATGGCTGTTTTGATGTGAGAGTTTTAAAATGGCTGCATTTAAATGTAAAATTGCTTTTGAAAATTACCAGGTGCTGCGTGAAACAGACCCCACACCCGCTGCACGGCTGCTCTCTGCTGTCCTTCATCCCGCCAATTCCTCACTGCCCCTGCCTCCCACATCCCCATCCCTGACCCCGGCCCACCCTCCTCCTCTTCTCCCTCCCTTCCCTCCCTGAGCCCCTCGCCAGAGGGGAGATCGGGGATGGGGACGTTCTGGGACAGAAGGAGCTGGCCTGAAATGTCTCCTTGGCACATTATTTGGTAATGCTTTCTGAAATGTTGAAGGTGTAATGTTTTGTTTTCTTTAGCTGTGTCAAAACGTCCCCATATCAAAATAGTTGCGTTAGAGCGGCTGTTATCAGTGCAGCTGAGACAAAGGGCCATGTCGGCATCATGTGAACTCTGCATAAGTAGCCACCTGGCACACAGCAGTCCTCAATAATGGGTTTTAAACATGAACCATTGTACGTGGATTAATAAGCAATCAGCTACGCTTAATGCCAATATTTCCTTTGACTCCACCAATTACTTTTGGTTCCATGAGGATGCTTCCAGCACCATGAGGATCAGAGAAGTTAAGGTTACTGCGTGAGAGCACACAGCATCACAGAACGCTGATAATTAGAACTGAGTACCATCTAATTAATATCTTCCACTTTACAGCCAACACTCTACAAAGGAAAGTGACTTAAACAGGGTTTCACAGTGAACTGACTTTTATAGCTTAGCTCAGGAACATGTGATTGGTTCCAGAATAACTTCTCCATTCTGTTTCCTGAATGCTCAACTGCAGCATCACCACTGGGCTCATGGCTTGAATTCAACAAAGATCACGGAAGGCTGTTGACACTCTGGATGGCTCTTAGACATTGGATTGGACGAGTTCTGGGTGGAAGAAGTTCTAGTGTCCAGCCAGACAGGTTGTCAATACCCCACCATACAGGCAGTGCCCGGGACAGCAAGGCCCTTAGGGTAGCCCTGATCTGCATGAGGGGAGAAGAAGAACACGAGGGGCACAAACTGAGAGCTGATAACTTATGCATCCATTTCCATAATTGATATTTCTGCAGCCAGCTCAAGAAACAAACCCCTGATAACCTGTTAGGATGTTATATATCCCTGCTGTTTTAATGGCTACATGACTTGGATCGAATGCAGGTTTTCTTGAAAAAATAAATTATAAAAACTTAATTTAGAAGACCACGTTTCCAGAGGGTGTTTCTATAGAGAGGTATCCTGTGTTCCTGGGATGAAACTCGTAGGATAAACTTGGATTCTTTATGTGCCTCTGCCTTGGACTATGCCAGGGGTGCACAGGGTGGAGTTGGCCAGGCCCGGGGTTGATGCTATGGGGCTTAGGTTAGTTGCTGAACATGTTTCAGATGAGAATGGTTCAAACTGTGGGTGTGCCACAAAGGACACCTCCAATGTCACTGATTCCAGAAGCTTCTAGCCCCGCCTTCCACTTTCTGGCAAATGCTGCCATCCAGGCAGGGCCAGGGCCTGAAGGTGCTGTCCAGGATCTCCACGGTGAGCTGAGGATTGAGAGGCAGTTTGTCAGAATGGTGAAAAACTGGGACTCTGCCACTCTTGGGGCACTCCAGTCACCTTGTCTGTAAAATGGGGACATAGCCGACTGTGTCACAGTAATAAGTTGATATTGGTAACGCTCTTAGAACAATGCCTAGCACGCAGTTCACCAACGTAAGCGTCTGTTTATAAAATTAGTACCTGATTGGCAGCACCCTTTCAGGTGCTTCCAGGGTGCACAGGGCGCTGCTCACCTGGGGGCCTTGCTCTGTGCCCGCCTCCTCTTCTCAGAAACAATCGCCTGTGGATAGTCGCGGCATTTTTCTCTATGTGAGGACAATGTATCGGCAAGAAACATTTTATTTTCTGGTTCTCGACCTTAACAGCACTAGGGAGCTTTCTGAAACCACTGATGCCCGGAACACCCCTTGGTGACTAATCCCACAAGATTCTGACTTAATGGTCTGGGGAGGAGCAGATTCTACCAATGTGCAGTCACCATCCAGAGCCAGAGAGCCACCCGCCTAGCGTGACCTGGGAGCAGGCCCTCCACTCCCAGGTCTGGTTCCATCATTGTACTGAGAAGGGGCAGGACTAGGTGGTCCGTCAGTCCCCTCCAGTTCTAAAACAGCATGACTGAGGAGGCTTGGGGGACCAGGAAGTGGCCACGTTGGGCATAACAATGGAAGAGCGGGAGGGCAAGTGCACAGGAAAACATGCATACATCCAGCACATCATCTTTTTTTTGCAGACAGTCTCTTCCTGGGAACAGGACAAGAAGTACTAAGATAATAGAGGTGCAGTGTCCCCAGGGAACTCACAAAGCTTAGAGCAAACAGATTGGATTTATAATGGAAATACCCGTCACATGCATGAGAAGAAGAAGAAAAGCCATTTTTCAAAGGATGAAGGAAGAAGGTTTATATATTTATCTTCAGCAATAAAAAGGGGCCCAAATAACATGCACTCCAGGCCACAGAACCAGAATCCTGGGAGGGCAAAGGGAAAAGAGGGGGGATCCCAGTAGCTGAGCTCCTGCTCTGGGCTGGGCACTAGGCTGTGCTAGGTGCATAACCTCATTCCATCCTGGAGGGCTGGTGCTCTGTGCCCCATCCTGTGGCATGTTACAGGGTGTGGCCCGTCCTAGGCTGCGCAGCAGGTGATGAGCTGGGCCAAGGGGGAACCCTGGTGGCTATGACTCAAATCCTGAGCTCCCTTCCCTCCAGCTTGCTGGCTCCCTCACTCAAACCTCTATCCTCAGACGTCACACACCCTGTCACAGCAAAGCCTGGAAGGGCTAGGAACAACCACACTAAAGGTCCGGTTCGGGTCACAGGGCCCTTGTGTGACAGGGAGATCCCTCCTGATTTCTAGAAAGAAGAGCTTGATTTTTGAGTTAGTCTATAAACACAGTGACCCAAGGTAGGAACATTAAAGCCACCTAGAGAGACTGGGGCCCTCCCAGGACACAGTTCTTGACCACCTGACACCGTGAACACATCCAAAGGAAGCGGGTGGCGGTGGCAGTGTGGCTGGTATGCCTTGGGAGCTCGGATGGGGCAAGGACAGGCACTGTGTGTCTCTGTTGGGGCGAGGACACCTGAGCCCGTTTGAGTGGTCAGGCCTGCTCAGCACAGCCAGAAGCTCAGCGGCTGACCACACGGCAGGGTGACTATAGGGCAGGGGCAGCAATAGGTGTCTGTGCCGCGGGACCTTCTCTCACTCCAGAAAACAGCTGGAGGTTATTCTGTTGTCCCTCAGCTCTGGCTTGTCTGTCCACACAAATAGTGAGGGGCTCAGAGCTTATGCCCAGGACCAGGAGTGCTCAGCCATCAGCACTCAGTGGCACCTGTCCAAAGAATCTCCGCCTTTGCACTCACACGCCTCAGACCACGTACGAGCTCGGAGCACGTGAGACCATGGTCCTGCTCTCAGTCACTTCCCATCTAGTGACCAGGAGATATGACACAACCTGGAAGCAGATTTGCCTTGAAGATGTGGGGCTGACAGGAGCTCATTCTGGCAATCATGGGGGTGAAATAGACAGGTGCTCACGCTGAGAAAATGGAGGTGCTCCTAGACGGGGGGCGCAGTCAGGGCAGCCAGTGCAGTGGGTGAGAACTTCCCTGGGGCCTGAGCCCTCACTTTGGCCAAGCGGGGAGCCCTGATCACAACCAGCCGGGGACTGAGCTGACTAGGGTTGACTGGCGTCTCTTGGCTCTCATGTCCCACCCTACCCCCTTCTTGGCTCGCAGTAGTTGCTGTGGAAGTGCGACTTCCAGCCAGGCCTTCACTTAGCATCCTGGTGACTAACGTCCCTGGAAGAACCCAGGCTTGCTTCCTAATGGTGCTAATGCGGCAGTGACAAGGTGGAAACGCCTATTTGCCTTCCATCTTCTGGCCAGCCCCCATCCTCCAGGCTCCGAGGTCCCCATGGTGTCCTTCCAAGCCTTTCTCTTTAATGCCGAGTGGAGGAATTCCAGACAGCTATTTGCATTTTCAATTCTGGAGATCATTAATATTTGAAAACTGCCAGCACCATGGTTTATTAACACACTTGCATTTCCTACCTGCTACTGTTAAAGGGAAATATTTGAGAAATATTTGAACACGGGGTGATTCTTCAACTTCGGTTCAGATTCTGCTCTCAGCCCCTGCCCTCTGGACCTCACCATCGGCAAGACAGATGGACCTGCAAGCCGACTGTGAGGATCTGAGGGACTGCAGCACTGGCTGAGGGAAACACGGGGGCCAAGGAGACCCGGGGCCCAGCCTGAGGGTTTCTCAGCTCAGGGTGTCTGAGCAGAAAGAATGTAAGAGAATTAGAGGACCCGTGCTCAGGCGGAGACCATGCGATTACTCTTAGCCTTCTTGGCAATAAGGTGAGGTTAAGTCAAAGGTCTTTGAATCAGACAGGCCTGGGTTCAAATCCCACCACTGGCTGTGTGTCAGGGTAAAGGCGGCCTTGGTCTGGGATAACTGAGATGTTCAATACAATCAAAGTTGGGCTGACTTCATGGGGTGAACGCAGCCATGGGGCCTGCCACATCCGTCTCCTTTATCTTTCCCTGCCACCCCACCTCTGCACTCACCAGTGTGGGTAAGTTCCTTTAGTTCTCATGACCACCCTATGGAGGATCCTGTCACCCCTCATTTCACAGAGCAATAATCAGAGAGGTCAAGCCGCTGGCTCCAGGCCACACAGTTGCCCAGTGGATGAGCCAGGATTTGATTCCCAAGTACCTGGGGATCAAACAAGGTGCTCTTCTGCTCTGAATCCAGAGGTAGTTGTGAGGTGTAAACAAGAGGTACCTCCACAGTGCTTAGCGCTGGTGCTGAGGAAGCTGCTCTTATCTTCCAAAGCCTAGCGTGCCAGGCTCTCCTTCAATAAGCCCGCCCTGGTCTCCCCGGCCAGAGGGCCCAGTGGGTCCTGTGCCTGGCAGTCCTCCTGCAGACCCCACCTCTCTATGCCCTCTGTGTCCTCTCCTGACAACTAGCACGGTCCCGGGCACATCAGCACACTGTGAGGCTGCAGCCAGCATTTGGCTAAATGGGATTGCGAGAAAACATCAACCAGATCAATTCCCAGAAGAAAATGTTTTCCAAAGGTCTTCAGCCTGGGCACATCAATATAAAAATGACAAGGCTCTAATTTGCTTTCAGATTCAGACTGGGAAGGTGAACTTTGACCCTGTCAAAAAATGAGAACAAATTAAATTGAAACACAAAGTCATTTCCCTTGTTCCAGGGCTCTGGATTTCTAATTAATGTGCAGTAGGATCCGAGGGCTGCGGAAGATCAGGAAGATGGTGTCTGCTGCCTCGCAGCCTGAGTGGCGCTCAGGAGAGAGCTTTTTGTTTGTGTATTTTTTTTCTTTTCTGGGAGGTATTGTGGTGTAGGTCCACAGAGGAGAGCAATCCCGGGCGATCAGAAAAAAATAACTGTTAGAAGGTGACCTTGTATGAAAGAACACACTTGCCCACCCACTCTGCCCCCAGGGTGGTATCTTAACCCCAGAAGTTAGAAAAACCCAAGTCCCCAGCTGCGGGCTGCAAGGCGACAGCTACCTCACGGTGGGCAAGGTGGAGGGGAGGTCACCCTCCTGGAACGGGTGCTGACCTCAGCTGAGCCCCGAAATACTGACATGGGGGACAAAGGTGAGTGTCAGGGGCCTCATTCAGGCAACAGGGGGCACGCAAAGCAAGGTGCCTGCTGGGAAAGGAAGCCAACTTGGAATAGAGCGTGAAGGCCTTTCCAGGAGTCGGCCACCTGCTGGGGAGGGGATAAAGATGGCTGTCATCCTCCCACCCAGTGAGCCCCACGCCTGCATGAGTAAGGACCCCCAAGCCACTGGCTAACATTACAGGGTGCTGGGCCCCAATCCAGACCCACTAGATAGAATCTCAAGCAGAGGGCTTGGGAGTCTGCATTTTTTAACTAGTGCCCTGGGCGCTTCTTGTGATGACAGAGTTGTGGAAACTGCTGGCTTAGGACACTCGTGCTTTTCTTATTGGGCCAAGGGCAAGTCACTCTCCTTCTCCATGCCTACATTTCCATATCTGTAAAATGGGGGCAGGAATCTCCGCCTCCAGGGGTATCCTGTACAGGAGGAAAAAGTGAGCTAAGTATGTCACCTGTGTGGACAGGGCCTGGCGTTTTGTACAGCGAGGGTGAGTATTCCCTGAGAGGTGTGGGGAACCTCTGTCTTCCCAATAAGTTGTCCCAGAAGTCCTGGGGTCCCTTTCCCTTTCTCAAGGCTTTGGCTCACAGAAACCGAGCATCAGCCTTCAAAGCTTTTGCCCATTAGGAGGGACAGTTTGGGACTGAGGGGGGCTCTGCCCCATGGGTGGAGCCAGTGTCACCGGGGTCCAGAGTCCTCAGTGCCCACAGGCTTCCCCACAGAAGTTCTGCCAGGAATAGCAAGGGTAGAGGCAGCCTCTGAAGTCCTTGATGTGATACGCCCAGACTTACCAGTGACTTTCCGTATTTCCCCCTTCCTCCTTCTGGGCTTCTGCCAAGCCTGTGGGCAATCCTAAAACAGGAGGCTCCTTCCAGGAAAAGGGTCTCTCAACTCATAATGGGCCTTGAGGAGCTACCCTAGCCCACACAAGGCCACCAAGATACAGGATCAGTGGGATTTGGGGTGACTGGAGGTCAGAGGACCTAGGTGGTGAGATGTGGGCCACAGGGTATGTTGTGTGCTCCGTTGTATGCCCCAAATTCACATGGCGAAATCCTAACTGCAGCACCCTAGGGTGTGGCTGCATTTGGAGAGGGAGTCTTTAAAGAGGTATTTAAGGTAAAATGAGCTAATCAGATTGGGTCCTAATGCAGTAGGACTGCTCTTACACAAAGAGGAAATTGGAACACAGAGAGGGAAGCCCATGAGAAGCAAGGAGAAGGCGGCCATCACCAAGCCAGGGAGAAGTGCTTTGGAGGAAACAACCCTACCAGCACCTGGATCTCAGCCTTTCAGCCTCAACAGCTGTGAGAACGTGAAGTTCTGTCGTTGAAGCCACCCAGGCCGGGCATTAGTTATGGCAGCCAGACTAATACAGATGGGTGAGGGCTGAGGATTTGGTGCCAGGTTCTTCTCCCTGGCTATTTGACCTTGACTTTGGGAAACACTCCCATCTAGGAAGGAGGGAAATAGCACACTTGGCTCACGGGCTGTTGACATAGGTACGTCTCAAAGGAGAAAATAAGCCCAGCATGCCTTGTGCCTCCTAGAAGTCTGTCATGTGTTCTCTCCCTTCCCTGTTTAGCTGTGCAACCTTTGGCCAGTTGTGTAACCAGTCTGAACCTCAATTTTATTGCCCAGGAAATGGCAATCACAAACCTTTTCTATCTCATTAAAAGAGCTGCTGGGAGCGCCAGAGTTGTGGCTCAGTGGCAGAGCGCTTGCCTAGTGTGCATGAGGCACTGGGTTCATTCCCTGGCACCACATAAAAATAAACAAATAAAATAAAGGTATTGTGTCCATCTACAACTAAGAAAAAGAAGTGCTGGGAAGCCCAGCAAGATTACCTATGTGATAAGGTTTGAGAAAGAGTAAAGCACTTTATGGGTGAGAGGAGCCACTGCATCCAGGCGAAGAGGGCTATTGTTCTGCCCAAGGGGTGATTTAGAGCTGAGAAACACAGGACGCTAACAAGAACAGTGGGTTTTAGACACATGGGCTCTGGGTCCAAGTCTCAGCTCCCCCATTTCAGTGCAAACTCAGATAAAATCACTCAACTTCAATTTCCTGCCTGTGAGGCAAGGGTAGTGACAGCTGCAGTGGAAGATGCTAATGCTCTGCATTAAAACATCCACTGAGTCCCCGGTGGCTCTGTGCACTTGCTCAACTCCAGAAGGTTCCCCTGCTGCTCCC
This sequence comes from Callospermophilus lateralis, assembly GCF_048772815.1. NCBI lineage: Eukaryota > Metazoa > Chordata > Mammalia > Rodentia > Sciuridae > Callospermophilus > Callospermophilus lateralis. The sequence continues at coordinate 107,012,528 of NC_135311.1, read as the reverse complement.
AGTGGTATCTGGCTAAGGAGTGCCAGAGGGCCCATTCCAGCTCCCTGGAGAGGCTCTCCCCTGTCAGAATCTCACCCCGAATCTGATGTTGGGGGCTTCTAGCAACCCAACACAGAGGGCCTGGACATTGACCTCCCACGAGAGTGACCAAGAGATACAGAGCCCAGCTTCCTGTGCTCCACACGTTGCCCTCGTAGAGGATCATTCTAAATCACACCGGCCCCTGGCCTCTCCCTGCTGTCTGTTGTGACTCAGAATCAAAACAAAGGTCAGTATTTAGGATGAGCCGAAAAATCATAACAGGAAAAGTGACCCCCAACCTCTTAGAAAGAGCAACTCATCCAGGGGAGGTAGCCTGGGAGGCCATCCCTCATGGACGGTCTGGGCAGAGGGCTGGATTTGCTGTGTGAGGACCTTCCTAATTTCAGGTCGTCTGGTTCCATTAACAAATAAAAACACTCAGTTATCAAGACTTGAACCACTGATCAGAAGGTGAGATCAGAGCTTATTGATGAGCCACGGAGCATCAGCTCTGTAATTACGTGGCCGACAACAGCTGATTTGTCAAAGGCACATTGGGTGTGATCACTTTCTACTTTGAGCAATAGCTGCTGGGAGGGCCGGCTATGGTTTGAGCTATTGCTCAACCCATTCTTCTGGTTTTGAGGCAATATTTTGAAAATTGAATAAGAAGGTGACCTTCCAACAATGTCCTGAAAAATACACCCAGAAAAAATCATTTCTGTTCTCCCAGAGCTTCTTGGGATTAAGCAGGAAAGGGTCTTTGGCAACCCTAGCCCAGCATCTGCAGGCAGCGCTCCCCAGCTTAGGATTCTGCTTCTGGTGACCCTCCCTCTGTGACACACAGGCTTCCCTGAGGGCTGTGCTCAAGAGTCGCCTTGCAGGGGCTCCTTCCCTGGACTTCTAGAGAGCAACAGCCCCTCCACCTGCTCCCTGGCTGCCTTTCCCACAGCATCTTCGCTCCCTGGGGTGATCATATTTAACCCCCTAGAATATAAGCTTTCAAAGACAGCGATTTTCTCATTTCATTCACAGCTGTACCCTCAAAACCCACAACAGTAGGCATTTCACAAATATTTGTGGAAAGAAGAAAGCAAAGAGGAAATGGAGGGAGTCAGGGGAGGAGGAAGAGAACAGGAGGAGGAAGGAGACATGTATCCCATTTGCATTCACAGTGTGGCTCTGAGGACCAGGAGGAAATCAGTGGAGGACCTCTCTCCCACTGAGCCTGGGCTGTCCCTCTGGGCTGTGGGTTGCGATGCTCTCTCTACTCTCAGGCCCATCTAACGTCCAGGCCTCCTGCTTCCCCAGGGCCCTCTCTCTGCCTCCTCCTTTTGTGTGCACCTGCCTCCATCCAGAATGCCTCCCTCTGCTTCAGGGGGCCGGAAGACATCCGCCTATCCCTATGGCTAGCCCCTATACTGTTCCATTCATCCATCTTGCATTCAGTCCTTCATTCAGCAAAGACTCATGGCTGAGTGCTGTGGAGAAATTATACTGTGATATTCTGGAGCCGTTGGCCTCCAGGGACCCAGATTCCCTGGTGATAGAAGATAACCCTGTTCTCTTTGCTTGCACTGCAGGAGAGGTCTGAACACCACTGAGATGCTGCCAGCGCCTTAATCAGAGTAGTCTTTAACAGAAAAATGTGATACAAAGAACATTCCTGGGACTAAGGACGTCAGCCCAGCTTTGCACCAAAAGCAAGAAAGCGGGTCCTGGGGTGGGGATGGATTGATCAGTGACACCCTGCAGGTTCCAGAAGGGCACTGCAGAGCCAAGTAAGAGAGGCTGAAATGGAGACAGAAGGTGGAGGGAGATCCATGTGCATCTGTGGGGGAGAAAAGGGGTGTGAGTGGAAGAGAGGAAGGTCACGAGGAAATTTTCTGCTGTTGAGCCTTGGCCCAGATCTGCCCCATCAGACAGTGATGTGCAGCATTCACCAGGATCTAGGACATCCAGGCAGGACACCCATCCTTGTACTGGGGAGCCTGACAACACTTATTAAAGGAAGGAGGCCTGGGCCCACACAAGGCAGAGAGTGAGGAGGAGGGGCATTTGGGCACCCTGTCCTGGTCAGCTCCCTCCTGACTTCCTTGCTTCCTGTCTGCCTTCTTCCTTTGTCTGTCTCTCTCTCTTTCTTGATATTTCTCAGGCACTAGGCTAGGGTGATCTCCAAAGGAGGGGGCAGCCAGCATAGCCAGGGAGCCCCCACACACAGCAGCAAGCCTGCCCACTCAGGGGGTCTCTTCCACCATGATGTAAGCTTGCTCATTATCCTGAAAGTGCTGGGGTGAGGGTGGGGGTGGGGGTGGACTGCCAGCAACATGAGGGCAGAGGGGAGGGCTTCAGACCTCATTTGTAAAGACTGCTCCTATTGTGGAGGAGAGACACCACCTGGGCAGGAAGCCCCTGAGCCTCCCTCCTCCTCCATGCTGCATGGTCTGCACTGCTGTTGCCTGGGGTCTCCCCACTGCACCTTAAGACCCTCAAGGTCAAGGAGGGCAACAGGTCTATTCCCAAGCCATGAACCTGAACCCTGGCCCAGCTTGTGTACTCAGTGGGTGCCTGCTAAATGAACGATGCATGCTAAAGGACAGGCCAGGTCAGGGCCCAGGCACCAGCCTCAGAGACCTGCGCTGCTTCCACTGGAGCAGGAGAGAGCTGGGAGACCGAGTACATGAATTCCTTTGCTTTTCAGAAGCACTTTGACTTGCGGGGAGGAGGGCTCCATCAGGTGATGATGCAAAAATGATAGCATAAAAGGGAGCTACTCCCCGAAGTTTTCACATTAAAACAAAGGAAAGATTAGAATTCATTGATAAGTCATTAGATGTCAGAGAAAGAAGGAGCATCAGAGACAAACGCGTTCATCCCCTTCCTTTTCTAAAAGAGAAAACTGCTGAAGAGGGGTTGGGTCTCACTGAGGGCCACACAGACAAGTTGTGGCACAAAACATACAAGAAGTGACACCTTACAAATATGATAAAACAAAGCAGGGCAGTAAAGAGTGAAGTGTCATTTGAGCATAAGTGTTGAGCCCTGCGCTGGCCAGGCAGGAGAGTAGCACAGCTGGACTTGGACTTTCCAACAGCAGTAGCACCCATGCCACTCAAGTGAGTCGCATATGTCATCTTTAGTTGTTAAAAGCCACTTTGAAAAGGCAAAAAGAAACAAGTGGAATTAATTGTGTTAACATATTTCATTTTACCCAACGTTTCTACAATGTACTTCAAAATGTAATCAACATTAAACATTGTAATGAGACATTCATCTTACTTTTATACAAAATTGCAACCTAGCTGGGCATTTCCCAGCACCGCTGGACTCCACCTGACCACATTTGAAGGGCTGGTGTGTGGCTAGTGGCTGTGCATCAGGCGGTGCAGAGTGTGAGTTATCAGAAAAGCCTTTCAGGAGGAAGGGGTCCTTGAAGAAGGGAGAACGTTTGGCAGGCATGGAAATGGAGGTATACTGTGAGTGTTGGGAATGAGAACAGTCAGCTCAGAAAGGTCACTGGCCTACCAGGAGTTGAGGGTTGTGAGGGCCGGAGGAGTTTCTTTCCTGAGCCCCATGGATCTGTGACTTGGTTGTGCTGTGCCTCTTACTGGGCCTGCCCCTGGCCTGCCCTCTACTTGGCCTTCGTCTCCTTCCCACCTTGCCCAACATAGGTCTTTCCTCCTTCAGGAAACATACTCTGGCCCTTGTCTCCCTTCTATGAATTTTAACTAAGGAAGAATCTGACTCTTTACTGCAAATCAATTTCTACATATTTTTCTAATCTGAATGTCACATGTCCATTAAAAGCCTAAGCTGGGGGAGGAAGTGGAGATTCAGGGGCAAAAGGGCTGAGCAACCCACTACCAAGTTCCTGATGCCGCAGCACAGCAGCAACTAGTGGTGAAGAAGGGTGATTTCACAAAGAGTGAAACCAAACCTAGCCCTGAGTCCAGTTAATTATGAGCTCCAAGAAGCACTGACAGATTTTGGAGCCAGTACTGGGGGCGGCACGCTGGGGAGCTTTGGACGTCTGCCATCCCTGCCTCCCACTGGGACCTGCAGGTAACAGAATTCTGGGGGAGTTGGAAAGGCTTTGCATGGCTGTCTGTCGAGTCACCCACACAGAGAGCAACGCAGGAGGCGGAAGAAGTCTGGGAGAGAAAGTGTGGGCTGCCACCCCCCAGGAACCATAAGGGGGATAAACGCTGTTTTGCAAACACAACTATAAGCCCCCCCCTCCCCCAGAAGAACTGGATCCAAATACTGGCTCTACCCCTAAGAGGACTGTGATCTTGGCCAGGCTAGGGCTTTAGCTGCCGTGGCTTGTGTGCACAGACGACCCCCATGGCCTCACAAGGTGACCTGGGAAGTCAAGTGCACTGGTGTTGGTTACAGTGCTCCACATGCTGTAGCCATCAGTCACAGGCAGAGACCACCTCTCTAGGCTTTCTTTCTCTCTCCCCTTCCTCCTGCTCCTTCTTTTTATACAGGGAAAAGCCTTGGGAAGGATCATAGTGTTCTTGCAAGAAGCCCTTCGTACTCTCAATAAACTGAAGCTTCCTGGGCATGTACCAAGTGCCAGACATGGATTTAGGTTCCTGCCTGGACTACTCTATATGATCTTTAGTAGCCCTGTTGGATAGAGGCTCTCATTAGCTGACCCAGGGTCTCTGAGCTGGTAAAAGAAAGATCCAGGCCGCAGCCCCAGGCCACTTGGCTTCAGAGCCCACACTGCTGACAGCTCAGAATAAGTACTAACTCACCCATTTCTTCAAGGCTCTTTGTTCCTATATTAAGACACTACTTCTCACCTAATCTGCCTCTTTTGTTTAATCTCCCCAGCAGGCTGCCTGACCCAGCATAGGGTATAGGTATAGATTAAGTACCCAATGAGTATTTGCTGGGAAAGCGAGTGTATCTGAAAACTACTTGCATGGGAAAGCTTTTTAATCCAATTTAAAACATCAAATGCACAGAGAGGAATCTGGACTAGACCAGTTCAATTGCTTACCCCGATTGTTCCATAGGGTGATAGAATAGAGAACTCCTCCCAACTCCTCTGGCTGGCCTGCCTTCCTAGTGCAGAACCCATCTCACCAGGTGGACTCCATGTGGGCCTAGTAGCTGGCACCGTGAAAGCAAATTTCATAATTCTGCATGTAGAGAGATCAAGACCCAGGCTCTTGTGCAAGATGCCAGGGCTCTATGGGGCCTGCTGGAACCAGCAAAGCTCTCCTGGACCTGTCCCCATGTCTTGCCAGAAGGTGGCGCTCTGCTCAGCAGGTCTTTGCACTAATGGAGCTCAGCTTCCTTGGGAGGCCTCTGGCTGGACAAACCAAGAACAAACCTGGTGAAATTCATTTCTTTGTCACTTGCCAAGCCAGCCGTGGGTACCACAATAGAAAATAGAAACCTACCACGGAGCATGTAGAACTGAAAGGGACCTGATGCCCTTTAGTGACTTCAGGTTTTCTGCCCCGATAAAAAGTGGGAGGCAATTTGCGGAACAGAGCTCTCCTGTGGGGTATCTGGCAGGCCTCCTGGGGTCACAGGGTTGTGAGGATCTGGTTTCTGTCTTCTGAGTCTGACTCACCCCTGACCTGCATAAGGCAGAAACAACTGACCAACCCCAGTCCTGGGACATATGTAAGCTCTGCCTTCATGCTTGGTCAGTCCCTGGATCTTCTTCTATCTCTATTCAATTAAAAGCAAGGCAGGCCTGTTGGGAGGGGTGGGTTGCTCTCGATTGCAGCTTCCTGTTATTGAGGACTCATTCTACGCTAACCTGCACACAGGTGTTCTGAAAGAGCAGAGAAAGAAAGAACAGCGGGTAAGATGGGTAGGGTGAGGGCAGACAGAGGGAAAGGACATGGAACACCTATGTCTGAGCATCTGTCACTCAAGGTGCAGGGCCACTGAGAATGCTTTTTAAGTTCCAGAAATATGTCAAAATAGACTACTGTCAGTATAAGTAAGAAGAACGAATAAAAATAAGAAATAAAAATAAATGAATAAAAAGTTCCAGAAATAAACGTGGACTTGGATTCTGGGTTCACCATTTGTTAAATGTGTATAATTTAACTTCTTTAGCGATGTATGCAAACTAATTCAAGTGTTTTGACCATAAAATGGGGATATCACTGTATCTTCCTCTTAAGACTGCTGGAAGAAACCAAACGACATGGTTTGTGTAGCCCTGGCAATTTGCCCAGTGCCCAGCATGTAAGATGGGTATAGCGACTAGGGGTCCCAGCTACATGCCACGGTCTTTCATGTTTCTGAGACAGGCCCTTCTTTTCTGGTAGAAGGCAAGTTTGCTCCCTTCTTCCGCAGTGCTGTGCTCAGCATCCTTCATCCATTCTGCCAACATGCATCAGCTTCTATCCATGCCAGGCCCTGGGCCAGGCATTGGGCATCCAGGGGCCACTAAGACAACCATCTAGAAAGACTGCAACACTTCCCAACTCCACTCCTGCCCCAGCCGCCTTGCCCCCAACCCACATTCTCTCTACCAGGTGGAAGTGATTTGATTCCTGCAACAGATTTGATTCCTTGCACCTCTGAACGGCACTCACTACCACCCCCCCCTTTTATAATCCTCTGCAAGCCTTTATGCCTCTCTACCTACCTGATTTGAATAACTCTCACCTGGCTATTCTCACCTTTCTGGCAGCAGCCCTCCCCAATCCACTTGCTCTTTTCTGTTCAAAAATGACACTGCTGAAGCATGAGGTTTATTCTCAGTCTGTGATTGTGTCACTTAGAGAATACAGGACTTCATGCTGGGGCTTCACCAAGAGTCTAAGCTTCCAGGTCCCTGACCTGGAGAAAATCCCCTGCTGCAAGGTGTCTGCTTCAATTCCCCTGCATTTGCAGAGACACGTGGAATGCTGAGATCCTTCCAATTCCACGATCCCCAGCTGGTAAGAGATGCCCGAGTTGGACTAATCACCTTCTAAACAAATGGCACAGTGACAAGCAGGGTGGGGGAGAGCCGGCCGCACAAGCTGGTGTTTTCAATTTACAGGCCATGCATTATTTACACTGCCATTATTCCCCTCAATTTGACTTCACGCTTTAGCCCTAATTTCAGTATAATCAAAGCCAATGAATATTTAATCAGGATTGCTTCCAGAAATTGAGTAATGCCATTAACATAATGGCCTCAGGACTTCAAAGCTGCTTTCCTTCAAATGCATCTGACTTACACCTTTTCCCACCCGCTTCCCTGAGACAGTTGTATCTTGTAATGGAAAAGAGTTAGGGACCCAGCAGACAGGCCCAGGACAAACTTTGTCCAGGTATCAGGAAGCTGACTGCACAGGGAAGGAGAACTGGACTAGCACTGGTCCCAGTGAGACAGAGACTCCAGGACAACCAGGAGTGTAGTGGACCCCACTTTGCAGGTGGACCCCGCTTGAAGACATCTCCATTTACAAAAATACCAAATTTTAAGCCAAATCCCCAAGGCGCTGCAAAGACAGACCTTCAGAATTCAGTTTCTAAACATCACCAGGTTTGGGAACTACTGGCCTAAACTACTACTAGTCCCCTCCCCACCAACTCTCCACCATAGTCAACTTCACTGGACTCCCGGCCTGGGGAGCCAAGGAGGTCAGTTCTGCCAGGTTTCATCTTCAACCATGACTGGTTTACCTCATTAGGAGAAACAACCTACTTCCTAATGCAGCAGACTGACCCTACTGGCCCTGGCCCTGCCCTTTGAGGTCCCACAGAGCAAGGGTGCTGTGTTCTCCAGTACAATGGGGAGATTAGAAACAGGGGAGATAGAGTGGACCCACCATATGACAGCAACATCACTCCTTGGTATTTATCCTAAAGAATTAAAGTCACCACACTGTAGGGATACATGCCCACCCATAAAGCAGCACAATCACAGTCACTGAATTATGGAACCAGCCTAAGTGTCCATCAATGGATGAATAGATAAAGAAAATGTGGTATATATACACAATGGAATTTTATTCAGCCATAAAGAAAAATGAAATCATGTCATTTGCAGGAAAATGGATGGAACTTGAGAGCATTATGTTAAAAATAAGTCAAACTCAGAAGGTCAAAGGTCTTGTTTGCTCATGTGTGGAAGCTAGATAAGAAAAGGGAAAAGAAAAGTGCTGGGCGGGGGTTATCATGAAAATTGAAGGGACATCAGTAGAAGAGAGGAAATCCAGGAAGAGTAAGGAAGGTAGGGAAAAGAAAATACTGGGGAATGATATTGGCCAAATTATATTGTTATACTGTATGCATGTATGAAGAGGTAACCACAAATCCTAGCACTATGTATAATTATAAAGCACCAATAAAAAATATGAAAATAGTGGATAAGTTTCACCTCCTTCTCTTTGTCCTCTCCCTTAAGAATTAGGTCCCAGTCTAGTCATCCAGACAGTTTATATGGGGATGCATAAACATCTGAATATGATGCCATGTGTCTTCCAACAGCTCTATGTGAGCTTCGTTAGGTGATTATGAAGAATTCCCAAGGCACTATTACATGTGTCTTCTCCTTTGAGAATAGAAGGATCCATAGCCTCCTTCCACAAGCTGGTGACCTTCCCAAGATCACCCAGCAAGGTGACTCTAGGATCTAGAAGAATCTATGGTTGATATTTGTTAGAACTGGAAGCTTTCTTAGGACATTTAGGTCCACCTTATTGCACAGAATGGGCAAGAAGACCCATGATGATGGCTGGACAACACAAGGACAGACTCAAAATCTAGTAGTTGGGGCTTTAGATTCTCTGCCCTTAGATTCCATCCTTGATAAAAGGGTATGTGATCACCAAAGACATATTCAAGTGCTTGCTTACATGAAGAGCAGGAGATATAGCTGAGGGGATGGAACTATGCATTGGAGAGGCTGCATCCCATGTCTGTTGGGAGGCCAGGCATTTCCAGGGTACCAATGTGAGAAATTTGGGAGGGTTATAGAAATCATAGCAACATGCCCTACATACACAGCCTGGTATGCAATGAATATGTGGATATGGGGGGGGGGTACTCCAAACAGAACCAAGGGCAGCCTTGCAAAACCTCAGGCATATCCAGGTGTCCCTGATGTCCTTCCGCTTGACCCCTCCTCCCCTGGGAAGCCCTTGCTAATTCCCGGAACAGGATGGGTGTTCCTCACAGCACTCCCAGAGCCTGTGTGCTCCCCCTCCATGTCTGTCTAGGCCTCCTTTCCTAGACAACAGATTCCTTGAGGGCAGGGGCAAAGCTGGCATTTTCTACATCCCTGGGGGAACTGATTCATACTTTGTATGTAACTGTCACAAATGCAGCCCCTGACCTTAGAGGATTTAGCTGCTCTTTATCAAGCAAGAAAGGAATCCATCCTTTCTTGGAATCCATCCAGCCTTGACCCACTAACCTGAAGGGCCAGGTTGTTTAACAGGCCTAGGTTCCTCTTGAAATACCAACGAAGCACCTCCTCCTTAGGAGAGGAGGGGGGAAAATGAAAATGCCTTGTGCTGCCACCTGCTGGCGGCTTCTAGCATGGCTCCTCCAAACCCACCTTGTTCTTCCTACCAAAAGGCTAGGGAAAGGAGCCATGTGGAGGGGCCCTGGGTGCTAGTGCTTTATATCCTATGTTGCCCTTAATCTAGGGAAAAATTTTGGAAGATAGACATTATTCCCATTTTACAGACGGGGAAGGTGAAACTCAGAAGTGTGGTGATAGAACTTACTAGGAGGCCAAGATAAGACTTGGTTTACCAACTCCTGACTCCTGGGTCAGTGATTTTTCTGTGACTTCAGAAACAAATACAAATGCGTGAGTGAATAACTGTGGGTTTTCAGTACTGACCAGACAGAAGGAAGGAGCAGCCTCCTTGGTAAGCCTAAAGTTACACCATATAATCATTCACTTAATCCATTGGCTCTGGTCCTTAAGACACTCTTAGAATGAAGAAACAGAACAGTGACAGATACCTCTCTATATCTGGAGCCTGAACTCACTTTAAGAGGTATGGGTTGATGTGAGGGGCTGAAACCCTAACACGCTTGTAAAGAATGGCTGGATTTTGAGGGCTGGGATTGTGGCTCAGTGGTAGAGTCTCACCTCGCATGCTCGAGGCACTGGGTTTGAACCTCATCACCACATAAAAATAAAATTAAAGGTATTGTGTCCACCTACTACTAAAAAATATACTTTAAAAAACAATGGCTGAATATTGGAGAGAGAAAGGATATAGCCAACTTACTGAGATTGACACATAGTCAGAGTCCAACTCTGCTCACACTTGACCAGGCTATTAACCAAATGTTGAGGCCATTTACAGAATGACTCCTCAGGTTGGGCTGTGGCTGAACTGAGCCTGGAATAGCTTGGGCTCTGGATGTTTTCCCTCCGTAGTTGCCCAGGCCACAGTGACCCTGGGAAATCTCCTAACATGCAGCCAGGCCCTGGTTTGGTGGTGATCTCAGCTGGGCCACAGGTCCTAAGAATGGCTCTCAGGCTTGAGGCCAGTCCAAGAGCACATGGGTGGGATGCTGGCTACGGGAGAGCATGGAGAAACAGCAAGAATGCCAGAGCTGACACTACAATAAACCAGAACAAGAGACTGGCCAGGAGATAGGACGGAGAGGGGGGCCACTGGGGATCGGTGGGGAAGAACCCTGTCAGAGACCACCTTAGGCAACCCTTCATTTTGACCCAAAGAAAAAAGAAACTTTCCAAAGCCACCTGAGCTGTTGATGATACAGACCAGACTGGAAGCAGGCACTTTTGCCCCCATCTTGAGCTCCTCCATTGCTTGGGCACAAGAAGCTGGATCACTGCGACATTTCTGTCCTGCAGCTCTTCCAGCTCATGACATCCCTGTGCACTTGTGAGCCACAGATTCATATCTCCATTTCATGGATAGGGAAATAAAGGCTTAGACAGGAGACAAGTTTTGCCCAAAGGAAGGCCTGGAGTTGGGCAGGGTCTCCTGACCTCAAATCCCATGTACTATGTGCCGGGCACTGTGGCAGGTACCATGCATATGCTGTCATCTCATCCTCACAACACCCTGAAAGGTAATGCTATCATGTCACTTCTATAGTGAAACTGCGAGAGCCTCGGGAGGCAAAATGACTTGCTCAAAATCACCAAGCAACAAATAGGAAGGAGAGTAGTGTGCCAGCTTAGGTCCTGCTGACCACAAACTTGCAGTTGCTCTTAACAGCTAGGATCTTCTCTCCCCTTATTTAAAACAACTTAATCCATTTAGATCCCATTAAGGGTGGCAGGTGGGGGGGGGTTTCTCTGCTGACCACACTCTCTAGCCATTTATCCACATCTACAGGTTCTCCCAGTCTCTCAAGCCTGACCTCGGGAGGACATCTAATATTTCTTTACTTATCCATAGCCAGAAAGATTGTCCTAACAGTGCAGGGTTCGGCCTTCATTTCTGTCCTGTACAGGACCCAGGCTTTGGAATCAGGTACCGGGGTTGCCTGCTGGCTGGGTTTATTAATTCTCTGTGAACTTGGGCATGCACAGGCCTCTCAGCACCACAATTTTGTTTTCCATACAAGAGGGATAATAATACCTACTTTGCAGGAATGCTGTAAGCATATAAAATACTAGCCACATGGCAGGAACTTCATCAATTATTGGTTGAAAATTGTTATTCTCACATGTGTCTTATCTCTCTCTCTCTCTCTGTACCAGATGCTGTTTGTTATCATGCCCACGTTCCATTGACCACCTCAGTGCAACCTGATGTCCAGTTGCCAGCAGCTATACCTGAGCCTGATTTTGAGCCAGTGGAGCCCCTTCCATGCCTGTGCATGGCAGGACAGATGTGCCAAGGAATGTAGACCCTCCTCCTACCTAGCAGCCCTCAATCGATGCCTGACAGGAATCGGTGGATAAAGTACCCCAGCTTCCTCGTCCTTGCTTGGGATAATTGCAAGGAATATTCTATACTATCTCTCAGAGTGAGCAGGACCGAGCCTCAGTTGTGCACAGTGGTGACCTTTACAACAAAATACCCTTGACTGACTTCCTTCTCTTTTCTGTTTTACATCCCCACTCTTTCCTGGTGTCTCCTCACATTACAAAAAAAAAAAAAAAAAAAAAAAAAAAAAAAAAAAATTACCCTCAAGGTCTTGTCTCAGAGTCAGTTTCTGATTCCACTATTAGCTCCTTGATGCCCCCTTCTCTCCCCTTTGCATCCATCCAGAAGGTGCCCAGTGCACAATGACTTCTACCAAAGGCCTGCCCATTGCTGAAGGATGGCCTCCATCTTGACCCCTAGGAATCTATCTATCTGGGCAAAGCCTCTAGGGCAGTTTCTGGAGCTGGAGCATGTTACCAGCACATTCGGGTTCCTTCTGACATTGCCTTATCCATGATGCATCTGGCAATCTTCCCAGGGGGTTGGCAAGAAGGACACACTTTAAATACACAGCATTTGAATGGGGCTTTGTTCTGACAGCAAAGGAGTCCACCTTATGTGGAGGCTTAGCCGCCGTGGGCTTCACTTAGGAGGAAGTTAGCCTCCATGCTCACGGGAGGGAAAAGTAAGAGGATGTCCTGTGAAAGGCAGCGTGTGCCCTGACAGGGAGGAGGCTTGCAGCCTTGTCCTGTTGCCATGCTGTCTCCACATCACTGTGCTGTGTTCTAAGAACATGGGTGGGTCCAGAGCATGAGACCCTCCCTAACCTGCCCACAAAAGATCCATGAAGGAAAGGAGGGAGTTAAGAGGTTTAAGTCATCTATAACATCCCATGGACCTCACCTACACCATCTCTTTTAATCTTTGCAGGAGTCTGCAAGCCCAATGTTCTTATCCCCTTTTTACATGGAGGAAACTGAGTCTCAGGCAGGTGATGAACCCTTCCCAGCCCTATGACCTTCCCACCACAACGGTGTCTTTCTCCAGCTTACCTCCGCCCTGCTTTCTGTGCTTCTCCCCGTCCCTTTCCACATTCATGAGTCAGCCCTGGTCCTCCGAATGACTTCTCCATTCTCCAGGTATCTCTTGCTTCTCTTCCAATTCATATGACTAGACCCTGGACGAGGTAGCTGACCTAGGACAGCATACCCCTTTGAGGGAGAGGACACTGCTTGTTGGTCCTGCCTATAATTTTGTGAGTGTGGGCAGGCATTTCCCCCATTTGGGGTCCCAGTTTATTCATAGGTATTAAACTGGGAAGATAAACACCTATCTTACCTAGTTGCAGTTTGTTTTAGCCTCAGATTAGATAATTAATATAAGTGCTTTCAAATTGTTTGTGTATAACACACTTGATGATAATTAGCAGCATTACAAGTTCAAAATATAATTTGATTCATACCGATGGTCTTCTCTCTGCCCTATTTTATGCTGGGTTCTCATACATTGACCAAATAGTTTTGAGCTCCTATAGATACCAGTTCCTGTCTAGGATGGGGGTAAAACTATAAAATTCCCAGAATCTGAACTCTCAGTCTAGTGAAGGAAGTAGACATAAATGAAGGAATGAAGGAATGAATGAGTAAATAAATAAAACTGTCCATTGAAATATTTGGTTATTACTATGGTTAATATGACTTACCATGGCACCTTCTGATAGAAAGTCAAAAGTCTCATGAAGATACACAAAATTACAAAAGTTGATAATGATACTATAAACGGTCATTCTGGGATAATTTCAGGGATCTACCCTTTTACTATTCACCCATGTCCCAGATTCCCAAATTGGGAAAACACTACTCCCTATACATCCTGTCCCCTAACCTAGGATTCACTGAGCAGGAAAATAGTTCAAGGTGCCTGCCCTCTGAGCCTGTGGAGTCTGAGCTCCACCCTGCTCTCCCCTCCCCACCCTCTGTTCTTCTCTTCTGCTTTGCGAACATCCACCCAGAAAACAGAAACTGAGCGTGCAACCTGGCAGGAAGCAGAAGGAGGACAGCATCCAGGAGAACGGAAGGCCTCAAGGAGCAGCCTCCTAAGCAGAGGCAGGAGGTGCTTTGGAGCACCTGGTTCAGGGAAGAAGGGTTTTCTAGGTCTACTTTGGGCAAGGAAGGTGTAGAAACTGACCTTGGAGAAGAGAAGAGTCAACTTCAACAGGTCAAATCACCCTGTGAGCAGAGCAGAGGCAGAACGTGTCAATTTGAGCTTCCGGTCTAATCTGGAAGAACTACATCCCATAGAGAGGGGCTAGCAGTGTCACTCCTAGGCTTCCTTTTTTTTTTTTTTTTTTGCAAATTCCAGGTTTGCAGAGACCCTGCTCTATTCAAAGACATTTAAGCAAAACAAAACAAAGGAAAACTTCCAAAAAAAAAAAAAAAAAAACCCGCAAAGATGGAGCCTTTAATGAGACGCCAAAGCAATAGGAAAAGGAAAGATTGCCCTGAAAACATGGGGAAAGAGAGAAATTTGAAAAGAAATTGAGATCTTTTCAGAGACCATCTGCTTGGTATCCTCAAGAGATGCACGACTCGGCTTCTAAGAAGAGGAGGGAGCTGAATAAGATAAAGGCAGAGAAGCACAGGAAGCTGATTGAATGAAAGTGATGTGGCAAATTAATACAAAATAAAAGACAACTAAAATTCCCAGGGGAGTGAGGAAAGAACAGAACTGATACTGCACAAAATGCAATCAGGGATGAGGACCAGTATGAGCACCTGTCAATGAATGCAGAGAGAAAGGTCAGAGAAGAAATGATTGCAAAGATGACAGACGGAAAAGACAGGAGTCCAAGAATTATCAGGTGTTGAGGGAAAGAGGGATACAGTCAACATAAAAGTACCAAACTTATAATAGAAGGAAAACAGACTTAACCAAAACAGAACAAATATTTCTAATTGAGTAAAAAGTCCCCAAATGTCATTGTTCTAAGCAAAATTAATGAAAGGGACAAACATAACTAGCTATATCTTGGCAAAATGAAGTTCAAGATCACATCAACATTCAGGAAAGAAGAGAGATTGATAAAAAAGGAGCAAACTGGTCTCTGAATTTTCCTTAGACTTAGAGATCAGCAAACAAAAACAAAAAAGAGTTATCAATTGTGAAGATGATAACAAGGAAAATAAAAGTACATGGAATTCTATGTTGCACAGTCCCATAAAGAGAAGTAAAAAAAATAATAATACTGCTATATTCTTAAATGATATTTAGAGAAATATAGGTGTAAATGTGTATGTCATGCAATACAATTTAAGGGATTAGGAATTAAATTACAAATAATAATTTTAATCCATAAATTAATAGGAAAGTTACAAAGAAATGTTTATGAAGAAAAATAGAGAAAACATTAAGAGTAAAAAAATGTATAAAAAAAGAATATAAAATTGGGTGGCAGAATTAAGGTCAAACAGATCAGATATGAAATGATTAAAAAATAGTTGATTCTATTGGTGAACAAAAATTCTCAGAGTAAAATACAAACATTAAATTGTGTGTAATTTACAAAGGATAAATCTCCCGAGGCAGTAAACACGTATTGCACACTTGCTACATGGGTCGAATCATGCTAAACATTGCACACACATTATCTGATTTAATTCTCCCAGTAACAGTATAAGGCAGAAATATCATTACCCCTGTGTCTGGGGTTTGGTACCATAGCCTATAGAAGCGAATCACTTGCCCCAGGGCCAACTGCTAACACACAGTGGGACAGGGATTTAAAGCCAGTTCAACTTAGAGCACAACTTCTTAAACATTAGCATCTACTGCATCTCAAGCAAAACTACACAGTCAGGTTAAAAACTAAACTTCCAAAATACTTCAGGCAAACTCAATTAAAAAGAAAGCAGAGACTACAATGTAAATTACAAAACAGATTCAAGGCAAAAACAATTTAACATCACATTAAACTGTTAAAAGGCAAAATTCACACTGAAGATTGAATGGTCATGCATCCATTCTACTCAACAAAACATCCAAATATTTAAAGCAACACGTATTAGAAATTCAAGGAAAAAATTGTAACCAGAGTTTATCTAGCATGCACAGACAAATGTAAATCAGACTGTTAGTCTTACACATTCACACAGGTGATTTTAAAAGTGTCTTTAAAAATCAAGGAAATTATAAATGTAAAATTGATGATAGTGGTTGCCTCTGATAAGGCATTGATAAATGTGAATGATTGGTAATGTTCTAATTCCAGGGTTGGGTGGTGAAATCCTAAGTGTTCATTGTGTGATCATGCTTTATACTTTATACCTTATACACACACCTACATTATTTCACATGTATTAAATGAAGAATGACAAAAGAAAAAATAAATAAGGAAGAAAGATTTGAATAAAAGAATCAATAAAGTTACTTACATACAATTTTTTTTTACTCTACAAACAGACTAAGTGCTAAATAATATAAGTATATATAATTTTCATTCTTGGACTATGACTACCAAAACCAGAAATTAGCAACAATATTTGAATTACTACAGAAACAGCTGCAGTTGAATGCCACATGGAGATTCTAAGTCAATTCTAAAAATACTATGTCAAAAAATAAAAAGGAAAAAAAAACCCTACAAAATATTTAGAAAGTAAATTAACAAAACAATTTATCAAGCAGAATGCTGCCAAAGAAAGTTATGCTGCAAAAGAAATTCTCATATTCAAACACATTGTTAGCTAAATACAATAGCTTTAAAAAAAAATGAAGACTGCTACTACAGTTGGAAAAAAAAAAAAGAGAGAAGCCTATGTATGGAAAGCTATAAGAAAGAAGTAGTATGCAGAATAAATCAGGAAACGGAAAAAGCAGTAGATGTGCTAAAGAAATTCAGGAGCTAATCTTCAGACTCAGCCACCAAATATGACCAATCTCTGGAAAACAAAAGGGGAAAAGTGACAGCCATAAACAAGATAAGTTAGTGAGCTCTCCATTGTTGTGACAAAACACCTGAGCTACAACTGAAAAGGAACAAATATTTAGTTTAGCTCATGGTTTCAGAGGTTTCAATCCATGGTAGGTTGGCCCCATAGCTTTGGGCCTATGGCAGCACCATACATCATGGGGAAGCATGTGGCAGAGGACAGTTACCTCATGGTGGCCAGGGAGCAAAGAGAATGAGGAAGGGGCTAGGGTTCCAATATCCCCTTTAAGCACGTACTCTCCATGACCTAACTTCCTCCCATAGGCCCCAATTCCCGAGATTCCACACCTCCCTGTGGTGCCACAGGTGGCCACTAACCATTAATGCATGGCCTTTGAAGGATCATAACATAAATAAAGTGTAACAACAATGTTTTTTTAAAATTAATAATAAAAGACAAGTTGTCTAGATGAGAGAAATTAGTTTCTGGACATTTCCAAGATTAAAAGAAACCTTGAGTAATCATAGAAGTATATGAAACTATTTTTCATTCTTTCATCAAATATTTGAGATTTGATGATAGTTCTCAAAATTCATACCCGCTTTAAAGAATATAAAGAGATAGGAAGCAAGACCCAAAATTTTGCTAAGTAACTACATGATTAATAGGATAGCTACAAACAAATTTATTTTGTGCTTATAGAAAAGAAGATCTAAATAAAATGCTAGCCAATTATATTTAGAAAAATCAAGAAGGTTCATACTGGTAATTCAGAGATGTGTTAATTAATTATATGACTGCAAATAAATGGGTCTAATTGGAAAAGTCATAGTCATTGACAAAGTGAAACACTGTTTTTTTCTTTCTTTCTTTTTTTTTCTTTTTCCTTTGAACAAGTGCTCTAAGACTGGAAGGCAGTTCCTCAACATTCTAGAACAGTTATCTTAAAATAGGGAACAACTTCATGCCGAATGGCAAAATACCATAGGTATTCTCATTAAAAGTTAGAACAAGTCTGGAATCATTATTATTGAAAACTGTTATATGAGAACTAGTTCATGAGAATGGTGGGAAATATAAAGAAGAATTAGAAATATTGAAAAGGAAAAAAAAACTAACATTGTTTGTAATTATCTGATTATTTACCTAGAAGACCCTAAAATTAGCAACTTGAAAACTCCTAAATGAAAATTTAATTGTTTGGCTTTGTACAAATAAATATAAATCAAATTATTAAGTTCCCTTAATCCAGAAAAGAAATTTAAGATTGAAACTAAAATTTTAAAATATTTCAGCCACAGTTGCAGCAAATATATAAACCCTTAAGAAATAATTTTAACAAGAACTGTGTGGGATGTATGTGAAGAAAATTATGAAATTTTACTGAGAGAAATAAGATTTGAATAAGTGGAAATATGTGCCATATTTTTGTTCCGGAAGGCTAAAAAATGTAAAGATGTTAATTCTTCCCAAACTCATGTATAGATTTGATTCCAAATTGATGCTGGAGAAAAATCACTAAAATTTATTTGGAAGAAGGAACAGGAAAGATTAAGAGACTCAGGATAAGGACGGAGGTACTTAGCCTCCGTTGCTAAAACACAAGGCAAAGCTACAAAAATGAGCACATGAACATGAAAATAAATGGACAAATGAGTAAGTAAGTAGACAACTTTAACATACAGCCCAGCATGAACAGAAACTCCATGATGTGGTGAAGGACACATTAGAAACCCACAGACAGTTTTCAGGCATCCTCTTACAGGCCAGATGAACTCAGAGGTGGGAGAGGCCCTCCCAGTTAAGGAGGGCTCCCTAGGCAGAGCATGGAGGACCAAGGCAGCTTCAGGGTTACAGCAAAGCAACTTCCATCACCTGACACAGTGCTAGCACTTTCCATTGCAAGTTGTGTTTGAAGGTCTGGGGACGTAGCTTATGCTAGGGCGCTTGCTCAGTGTGCAGGAGGCCTGGGTTTTGATCTCTAGCACCAAACAGGGAAAAGAAGATGTTTGATGGCTGAATGCATGAGGAACAGAATAAAGGAAAAAAGAGAAAGAGGGAAGAAAAGGACAGACAAGAGGAGAATGGAAAGCAGACCAAGTCTTCTTGGGACACTGAGAAATATTGTGGGGGCTGATGGCAGAGCAGGCCAGCTAGACAGCGCCCATCCCAGGGCCCAGGAGGAACCAATACATGTCAGTTGAGTTCCTTAGTTAGATTCCTGTTCTCTTTCCTTGGCTCTATGTTTCTGTGTAAACTTTAACAACTACCAGAAATCTCATTATACATTTATTTGTTCACTTATTTTCTGTCTTTCTCCACCAAGAATACAATGACACCTCAGGCACACCCATGGATCTCTCTGAGCTTACGTCCTCCATGAGGGCAGGAACCTGGGGCCTCTTTTCACCTTGAGGCCAGCATGCGCCATGCAGTTAATCCCCAAGTGCTGGTTGGTTAGTGAGGGCAGGCAGGCGGGCAGGTGGAGGAGCCCGAATATCAAGCTCAGCAAAATGTGCTCTGACAAACTGGGGACTGGGCCCTCAGAAGACGCAATGATACTTGCCATGGAAGGTGGCCTGCAGAGCATGTCATTTCTGCAGACAGCCTCCCATTTTCCCCTTTTGTCCCATTTGTCCCTTGTGAATCAGGAGAGACTTATCTGGATGGAAACTCCAGACCACAGATGTAGGAGGGGAAGAGTGTGCCTTTCAGTTTGCCCATTTTCAGGCAGCATCTGGGGTCCAGATGATTCCCCCAGATGGGAGCAGAGCTCAAAGCAGAACAGGGCTCCTTGCTGTGTCCTGGGCAGGGCCTTTCACACTTCAGGGAAAGGGCACAGAGGAAGGTGGCAGCAATTCCCCAGTGACAGTCCCTGGTGGGCTCTACTGCCTCTCCCCCACCTGTACCTTCCCCTCCAGAGAGTCCTGGCAGCTGCTGCCCTTCTCTATTCCTGAGAATCAGGCCAAGGGGATGGACTCTGCCTGAGCTGGGAATGCAGAGAGGGTGCACTGGCCTCCCTGGCTTCACCTCCACACACCTGGCACACTCCTGCCCACTGAGGAGGGGAGGCTTCCTCAGCATCCAGACCCTTCTAAACCCAGTACTGTCTGAGGCTAGCTCTCAGATACAGCCCTGGTCTGAGCAGGAAGGAAGACCTACTCCAGCACCCTGTGGGAACTGTGCTGGGCCCTTACCACCATCATCTTACTTCATTCTCATAATAGCAATGTGAGGTAGGTATCACTGTCCTTGTGTACAGATTGAGCAATTGGGCTCGGAGAGGTGAGGATACTGTCCCAAATGAAAAGGATGAAGTCTAAATCAATCCTCAGTGGTTCCCTCTGAACCTCACTTTTTCTACTAAAAGGCACAGTGCCTTCACCTTTCTGCTCTGGCCCAGCCAGGCTATTTCAAATGCCTTGACTTCTCCAGGGCATTGGAAGTGAAGGACTGAGACTTTTATAAATCATGCAGGTCCCTCTTCCAGGTATGCCCTTCCTGGAAGCCTTCAGGGTCATAACTTCACTCCAGGAAGATGAGGCCCTGCCTCCTCAGAGGCCCTGCACGCTCCTTCATCCCAACACTTGTGATGCATTGGTGCACTTGCACATGTTCGTGCCGAGCCACTTGACCGGACAATAAACACCTTGCAGTGAGGAGGGTGGATTCCTTTTTGTGTTCTAGCCCCTCGCCTAGGGCTGGACTCAGAACAGGTGCTCCATAAGTGTTCCCCGGATGACTTTCACCATTCAGACCAGATTTCAAGCACAGCACTTTGATTCCAGCACCTTGATGTCCTTCTACCTTCTCACACTCACATTTACACAAATCACTCATACAACAGGGGTGTGTTTTATCCCCAACGCAGCTCCAAATGGTGTTATTTTAGTAGCCCGTGACGGCGGCAGCTTTCAATTACAAGAACAACACGTCTTAATGATATGGTGGAGGAAGGAGGTGTCATATTTTTTTTCCCCTGACAACATGATACCAGGAAAATCCCATTACAACAAAGTGATAGAGACAGAGATTTGCATATTTATGCCATCCTGTGACCCAAGGACAGCAGACTCTTGTTTGTGTTACGGATCAGAATCCAGGATGGAGATCGAGCAAGACATATGGGAGGGGCTCGTGACAATACTGTGGCATGAAGGGGTGATGAACAGATAGATCACTTCCTGTCTCCTCTGCTCAGTCCCTGGCACCTCCATGCACCATGGTCACACCATTGTCAAATACATAACCCTTCACAAAGAAGAGGCTGCCGTGGAGGGCGGTGGGGCTTCCTTGGTGCTTCCTCTGTGCCCTTACCAAGCTCTGGCTTTCCATGAGGAACGGAGGAGTGTGGGCCTTTCAGCCAGGGGAGCTGGGCTCAGATCCAATTCTGCCACTGACTAGCACTGTGACACCTCAGGCACACTCATGGACCTCCCTGAGCTTACGTCCTCAGCTGAGAATGAGGGATAAAAATACCTACCCTGGCGACGCTGTGGGGATTCAGGATAATCCTACAAAGCCCTGTACAATAATGTGAAAAGCATGTCATCAGGCCTAAATTTCTGTACACATATAAAATATTATTATTATTTTTAATTGTGGGCAAGGGACAACGAATGATTTACTTCATTTGAGAAAAATGACAGTAAGAAGCACAAGGATGGCTGGTGGCACTTGGTGTCCTGAGTCCCGCAGCCACTGGTCTCTGTCTTGTGGATGTCTATACTGGAAGCTGATTGTCACCTGGCTGCAGGGCCCTGACAGGGAGCTGAGGAGGAGCCTGAGGACAGAGCCCAGGGCAGGCACAACCCAGGAGCAGAGGGCCCCCATCCTGAAGCCTTCCCCCTGGGGCTTCCTCTGACACTCTCCCAGGGGCCATTAACCTATCACCCCTGGAAATCCCCAGGACTAAGGCAGCCACTCAGGGAACGCAGCCAACTGCGAGGCTAAAGGGAAACAGATGGACAGAGAACAGGGCTCTGCTCCACAGTGCTCTACTGGGCAGGAAGCACTTGCTCCTCCAGTGAGGGGACCTAGCAGCCTGGCGTGGCTTCAGACCTGTGAGGTACCAGCATGAGGATGGCTCCTAGGCTGATCCCCCAACTGCCTGCTCTGTCCCAAGACCAGCGAGAACCAAAGCAGCCCATTGTGGTGTCCACAGTGGACAGAGTGAGTAGCATGCCTGCCCAGCTGCTGCAGGGTTGGGGAAGCAGAGTAGTGGCCTTTTGCCAAGTCAGCCTCCCCTCTCTGCCACCAATCACAGTGTCAAAATTATGTTGTCCCTTTTGACACTATGCTATGTTCTGCAGATCTGGCACCACTCTCCTGGGGTAGTAGAAAGTAGAAGGAAGAAGGGCAAAAATTGCATACCCTCTTCATGCCAGGCACTTCACTGGGCAATTTATCTCATTAACATTTACAATAGCCCTAAAAGATAGATTATCTCTATTTTATAAGAGTGAAAGCTGAAGTTCGAGGCGGTTAAGTGACAGAGGGGTCACAAGGCTTGGAGTGGGAAACAGCAGTTGCATCCAGGTCCATTTGATTCATGAACACATATTCTTGATGGCACAGCCTGCTTGGCCTTGCTGGTGCTAGACACTGTGCTGGTCAGCAGAGGCTGGACCTTGGAAGCTCCAAATCAATTGGGCACCATCTCTATGTTCAACGAGATCCCAGTCCAGTTGGGGAAAGAGAGGTGGAGACCAGAGTTCATGTCCGGGTTCTATCACAATCTTCCTCTGTGACTGTGGTGACTCCTGGAATGAACTCCTGGCTTCCCAAGGGGCACCTGCTCCCTGTTTCCAGAGATGGGCCTGCAGTCAGGTTCTAGTCCTGTTCCAGGTGAAAGGACCCCCATCCCATTTCTGCTGTTCTTGCAGGATGCTGCTTCAAATCCCTTCACCATTCTACCCTCTGTCCTCTGATGCTGGGGCGCTTGTACACAAGCCCTGAGCCTCACAACAGCCTTGGAGGTTGGGTGGCCATTCCCGCCTTGGGAGCATGTTCCCAAGGGTGGCCATTATCTGTGCTCTCCTCTTCTCCCGCACATACGCCGGGTTGCATTTCCCAGCCTCTCTGGCATCATGGACCTGCGGGACTGAGTTCAGGCCAGTCAAGGAGCGAAGGTGATGTGCGCTCAGGCTTGATCCACAGAACAGTCTGGAGTTCTCACACTCCCCCTGACCTTGCTTTCCAGGACATCTTACCAAGTTGTGCTTTTTTTCTTCTTGAAGCATGGAGCCCAGAAGAGGGAGCCTTTCCTAGGTTAGACTGAACTTTTGCAGTGGAAAGCACAGTGCCTGTTTCCTCCCCAACGCCACCCTGTTGTGGCTCCTCTGATGCTGCCATAAAGCCCGCTCTAGCGGCTGGGTCTAGCTGATACTCACTGCGCGTGCTCTCAGTTCAGCTCTGGCCTTTCTGCTGCAGGAGGCTATCTACAGAGGCTTTCTGCCAAGTGGACAGTTCTGTCCGTGAGTCAGTTGTTGTGTCTGGAAGTGACGAGTAGCTAAGCCACTCTCTGGTTGTATGAACTTTCTAAGCCTCGATTTCCTTGTTTGGAGGTTGGAGAAAATAACACCTGCCTCACTATCAGTATGATGATTAAATGCGACCAAGATAGTACAGTGGCATTATTAACTGTAACATGCTGTTTATGTCAGATGAGCTATTCCTGAGGGAAGGAGAAAGCAGACTACTGTGGCCTGCTGGATGCCTGAATGTTTTTGTCCCTCAAAATGCATCAATGGAAACCTAATCACCAAGGTGATGGTATTAAATGGAAGGACCTGAGGGAGGGGTTAAGGGCATGAGGAGTCTACCCTCATGATTGGGATTTGCACCCCTATGAAAAACACCTGAAGCATCTTGTTCACCCCCTCTGCCGTCTGAGGACACAGAAGGCGCCAGCTGTGAGGAACAGGCCTTCCCCAGACACTGAATGGCTGGCACCTTGCTCTTGGACTGCCCAGCCTCCAGAACTGTGAGCAACAAATTTCTGTTGTTTGTAAATCACCCAGTCTAAGGTATTTTGTTACAGCATCCGGAACAGATTGCCACAGACTCAAATGAACCGGAACGTGAGGCCTGGAGCCTTTGTTGCTATTTGGAGTTGGGGTGGGAAAGAGGGAGAAACAGAGAAAAGAGGACCATTGCTAGGGCGTGGCTAGGCACAGGCAATCCAATAAGAACAGGGAGCACCATGAATGGCTCACGAAGCCTTTGGTCTTGCTCTCAGGTCTCTCTTAGCAACTCCCTGAGGTATTGCCATTTTCACTAAAGGTGAGGTTGGAGGGGCAGAGGGACTTGCGTGAGGCCACACAGGCAAACGGGAATCGTTCTAGCTACACTTGCTGCTCTGGAGATTCTCTTTCTCCTCATGGCTAGAGATATCATCTATATATCATCTATATGTATGACTCTGGAGTACATAGCACCAGTCCCAGTCTATCCAACTGTGTGCTCAACGTCCCTCCAGATGTCTAACAAACATCAGTCCTGTCTGAGAAGGTGCCTAGTCTCCTCCTGATCCTGAACCCCATCACAGTCAATGGCAACTCCTATTTTCCAGTTCTCAGACTAAAACCCTGGAGTGACCCTTAATGCCTGCCGCTCTCATACCTTCTCCTCTAACCCAGTGGCAGATCCCCGTTTCTTCCAAGTGCCCTCCACGGCAGCTACTTGTCACCATTACCTCCACACTTTAGTGCAGGCCCCTCACCCTCTCCTGTGTGTTTTCAGGAGCCTTTTAGCAGGGAGACTTCCTGCTTCTACACTTGTGCCCCTATTGTCCTGTCCACGAAGGAACTAGAGTGACTTCCACAAGACATACATTCCATCATGTCATTTTTCTGCTCAAAATCCTTCAGTGGCTTCCCTTGGTCCCTGAACGTGTTTTGGGCAGGCCTTGCTCATGGGCTAAGCTCTGGTCCTACTGCATGCCTATTTCATCTCTTCCTACTCTCCCCATCATTGCTTCTCCTCTGCACCCCTTTAGGCACCCCTGGCCACCCTGCTTCTCCTAGGACACCTAAGATCCACCTGCACTAGAGCCTCTTCATTTGCTGACCATATGTCCAGAATGCAGTACTGATTTCCCAGGTGCCCATATGGATGACTTTCTCATTCTATTCAGGTCTTTGCTCAAATGCCACCTTCTCAGAGAGGGGTTCCCTGACCGCCTTCCTGAAATGGCAACCTTTGCCC
Source organism: Callospermophilus lateralis (assembly GCF_048772815.1). Lineage (NCBI taxonomy): Eukaryota > Metazoa > Chordata > Mammalia > Rodentia > Sciuridae > Callospermophilus > Callospermophilus lateralis. Next base: position 106,987,525 of record NC_135311.1, on the reverse strand, counting down.
TCTATCCTTTCTTCCTCCAAAAGGAGGAAGCTGAACCATTGTAAGCCAGTGACCGTCCGAGTATCTCTTGGTCCATTTGGCTTGTTGTGTGTTTCCCTCTGCTGGAGGACAAGCTCTGTGAGGACAGGGACTTTGACCCTTCTACTTTCTTGTAAATATCCAGCACTCAGAACAGGACAGGGACATTGTAAAACTCCACACATTTGTGTGACGTAAATGAATGCATCCACAAATAAATGAATGAATGAGTTAATAGATGAAGTAACTGTGTCCATGTTTCCTCACCTCGGAGTCCAGAGTTGTTATTTGGATGCAGTTTCTCTTGGTAGCCATAAGGAAAACAGCAGGGGAACTGGGTGCAAGGCAGTCACACTCCAGAGGGCCAGCCTTGGCCACTTGGAACAAGCCCTGAAACTGTAAGCCATCTGGTGCTGTTCTAAGGTAGTTCTTGAGTGAAGTGCCCCAGCTAGAGGAGCAGCCGCCTTCTCCCAGCTCTCTTTCCTTCCCTGAGCTTAACGCCTGGCCTGGCAAGAAGACCTAAGCAGCACTGGGAAGATGTGGGAAACCGCTGTGGAGAGGCCCGACAGAGCTGGGCCACCTTGCCCAAAGATGAAGAGACAGAGTTGCTGCTAGGACTGTGGCATGTGCTTGGGTCAACCCAGTGGGCATCATCTTCCAGAAAGCATTTCTGTGGCTGCTGGTGGCCATTCCAGTACTCTGGTGAAATCTCCTCTTTAATTCCAAAACCAAAGTTGACAAAGATTCATCTTTGAGAGACTTCTGGCATTCCGTGTGCTTGCCACAGTTAAGCCCATCATTGTAAAGACCAGGCTCCATGGATGGGTAATGGGTGTTTCCCTGCAGCTGCCCACAGGAACTGCCAGCCCAGGGGCTGAGAGGCAGGGTCTGCAATGGAGCCCAACAGGGCAATACCCAGCTGGTGTACCAGGCTGCCCACTGGGCCCTTAAATGCCTGCCAGAGTGATTTCTGTTGTTCCACTTTGACTTTCTTGGGGCCACTTTCTTGGTCCCTGTAAATTTTGTACTCTGTGACTCAGAGAGGGATCTCTGAAAGGAGAAAGTGGGACAGGAGAGCAGTGGCAGGCAGTTTCTAATTTGCTCATTTAACCCTTTTTCATGGGCTGCAGAATTGCCTTTTTTCTAATGTAGAATCTGAAGCTCAGAATGAAGTGGAGGGACTTTCCAAGGACATAATCTGTGTCCTTCCACAGCTGAAGGCAGAGTAAAGGTTGTCTTTCATGGGAAACTGCCTGGATGCCCCGAGCTACCATAGCTGCCCTCAGTCACCCTCTCGTCCCAAGCTGCTCTCTGTGAGTGGGTAGATCACACCCATAGGCAGGGCCTACTGAGTGTTGAGGAGGGCTAGGGAGAAAGGTTGCACGAGGTGGTGCAAGGACCCTTCAGAGGGACAGATCACTGGGGGTGAGAGGAGCAGACGGGCCGTGAGAGACCACATGATTCTGAGCCAAGGCAACAACAGGGGATGACATCTCAGGCAGAAGACATAGTTGTGCAAAGGCCCGTTGATGGAGAGAGCAGTGGCAGGAATCCCCAGAAGAGGGTGGCCTGCCCTGCAAAGGGCATGCTTCATCCTACTGCAGCAGACCCTCTGAAATTGTGCATGGGACAGATTGGAAGGATGGAGCCAGAAGCCTCCAAGACTCCAAAATACTCTATTGTCTGAGAGGTAACCTGATACCATCTGGGACACAGAAAATAAGAATCCCTTGTGTTGGTGACATTTTCCCACTGGCCACCTCCCTCTGCCTCCTTGTCTGGGGAATAATCTGGGGATGGCTGCTCCAGGCTTTCTAGCAAACTCAGGCCTGGGGGAGGCCACAAAGCCAGGCAGAACCAGAGCAAGAAGGCTGTCTCTCAGGCTGTGTATCAGCTTTGAGGTGAGGAGAACTCTGGGAAACAGGTAGGAAGGGTAGCCACATATAGCCTGAGGACACAGGCACAGGTATGCCCAGGCTCCAATCTCATTAACTTGCTGAGCTACCCCAGGGAAGCCCCTTCCCCTCTCTGCCCTTGAGGTCTCTATCACTAAAATGACGGGTGTATTGCCTATTTTCTACTGCTATAACCAAATACCGGAGACTGAGTAACTTAATAGAGAGAAGAAATTTACTCCTCACAGTTCTGGAGGTTGGTAAGTCCAAGAGCATGGCACCAGCATCTGCTAGGCATTTGGTGAGGGCTGCCTGCTGTGGAGTGACACAGCAAGACAGAGCACATGTGCTGGCTCAGGACTGTCTTCCTTCTTTCAGAGCCACTTAAGCCATCATGGGGGCCCAACCTCATGGCACTATTTAATCCCCAACACTTTCCAAACCCTTGAAAATCACCAAAATATGAATTTGAAAATTAAGTTTTGAATACAGGAACTTTAGAGGGACACATTCAAACCATATTAAGGAGGTCTTACTTGGATACTGACTCCTCAGCAGTGACAAGTGCTATGCTATTAATGACTCCTTGGACCTCAGTCACATGCTGCAGCCCTACGCCGCCATTCGGACTGCCCAATTTCCCTTCCCCTTTACTTCCTCAGAGTTCCCTGAAATGCCTATTCTATGCTAGCTTTTGTGGCTACAAAGACAGATAAAAATAATACCTGTTTTTGATAGCATTAGTATATGCTGCTTAGTGGGAAAAGCAAGCTATAGAAGAGGATGTCATGTTTGTGTGTACAGATTTTGTGGATGTATGTATACAATAGGTATGCTACCCACCTACATGCTGAATAGAAAACCAGAAAGACACACATGAATCTAACAGTTGTTTGAGAGGAGGGCACTTTTTTTTTTTTTTAACTTTGAACTTTTTCCCTCCAAATATTTCTGTACTGCACCTTACTATTTTTTAATTGAAAAGCAATCACAAGAGCTCACCATTAGTGAGTTCTTACTATCTGCCAGGCATTCTTCAAAGACCTTGACACAATTAACAGAGTTAATCCTTGCATCAACCCTTATTATAAACCCATTTTGCAGATGAAGAACCAGAGGCATTGAGAGTAAATAGCTCTCATAGATTGCACGGATTCCAGGACAGTAGCCGGGATTCAAGTCTCTGACGATGCCAATCTGACAGAAGAACCCAGACTTTCCCACCTGACCATACCGCCTGTGGTAAGTAAAGATGGACAGTAAAGAAGAGTGTCAAGCCTGCCTTGGAGGCAGGACAAACAGAGACTCCTTCATGAACATGGGGTGTGCACTTTGGTGCTATTGGAGGACCAGGGGGTCTGTGCAGGGCTCAGAGCCGCAGAGATCTCCTGGGGAAGATTTCTTGCTGTAGTTGACAAAGGCCCTGAGGATGTGCTCCCTGGGTGAAGGGACTTCTCTGAAGGCAGAGAGCGTAGCATTGACAAAGGCCTGAAGACGGCAACTGTCTGGGTCTGTTCTGGAAATGCAAGAGCTGACAATAAAGACGTGGGCTGATGTGTTTGTGGGCATGAGTGGAAGGTGGGCATGAGTGACTCACTGATGGGTGAATACATGCTGGATACAAAGGCCAGATAGACACCAGCTAAGGTAAGAGGCGGGAGTTTGTCTGAGGCTCAGGGAGCCGTGGGCTTCTACAGGGAAGAAACTGGTCGGGTTGGGTCCCTCCTGGGGACTCCACTCATTTCCCTCCATCTCTGGCTCCCCTCTTCCCCTTCCCTCTTTCATTGTGGGAAGGGGAGCTCAGGAGCCCTTCCACTCTCATACCTTCTGTAGGGTGCTCTCTGGAGGCCCAGCACTACGTAAATCCCAGAGTGAGTGAGCTGGGTTCTTCCTGTTCTCTTACACTAGATTTTAAAACAAGATTAAACAACAACAACATTAGGATGCAGGCAGCTCTTAAGGAGGTGTCCAAAGTTCAGTACCCCACTGGCCTATGAAATCCCCACATATCTTTTAAGATCCAGCACAATCCGAGTGTGGTAGCACACACCTGTAATCCCGGTGGCTCCAAAGGCTGAGACAGGAGGATCATGAGTTCAAAGCCAGCTTCAGCAAAAGTCAGGCACTCAGCAACTTAGTAAGACCCTGTCTCTAAATAAAACGCAAAATAGGGTTGGGGATGTGACTCAGTGATTGAGTGCCCTGAGTTCAGTCCCTGGTAATCCGCCCCCCCCCAAAAAAAATCAGCTTCTCTGGGAAACACTTCCCTAACAACACCCTCTCAGATGATCCTCCCATGTCTCCACTCCTGGCTCTGAACACCGGTTTCTGTCTGTCTGCCCCTCGTGCTCACCAGCGCCTGGAGCTCCTCCGGGATCTGACAGCAGTTGCTCCCCCCCCAAGTGCCAGGACCCATGGCTGGCCTCCAGAGTCTGTTGACCAGAGGTTGACAAGCTCAGTGGGGAGAGGGCCTCAGCAGCGAGGGGAGCCCCGAAGCTCTGAGACACCGGACAGAGCTGCATGCGGAGGTGAGACTGGCTCAGGCCCTGAGCCATGTCCCAGCAAACTGGCCAAGTGCTTCAAGGGCCTCTTGGGGAGAGTCTGTCCATTTCCATGTGTGTGAGTTTGAGAATCCCAATGTCCTTTGCTTTACCAGGGAAGCCATGAACCTTTGGTAATTAAGGCAACTTGTCTACTCACAGTCATGAAGAAAAGCACCAGGATGACTGCACCAGGAAGGGTCTCATTTGACACCCTGTCCCTCCCCACCAATTAAGAGGCCAGGCAGCACAGGGGTGGCTTATCCCAGTAGATGCTGCCCACCTCACAGCCACTTACAACCTTCCCACCTCCAGCCTGCCTGGCTCAGTCTTCTGTAGTGAAGCCGGGAGGAACTTTCTAAAACCCCAAATGGGCTGCGAGTTCCTTGCTGGATATCTTTCCATACTCCCCAGGCACTGAGCGGTGGCCCTGACCTCATCTCCAGCCTCACTTTCCTCCTCCTCTCCCGGTTACCTCACTCCAGCTGCCATCTCTGCTACTCCTCCTCTTGGACGCTCTCCTGGCTCCTTGCTTTGCTCTGAGTCCTAAAAGCCCCCACCAAACTTAAGGCTCCACTTGTCACCCAGCAAGGTGTCCCTTCCCTTCCATGAGATTCTTATGGAAGCTCCAGCTTGCATGACTGGACTCCCTCCCTCCCTAACAAACTGTGCTCTGTATGTACCGAGGGCCACGCACTGTGCTGGTCACACACACGTCCACCGTTCCCTCCAATCTCAAAACTGCCCTTCAGGATCTGGCCCATTCTAACCTGCTAGTGCCACTGATGGCTGCAGTTGGTTTCCCTGGAAAGGACCTTGAGTTTGTCACTTTCCCTCTCTCGAACTCAATCTCCTCCTTAGCAAAACTAAGTCTTCAAAGATTGTTGTGAATTAATGATGCGGAGCACTAAAGTAGGCCAAGACTGTCCCCAGTGTTCTATGTACATCGACTCCTCCATCTCTGCAGCGCGGCCAGAGAGGCTGAGGGACTTTGCTGAACATCAAGCCCTGTACACGCGAAGCTGTGGGACAGTCACGTCTGGCCTGGCGGAGGCGTTCGAGACAGGAATATGCCAGGCACGTTCTAGGGACAGCGCGCAGACGAGCCTGGCTGGAGCTCAGGGCTGGTGTTTAATAAAAGATTAATGAAATTGTCAAATTGACCTTGTCAGTGTCTGCTCAATCCAATTACGTGGCTGTGGCCCCCATGAATGGGGTTAAACAGGAGTGCACAGGAGACGCCAAGCCTGCGGCCCGAGGAGGAAGGTGGCCGCCCACCCAGGAAGCCCTCGAAGGAAGTCAGTCCTGCCCTGTGCCCTAGGCCCCATCCCAGGTCTGCTTGCAGCTCTCAGGGTGCAGTGTACCATGACTCTGGAGAAACTGCCCCTGAGCATCCTCCCTCTGCCACAGAGGGGCACTGGGTACCCCTCCCCCGGTGCCCATGTGCCAGGGCTTTGTGCCGAGTCCAGGACTCAGGATGAGCCAGGCACAGTCCTTGTCCTTGAGGAGTCTTTCATCTGGTGGGAGAGACAGACTTAGAGACAGACAGAACTCATGGATGTGAGCAGTGCCCTGCTGATGGCAACCCAGAAAAGGTGCACCTGGACCAGCCTGGGGCTCAGCCTTCCCTGGAAAGGATGGTTCCTGCAGTGAGAAGCGAGCCAGGATCTGGCCCAGAATAGAGAGGTTGGGAGAGTAGGAGGGGGAGAGTCCTCCCCAGAGACATCCACATTCCAGCAGGGGGACTGTGGAGGAATGATCTGGATGGCAACAGGCCTGCGGGGAGTGTATTCACGGTGGGGAAGGTTGGAGGCAATGGGGGGGCATCCATACCCTCATTCATTCACTCCTTCACTAGACCTGGACTGCATTGTGGGATGCCTCTGTCACCTGTGCTTGCCCTGTGCTCCTGAGCTCCTGGGAGGCAGGGGGGCTCCATCTGCTCTACCCCAGTGCTAGCTCTGACCCAGAGTAGCTCTGAGTGAATATTTGCTGAGTGAATAAACATTTGAGATCATTTTATTGAAATACTTCAGAGTAAATTTGGAGACAGGCATTCCTCTACTCAAGAGTAATTTAATAACCACAAATGCCTTTAACACAGTGGGGCGAAGGAAAAAAAAAAGGTGTGTGTTTCCTTTATTGCTGCTGTTAAAATAAATGGCATTTTTAATAAAGTGTCCCCATACAGCATGTAGAATGTGGCCACATGATGAAATAAATAAATATCTGGTGAAATTATGCATTGCAAAGCAGACTTTTTCCTGGTCTTTTGGTTATTAAATTTAATCACTTTTGAGCCGTGCCTCTACTCTTTTTCCTAGAGGCAGGTACGCTTTTGATTAAAATGTGGGCCCCAGAGCGCTTTCACAGGGGAAGGCTGAGCTTCGTCCCCAGAGGAACCGCAGTGGAGCCACAGGATGATGGGGCCAAGACAACAGCCACAATTTGCTTCTCACTTGATGGACGTGTTTATCCCCAGACAGAGCGCACAGCAGTCATGGGGCGTATGGAAATCTTGCAATTAAGGCAAAGTCTAATTAGAGATTACATATTCAAAATACAAAGGAAGCTCCGAGTGGCAGCCTCTCTGGTCGGCTCTGAAACGTGATTATCCCTCTCCAGGCCCTGCCTTGGCTGCTGGACGACTGGATTGCAGGGAGGGAAATGCACCCCATTGCTACTAGTGGTTTCTTGGGGGCAGTTTTGCTTTCTCAGTCCGTGGAGATGCCTCAGCCCTCAAGTCTTGACCTGACTTTGACTCCCGAGTCTGCTCATTATTACCACACCAGCCTCAGTGCCTTCATCGTCATCAGGAGGGATGCCAACTGTGTACAGGGCCATAGAAGGATCAAGTAGGGCTTTATGGTGACTCAGTTCAAGGATCGCCTTGAACAAATTAGGTCAGTTACATTCCATTCGCCCCTCGCCCCAGCTAGCCAGGTGAGAACATCCAGCTCAGGAGTGAGGCTCACCTGGGAACCAGAGGTGAGAGCTAGGAGGGCAGGGCTCTGATCACTACGTCATTCAGGATTGGCTGCCGTTCTCACTAAAAAGGAACAAAAGAGAAAGGGAAAAAACAAACAAACAAACAAACAAAATCAAAACAGGCTACCTTGTAAACATAACTTAAAACCCAAGGAGCCCCCACCACTGGAAATCTAGTAGAGGCTCCGTGCTTCACACTCTCGACTGGCCAGTGCTGGAAATCTCAGTGGGATCTACCTGGCCTGCACCCCGCAAAGCCCACACCTGCCCTCCGAGGCCCTGAGAAGGCGTCCACAGGCTGGGCTACATAGTGTTAAATCTTTTCCTCTCCAAGAGATTGGAGCCAATGAGGCTTTCTGCTTAAATGGCCTAGAACCATCTCCCGAAGCTCCTTAACTCAGAAAAGCATGCGAGTCAGCAAAATGAAAATAATTTAAAGATCCATTGGAAAAAAAAGAACCCCAGCCTCCCTCCTTCTACCAGCTATGATGGCCTCTCAGTAGTGGCTCTCATTTTTCATATCCTGGCCAGGGGCTTCCCACCAGTTTCGAGAAGGAATGTATTAGAAGCTGGAATCTGCTCCCTGTGGGAGGGAGCAGGAGGGGGCCAGGGGAGCTGAGGGACTGTTAAGAATCCACTTGAGTGAACCCTGCTCCCTTGAGAACAAAGCTGCCAGAGCCATGTCTCCTTTCAGAGGTCAGGGGAGCAGGGACAGTGGCATGTGTGTTGTAACGGAGGAAACTGAGGTTCACAGAAAAGAAATGACTATCCCAAAGTCCTGCACAGGTGGCATGCACCCTGCTGACCAAGTGCTTGGTGCTCCCTGTCAGCGAGGGCAGCACCTGTCAGCGAGTGCCTACTACATGCTTGCCATGTGCTTAGCAATCCCAAACAGTGACACTTCCTTGCTCCTGAAGCTGAGAAATCAATTTCCTGCAGGGGATAAATCTCAGGACCTGGAATGTTGACTTAGTCAAGGTCGTGCAACTGAAAAGCAGAGAGGAAAGGGTCAAACCCATTGTCCCTCACTGCACAGCCCACGCAGTGACGTCAAGGAAGTGGCTCAGAAAACACCTTTTATGGAAGAGAAAACTGAGTCCCAAACCAAATCAGTTATTTGCCCAAGGTCACAGAGCTGGTAAGTGGTGCAGCCCAGTCACCCCCAGGCAAGAGAGGTCAGAGTCCTGCCAGGGAACCAGTGCCTTCCCTTCTCTCTTGACCTGGTGGTGAAATTTCAAGCTTCAACCTGGGGGAACAAGACCAGGAGGGTCTCGTGGGCCTTCAGGCAGGGCTTTCTTGATCCCTCAAGGTCAGATACCCTAGGCAGAAAGGACTGCTGTGGTCTCTGGTTTCCCACAGTCACCGTTCATCAGGGTCAGGCTTCTAGGGAGAGCTCCACTTAATCCAGGCCAGGCCCTGCGCTGGCAACTGGGACTCAAAGCTGAACACGGTGTCGCCACCTCATAGGGTTTACAGTCCAGTACGAATGACGTACAGACAATGAAAATACTGCTTGATGTGAGTCTAACCGAGATCATAAGAGGAGGGTAGAAACATGGGGAGGGTTTCTCAGCCCAGGCTGGGAGGGGGTACTTAAGAGCTCATGGAAGAAGCAGGAGTCAGAGCAGAGGGTGTATATACAATTCAGAGCAGTACATACAATATCCAAGCTTCTCCTGAAGCTTCAGATGAAAGAAATAGCTTATGTCAATGTCCAGGTTTGAGACAGCATTAAACATGATTGTTAGGCTTGGATTCTAGTCCTGGCTCCTCCGGGTCATGACTGCGTCATCTTGGGCAAGCTACTTAAAATGGTTTCCTCATCTATGAAATGTATCTGGTTCAAAGGGTTGTGTGAGAATTAAGTGACAGAGTAAAGAGTACCTAGCACATAGTACGTGCTCAACAAATTTTAGGAATTAAAACTCTTATCCACATCTGTATCTCCTGCATATGGAATATAGCAGGGGCTCAGCAAACATGGACAGAGATGAATTAACATAGTCCTGCCCCTCAGTTTGCTGATGGCTTGGGTGGAGAGACAACTAAATAGACATTTCAGAGAAAGGCTTCAGTGTTAACAGTCAGGGAAGGCTGGGGTTGGGGGAGAGGGATGGGGGAGATTTGGAAAGCTATGGAAGAGGGAGTTCATTTTAGGAAGAGGAAGAGATTGGCTTTTGGGGAAATATTTGAACTGAGTCTTCACATCTAGTGAGGATAGGATTTTCCCACAGTTTCTGACCCAGAAGAGGGACAAGAAATAGGTGAGGACCTAGACTGGGCAGGCCCAAACCATTTCAACTGAGTTTTCCTAAAGGGAGTGGGTGGGTGTGATGGTGGGCTGAGGGTGTGAATAGACCCCCACAGCCTCTGTGCTCATAGCTCTTCAGACCAGAAAGTCTCCAGAAAGGCTCCAACATGGGAGTCATAGTGCTCTCTTTTATTATTTATTTATTCAGTAATTTTTTTAGTGAGTATATACAATATCCATGGGCTGGGAATACAGTAGGGAATGAGACAGAAATCAAGAGGCTAAAGTGGGTGGTGAATGTAATTATCGTACAATTTGTGAATTATTTAAGATAATTCAGATAGGAAGAGCACTCAGAGAAAACCAACAACTAAATATAGGTCCAAAAAATTCTGGTACTTTTTGTTTGAGGGGGTGGAGGGGTTGATACAGAGGAAGAAGGTAGAGAGGTCTGGAACCCTCCTTCTTCTCTGTCATATGCTGGACACCTAAAAGTGGAACTGGAAGTGGCTGAAATAGGGACACTTTACCTTATTGATTCCAGGGATTTTTAATTTACTTGAAACTGTCTCTCTTCCATGATTGCATCTAACCTCTTGCCATTCCTGGGAGACAGGCAGAGCCAGGATAGTCAAATCATTTTACCCATAGGAAAGTGCGTCCCCAAGTGGTGGTCACTAGCATTTAGTGGCAGAGCAGGCTTTGAGGCTCAAGCATCCTGGCCTACTTTTTGCCCTTCTACCCACAGCTGCTTCTGGTCATGGTCCATAAATTTGAAATCACCGAGATGTAATTATGTTGCATTCGTCATGATTACAAAATGGAGAAATACCACTCTTCAAAACAGTGGTTCCCAAAGTGTGGTCCCTGGACCAGCAGCAGCAGTATTACCTGGAAACTTGTCAGAAATGTAAACTTAAGGAACTTTACACTAGACCTACTGACATGGAGATTCTGGGATTGGACTTGCAATTCGTGTTTTGATAAACTCTGTAGATGATTCTGATGCAGAACCACTGGCATCAAGAAGAGAGCTCTGGATTTTGCCTCAGGGGACTTGAATCTAAGCTTCACCTGATTACTCTGTGACACAGGAATCTCACATTACCCCCTCTTTTGCCTCAGCCTTCTTGTTTCCAAAAGAAAGACACATAATAATATTTCTATAAGGAATCCCATGAGATAATCTATGTGAAAGTCTTTTTGTATTTTTAGCCAGCATGATAATAATAAAGCCACTCATTCATTCATTCAGCATGCATCTACTGAGCAACTGGTCAGTAGACCCAGGCAGCCCATGCAGGGAGCATCTCTTTTGCTGTCTTGTCAAAAGCCTCTGGGTTAAGATACAAGTCAGCAGTTAGTTCAGTTGGAAGAGACAAAGTGAGCACCAACACTCTACAGTGTAATGAGCCTTCATTAGGTAAGACTGGTTCTTTAAAATTGTACATAAAAAATGTTGGGGTTACACCTATAGGGATGAGGCCAGGCACATCCTGCTTGGTACCTGAGCTACTTCACCCCTATAGGACCTGGCCAGATGCCTGCCTGATCACACACACTTTTCGCAAGTGTGAAAATTTCACTGAATCCTCAAAGTCTCAGACAAGCTATTATTGGCATCATAGACAGAGGAAGAAACTCAGGAAGAGAGAGCGAGGTCACTTGCCCAAGACCACAGAGCTAGGGTTGACTCCCCAGAGAGCATCGTGTCTGATGAGAGGAGGGACCCGAGAAAGGAAGGAAGTCTAGCACGGAGTTGGAATGGGGCATGCATAGCTGAGCACCTCCGCAGAGCTGGTCTTGTGCCAGGAGCTTTTGACTTTGCCTCTTTATTTTGTCCTCCATACAATACTGCAGGGTGAGAATTATGTACTATACTTTTTTGATCAGGAAATGGCTCAGGGAAAAAGTCCTAAATAGAGATGTAGCCATAATTCAAATCTAGGACGGCCTGACTCAGCCCCTAGTCTATCCATAGCCATGACTCAGTAGACTTTTCCCCAAAGGACCCCTAGAGGCCTCCGCAGGGACTGGGGAGGTAGATTCAGGAGCAGCCACACGCCCCCTTGCAAGTGTTGCATGTTTTTGAAGACTCCTGTTTCATTTTCTTCATGAAAATGCTTCTTCTATGCTCTAATCTATGCTTGCTTGTTGTTACATAAAATGTTTTCAAGTATCAGTTAAAATTAGCTCTTCCTTCCTTCTCCCCTCCTCTTTCTCCCTTTCCCCCATCTTGGAGTAAACCTGAGGTACTAGGTAGATGGAAGGAGTTAATGTCCCACACTTGTGCACACTGCCAGTTCCTGTGGCAGGGTTGGGAGCAAGGTCTCCTGCCCCCTGGGACTCCCTCATCTCCTGGTCTTTATTCACATCTCAGCTTCTCTATGCAACTGGTCCCCCCCACCAACCCACTCCACCTGCCTCACCCTGCTCCACATTTCCCCCTTTCATGGCATTTATCACCTCTGAGTTCTTATTTATTATGTTTTAATTATTGTTCTCCCCTCCCCCCTGTCCCAACTAGATTTTCAGCTCCATGAGGGAGGATCTTTGTTTTTCTTCAATATGTCTCATGTGTTTAGGCCAGTGACTGACACCTGATAGGCATTCAGTGGCTTGAATGACTGGATGAAGGCTATAATGACTCCTAGGGGAATTCTGGTTGAGGATGGCATGAGGCTGGGACCCTCACTCTCCCCAATCCACTAATCAAACAGAAACCATGAACTTCCTAAATCCTCAGGTACTAGGTCAGATGGGGCCACATGAGTGCATTCTAGTCTGGGGGAAAGAGCTGAGGGTTTGGCTCTAGACTGGAGGTGTGGCATCCTGGTCTGGTGAGACCAGCTGTGTCTGGCAGAGTGGTGGGCACAGGGTAGACATTCAGCATGTCTGAGATGGATGGATAGAAGATGGAACAGGAAGACAAATGATATCACAGTTATTTGTATCCTTCAGGCATCAACTCAAATGTCACCTCTCAGGCAACTACCTTGACCATGACCAGGTAGAGGTATCCTCTCTAATAGAAAAAATCAGTGGAAAGAATGCCAATTAGTGAACAGGAGTCTGTAGCGGAGGTCCACATGACTCTTGACCTCACTAAAACCTTATTATGGCTAACTTGGTAAAGATATTATAGACTATAAAACTTGGAGGAGAGTGGTATGATAGAATAAGATTTCAATAGCCTCCCTCAAATTCCCAAATATATGCATAGACAAATCACATAGGAAGAAGTGAGGAAAGTACATCTCATTAGCTCATTAGCCAAAATTTTAAAATTCCAAATATTGGTGAAGAGGTGGGGAAATGGCACATGCCTTGGACAATGCCTGAGACATGGCTTACCTTTTGTAAAGTAATATAACAACACACAGAAAGGACTAGGAAATGTTCTTGCCCTTTAACCCTATTAGCTTGCTCCTGGGGATTTACTCTAAAAAACAATTCAACATAAGTAGAACAGTCATGAACGATCATGCAGGCAGCATTTCTCTAATAGCAAGAACATAGAGACAACAAATCTTAATCCTAATGTTATCTATAATTAAAAAGAAACAATAAAAAAATTAAAAATAAAACAAGAAGTTAATCTTGGCCCAGTTCCAGGAAGGGTATTAAAATGATAGCTGTGCAAATCAGGCAGCAGAGGGGGAAATGTCTGCTCACAGTGTTGGATGAGCAGGGATGCGAGGCTGCATGGGGGCATGGCTGACACCAGCCACAGTGAACAAAGCCATCACCCTGAACAGACGGGGACTCTCTGGAGTGAACGTGCACTTGGGCCTGGCTCTGGGGATTATGACTGGTTTGCTTTTTAGACTTTGGCGTTATTTAAATATTCTTTTGTAATTTTAGTAAAAATGGAAAAGATCTCAGCCAGCTGGAATGTTGGGCTGCAACCAACGAGATGAAATGTAACAGGGATGAATGCAAGTCCTGTGTTTCATCTAAGAAATATATTTGAAAAATTCACGTAATTGGGGGAAGGGGTGGGATTAAAGAACATCAGGATGAAAAGGAGGAAAGAAAAGGGAACAAACAGATTCCCAGACTTACTGAAGCCTGGGGCTACAGGTCTGGCACAGTGGCTGCCGAGTTTGATCACCTTAAAGACTGTATAATGGATAAGGTGACTGATAGGTGACAGGCTGAAGACTTTAAGGGACTTGCCCAATTTCTTGTAAGATAAAGACTGAAGTCAGGATTTGAATTCAGTGAGTTTTTCTGGCTCCAAAATCCATGTTCTTTCTGTTACAATGCAGTAAACTAAAGGAACAAGTACTGTGTTGGCCAAAAAGAGGCAGGAGGGGAGGGTTGGTTGACATTTACCCCACTACATATTCTCAACCTTACCTTACTGAACCTTATTGTTTCCATATGAGACATTTCCATTGCTACAGATTCTAAGTCAAAGTCCAAGAGTAAGAGGTGAAATCCTGCTGAACAGACTCTCCTTGGAGTCGTGTCCAGTCCTGGGCCACATCTTTGGAGGCTCATCCATAAGAGCAGCCAGATTGTCCAGAGTTCTCATGCATGGGGAGCTAAGATGTGGATGCCTCGGTGCTTTACACACAGCATCTACACAACCTGACACAATCCTAGGAGGCAGACATTACTATTTATTTGCATTGCCCAAAGGAGAAAACGAAAATTAAGACAAGTAAAGAACTTGTTCAAGGTCACAGACTAGTAAGTAGCAAAATCAAAATTTGAACATAGAGTTTTCTAATTTCAAGGTCCCACTCTTTGCCATGTAGCCTTCCTCATGTGAGACATGGTAAAATAAAATTGAGCTATTTAGAGAAGATCAATGATAGCCCCATCCTCTCCACAAAGGGCCACGAGTAGAAGAAATCTGCCTGATTTCAGAGAGAAAATTTGAATTAATTTGGCCATTTTAGAGAAGTAGGCTATTATGTAAACAGAAGAACACTTTAGTGATAGCAATAACTAGATGAACTCTTGGGTAGAAGGATGACTATCACATCTGGGGGGGTTTGAGCATGGGCTGGAAGGACAGTGTTACTGTGAGGAAGGTATCTGGGTGGAGAACCTGAGGTTTCATGAGTTTATGGAGCTGCCTGGTCTGTCTCTTCAAAAGAAGTGATGAAAATATCTGTTGCTGTGTCTATTCACAGACATAAAAGCACAAATCTTATGCTAAGGTAAACAGACTGGTCCATGAGAAAGCTAAACACAGAATGAAATGGATTCTGCTGGAAATGCTTACTGGTTTTTAATAAGTTTTTCTTTTTTATAAAGAAGGAAACAAACACTGAAGAGATGTGCAGTCTTGATAAAAATAAAAAGAAATATAAGAAGGTACTATTTTTTTTTACCAATTAAATTGGAAAAATAGTTTAAGAAGTAGTTACACCCATCGAATGTATAAAGAATAATAAAAAAGTCATTCCTTTTGATTGAGGCAAAACCACCCTAAGAAAACAGGAAAAATCTGTACAATACAAACATCTCCATCTGAGTTTTAAACAATATAAAAATCCAAGGAGAGGCAAATGGACCAGTTGGGCAACAAGGGTGGGGACAGAGGTGGTGAGGGGAGCCAGAAGCCCAAGAGAACCTGGTAGACATGCACAGGGAAGCCCCCAGGTCTCAAGAACTGTGGAATAAGCACAAGATCTCTAGAGAGCCAAAGGTGGGTTTGAAAGCCAAGGTCACCGCCAGTAGGTAGGAGACAGGATGGGCGCACACTCAAGGGAGGAATGAGCAGGTGTAAAGAGAAGAGGAATCCCAGCTTTAACACTGATGGCCATTTATCCCCTCTCACTGGGGCACTGTAACTATATCTCCTAACAGCCTCTCGGTCAGATATTATTTCTCCACTTTGCAGATAAAGTCCTATGTCAAGAAAGACGAAGTAACTTGCCTCAAGTGAGTAGCAGGGACTACAGTTGGGAAGGGAACTCAAATGCATCTTTCCCCAGCTCAGCTCACTTGCACTGTGCTCCATGAGTGTGTGGAGGGGCCCTCTGGGGACTGGTAGATCTGTGCATTGGACCCACTTTAAATGCTTGGGCAGCTGACCAGATGGTTTACTCAGTTGCAGCTTTCTGCCTATCCAATTTGTGGATGTTCGTTAGAATTGACGATTCTGAAGGTCACAGAACAACATGGGGACATGTTAAATGAGCAGGGAAGAGTACAAATCTAATAATATGAAGGATCACATACATGTAAAACACATATTTATACCCTTGAAAAGAGACTAGAGGAGACAGATATATCACAACACTTTCAACCGTGCAATTTAGTGGGTTTTTCTTATTTTTCCAAAGATTTTTATAAAGTGGTTCTTATTTCTTTACAATTACAAAAAGGTCATCACTTAGAAATGCATACAAAAATCCACCAGGAACATAATGGTCACAAACACACGAAATAAAATCAAGCCTCATCTTTTTGTTCCAACTGGTGACAGAGAACTTGTTGTCAGGGCTTCTGAAGGTGGCATCTAGCCCTTGTCAATTCAGATTCTGCCAGTTCAGTATCGATCACCCTGTCCTGCACAACTCACTGGCCTGTTGCGGGAACCAAAAGAATCCAAGTGTGAGAGTGAGGGGAAAAAATCAGTGGAGTCACCATCCGTCCTACTAAAATTTGGTGAGCATGAAGAATGATTCCAAGCAAGATTTTAGGGGAGGTTCACAGTTATTAAAGAAGAAATTTATTTTCAATTCAAATATCCTCAGGTACTTTCAAAGGACCATAAGAGTTTTTGTTCATTTTGCTTTTTGTTTTTTGGTTATTGTTTACTTAGAAAATCCTCTTATTCCTTCACTAATGCAGATATAATGAGTTCTAAACTAGCATTTTTAAAAAGTGGTGCTTGTGTTAAAATATGTGTTCCCAGTCTTATCTCAGATCTATTGAATCTGGCTCTCCAGGCCCAAGCCCAGTAATCTGTATTTTAAGCACCTCATCAAATTCTTAAGATTGGGCTGGGCTAGTAAAAACTTCTACACAAAACTATTTTGAGTTTCATGTGTTTGAAGGTAATAAATGCTGTAAATGATACTATTATTGCCAATCCCTCCAAATGGCCTGAATAAATGAGACCTATTATCATTATTGATTACCCTTGACTACTTAGGTCACACTAAACACACTCTAAGATTACATGGCTAGTCTCTCAGCCAGACCCTAACTTTTCCCTCAGTTTTCAGAGATGAGGTAAAAGGATAGGTTTTCCACAGACCTGGATTTGGATCCAGCTCAATCACTGAGAGCTCCAGGACCTTAGGTGAGATATCATTTTACTTTCCCTGAGTTCATTTCTTCATCTGCATGGGTTTAAGAATGAAGCTCTTGTCCTCACATCACAATGATAGGCAGCAGGCACAGGACAGGGGTGCAAAACCATCTCAGACTAGCAAGTGGCTGAAATCTCCTGATTCCCATCAGAATTGCCTCATAAGCAGGTTTTCTTGTTGTACCCACTTCTGATTTCATGCTACCTTATATGCTAAGAATAACTGACACCTGTATGTCTTTGTAATTCACAGAGTTCTCTTTCCTGATACTATCTGCACTAGTCTTCACAAACTCAAGTTAAGGATTATTATCAAAAGTCAAGTGAACCACCTCAAAATGGTCAAGTAAGGGCTTGCACTCAGATCCCATAGTCCTTCACGGGTCTGGTGGTTCCTAACACATGCATTACACATTACACAAAACACTTTCACACTCATCGCATTTGTATTGTGGATTTTTCCATGACTTTTTCCCCCAACTAACCTAAACACACGTAGAAAGCAGGTTCTATATCATATTAGTCTTCAAGAGAAAGCAGAGAGCCTCTGGGTGTTTCTATTTTCATCATGCTTAGGGAGAAAAGGGCCTGAGTTCAACAATGATGCATAGTTTTTTCCAGTTGCTCATGCCTTCTATGCTATTCATGCCCAAGCTGTGCCATGCCATAGATTGAATATATATTCACAAGAATTTACGGAACACCTCCCTACTAAGTGTCAAGACGTTTACTTACCTCATGAAATGAATTACCCTATGTTATGCACTGGTTCACAACCTGTTGTTATTATCCTTCCTGTTATTGATACAGCCCATAGAGTAGGCATTGTTATCCTCATTATACTGATAAAGATGCTGAGAAATTAGTTGGCCCAATCTACATTGATAGTTTGAAGAAAGCTAGGAAAATATCATCAGAGGAAATTCTCTTCTCTACGTCCTATTAGTGAGCATATAGTAGTTCACATTGCAAAGATTTATTTAATTATTGAAATAAAGGGTTTTAAAGTGGCAGCTACTTCCCCTACTTCCCCCAGTGACCTGAGCTTTTGCTTACAGACCACCAATTAAGAGATGAGCCATTAGAAAAATTAGAGGCCAAAGTTTTCCAACCAATGACTAAAAACCAACAATCAGCCATGAGGAAGACAACTGTCAATATTTATTAAGCACTGTATATATGTTATCTCTAATCCTTGCAGTGACTCTGCAAGGTAGGGATGAGCTTCTTTTTATGGAATAGAAAACAGAAACACAAGAGAGGTTCAGTTAAGTCCAAAGCAAGCAGGGGGAGATGAGGTTTGGAAACTAGAAGCGTCTGTCCAAAGCTCTTGCCCTTTCCAAAATACCATGCTTATTTCTGAAGGCATTACAGAAAGGAAAGTGCAAATCAACAGGAAGAACGAGTGTGGTTTGCCAAAAGGTGTGCCAGACACCTTAGAGACTCAGTGACTGAATAAAGAATGAGGTAAAAATTATGTAACTTGAAAGATCATTTGAGATGGAAGATAGGATGAACAAACTGGTATCAGGTGACATTGCCCCTACTTCCTGAACCAACCCTGCACATCATCTAACACTGTCACCCCCTTATACCCCATCTTTGCCAAGATTGGTGTAAATTATCAGGGACGCCCATCAGCTTGAGAGTGATTGGTCTAAGGTCAGGCTTTTGAAATCAGAGAAAGTAATCTGTTTTGGAGACAGCCCTTCAGAGCCACCAACAGTAACCACATCCCTTATGAGTTTTCTCTCCTTCACACTGAAGGTTTCCCCTCTGAAAGAAAGGATATTCCAGGCCATATGACACATAAGTCACCTAACTATACACTCAATATTCTAAAAAAATGAGGATAATGATGGTCTACACCAAGAATTAATGAAGTTTTATTATAGAACAAAATAGAGGAACAGAGACAGAAGTCCTTGGGTGGTAAAAATATCAGTTCAAATCCCAGTCAAGGGATAGGCAGCTCAGAGACGCTCTCCTGCACTCTGGACACAGTGCTTTCCCATCCCCACGACCACACTGTCGGCGCCAGGGCTGCTGCCCAAGTCTCAGCAAATCCCTCTGCCTTCTTTGGAGTAGGAAGTTCAAGTGAAGAACAAACCGCTGACCCCAGAACCCTATGGGCTCCCTGCCTGCATACCAGCATGCGCTCTGGAGTCTGACTCAGACGGCATCATGTCCGCAAAGCACACGGTGCGCAAGAAAAACGCGAAGGCTTTATGAAAAATCCAAAGTTTATTGCAAATTGTATTTTGCTTCCCTTCGTTCTTCATTTTTACAAGATTTATTGATATCCATGATTTTTTCACAGATGTACTTGTTGACTTTGGAGAGTCTCTGTGCAATTTCAGTTTCATCCACAGTTTCTTGTGCTATTCTGTCATACAAACACTCTAGACAGAGAGAAGAAACAAGAAGGCCAAGGATTAATGGTGAATTGAAGAACAAATCTTTTTTTTTTTGGGGGGGGGGTGCCTCCTGACATACTTCCCAAATACCAACTTGTATATCTTGCAAATTTGTAGCATAAAATGTACTTAGAAAAGTGTGGGAATAGATGGTAAACCTATACTTTAAAAATAATGGTAAAACACCTATGTGCCACCACCTAGCTTAACAGAATATTACTGGTCCTTTTGAAACCTCTGGATGTCCCTCCCAACCTTCTCCTCTCCTTTCCCTCATAGAGGTAAACACACTCCTGAATTTCTGCTTTTCTTTTCTTTTGGTGTTAACATATTGGTATATATTCTTAAATAACATATTACTTTTTTTAAATAAATGTGTCCATCTCTATATGCCTTTCTGACTTTTTTTTTTTTTTTTAGTACGCAGTGTTACAGTTGTGAGAGTCACTCATGTTGGAAAATACATCTGTGGATCATTCATTGCCCCTGATGAATGGTGTTCTATTATATGACTGTATCACATATTGTTTATCATTTTATTGACTATGGATATTTGGCTTCCCAATTACCAATACCCTTGCATATGTCTTAGGGGCATGCACACTAATATCGGCCAGGGCATGGAATTGCTGAAAGCTGGGATATGTGCATACTCATTTTTGTTGGGTGATGCCTGATAAAACTGTTTTCCAAAGCATTTGGGCTGACTAGCATTCTGAATAGTGATATATGCAAGTACTAGTTCCCCCATATCTTCAACGCACTTGGCAGTGTCACATTACTAAGGTTTTGAAAACCTGGTAGGTGTGAAGTGGGGTCTCTTTGTGGTGACTACCAGGGAGGCTAAGGATGGCTGTTCTCTTGCTAAGTCTGTCATTTGCTATGATGACGCAAAGAGTCAGCTCTAGACAAGGCCTGACTCAAGACTGATTTGCAGCTGGTCTCTGAGCCTGGGGACCTGGTGCAAGTCATTGCCCTAGACTGCTCACCTCATAAACAAGGATGACAAACACAGAACACCTTTCTTAAGAATGCCAAGAGGTATTCAGGGTAAACATTTTATAAGCCTTTTTCAAACAGTAAGAAATTCTACACCTGCATGGGTTATTCTAATTATTTTATGTATATGTAATTATTAATTCTAAGAGAGCAAAGCAAGATTAAAAAACATGTGTTGAATGAATAAAGAAATGCTTTTTCAGGGAAACCTAAGAGGACATAAAAGGACTGAGGTGTGGGTGGAGTGTGTAATCATGGGCAAAATCCTTAACTTCTCTGAATTTGAGTTTCCTCACCTGTAAAATAGGAGTGACATTTCAATCTTAAGGAACTGAAATGGAGAATAAGCAAAATCTTGTCTTTACCAAGCCAGCTCAGAGCAGACAGGACACAGAGTGTTAACAAGAGGAAGGATCCTAGATACTAACTTGTGCTAATCCCTTCACACACGAGAAGGCTGAGGCCTGGAGAAAGGGAATTGTACAGGGCAGAAGCTTTGTTGCCTCCCCACACTCTGCCTTTTCTGGGCTTGGAGCTATCCTGCCTCCTGCTGCCATCCAGGCTGCAGGTGCATGTGCTATGAGCCATCTTTCTCTGGACGACTCTTTCCTCCCCACTGAGAAGGGTTTTGCACAGAGGTGCCTTTAAAAGCTTTGAATTGACTTCCACTGCTTCCTGACTACTCCTGATCTTCAGTTCATCTTGTCTTGGCTTTTCCATAAGGACTGAGAAGTGAGAAGGTAGGGGGCTGTCTCTCGCCCACCCCATTTCTGCTATATCCACCTGCAGTTTCCTTTCTATTCCAAGCTATTCACAAATCGGTGTCCTTGCTCATCTCTGCCCAGAAGACCCTTGCTCTGCTCTTTGCCTACCTAAGACTTATACTTTCTTCCAGATGCAGCCTTCTAGGAACCTATCACACTCAGTTAGGAAACCTCACTGTACCTATAACACGGTGCTCCCAAACCTGTTCTGGGTTTTCTGTGGAAAAAACCTAATCATGATCTAATCAAACCATGACCACATTTGGCACTGCCTCTCCAGCCCTGGGCCAGGAATAAACAAACACTCATGGTGAGCTTGCTGGGACCTGAATCAAATGAAAGAGAGAAATGTGCTGAGAGGCTCAAGTGCTCAGTCACGGCTCCAACCCTGGATGCTCTAACCTCGGGGGGCAAATTCTCTGGATCTCAGTCTCACCATCCATGAAACTGGGATGTCAAACTAGATAACCTCAGGAGGTTCTTCTCACTCTCTCAAGTTGCCTGTAGAGTCGTAAGGGGAGAAGTGAGAAGGAGAAGGCAGGAGAGTGAGTGCAGTGTGATGGCCCTCCGAGCCACTGGCAGGAGTCAGAGGAAGGATGAAAAGAGGAGGATGAAAATGAAGGAAAGTTCTCAGGGGGGCCCCTACAGAATTCCAATCGTTCTCATTTCCTGGGGGTAGCCGCCCTGCACAGCCCCTAAGGTTGATTAAAAGGCTTTTGTTAGATTCTAGTTATTAATCACCTGCAGTTGCCGGGAATGTCTCCCTCTGCGAGAGAGCATTTGAGATTATTGCTTAATTAACAAGGTTTATAACAGTGCTAATGTGTCCTATTAAAAAAGTTATAAAAATTAACCAGAACACAATGCTATGGCTCATTTAGAAAACTCAGACACTCTGCAAAAGGTCATTTGACCTTAATAAGGTTTAACTGTCATTCTGGAGCTTGCCATGAGAGTCCAGCCCCCCTGCTTTCATCTTTCTAAGACAGAGTCATTGTTCTTCCATCCTTCTGCCATCAGGTAAGGAATGATTTTTAACATCAAAGAGAAGAGGAAATCCCCACCAACTCTGTGAGTGTAAAGGCTTTGGCCATTTTTACATGGCAAATGTGACTAAATGTAGTAAAATTGTACAAAATAAATACAAACTATCTTAATCCAGTTTAGACAGCTTTCATGGAAAGAACCAGTCAAATACAATCTGGAATAGCTCAAATAATTAAGCTAAAAATTGTGATCATATGGTAGGATGGGACAAAAACTTTAAGCTAGTCTGGTTGTAGTAAAAAAAAAAAAAAAATCAGTAGTGTATTTCAGTAAGACAAGAAACCTCTGAGCCTGAAACCCCAACTCAGCTCAGCTCTGACTCTGATCAGGTATATGGCCCTGGGCAAGTAGGCAAGGCTCTAAGGGATTATAGACAAGCTCCAAGGAGGCAAAGAAGAAGGGGAGAGAATTGGATAGGTACTGTGTGCTCCTGGACACAGGAAGAAAGACAACAGCACCTTCAGAGGTCAGGGACAGCCTCCTGGGGGAAGGTTCACGTGAGCAGATCTGGAGGTCTGGATGGTGAGTTGTCGCAAGCTGGTGCAGGGGGCATAGTGTGACTGTGTTCCAGGAACAAGGAATAGCACTTCCCCAAGGTGAGAGGGAACAAGGCTTGTTCAAGGAATGCATTCTGGTAATAACTTAGAGTTTCAAGGTTGATATAGCTAAGAAATAAAGTTGGAGATACAGCCCAGGGCCAGACTGTGAAGGTGCTTCTATGATGTGTTAAGAAGCTTACCCTTTAATAATGAGCACAGGCCCTGGCTGTGACAAGGCAGTGATGAAGGGATCATATCTGGTTTCTGAAATATCACTCTGGTGACACAATGGGGAGAGGATTCTGGAAGCCGCTAAAGAAATGCAGGGGAGACAGCATGTGTCCCGGACTACAAGGGGGACGGTGGGTATAGGGAGAAGGTTTAAGAGGTTTTTAAGGGGAAGGGCAGATGGGGAGGGATGCACATTAAAGATGCAAGGGTGAGGCCTGGGTCCCTGGCTGGCAGTACCATCCACCAAGACAGGGAACACAGAAGGGCAGAAGGTTTCATGGAAGGGAAAAAAAGGTAGTGAAGGAGGACGGAACAGTGAGTGGTGCAGTTTGGCCAATGTCATGTCACAAGGAGACCACTGGGCACCTGAATATGTGGGTCAGGAAGGCACAAGTGAGAACTGAGATCAAATTTAGACTTGGGAGTCATCATTCACTGATCCAGCAAATGTTTGCTAAGTAGCTACTATATGCTAGCCCTGAACAGGATGCTCATAAGTCTTAGATTTTAATGGAGGTAGAGAATAAAGAGAAGTGTTAAGTAAACAAGTAAATAAGAAAGGCCATGCAGAGCCTTTATGCAGGATGGTGCAACAGAAAGCAATGGAGGGGCCTCTCTAGGTGAAGAGGAGACAGGGTGTGCAGGTCAGGAGGAAGGGCAGCATGAGCAGCAGGAACAGAAGAAGCTGGAAGAAGGCCTTTGTGGTTACTGCATGGTGGAAGGTGTGGTTTGAGAGGAGAGCAGCGGGGTCACCAGAGGCCAGATGAGCAGGTACGGGGCAGGAGGAGTGCAGCTTCCAAATGAGGGCTGTGGGACCCATGGAAAGTGAGGAGACAGAGGAGGAAAGCATGCAGGGAGAGGGCACAGGAAGAGAAGGCAGCCTGAGAGGCTGAGGAGCCTGAGGGGGAGGAACCCTGAGCATGCATGCAGGGCAGGCTTCTGAGAGGAGGACGGTGGTTTGTCACATACTGCTGGGGAGAAGGTGAGAATCGGCTCTGGATTCAGAGCCTAGGATTTGGTAATGAGGAAGTCATTTTCCAGTGACTGCTTAGCATGGATCAGGCAGACAGCTGGGAGTGGAAGGCGAATGCCAGGGGCTTTCTCTTGAATACAGAGAGTGAGTGTAGACGCGGCTTTCAAGAAGTCTAGATGCAGAGGAAGAGTTGCAGCAGTAGCTGGGTGAGGGAAGTGGTCTCCGCGTGGTTTGCTTTTGTGAGAAACATAAGCCAGCTGGGAAGGAGCCAGGAGAGTGAGAGCATAATTGGAGAAAGAGGTATTAGGAAGGCAGGTGGACTGGGCCATAGAGCCCAGCTGGGGAAAATCACTGGCCCCAAAGAAGACAAGGAAACTCTTTTTTTCTGGCACGTGAGGCAGAAGAATGGGGAGGATGTAGTTAGGTGTGTAGGTGTAGTTGTTTAAAGTTGTGGAAATTCCTTTTACCTTTTTCTGTGAAGGAAAAGACAAGGACATCTTTTAAGAGACAAGTGTGGAATCATGTTTAAAAAAAGCAGAGAAGATTAAAGAGGGTTTGGAAAATAGGGGTGTGAATCAGGGAGGGAAACTCAGAGAACTTGGCAGTGTGCTGTAACGGCCCCAAGCGACAGAGCTGAGGTGTGTTTTACTGCTCCAATCCTACACAGCCCTGACCTCTTTAGAAGTAAGTGTGTAGCTGAGGAAACAAATGTGGAGGGAAAGTGATTCACAAAAAATCACACCAAGGCCTGGTCAGGTATCAGTTTGCAATCTTAGTGTTTCTTTTGTTGAACCCTCATTTACTGAGTGCCAGTTACTATGATGGGCAGTGAAGACATGGGGAATCATATACGGTCCCAGGTCCCTAAGACAGACACACAGCGGATGATTTTATACCACAACATGACAGCAGTAGGGACAGTCACTTATCCAAAGGCACCTGGGACCTGCTGAGTCACATTCCAACAAGTATAGCAGAACTAGAGATCAGTCACCTATCAAGAGAGGCTGGGCTGCCTCCTCAGGAAGGTCGTTTTCTTCGGGCGACCTCTTAAATCAGGTTTCACCATTTCAGACAGCAGCCAGACTAAAGGTTAACCCTGATTATCTAAAAATGAGTGGCTGCCTAAATCAATTAATCATGAGCCAGCTGGGCAGGGGAGGCAGCTGTGTGACAGCAGAAAGGCCACAGACAAAAAGCAGGATGTGAGCAGGATGGGGGGTTGGAAACTGGACTCTGAAGCCTTGCAGCTGTGATCTTGACTGGTGATGTTCTTCCATCTCCACCTTCAGAATATACCTACATCTGGCCGTTCTTCTCTACTTCCACAACTATTCCCCTGGGTCTGTGGAGTACAGCCTCTCCTCCAGAGCGCCATGTCAGTCTTCTTACTGATCTCCCTGTGACTCTCAATTTGAAGACCTCCAGTGTCTCCACTGTAGTGGAGTAAACCTAAGCTGCTTAGTGTGGCCTTTATAGCCCTACGAAACTGGCTCTGGGCCATCTAGGACCTCCCTCTAGATTGCCCAGCTACTTCACCCCTTGAGCTTGCTCACTCCTGTGCCTCTCATCTTTGCACCTGCTATTTATTCTCCACTCCCTAGACCTTCATAGGGCCACCTCTTCCACAGCCAACTCTCGACTTCAATATTGCCTCTTCTCCTTCCTCCACCACCCCAGATGATGCAGCCCTATCACATCAGCGAAGCTCCAAGTACCTGAAACTGTCTGACGTGTTCATGGGCATGTTTGGTGCCTGCCCCTAGCTAATATGCAGGGCCTGCTTGACATGCATGTGCTGTTTTATTCTCTTCAGCAAAACTCAGCAGACCTAGTTACCTGCAGAAGACAGACTAGGAGTGCAGAAGCTGAAGCCAGCCCTGCTGCCCTGGACTCTGGCTTCTCCTGCTAGCTGTATGACTTGGGCTGGTTATTTAACATCTCTGTGTCTCAGTTTCCTTACCTATAAAACAGGGATAATAATGGTGGCCAACAGTATGATTGTTAAGAGGATGATGAGGCATTAAGTTAATATATGTAAAAGTGTTTTTTTAAAAGACAGAATCATTAAAAGAAAAGAAACATTATATAAAACATAGTAAGTGCACAAAATAATTAGCAGTTACTATATTCTCTCTGCCCTATTTCACTGTCTCTATGCTTTGTATTATTTGTACAGTACCCAGCTGTTCATCTCCAACACCAGACTGTGGGGCCCTTTTAGATGCTCTGTGTTCTGCTCTTCTTTGTGCCATCAAAACCCAGTAGAGGGGCTGGCAAAGAATAGGAGCTTAGTAAAAGGATGGAGAGAGGGTGGGAGAGAGGGAAGAAAAACAGAAGAAAGTGGAAAGAGAGAGGAGGAATGAAGGCAGGAACCTTCCTAGAATTCTCCCTGGCTTTCCAGCTAAGGTCCTCCTCCTTTCCTGAGAACTCTCAGGATGCTGTCTCTACCTCCTGTGAGCCGATTCCTTGAATTGTACTTGTCTGCAGTCATTTTCCCTATTCAATGTGACTCTTGGAGGGACACTGGGGATATCTGCTGTGTCCCTGGGCTCTGCCCAAAGCCTGGCACACAGGGGCTCTGAGAAAGCATTGGTTGAATTGAATTGTGCCTAATATATTCCCGACAGGGTGAAGGACCACATCTCAGCTTGTGTTTGCCCTCAGTGACTACCTCTGACGATGCTTAGTTTGTGAGGCGAGAGGGGTGGCTTCGGGACTGCATCCTTCTTTTTTTTTGTGGCGACTCCTGTGACGCTTCTGTTTTTCAGAACATCTGTTCCCCAAATCATGACTGCCAAGTTCTTCGTGTACTTGGAATCTCCTTGGGTTACTTGTAGCTGGTGCCATTTCTCCTCATCAACCCAAATCCCGCTTCCCAGATGGACCTGAAAGGGATAAGAACACCACACCTGTTAGTGCGACAGGAGGGCAGCTGGAGGATGCCTCTGTCCTTTACCATGCGTTGCTGCACCACTGTAAGGGAGGCATGCCACAGATCCTAAGTTAACACTCTTCAAGAGCAATGATAGTAGCTATCATCTACTGAATACCTCTAATGTGCCAGGCTTTGTTCTAGTACTTTATATTCAGGATCTCAAACCTTCATTACCACCCTGGATGGAAGGTATTATGATGTCACT